>NC_080847.1:14884923-15509923 GCF_030435755.1 Ochotona princeps | reverse complement strand
TTACACAAATATGCCAGGAGAAAATGCAACAAACGTTGCTAAAAAATGCAAGTCCAAGTAGACTGCAGTGCAAACTCTTTTTAATCCTTTGCAGGCTCCTTCCATACTGCCCATTCCACAGGAGCTTTTTGAAGAGCCACTCTATCACTCCTGTGATCCTGGGTCACTCTCCTCCCTGCTCAACCCCTCCCATCCACCCCCCCGCAATCACAACAAAGATGTTCCCATCTCCCCACCATGTTTTCCTCTGTCCTGCCTGGCCAGCAGCCAGCCGCTGATTTCTGTCATCAGCTTGGGAATCTCAGAAAAGACAGAAGCCGTACACAGTGTATCTTTTTTGAACCTGGGTTCTTTCGCTCAACACTGCAACATCCACCCTTCACCAGAGGCCGAGCAGTCTTCTCCAGCCCCCTCCCCCTGCTCCTGGGCCTTCCTGTTTGGGCCGTCACCAGGCAGGCTGCTGCGAGCCCCCAGGCCGGTGTCTGTCTAGACGGGGACTTCCAGTTCTTCCAGTCAACGTGACAGGAGGTGGACTGATACTTGCTTAACTTCAAGGCAGTCGCCAAACTGACACCCTGCATGCATGTCTCTCTCCACAACAGCTGGCTGCCCCAGATGTTTCCTGCACCCTCCACTGGGCCCTGTTCCCTTCCAGAAGTCATTTGAGGGGAGGCATTGTGGCAAAGTGGGTGACCTACATCTCAGATCCAGAGTCCCAGCTGCTCTGCTTCGGATCTAGCTCCCAGTTAAGGCACCGGGGAAAGCAGCTCAGGAAGACAGCCCGAGCACCTGCCCCCCTGCCAAGCCATGGTATGGTGCCTTTTGCCAATAACGAAAATACTGGAAACCAGGTGGCCAGGTTATTGCTGTGGTATCTTTCACACGAGCAACAGCATGGCTCTGTTGGCAACCACACTGCTTCCCAGGCTAGCAGGGGTTCCTCACACGGGTCACCTGAATGGAGGAGGGAAAGCAGCATCTCAAGCCACTCCCTGAGGAGTGCCTTTTGTGACCACCAAGATCTTTTCTCACTCTGCAGGACTTGCACTTGCAAAGCCGCCCACCCTGAGTGTCACAGCTTGGAGGAACGTTTTCCCCAATGATATCCAGGTAGGTCTTTAGCCTTACCTAGCTGCTGCAGGTCTGATTTCGTCTGCAAGCTGCTCCCCAGGCGTGTGATGTGAGGAGGGCATTTGTTCAGCTGTGGCACATCACCGGGCCTCAGTACCACCTCCTATGCCTTGCAGTCACTTCCAGGCAGCCAAGGCCACAGCCCACCCCCACGCCCCCCTGCGTGTTGAATCTGCAAGCCTAGTTGGCCAGGGATGCTCTGTCTAGGCAGCCACCTATCTCCTTGAGTTTTGTTGTAACGACAAAGTTCAGAACCAACTTTTCAATCACACAAACCTATGGGCCAGCTGTGAGGATAACCCCAAAGCCACCCCCCCACCCCCCGCCAGCTCTTCTTCTGAGCCAGCGAGGTATCAGGAATCAACTTCATAGATGCTTTTTCGGACCCAATGAGCGTTCCCCAGGACTGTGAGAACCGCTTCCCTGCTGCTGCTGCAGAGTGTACCAACAAATGTCAGGGACGGATGTGTGCGCTGGAGAATAAGGACATGCCAAGGGAAGCAAGGCCCAGCAGCAGCAGACAGGACACCAGAGTCAGCCTGTGCAAAGGCCTTGGGACACAAGGAAACCTTTTTGCGGAGAAGGGGCCGGAAGGAAATGATCCCCTAGGGGTCCCAAGACACTGGGCAAGATAGCAAACTCCCAAGGTTTGTTTTCTATTTGTTTTGCATGTGCAGAGTGAGCAGTGGGGACGGAAGTGATCTCGATTGATGATTTCAGCACGTCTGTAGCTGCCAAGGGAGGAAACCCAGAGCGCTGGCGGTGGCAGTGGACGGCCGCAATAGGAGCAATCTGGGATATGCTGGAGTCCTGGAAAGGGACACGGCGCAGCAAGCTTCGGAGCCGAGAGGTGTGAGCCCCGGGGAGGTGGGCACGGTGAGGGCCCCAGCGCGCGGGGACAGCAGGATGCGCCTGCCCCGGGAGGTCACTCTGAGCCCTACCTAGAGAGAGATCGTGGGGGCTGGGCGCCGGGGTGGAGAGCCACGGCCCCGAGGCAGCTTTGAACAAAGGGGCAGTAGAGTGGCTGGGAGGCAGCCAGGGCACCGTAAAGACACTGGAGGCGGAGGTTGGAGGAAGGTGCAGGCAGTGCCATGGGCTGAGACCCCTGGGGTCCCCAGCCCACGCACGAGCAGGAAGTTAGACGGTGGAGGACAAGGGTTGATAACTCCGCTGGCCAGAGACAAAAGGGTGGGCGTCTCGGCGGACCGCTCCAGGGCAGTAGTGAGGGGACCTGGGGGAGGGCCTGGACGCCAGGGACGTCGGGGGGCCTGCTGCAGGCGGGATCCCCGGGGGCGGCGCGGGGGTGGGGCGTTGCGGCGCGGGGGCGGGGCGGGGGGCTGCGCCCCATGCCGGGCTGGGCTCGCTCGCCGCGTCCTCCTTCCGCACAGCCCGGGTTTCCGCTTCCCTCACAGGCGCTGAGCGAGAGGGAGTGAGGCTGTGTCTCCGTCCCACCGCTCCGCCGTAGCCGTCGCCGCCAAGGCAGCCATGTGGCCCCCGGACCCCGATCCCGATCCGGACCCGGACCCCCAGGCCGACAGTGGCTCCCGACCAGGGCCCGCGCTGCCCGCGCTGCGCGCCCTGCTGCCGCCGCGCGCCTTCCTCTGCTCACGCAAAGGCCGCCTCCTGCTGGCCGAGTCGGTGAGTGCCGGGGGTCTGCGAGGGGTTGCGGGGCCTCTGGGCTCAGAGGGTGACCCGAAGGTGGGGTGCCGGGACTGGCCCGGTGACTCCTCGAGAGTTCCGCCAAGTTGGGCCAATGCCCCACCAAGTTTCAGAGGGGCTCCCCTAGCTCCGAGCGCGAGGGGGGCCCGAACCTGGGCCTCCACCGATGCCTTGGCCCACAGGAGGCTGGGGCAATGGAGCGCTAGCCGGCCTCGAGCGCCTTGTGCTCCCAGTGGCCGCGGGACCTCTCCATTGGGGCGCCCACCCTCAGGACCCCCTCCCGGTGGCTTTTCTGGGTACAGGGAGGGCAGGCCCGAGCTGCAGGGTGGCGGGGAGGAGTCGGTGTGCAGCGGGGAGAAGGAGCCCCCCGGGGACGGGGTGAGGGCCCGCACGGGCAGTGGGGGGCAGGGCCCCTGCGGGGTGATCTCATCCTCCCCACCCCTGCAGCCTGGCTCCCGCCCGGCGCCCTCCTCCTCCTTTTCCCCCTCCAGCTCGCCCCGCTCCCCTGCGGGGCGGGCCTCTTTGTCCTCCCGACCCTAGGACGTCGTGTGCGGAACGGGGAGGGAGAGGCGGGCTGGGCGGGCAGCGCTCAGCGGCGGCCACTTGTTGCGTTCCCTGCAACTTGCTGATGCCTGCCCCATTACCACTTGGCAGACAGGAGCCTAGGAGGTGCCTGACGTCCCAGGGCTTCGGCAGGTGGCTCAGAGGTGGGGATGGGGTGGGGGGGCAGGGGAGGGGTCTGCCCGGGATCTTGGGATCTTTCAGTTGCACCACGCTGGGCTGATGGCAGGAGGTTGCCCTGTGTCTCTTGCCTCTCACCGGCCCAACACCTACCCGACTCCTGGGGTCGGCCCCGTGACTGGACACCCTTCCCCACCCTGGAGAGCCCATTTTGGGGAGGAACGTTAACTTCACTACCTTCTGAGTGAGCTTCAACCAGAACCCCCTCAAGGATGGGGAAAGGAGGCACGGAGCATATAGGCAGCCGTGTCAGGAATCCAGGGTAGGGGGGAAGCAGGAAGTGGGAGGGATGGGCATTCATGGCCCCCTGGGTCAGTCTTGCCTGCCCCATCAAGGGCACAGCCTGCTGGGTTCAGGAATAAGGAAACTGGAGTCTAGAGAGGGGATCCCAGAAATCAGGCGTGTGGGGGTGGGGTGAGGAAGGGGAAGGACAAAAAGCAGCAGACAGGAAGTAGGGGTCCCGGCGCCACCTTCCGGGGATGCCCCGCCCTGGAGGGGAAGACACTGAGGGCCATCCCAAGTCCCTCAGCCACAACCATGGCTAGACCAAGGCCTCTCCAAGCATGCACAGGTCAGCCTGGGCTGGGTTTGCACTCTAGTGCAGTGTTAGTGGAGATGCCGTGTTAGCTGCTCCCCACGCAGGTGCCCAGGAGGATTAGAGGAGCCGTGCAGAGGTCTCCGTGGCGCCAGGTGCAGCGGGGCTGCTGCGTGGACAGCCAGCTGCATGGTGCCCAAGGCCCACCCTGCACCACACATGGACTGCAGGGTGATGCACACCTCAGCATGAGCCAGGCTGCAGTAGACTTTGGTGGTTTTGATCATTGTTGTTTGTTTTTTAATCTCAAAAGTGGAGAAAGAAAGTTTTCACCTGCTGCTTTGCTTCCCCCCAAATGCCCCTGACTGAAGCCAGGATCCTGGAACTGGACCTGGGTCTGCCGTGAGGCTGACAGGGAACCAATTACCGGAGCCATCAGCAATGTTCTTCCTCCCAAAGTGTCCATTAGCAAGAAGCTGGACTCCACTGGCCTCCAGGCATGTCCAGAAGGGATGCTGGCGAAGCCCTAGCATCTCAAGCAAGCAGGTTCCTAACCATCACACCAATGCCTGCCCCAAGCTGTGAACTATTTTTCTTTCCTTAAGACTCAAATTTGAAAGAGTTACAAAGAAAGAGGAAGAAGACAGAGATTTCGCATCTACAGGGCAAGACCGCAGCCAGGTGCCAGGAGCTTCTTCCAGGTCTCCCATGTGGTTAGCACGAGCCCAAACACTTAGGCCATCTTCTGCAGCTTTTCCCAGGTCTTCAACAGGGAGCTGGGTGGGAAACAATGGGAACTCCAGGAAAAGAGCCAGTGCCCATGTGGGATGCTGGTGTTGCAATGCCAGCCTCAGCTGTGCCAGCTGTACTGTGAGTATAGCTGGCCCTAGATTTCACTACCTGCCCTGGTGCTTTCAAGTATGGGAAAGCACTGATTGCTATTATTAGCGCCATGTTCCCTCCCCCAAGGCTGCGCAGTAATGGACACCTTGGGATGGGTGTCGTGGTGCAGGAGGTTAGCCTCTGCTTGCAATACACACATCCCATGTCTGAGTTCTGGGTCACAGCTGCTCTACTTCGGATCCAGCTCCCAGCTAACGCACCTGGGAGCTGGAAAGGCAGCAGAGCATGGCCCAAGTCCTTGGGACCCTGCACCCATGCGGGGGGGCCCAGATTGGCCTTTAGGCTCCTGGTTTTGGCCTGGCCCAGCTTTGGCTGCTGTGGCCATTTGGTGAGTACACCAGTGAATGCAAGACCTCTCGATCATTCTGCCTTTTAGATAAATAAATCTTCACCCTCCCCTCACCAAGAAAAAGTTATTGCCTTGCTGTACTTGTTTGACCACTTGTCGATCCACCCACCAATTCCCTTTATTTTCGGATCTTCACATGAAGTTGTAGAAAGTAGAGGTGGGCACTTCATAAAGGCTCAGGGGGTTCTGTTTTTTTTTTTTTTCCAGGTAACATTCACGTTCAGTGAAAAGCAAGACGTCTTAGGAGACAGTTGCTTTTGACACTGGGTGCTGCAGGGTGTGGATTCACCCCCATTGTCCCCCTTTGCGCTGAGTGGATTCTGCCATAGAACCAGTTAGGAGAGAAAGCCATGGTGGGATGCTGCAGGGGAGTGTGGATGTGGGCCCAGGCTGGTCCTGGCAGCGGCAGGACTGTGGGCTGATGACTTCCCTGCTGGAGTCGCCTCTATCCCCTGGAATGGATATCCAAGACAACCTCTGACCTCTGCCCTCCACCCTTCCCTGCAGGGTCTCTCGTTCATCACCCTCATCTGCTATGTTGCATCTTCCGCATCTGCCTTTTTCACGGCGCCTCTGCTGGAGTTCCTGCTGGCCCTCTACTTTCTGTTTGCTGATGCCATGCAACTGAAGGACAAGTGGCAGGGCTTGTGCTGG
The DNA here is from genome assembly GCF_030435755.1 of Ochotona princeps. NCBI lineage: Eukaryota > Metazoa > Chordata > Mammalia > Lagomorpha > Ochotonidae > Ochotona > Ochotona princeps. The sequence continues at coordinate 15,503,951 of NC_080847.1, read as the reverse complement.
CCCATGATGGTGAGGGCCAGGTCTCGGGAGGCCAGGGTTGGCTGTCCATCCCAGGGGACAAGTGCGCTGAAGGGTAAAGGTGCCCTGGCACACTCAGCAGCGCGGGCGGCAGAGGATTGTGGCGCCTTCCGCGCTAGTCTCTGAGACACCACCAGATGGCGCCGGTGCTCCCAGCTTGGCCTTGGAAGAATGCGTGCCTCTGGCCGCAGGAATTCCAGCCATGTCACGCGGGCAGGGGGCAGGGCGGGTTAACTGAGGACTTGCAGGGCTTCCCCAGACCTTAGCAATCCTGACCTTGTGGTGTGGTCACCGGAGAGAATTCTGAGCCCCCACCAGTGAGCTTTACTTAAGAGGGAGAAGCCTTAGAGGAGCAGCAGTAAGGCCTGGATAAGCACTCTGGTCTGCTGGCCTCACACCTGGCATCTTTGCACCCACCCCGTCATGTCCCCATTTCAGACAGGAATGAGAAGAAAACGAGACCCACAAATGCATATGGCAAAGGGGGCCCAGGGGTAGGCTTCTCTGATGGAAAGGTGGTACGGGGCTGAGGGGAAGCAGGTGACATTGCCAACTACTGCCTCCCCACCAAATGGGCTGGGTCACAGAGCAGGGGCCAGCAGCCCACAGCAGGTGGGCCCAAAACAGGACAGAGCCCTGGACTGGGCTGCTTCCCACTCCCAGTCCCCCCTCAGGTGACCCCTGTCCCCAGGCCTTGCCCTTCTCTCCCTAGGACTTCCTGCGCTGTGTCACAGCGGCCCTCATCTACTTTGCCATCTCCATCACAGCTGTTGCCAAGTACTCGGACGGGGCCTCCAAGGCGGCAGGGGTGAGTGGCAGCCCTGCCCCTGGGAGGGGTGCCTGGCAGTGTGGGCTGGATATTCCCTCCGCCCTAGGGTGTGGATGCCTGTACGTCCTAGCAGGTTTGACTGCTCACTGTTCCCCTTTGCCTGTTCCTGCTGGCATCTCCCACCGCCCCTTGGCTCGGCGCCCTCCTGGTGCCATGGAGCTGCTGTATGGCTGACGCCCTGCCTGCTGTGCCCCACAGGTGTTTGGCTTCTTTGCCACAATCGTGTTTGCTATTGACTTCTACCTGATCTTCAACGATGTGGCCAGGTTCCTCAAGCAAGGGGACTCTGTGGACGAGAGCACAGCCCACAAGGCAGAAGGTGAAGGTGGGTAGGCACCCTGCACTTCTGGCTGGGAGGGAGGACCCCAGCTGCCCAGGGGAAGAGGCCTCCCTGCAACACCCCTCAGGGCCAGCCCAGAGCGCAACTGGCCCCAAAGGCACCCCACGACGCTCTTCCTGGACAAGTCTGCAGAGCAGCCCAGCCCTCCGAGGCACCTGCCCTCTCCCCACCCTCACCCCACAACCCAGAGTGGCCACCTGCCTCCACACAGTTCCTCCTGCTGGCTCACCTGCCTCTGGCTTAAGGAACAGGGACCTAACCTGGCATTCCAGAGCCTGCTAGTTTCCAAGGACAGTGTGCTGCCTGGCAGGCATCCTCCCCAAACTCAGAGAGGCTGGCAAGCATGGGGGCGACTGGGGGCCATGCCGACTACTACGTCATGTCCTCTGTGCTGGGGGAGGCCTGAAAGGGGCCTGCTGGCTTTCTACTGTTTTAGCTTTGGGTTAGGAAGAGAGCCACAATCACCTTTTCCTGCTTAATGGAGGTGTAGATGATGCAGGTGTAGGGATGCCCTGCCCCCCGTGGGAGGAGCCCAGAGGGTGGGGCCAGGGGCCAAGAGGAAGGAAGGAATGGTGGGGTCGCAGCTCTGGGGAAAGGGCAGCCTGTGGAGGGTCCATGGACTGAGCCCGCCCTCTTTTCTGCTTCCCTTTTAGAAGAGAATTCTGACTCAGACTCTGACTGAGACCCTCCTGACAGCACGGTGGCCGGCGGGGGCAAAGCTTCGACCACTGCAGTGATGGGTCGTGCGGCCAGAGCAGGCCTCCCCGCCACCCATGTTCCACGTCCTTCCCTGCGCTGAGCACCTACAACCACACCCCTCGGCTAAGCCCTGTCAGGCACTGTGCACACGGGGCGCGCGTGTGTGCGCAAGGGTGCTCCCCATTTCCGTCCCACAGGCCCAGCCCTTTTTACAGTCTCTGCCAAACTCTGGTCCAAGGAGCCCATGCAGATGGCTCCCCCACCCTCTGGCCACCACGGCGAGCCAGTGGCCAGCGTCCACACATGGTGCCCCTGCTCTTGCCAGGCGCTCAGTGGAGACTGACCCTGCCCAGGACCTTTATGCTCCAGGATTGGGTCCTTCTGTCCTTGTAGCAGGGAGAGAACGGACTTCGGCCTTGGTCATCTGGGCACCCACAACTGACACCTGTTGCCCCACCCTGAGCCAGAGACTTCCTGAGGACATAGCAGGGACAGTTTCATGATGGATTGCTGGGCAGGCCCAGCCACACCCCTTCTCCTGGGAGCTGGTTCTTAGGACCCTTGGAGAACATTCCAGACACCAAAGCAGATCTGCTGACCTTGCCTCCTGGGGGAGGACACACACCTTGTGTGTGCAAGGACTTGCACTGTGTCCACATCTTTGATGGGACTTTGTAACTTTTTATAATTTTTTATACATGTATGCAAAAGCCGCTTTACCAATGGTATTTTCTGAGATCTGTGAGGCTATGTGAGTGGTGGGCATTTGTATCCTTAGAATTTTGCATGGGGCTCTTCCACCCTGAAAAAAAAGCCAGAATGAATTAAAGCAGCCCAACAGTATGCTTGAGATGTATGTGCCTGGAAAGCTACCGCCTGCCATGGTGGCCCTGCCCCAAGCCAGACCAGGCCACGCCTCTGAACCCTGGTGCGGTTCCCGTTCCGATTCCACAGGGCAGGCTGGGCTGGGCTGGGCAGTGAGGCCTCCTCTCTGCCCCTGTCACTGCCCTGATGGGTACTCTGGGAACCTCGGGCCACTGTGCACATCAAGGCCATGTTCCCAGCCAACAACCAGAACTTGTGGTTCTTGCAGCTTTCAAAGCTGGTGGCACTTCAAGAACCTCAGTGCCACACGGTGGAAGGTCCTGGTCAGTGAACTGACCCCATGCCGCTGGGAAGAAGCCCAGCAGGTAGTATGAAGCATGCAGGGGCAGAGCCGGAGCACAGGCCAGCACTGAGCGGAGGCCTTGGCCAGCCCACCATCATGGCTTCATCTGGGGAATCGAGGCTACGCACACAGAGGAGGTGAGAAGGAAGACTTTGGTTTTTGCACATCCATTTATTAAACAGGAACTCCTTCATGACAATTTAATACAATAGTAGCGATTAGTGTCGAGAAAATTATTTTCCTCTACATACAAAAATACAGATTTGCACACTAGGAAAACAACACAAATGCCAAGAATTGGTCCTTCAAAAGACACTGCAGGGGAACCATGGATACCACGCTGCCCATCACTGGGGACAAGTGGACAGGAGCCAGAGCTCTGGGAGCCCCTCCTCCCACCCCCCCCGGCTCTCTGTGCCTGGTAGAGTCAGCCCCGGGAAAGGGTGGGGGGACCCCTGTCCATCTGAGAAGCCAGGAGGGGAGTGCTGACCAGGTGGGTGCCACCTTAGGATGCCCAGAGCTGTGTCTGAACTGCTGAGCAGGTAGACTGGACAAGCCACATGAATGGGTGGGCACAAGGCATCACCTCCAGCAGCAGTCTTGGCAGCATTCCTGCCTGGCAGACCTGACTACACACTCTATCAGAAAATCATCGGTTCAGGCTCAGAGAGGGCTGTCTCTGTGGGCCTGCGGAGATGACGGCCACAGCAGGGACATCAGGTGGCATTTTGGTGCCAGGAAAACTCCCCAGGGTGGGATGCACCTGCTCAGAGCCCCTGTGTGAGCCCTGGGCACAGGGGAGGAGCCAGGAACCGGAAGAGGGGGCAGCGGAAGCGAGCACACTGATGACAAGGTCAAGGTAGGAAGGCGCCTTCCCTCTGGTTCTGAGGAGCTCTCCAAAGTGGTTACAAATTACCAGACTTCGTTACACCAATTCATCATTATTTCACAGAAACACAGACTCTCCACAATCTAAATCAGAAGCGAGAGGGCGCTGGGGAGGAAGATGCAGATGCGACAGGAGCAGCTGGGGCAGCGTGGGGTGGGGGAAATGGAGGATGAGTTTTTGTTTTGTTTTGCTTTGTGTTTCTTCTTAAAAATACATTATGAAGATTAAAGGGAAGATGGCCTGAACCAGCATTGTGGAAAGCAATAGTAAAAGGACTCAATCTAAATTCATGCTACAAAAATAGTGTTATCTGGTTTAACTAAATGTACATCTTCTCTTCCAATTCCATGATGGACAAGAGTGCTCACATGACACATGGAAGGCACCAAAGGTGAAGTGAGTATTATTTGTCTTCAACTACACAAAAACAGAAGTACCTACTTGGAAAAATAAATCATAGTACAATCGCACTTGTAATAAATAGCTTCGTGTTTCCATCACGGGTTCCCGAGCCCCTGCCCACCACCACATATAGACAGCCTCACTCCCTCGCCACCCCTGGGCGGTGGGGAACCATGTCCCACAGCGTGGTGCTGTCCAGCCCGTCCGTTCACAGCCTCACTCCCTCACCACCCCTGGGAGGTAGGGAACCACACCGAGAGAGGCTTGGGAAACTCACTTCCCTGGGGGATTAAGGATGAAAGGGTTGGGAGCAGGCTGGCCCCTCTGTGGGCCAGGCTGGGGGAGGGGGAGGGGAGCAGCCCTGGAGGTGGCCTCCTCATAGCAGGAGTGCTTCCTGACTGGGTGTTCTCCTGATGCCACTCAAGACAGTGTGGGATTCTTCCCGACTTCTATGCAAACAAACCACTGTCAAAACTGAATCTTGATTGATAGCTTTTCTCGGTGTAGGCACAGCTACAACTTGCCTGGGACCCCAGGAGGAGGCTGATGACAGTGGCTTGAGACACTCAATCCCTGTGTGGTAACCCAAGGTCACTGTGAGCGGCTGTGCCTCACCCTCCCCCATCCGTGGGATGGCAGGAGAGTGAGTTGCCTGAAGCAAAGTCTTGGCAGAAAAACCTCAGATGAGATGACGAGTGAACCCTCTTCCCAGACACCGCCACTATCCAAGGACCCGACAGCTGTCCCAGACCAGTGACTCCAGCTCTGAGGGAGACCTGATGATGACAAACCAAGGTCCCACGCCCCAAGGCCGGGAAAGCGTACCCACACGGATGGGAATGCTGTCTGGACAGAAGGAAGGGCAAGCACAGCTTTCTCGGCCGGACCCGAATGTAGGATTCCCCGTGGCAGCAGGTGCAGTCAGGGCAGCTGACAGCGCAAGGGCGATAGGGACTAGACGGCATCCTGTCCCCAAGGACACCTGAGCCCAGGCTCATGGTTCCCACGTTAGGTCCCAGGAAGCCGCCTCCAGGCCCACAGCATCCCTGGAGGGGGACGAAGAAGGAGCACTTTTCCCAGGCTCACCTGGTATGATGTACAGCTAGTGTGCTGAGATCCAGGCTGGGGACAGAAGGGACAATGTGTGGCCTCCACTCCTTCTGAGGGGTCCCCTGCATGGACCCAGGCAGTGAGTGTTGTGGCAGTCACTCAGGCCGGATGAGGAGAGGAGCCCGGGAAGCCTCTGCAGACCCCATGGGCTCATGGTAGGCCCTGGAGGCCAGTGCTCCCAGTCGGTGACACCCAGCCAGAAAGTGTTTTCTCCTTTTACCTGTTGGTTTGATGCTACTAAGTCTCTGTCAAAACAAAACAAGATCTGGGGACAACAACTGACAGGCGGTGGCTGCTCATGCCTTGAACACAGCTGGCACTGCAGGACCCGGTGACCTCATCATTGACCCAGTGCCTCCTTATCTGGGGTCAGGTGCAGAAGCCTTGCATGGATTGGGCCCTGACCACAGCCCGCCCCAGAGTGTGTGTGGATGGGTGAGGGGCTGCTTCCAACCAGCAGGGACACGATTGGCTCATTTGTGGCAAGCAAGACTTGACATGCATGTAGAAAATTCACACACACATGCGTGTACAAAAGCATTAACATGGCCTGGTCTCAGGGAAGCGCTGTGGCCCCACCCAGCGTAGGTTGAGAGGAAAGCTTCAAGGGAGGGGGGGATCAACATGTCAGCTTCAAGAGGTTGGGGGGCATGGAGGAGGGTGCTGGCTTCCAGCCACGCCCCAGAGCTCTGGCCAGAGGCTGGGGATCAGATGTAAGGGGGCCACAGGTAGGTACCCTCCTGGCAGGGAGAGTTCCACGGAGCTGGGCTCTGCCCACACTGATGTCACCAAGGCACACCTGAGTCCTGGCCCAGGGCAGCTGCTACTTGCTTTCCTTTTTTTTTTTTTTTTTTAGATCCACAAAAGTCACCACCCTCAGACAGCTGAGCTCTTTAATTCAGCTTCCCTGATGCGACTTGAAGCCAGCACAGCCTATGCTCTCTCCCGGCTGTGTAAGGGGCTGCCTCGTGTTCAGGACTTCACTGCCGCCACCACTTCTACAGCGGAGGTGCCTCTTCTCGGTGCCCAGCTGGGCCTTCGCCAGCCAGACCACAGTGTGGCCCACCCAGCCCAAACCACCTGGGCTTCCACCAACCACCAGGGCTCCAAAGCTCAGAGGCTCAGCCAAGCCAAGAAGCTGCCTCAGCCTCAAAGTATCCCCAACCAGACGGGCCCTGTCCCACATCAGAACTATTCCACGGGGACATGATGCTTCCTTCAGTTTGCAGAGGGGTCCTCTGGAGGCCCCTGAATCTGGGTCATCTTGCACAGATCACCACACTGCCTTTGCCATTGCCCCCCTCCCTCGCCCTGCCCCACCTGCACGTGATAATGTGTAGGGACGACTGTGAAATCTGCCTATGAGAAAGGTGCACCCGGGCCCCCACCCGGGTTGGGCACAGGGGAATCTGCAAAATACAAAAGCCATATTGGTATTGGGCAACCAATAGCACAAACACCACTGAGCAGTTACAAGGACTTAAGTCGCTGGAAGGTCACATCATATCAGTGCACATTCACTCCCAAGGCATGCCAGGGGACCCTCCTCACTTCTGGTCACTGTCTTCAGAGCTGTTTCTTAGACAACTGACCCTTTCTCCCCAGTTCACACATAAACTGGCTACACTGAGGTGATCTAGGAAAACTAGACCCCAAAATGCATGGCTTTCCTTCCCTGGGACTAAGCTAAGGGACCCCCAGGTGTGGGGGTATGGGGACATCTGATGATGCTCAGGACACCCCTTCCACGTGGCCCCCGGCCAACACCAGGCACAGTCAGAGGAAGGTGAGTCCAGCTCTGGATATGCAGACACACTGGACAGAGACAAAATAAATACATCCAGCCAACAGTGAGAAATCCAGACATCCTCTCCGGCCCTTCCCACCCCCACTTCCCAGATCACAACATAAAGTCAGTCCATCCAAAGTTTGTGATGCCTGACTCCTATCCATTCCTAGGACCCAAACGTGGCAGGCACTGCACCCAGCTGGGGCCAGGTCTGGCTAGCTCCTGGAGAGGATGTGGGGGAAAAGGCAGCCCCAAACTAGCTGCGTCAGCTGCCGAAGCAGCCCACGGTGCTGGGACCCATGGCCCGAGCCACCGCCTCTGGCGGGCACTGCCACAGGACTCCCATTGCACTGGATGTTGGGTTTGGCACCCTGCTTCGTACCACTTTCTGGAGAGGCCACAGGCTGGCAATGCTCCCCAGTCAACCCCTGGACAGCGCTGTGACTTGCACCGAAAGATTCTCTCGCTGCATGCACGGGAACAGCGGGTCACCTCCACCCCCACATACAGCCCCCAAGCTTCTGTGTACAAGCTCAGCACACCCTGAGGCTGTAAACATCCAGGACAGACTTGAGGGGCTTCTCAGCATACCAGGACCCCTTCCCACCACGACTGACCCACAACACCCCGAGCACGGCAGCTGGAGGGAGGTTTGTAAACATCAAAAGCAGCTCCAAGAGTGAAGATCAGACAAACAAAAACCATTTTTTTTCTGTAAAGACATAATTATTCTAATTGGAAAAAAAAAAACCCACAGCATAATAGGGGCTCATTTAACTCATTCATCTCAAAAAAAAATCATCTTCACTTGATCATCAACCAATCAAAATCTTAAGGAACCAGGATTTTTTTTTCCTTCAATAACTCCTCAGCCTGATGGGTCAAAGCCAAGGACACCAAGGCACCCCAGGTGACAGCTGGTACCCCCCCAACCCAGCGTCAGAGAGAAAATGTGTCCAGTGTCTTCCTGAGGACCCCGCAGCCCTCCCTAGCACAGAGCAGGGATGCAGAGCGGATTCCATGCACACCCCGCCTGTGCTCCCAGGGCCTATGTATGGGCAGGGACCCTGCCTGCCATAGTGGGTTCTGTTTCTTTCCTGGCTTTAACCCAAGAAGGTAAAATCACAGGAAGTTAGCCATTCCACCTCACGGGACTCAGGGGAGGAAGGAAACTGGAAAACAGGTGGTCCCCGTGTTTCTGGAGAAGACGCGGCGAGTCTGAGGATTCATCTGGGGAAGAATTGGGCGACTGCTCAGCAGGGCAGATGATGGGAGGGGACCCTCCCAGGAGTCACCTGTCCCGGCCACCAGCTCCATCAGCACGCCCCTGGCCAGGACCCTGAGGGATCTATGTGGTCTCAGCCTTGGTGCTTGGACGCCAAGCAGCCAGTGTCTTCCAAGCTGGCACCTCCAGGCCTTATGTCCCCCCCTTTCTAGAAGCAGTCCCATGAACCCAAAGGCTCGGCTCTTCGCAAACACACATGGATGACACTGCTTAAGGTCAGAGGGGTGCCTGTGCTCCAAGATGGAGGACATGGTAGGTAGCTGGCAAGGCCAGCTGCTCCCATGGCCTTCAGGCGCCTCTACAGACTGCCCTGGGCCCACCCACCACGCTGCCTTGGAATCCCAGCAGGACAGACTTCCACTGAATCATGTGAGGATCTGGCGAGCCGAGAGGAGGGGACCACGCCGGGGTGGAAGGGCCGAGGACGGGAAGAGGGCGGAGGGCAGAGGATAGGCGCGCGCCTCACGTGTCCAGGCGCTGGATCTCTGGGCGGTTGTCCACATCCCGGGACTCAGTGCGGGCTCGGATGTAGTCGTTGGCACTCTGCTGGCGCATGCTCAGCCTCCACTTTTGCACAGCCAGGAACGTGCTGGCCGCGTACACCGCTGTGGCCAGGAAGCCGAATATCTGTAACACACAAGGCATGGCTGACCCTGCTGGCGCCACAGCTGCACCCTGGGCACTCCTTCCCCACCTGATCCTGCTGCCCAGGCTGTTGGGTGCAAGGCCACGGGGGCAGCAGACGTTTAGGCCCCACAGAAGATCCCAATGGAACGGAAGACAGCCTGTGCCTTTTTTTTTTTTTTAAGAGAACCAATTTCTGCAGGGAGACACAAAACAGTCTGTGCCTTCTATTCAAGTACCCAGAACCTGTCAGAGGCCACAGAGTTCCTCTAGGTTGTGAAAATGCAACACAGATGAAAGCTGGGGACCCACGCATCAGCCTCACACTGAGCCATATGGCCACCTTCTATGTGCAGCCTCACTGCTGTCCAGCCACCTCTCGCCTGGACAGCCCCAAGGTGAGAAGCAGCAGGGTTGTTTTTCTGTTGTTTGTTGTTTGTTTGTTTTTTTAATAATTTATAAAGTCTAAAGAGTTTTGGGGTTTTTTTAAATATTTATTTTATTTTTATTGCAAAGTCAGATATACAGAGAGGAGAAGAGACAGAGAGGAAGATCTTCTGTCCAATGATTCACTCCCCAAGTGACAGCAACGGCCGGTGCTGTGCCAGTCCAAAGCCAGGAGCCAGGAACTTCCTCCAGGTCTCCCACGCGGGTGAAGGATCCCAAGGTTTTGGGCCATCCTCGACTCCTTTCCCAGGCCACAAGCAGGGAGCTGGATGGGAAGTGGGGCTACTGGGACTAGAACCAGTGCCCATATTGGATCCTGGCACATGCAAGGCGAGAACTTTAGCCACTAAGCTACCACGCAGGGCCCGAACATGAAGTCTTGTAACTCGGCAATAACATAGACATGTAGAGCATGGGGAGTGGAGGCCTCACACTCTCCAGGAGCCCTGCCCCAGCCATGGCACCCACCTACAAGACAGAAGATACCTGGTGCCTCACTGAAGCGGCCCAGGGCCGGCGGCTCTCTGCCAAACTCCACTCCTTCCTGGCAGATGTGACTTCTACAATATCTGTTGTTAGGCAAGCAGTAGCTAAGGGTAGCAGCCAAGCAGGACACATGCCAGGGATGGTGGGAGAGCAAGCCGCAGGAGGGGCACCAGGCAGCTGTGACTCAACCCTTGGAGCTCACTTACCACGGCAGTGATTTCTGCTCCGGTTCTGTGGTTTAAAGCGGCCAGGGCAATAGAGGCAATGAAGAAAAAGAAAGTGCTGAGTCCAGTGTTGACCAAATCCTACAGGAAAAAATAAAAGAGAAAAAAAAAAAAACTCTTTAAAGGGAGTATTCCATGCTCTGTTCTGACAGCAACTTTCTTTCTTTTTTTTTTTTTAAAGATTTATTCATTTTATTACAGCCAGATATACACAGAGGAGGAGAGACAGAGAGGAAGATCTTCCGTCCAATGATTCACTCCCCAAGTGAGCCGCAACGGGCTGATGTGCGCCGATCCGAAGCCGGGAACCTGGAACCTCTTCCGGGTCTCCCACGCGGGTGCAGTGTCCCAATGCATTGGGCCGTCCTCAACTGCTTTCCCAGGCCACAAGCAGGGAGCTGGATGGGAAGTGGAGCTGCCAGGATTAGAACCAGCGCCCATATGGGATCCCGGGGCGTTCAAGGTGAGGACTTTAGCTGCTAGGCCACTGCGCCGGGCCCGACAGCAACTTTCAACCATGGACGCAGAGATCCAACCTCAATATAGCTCTGAGCCTTGGTCCACGTCCTAGAGAATTGGTCATGCAAAGCAAGACGAAGACGGGAGCAGCTCCCGACACTGCTGGACATAACCCCTTGGCGAAACTCACCTCCTAACCCACAGCACAGCCCTGCCTCGGCTTAAGGACTGACAGCCCATGCTGCTCTCGTTAAGCACGGCTGGTGGATCAGCTGGCACAAACAAGGCTCCCTGTGAGCTGAGAGACACTAAAACGAGACATCCCACCAGCACACACATGACTTGCATCGAGAACGTTCTGTGCAGCAAGAACTCACAGCCCATCTTACACACAGTCTTTCTATGCAGCTGAAATCTGGATGGAGCGTGTTCCCCTCACTTCTTGCCCAGCTCATCTGGTTACAGAGACATCACTGCACCAGACTTAACTCCAGTCATGCTTGCAGAAAGGAACATAGTACAGAGACTGAGAGTCAGAGCCAGGAGAGGGCCTGGCTGCACACTGGACCGGAGACAAGCCGCTCTTGGTCCTGCAGCATGAGGGGCTTAGGGACTGAACAGAGCCCTGCCATGGCGGTGAGCACACCGCCTGCTCTGCTGTCACTTCTACTGGTGCTGCTCTGGCAGAAGAGGCTCCCAAGTGCCCAGGTTCTAGCAAGTGCTTCCAACACCTTTATGACAAGAAAATTCAGGAAGAAGCCCTAACTGTCTCACTGTCAGGCGGACTACACCGTCCAAACACGGGGAATTCTTTTGCCTGGCCAGCTTGCAAGGTGGATTTTTAAAGATGGAAAGTGGGGTGAGAGGGTCGTCCAGTGGTGATGACACTGATCGGGAAGCCTGCCGCCCACACTGGAGGGCCCAGGTTGGCTTACTGGCTTCACTTCCTGATTCCAGCTCCCAGCCAGTGCAGAAAAAGGCAGTGCTGGCCCAAGTAATTAGATTCCTGCTGTCCACGCAGGAGGCTGGGTTGAGTACCCATATGCCAGCTGCAGCCCTGGCCACTGCAGGCCCTGGGTGAACCAGTGGACTGAAGTCCTCCTTCTCCCTCTTTTGCTGTCTCCCAAATAAATAAAACAGAAATTTAAAAATAAATATGCAGACAGACAATGTTGGCATGGTAACAGGCCTATGCAACGGAAACCCCGGCTGCTCCAGCGTGGGAAAAGGGAGCCCAGAAGCAGCAGCCAGTGCATCATGGCTCAGCTGTGACGTGCAAGACACACACAATCCTCAAAGTGTCCAGTTAGGCATGGTTTTGGGGTAGGGGCTGGACAGGGTAAAAGGGATTAAAAATCTCCCTTGCTAAAGCAAAGACTATTTGGAATACAGTGACCTAACACTGAAGCCAAGCAGCAGACCCCACAGCACCACCAGTGACTATGTGGAAACATCAACATTTGTGGACTTCTTTTCAATATTTATCAGGTTATCCTTTAACATTAATCAGATACCTAAACTGACTTCAATGCCAAGCAAGAAGGTCAAGGACCAGGAGCAGAGCCAGCCTGCAGCTCCGCATGCCTTCCCAGGGACGTGTGCCTGGGTCTCCCTGCAGCAACACCCCACAGTGGAGACAGGCCTCAGATCCAGGCAAACCCAGGAGCTGAGTGGCACCACCCCACCCAGAGGGTGCCAACCATAGGGTCCGCCTGTGCAGTGTGCGGCACAGACCTGGACAAGCCAGCACCAGAAGGTTGCGCACAGAAAAGTGCCCTCGAGAAGGTATCGTTCGCCTTCCGGCTGTGCTCGAAACCTTGGACTGGAAGACTCACTAAGTAAATGCTACAGGTGATCCCTGGTCCTTTGAGCACACCTGAAAGGCGGTGTTTTCTGGGAGCACCCCTTGAGAGATTCCTCCTTCGGGCCTTTCACCCGAAGCACCCTTCCCTCTCAGATCCTAGAGACCACCCACCCCGCAGAGCTGACGAGTGGCCTCCAGTGGCCTGCCTTGCATTTCTTGTTCCCAAACCCCAGCACAAAGCAGGTACACAATATGTTTGCTCAGATGACTGGGGCACTTGGCCATCAGCCACACCTACCCACGAAAATCCCCAGTGAATAACCTTGCTAGGTGCACCTAAGCTGCTGAACTCATGCACTGGGAGGGAGCCGGTTCTGAGTTCAAAGTTGATCCACAAACTTCTGGGCAGAGGCCCCTGCACAAGAGATCCACCGACCTTACCCAGCAGACCGCTTCCTGTGACTGCCCTGGGCTGCAGCCTTTACAACAAACTGATAATCATACGCCAAGCACGTCCCTGGGTCCTATGAGATGTTCTAGGGAATTTTTATTAAAGATTTATTTATTTTTATTGGAAAGGCAGATTTACACAGAAAAGGAGAGTCAGAAAGAAAGATTCTTCATCCACCGGAGCCAGGAGCCTCCTCTGGGTCTTCCTCCATGGGTGCAGGGTCCCAAGGCTTTGGGCCATCCTCTACTGTTTTCCCAAGCTACAGGGAGGGAGCTGGAAGGGAAGTGGGGCAGTTGGGATATGGACTGGCACCCATATGGGATCTCAGTGCATGCAAAGCAAGAACTTTAGCTACTAGACTACTGCCCCAGGCCAAGAATTTTTTTTAATAAACTCATTTTTATCTTCCTTGAAAGATCAAAAGTCAGAGAATATCTCCAACTTGCTGGTTCACTTCCAAATGCCTGTAACAGCCAGGGCTAGACCAAGCCAAACCCAGCAGCACAGAAGTCCATTAGGCCTGCCAGGTGACGGCAGGACCCCAACAACCTGGCATTTGGCAAGAGGCCCTGGTGGTTTTCATGGCAGTTTAGTAGCTTGCCAGAACAAGGCTGCAAGAGGTCGGAGAGAGGGGCAGGGGTGCAAGGTGGCGGAGGAGGAGCAGGCAGGGAGGCAGGAAGTCTGGGCAGCACATAGCCCTGGCAGGTGAAGTCAGACAGTGTACAGGGACTGGACTCCCCAGAACAAATACAGCAGGCAGTAAGTGGGGCGAGCTTGTCAGGGTCGGCAGGGGACTTCTGTTGTCCTCAACAGAGCCCAGTGTCGCAGCGGGACTAGAGAGAGGACTGCGCATGGCCAACGTTATGTCAGTAGAGGATGCATGATAAATCCAGGGGCTCATTCTCTGCCAAGGTGGCAGCTATACAATCTAACTCTTGCTCTGAGTCAATATTTACTTTCCAAACATTTTCTGAATGTGATCCTAGCAGGGTAGGAGAGAGAGATTAGCAGGTAGGGGACAGGAACAGCAGGTGTGGGTTTCCTCCCGGAAGACTGGCTGAGCAGCCTTGGGCTCCGGTGCCAGCTGAGGGCAGGCATGGGGTAGGGACCAGACATGCCCTTTAGATAGCTCAGCTCCAGCATGGGGGGTGGGGGGCGTTGTCAGAAAACAGGGACAGGGCAGGGATATGGCAGCAATTCTCACCCAGGAAAACTGGGCTGCAACAAGCAGGGTGTGGGCTCCTAGCATATTGACGGAAACGGCATGGCAGAACAAGGCCCACGGATTCAGAGGGAAACAGCAAGCTTGACATTAACAGCATCATTTGGGCTGCATCAAATTCCACTTGTACAAAACCTGCTTTGTGACTCTGGTCACTGTTCACAAAGTTAAACAGGAGTGGTCAGCCTGGGTGTTCTATGGCACAGAGGTGCAGCTGTACCTCAACATTATGATAGTAGTTTCTACCTGTGTCTGTACCTACAATGCCACAATGCAATTACAAGGCAGAATATGAAACTTGTGACTGTTACTAAAGGACTGTACTACTCTGAGAATATGGGAACAATGGTGGGAGGGGAAATGGAGAAGGAGAAAGGAGGGGAAAGGAAAGGTGGAAATCCCTATGCCTAAAAATGTGTCATGCAAAATAATCAAAATAATTTTTAAAAAAGATTTATTTATTTATTTATTTATTTTTTTAGGAAAGGCAGATCGACGGAGAAGAAAGACAAAAAGATCCTCCATCCATTTGTTGTTTCACCTCCCAAACAGCTACAAGAAAACTCATTGTCTGCACTCTCCCAGCGCTGAGGTCTCGCCAGCACAGGGCTCTGGGTGCCTCACCCAGGGCTGTGGACAGCTGCTGAGAACTGTCTTGGACCAGAAGCCATGTTTGTCTGACTTGCCAAAGCCTATGATCTTGACCTCAGCAGTGGCTGCTTCTTCAAATGGGTCGCCCTGCAGGGTTTCACAGGTTCCTCAGCCAGTTCCTCCCTGAACAAGTCCTTACTTTGAGAGTTCAAATCAACTAGGAGGACAATGAACAAGAACCATGACCGTGCCCTTATATGGCTTTCAGAAGCTGCCCGTCCACTGCACTGACAATATAGGTTACAGCGCAAAGCATTTTCTTACCAACAATGCAAACCTTATTTCAAAAACTGCTGAAGGACTGGCACTATGGCATAGCAGGTAAAGCCAGGTCGGCATCCCCTATGGACACAGGTTTGTGTCCCAGTTCCTTCACTTTGGAACTAGCTGCCACCCGGGAGAGCAGCAGGAAATGGCCCAAGTACTTGCCTCCTGCACCAGCATAGGAGACTAAGAGGAAGCTCCTGGTTCTTAGTTTCAAACTGTCCCAGCTCTGGCTGTTGCAGCCATTTTGGAGGTGAATCAGCAGATAGAAGATCTCTTTCTCTTTCTCTCCTTCTCTCTGTACATCTGACTTCCCAATAAAAGTAAACAAATGTCTTTTTTAAATGATTTATTTTCATTGGAAAGGTAGATTTACAGAAAGATCTTCCATCCACTATTTTACTCCCCAGATGGCCACAACAGCCAGTGCTGAGCTGATCCAAAGTCAGAAACCAGGAGCTTCTTCCAAGTCTCCCATGCAGGTGCAGGGTCCCAAGGCACTGGACCATCTTCTGCTGCTTTTCCACGCATAAGCAGGAAGCTGGATGGAAAGTGGAGCAGCCAGAATACAAATCAGCAGTCACATGGAATTCTGGCACTTTTAAGGGAAGGATTGGCCAATTGAGCCATCACGACAGACCCCAAAATAAATCTTTTAAAACGTAAATTAAATGTAAAACATCCCCTACCCCCGCTTTCAGCACTAAGATAAAACCAGTCAAGTCTGCCACCATTTGCTTTTCCAGATCAGCGATCCTCCTTGGATTCTTCTCTCCTAAGGAGAGTGTGTATGTGCCCATCTGGATGACGCAGAGGCTATTCTGCCAGAAGTCTCTCCTGACATGCCCAGGGCACGCCCCTCAGAGACCTTGCCAGGCAGTGGATCGGCTTGGGCCCCTTCCCACAGTGCCACCCTTTCTCACGGTCCTGTGCCTGCACACAGCCAGTACCAGCCAAATAGATACACAGCCACCACACTCCAAAGCCCAGGCTCTGAGCAACCGCAGGTTCCCATGGCCCTGGCAGGGGAAGTTGGTGCCCCATCCATCCCCTCCACCCCCCAGGGGTAGCAGCTGCATTGCCTATGGGGCTCCCCACACCCAGCACAGAGGGCGGGGCTGCCTGATACAACTGAGCTCCTGCACCTGCTTATTTGCAAAGAACTATCAAGAAAACCAGTCACATGGACATTCCTTTCTCAGCACACAATGATAGGAACAAGTAGCACAGGCTGGGATGGGGTGGGGCCAGGACCTGGCCAGCCCTGGGTGTTCCAGTAGAGCGGACAGCTAAGGCTCAACAGCAGAGGATACATTTCCTTTCAAGACCTTCTGATCAAACCTTGCAACCCACCATCCCCCACCCAGGGACCTCCCCTCCCTCACCAGCTGGTTACTTTATACTCAGTGATTTTTCTAGGGTTCACACATTATTAGCCTGTTGTTAGTACATTCAATTCTTCCAGAATTGACAGTTTTGTAAACTGTTTTTGTGTCCTATCTGAAAAAAAAATGTGCATGGACTAATCTGCTTTCTTTCCCGTACCATCAGAACATCAACATCACCAGTCATCTCAGAGCGTCACAAAGCCAAAATGACACCTGTCACAGGACTAATGTGATCATGGCGGGGACAGGTCCACCATCTGTCTCCTTCAACCCAGCAAAGAATTTTGTCAATTTCATGGATGAGCTATGACAGAATCATTAAGGATCCAGCTCAACTGGAACCCCATAGCACTCAGAGGGTGCTCTGGCATTCCTGGTCAGACAGGGGCGGCTGGTACTCACGGTCAGATTCCAGTTGATCTGGGGGATCCGCATGTGCAGGTTGAGACTGAACATGATCAGCAAGACGCCAGTCACCACGAACGCACTGCAGCTCACAAACTCAAAGAAGTAGAGGCCTTCGCACGGGGAGCACTCCATGATGGTCTCAATGCAGATAAAGGCGATGAGGGCCAGGAGCTGGGGAGGGAACCATAGACCCACGTGTGAGTAAACACGCATGCAGTGGCCTCCTGCAGCAGGCTTTGGGCTGGGGCAGGGCCCATTTCCAACCTTGGGAAAGGACAGGTATGAGAAGGGAGCAGCTAAGACCTCAGAGCAGGACACTGCACTGGGCAAGCTGCTGGCTCTCACAGGGAAAGGCGCAGCTCAGCAGGGCGGTTTTTGGCCCCTTTGCCTCCAGGTGGTGGATACTGCATGAACTCCAAACTTAACACAGAGTTGAGCAGAATCAATTCTGTGCCATCCATACCTACCTTGGGGGCTTCAGGCCACCAGGTTACCTTTGACCTTGATGGCTTCCCCAACTGCAAGTGCCAAGGACACAAAGCCCATGTAGTTCATCCACAGGCTCCCTAGAGAGTGCTAGCACTGAACTACATTATAAGGAGATAGGCTAGCAGCATGCACAAACCAAAAAAAAAAAAATCCAAATCCACCAATTTGCATTTTAGCAAATGTGCTCCAAAATTAGAAAATCAAATAGTTCTCCATGAAAACTGCCAAGCAATCTGCTGTTGATTTATTTTTGAGGGACTGACAGACAAGTGCTCCCGTCGGCGGGTTCTCTCTCCAGATGCCTGTGACAGCTGGAGCTGAGGAGCGGCAGGCAGTGCCTTCTCATTGTTGGTTGTGTTCTGTGTGCACCTCAGTGCACCTCCGGGCACCCTTGGGGCCATGGAGGGCAAGGTCGGCTCACTTCCATCTCTCTCTGCTCCTGGGACACCACACACACTAACCTGCACACAGTCAGCACGTGAGGGCTTTGCAGCTCCCAGAAAACCCACACCTGTGCTTCTTCTCACTCTTGGGGACAAGGTGTGAAGGGAGGGTGTCTCCACAGCCCTTGCTTGCTAATGGTCAGTGCATTTGTCTCATTGTTTTCCACTCTGTTGAAGAGATGGATCTTAACAGGTCTGCATTTCATTCAGAAAGAAGTTCAACAGCTGTGAGGTAAACACGGTGCCTGTGGGGAACAGTGGCGCGGTATAGCGTGCTTAGAGAATGGTGAAGAGACTGTCAGTCCTCTGCCCGTGAAGCAGGTCTACTTGCACCTGCTCATCGGCGTGCTGGCACCGTTTCAGTGCACAGATTTCAGAGCATTGTGGTGCACACAGTTCTATTTGTCCATTAAAAAAATAACAGATGATTGGGCCCGGCGGCGTGGTCTAGCGGCTAAAGTCCTCGCCTTGAAAGCCCCGGGATCCCATATGGGCGCCGGTTCTAATCCCGGCAGCTCCACTTCCCATCCAGCTCCCTGCTTGTGGCCTGGGAAAGCAGGAGAGGACGGCCCAAAGCTTTGGGACCCTGCACCCGCGTGGGAGACCTGGAAGAGGTTCCTGGTCCCGGCATCGGTTTGGCGCGTACCGGCCCGTTGCGGCTCACTTGGGGAGTGAAACATCGGATGGAAGATCTTCCTCTCTGTCTCTCCTCCTCTCTGTATATCCGGCTTTTCAGTAATAATAAAATCTTTAAAAAAAAAAAAATAACAGATGAGGGCCCGGTATGATGATTTCATTGGCTAATCCTGCACCCTGAAAGCACGAGGATCCCATATAGGCTCCATGTTGTGTCCCAACTACTCCATTTCCCTTCCATCTCCCTGTTTTATGGCTTAAGGAAGACAGGAGGATGGCCCAAAGCCTTGTGAGCCGATACCCACATGGGAGACCCCAAAGAGCCTCCTGGCTCCTGGTTTTGGATCAGTTCAGTTCCAGCCATTGTGCCATTTGCATAGTAAACCAGAGGACAAAAGATCTTTCTGTGTCTTGGAAAATCTGCCTTTCTAATAAAAACAATAAATCTTTTTTTTTAAATCTGGAATGCTTCATGAATTTGCATGCCATCCTTGTGCAGGGGTCATGCTAATCTCTGTGTTGCTCCAATTTTAGTATATGTGCCGCCTTAGCAAGTACAAAACAATAAATCTTTTTTAAACAAATAACAGATACAAGTCTTTCAGCACACACTCTGTGTCCCTCCCAGTGGCTCTCCTGACCATCTTACATGGACCTGGGGACTTTCTAACTGCCTGTGTGAATTTCTTTTTTAAAAAAAAAAGATTATTTATTTTCATTACAAAGTCAGATATACAGAGAGGAGAAGAGACAGAGAGGAAGATCTTCCGTCCGATGATTCACTCCCCAAGTGAGCCACAACGGCCAGTGCTGTGCCAATCCGATGCCGGGAACCAGGAACCTCTTCCAGGTCTCCCACACGGGTGCAGGGTCCCAAAGCATTGGGCCATCCTCGGCTGCTTTCCCAGGCCACAAGCAGGGAGCTGGATGGGAAGTGGAGCTGCTGGGATTAGAACCGGCGCCCATATAGGATCCCAGCGCGTTCAAGGCGAGGACTTTAGCCGCCAGGCCCAGGCTGTGTGAATTTCAAACCTAACTTGCAATCAATTCATATAAGGAGACAGTTCACATAAGAAAAACCCCCCCAACTTATCTTTTTTTTTTTCTTCACTCCTAACACAACAGCAACAATGGCATACTGAGTGACAAATGTCCCTGGTATGCCAGTCTCAACCATATTACTGCACAAAGGTAACTCCAACAAGATAAACAATGGCTTCTGGACTATGCAGATCCTACGAGGCTGTTCCTGACAGCAACGGTGAACACAAGACCAAAATCCCACTGCTCCCTGATGCATAGTCTCAGGAAGGAGATATTTTTAAGAATTAAGTAAGTAAGTAAGTAAATAAATAAATTTTAAAAAGGGGGGGGGTGAGACAGTGATTTAGAACAAAAGGAAAATGTGGGTGTAGGAAAGCGGGACAAAGGCTGGGGAGAAAGCAGGGGGTTTAGGGGGCTTGGGACCCAGTGGCTAGGGAGACCCACCTAGGAAGGTGCTACCACATAGAAGTGGTACAGCAGCCTTCAGCTGTCACCAAGAGCCACTGGAGCAGCTAGGAGTGGCACCAGCAGATTCAGGTCTTTAGGGCCACCAGCTGCTGTACGGAGGCCAGACAAGAGTGAGAACTGGGGCAGAAGCTCGCAGGAAGGTTAGGAGGCCTTTGTAACACCATGGTGAGGGCTGATGGAGGCATGGCTTGGCACAGATGGTAAGCACTTGCTGACTTCCGAACACTGATGGGTAACCAGACCGAAGGGAAGAGGGGGCAGGCTCCACCTGAAGGTTTGGGCGAGGCAGGTAATAGAGCTACGTTGCGGAAACCTGGCAGGAACCAGTCTGGGGCTGGGGAACGTCAGACACTCAGCTGGACAGTTGAAGGACAAAATGTGCTGTGGTGGCCATTGCAGCCCAGATGGAGGGAGACCTAATGGGATGTGAAACAGGATGAGATGACACCCTGGCCATCAGGGAGCCCCACAGCAAGGAGGGTGGCTGAAGGTCAGGCGAGGGGCCTTCCTACGAGCCCACCATGGGAAGCAGCAGACAACCTATGTTTCAATTCCTGGCTGCTGGATACAAGATGGCCCCAAAGACCACACCCCCTGGTCTGCTCCTCCTTGTGACATATGTGGAACAAGGCAACCTGCTGTCATGTACAAGCAATGTCACAGATGTGTGGCTGCCTGGACTAGAACAGAAAAGTCCCTGTGGTCTGAGCCTTGCTCTCGTCTCTTAGCTGACTGCCTGGGGAAACCAGCCTCCCACTTCACAGTGAGCGAACCCTTGGAAACGGGCTTCAGTCCCACCTGTTCCTGCGGCCTTCCAAGGGAAACAGAGCCAAGCCACTTGACAGCTCCTGACCCACAGCAACCAAAAGATCGTGTTTTAAGCCACTGAGCTTGTGGAGAGCCACTCAATAACAGATAAAATATGGGGGGTTGGGGAAGACCCTTGTTATTGTTACAAGATCATTAATGAAATTAAAAAGAAGCATCTGTTACTGATGATTGCAAATCAAGCACCACAGAGGCACCTCTTATTCTCCATCATCTAGTCCTCCAACCCAAGCCAGAGGCAGACATTAGCCCCACGTTACAGGAAGGGCAATGGGGGCCCTGATACGACCAGCATTTAACATCCACACAGCACCCTCAGTCTCTCCAGCTCTTACTGGCCTAGGATCCCACGTGCCCACCAGTTCTTCACCCACAAAGCAACATCTTTCTCTGTACTCCTCAACTGATTGTGTTCCAAACACAATGAGAATACAATAAAAGGGTTCTATGAAAGATGAAGTGGTGCACACAGGATCAGGAAATAAAAAACACAGTGTAGGCACCTGGCATGGAGATGAAGTCATGACTGGGAGGCCCACGTTACAGTGACTCAGTCCCAGTTCTGGCTCTGTTTTCGATTCCAGCTCCCTGCTATTGCTGCTGGGAGGCAGCAGATGGTTGGCTCAAACGCTTGGGTGCCTGCCACCCGCATGGCAGACCTGGACTGAGTTCCCAGCTCCCAGCTTCAGCCTGGCCCAGCCATGATCGCATCAGGCGCTGCAGAGTGAACCAGCAGATGGGCGCTCTTTCACTCTACCTCTCAAAATAACAAAGCTTTTAAAAGAACAAAAACATGTTAGAACCTATACATAGTGTTTAACCTAGAAAACATTATTATAGTTTAGTTTCTAGCCTACTGCTTTTAATATCGAAGATCCCCATCATTTCTACATAAATAGAAATATCCATATTTTAATGACTACATAGTAAAGATATACATACAATACACACAGACAAATCTGTATACCTCCCATATGCCAATCAATCCCTATTGATGGGTGCTCAGATATTTTCTAGGTTACTATAGCAATATACCCCCCACTAACACTGGGCAGAGCAAAATGTCCAGCACAGAATAATCTAATAACCACTATTAATGTACAACCTACTTATTAACCAACAAAAAGAAAACAGTGACTCAAATTTACACCAATAGCCAACAACTTCAAGGCAACAAAAGGTCAGAAGCAATTCAACTGACAACAACTCGGATTGAACCAATCTCATGAGTGCAACCTGCACAGAGGTCCAAGGAAAAAGCTGCTGCATTTGCTAAGCTGGTGATCGGGATGCCCTTGGTGGGCCCTATCCTTGTACTGCCAACCAGCTGACTCAGAGTAAATGTTTGCACAGTGCATAAGCAAATCAACACTGAGAGGCTGTCAGATCTCCACAACTGGGATTCAGACGAAAAGGACTGGGAAAGGGTGGGGCTGAAATATGAACAGCACCATCACTGACACATTCTGCTCTCCTGGTCCCAGGCACACGGTGGGGCTGGCAACTCGGCAGGGAGCTTTTCCAGAGGCAAATTTTTCCTCAACGTGAAGCCAACACTTCAGAGCCCTCACTGGCCCCAGTTCCTTGTCGGACCCTGGAGGGGAACCCCAGCAAGGTGACAACACGGTCACGTGTCTGCATAGCCTGCCACAGCTCCTTCTGCCCAGCCCTGACGAAGTAACAGCAGGTGTTTTTGGGGCTTGGCTGACTGGAAGCTGAGGCAGGGGCAGCAGGGGCAGCAGGGGCAGCTGTCACTTCCACACATGCTGTGTTCCCACAATCTGCCAGGGGGATGGTAGGGCTTCCAGAGATGCTCTGGCACCCACTGTACTGTCGGGCCCCCAAACTCACAAGACTAATATGTCCTTCAGTGCCCAACACCTGGAAGCAACAGGGGGGAACAGAGGCAACCTGGATGTGAAACAGGCAGCAGCCAGGAGCTTACCTGAGAGATTCTTCACCAGGCGTAAGCCTGCAAGTGGGAAAGCCTACCATTACGAGAGGCTGAGGGCCAGTTGCGCCTCACCGGGAACCCACTCCCTAATATAGCAGATGTCTCCACGAGTGCTGCACACGTTCCCTGTCTCCTTAGTGCGGATTGAAGGAGATGGCATTTAAGAAAATCCCAGGGTTTTCCGGGCACAGGGCAGCAGCAGCAGTCCGCGTGGGAGGCTGTGGTTCTGGGCGTCCCCACATATCGGATTACACATCTGACAAAGCTTGACATCCTCGAACAGGGCCTCTGAGATGCCTCCAACTCACTGAGACAGACTGAAGAAACAGAATTCCACCGACTAACTCCTACATGAATTCATCAATACTTCGTGAGCCTTCAGGAACATATTGGTTACATAATGATACTGCAACTTAAAATCCAAATTATGCTTACATACTCCTAGAATTCGGACAGGCTTTAATATATTTTTTCAGAACTATTTACCATACTGAAGTTTAAATACAATGAGAAGCCTCTGTTTCAGTGGAGGTCAAAATACAAACAGAAAGAAAATGCTTTCTAACTTTGTCACTTAGCAAACTTCTCATTCTAAATACATATCCACTATCCTCTCAGGATTTTGTATTTTTAATTGTGAATCTTTTTCCTTAAAATAAGTGTCCAAAATCATCGAGTCTTGAGCTTTCAAAACCTCCATCTGCTCTGGCTTTGTGCACTCCAGTGTGACTGGGTGAGATACCTGTGGCTTCCAACAGCAGCCTTTAGGAACCATCAACATTGTCACCGAGCTTCCCCCACCCTTCCAGCTACAACCACCAGCCACATTCCTGGTCTAGCAGACAGGGGAACAAATGACCAACAATGCACAAACAAGGTGCCCAACTTCACACCCAATAACAGCAATGATAACTGGGATACCATGTCCATCTACCAGATTCAGAAAATTATGAAGTGATAGCTTATTTTTTAAAATGATTGATTTCTTATGTCTTTGAAAAGCAGAACTACAGAGAAAGAGAGATACCATCTGCTAGTTAACTCCCCAAATGGCCACAAGGCTAGAGTTGAGCCATTCTGAAGACAAGAACCTCATCCTGGGTCTCCCTTGTGGCTAGCAGAGGCTTAAGGATCTGCACCACCTTGTTCTACTTTCCCAGGAACACTAGCAGGGAAGTGAATTGACAGTACAGCAGCCAGGACATGAACTGACACCCACATAGGATGTCAGCCCTGCAGGTGCTGACCCGAAAGTGGTATCTTGTACTAGTGATAGGAAGGGCAAAAGGCATCTCCCAGGCTGCTGTGGCAGCATCGAGAAGGCCTTGCGGAGCAGGTCACACCATCATCTGTGATACCAGCATCCCACCCCACAGGGCTGGTTCAAGTCCTGGCAGCCTCACCTCTAAACCAGCAGCAGATGGCCCAGCTAGAAGCAACATGGGTTGCCACCCTGCATTTCAGGTAAAAAAAAAAAAAAAAAAAGACACTGGGAGTGGGCAGTTCTCGCCTTGTATGTGTCGGGATCCCATATAGGCACAGGTTCTAATCCCAGCAGCCCTGCTTCCCAGCCAGCTCCCTGCTTGTGGCCTGGGAAAGCAGTAGAGCATGGCCCAAAGCCTTGAGACCCTGCACCCACATGGGAGACCTGGAAGAGGCTCCTGGCTCCTGGCTTCAGATCAGTGCAGCTCTGGCAGTTGTGAGCACTTGGGTGGGGGGGAATCATCGGATGGAAGATCTTCCTCTCTTTCTCTTCTCTTCTCTGTATATCTGACTTTCCAATAAAAATAAATCTTTTTTAAAAAGAATTAAAACAAAAAAAACACTGGGAGCTCACATACTTGCAGATACTCCAGAGAGCCTGGGAAATTGCTCCGCTGCCGTAACTGCAGGAGCTGTGCTTACTGGGCACACACTGTGCACCCGAGTCAAACATGCCCCCCAGGAGAGCCCTGGGCAGACAAGCTACAGTGCATCTGTATACGGCAAGAAACAAAGTGGAAAACAAATGAGTTTATACCCTGTGGCCTGGGAAGCGATCCAAGGGATACTCAAAGAATACAGTGCAGAAAGTAGGGAATAAGGTAACTCAAAACAGGGGTCAGTATACTGATGTCTGCAGGCACCGTCAAAGGCCCTGAAGGACTCACAGCAAGCAGCGACAGCACAATCCCCCATGAATTAGGATCGGGTGGGGAAGGACCAGTACCATGGCATACTACACTAAGCCCCCACCTGCAGTGCCAGCATCCCAGATGAACCCTGGTTTGTACCCCGGCTTCCCCATTTCTGATCCAGCTCACTGTTTACGGCCTAGGAAAGCAGTAGGGGATGACTCAAGTCTTTGGGACCCTGTACCCACATGGGAGACCCCAAGCAAACCCCTGGCTCCTGGCTTCAGACTGGCCCAGCTCTGGTCATTACTAAGGCCATTTTGGGAAGTGAAGCAGTAAACGGAAGATCTCTCTGTAACTCTGACTTTCAAATAAAAATAAATAAATCTTTAAAAAAAAATTCGGTTGGAACAAAGGAAATTACAGGGAAATTCCCCTTTTGGGGGGGGAGGATTTTTTTTATTATTATTATTGGAAAAGGCATATATAGAGAGAGGAGAGACAGAGAGAGAGAGAGATTCCCTTTGATGGTTCACTCCCCAAGTGACCTCAATGGCCAGAGCCAATCAATCCAAAACCAGGAGCCAGCAGCTTTTTCTGGGTCTCCCACATGGGTGCAGGGCCCCAAGGCTTTGGGCTATCCTCTACTACTTTCCCCAGTCACAAGCAAGGAACTGGATGGAAAGTGGAGCAGCCAGGATTTAGCCACTAGGCTTTTGCACTGGGCCCTTTGGGAGGTACATTAAACAGTACTAAAACCTGAATATGTAAGAAATGCATATTCATTCAGGTGTGCAAACTTACATGCAAAGATCACACATGTGTGTTTATGTATATATATTATATATATACTGGAATCATAGCTATGTGCATATGTAAACAGCACATGTTTATGAGTTTAGGAAGAATCTAGTGAAACAGAAACCATGAGTCCATTTACACAATAGACATATGTATAGGTGGCTTTGTTTTTTCTTAAAGATGATCCTTTATTTTCCAAAATTTCTATGATTAAGTCTATGTTTTTAATCAGAAAAAAAAATAATGCTCTAAGCAAGAACATTCTGGAAACATCCCAGCTATGAGGAGTTAAAGATCAGTGACCTCCATGAATCTACTGTTGTTTTAAAGCCACTCAAATATTTCAAAATGAAATCAAGAACTTTCATGGAAAACAAAAGGCACTCTGCCCGCCTCGGTTGGTCCCACATCTTTCTCAAGAGAGTCGGCATCTCGGCACACACCCCTGCTTCCTGAGTGTCACTGTGCTCCGGGCAAAGCACGGCCTGGACGGGCCACCTCACTCTCACGGTGACGCAGGGCCCAGGGGCGCAGGGAAGAAGTGCTCCACTGGCTTCCAGGATGTCCATGAAGATGACATGCAATTCTTTAAAACAACAACAACAGCAGCAAAACTTGAAAAAGCAAGAGAGAGGGCAGGAGAGATGTAGAAGAGAGCTCCTCCAGCCCCTGGTGCATTTCCTAAACGGCCCAGTGCTGGGCTGCAGCTAAGGCCTCCATCTGGGTCCCCCTGGGGGCAGCCAGGACCCTGGCACTTCTGCTGCTTTCCCAGGTGTGGGACCAGCACTGAAACCACCATGCCAATATGGGATGCCAGTGAAGCTGTGCTTTCACCTGCTGTGCCATTAAGTAGGCCCTGATTAGACAAAAGTTTGATTCTCCTTGATCACCAATTTATCAAAGGATCTAATGAAGCTCAATTTGAGACATACACACATCCACAAAGCACAGCATTTTAGCATTTATTTCTAATCCTGAATGGCCTGAGGAGCCTCCATGACTACTCACCCAAAGGTGTCCACAGCAAGGCACACTTGGAGGGCCCTCTGACGTCAGCAGCATCCTGAAGCGCACGCTGGCACCAGGACCCACCCTTGAAAAGGTGTCCAACAGCATCACAAATGTGAACAGATAACTTAACCAAAGCCAAGCTTAGGAGATGAATTCCAAGTTTCCTAAGGATAAGGACTTTCCCAAACGGTTCACGGGCAGCACAAGCAATCAGAGAAACTGGCTTCCCACCATTCTCTTTAGCTTTCATCCTGTCAGTCATCCAAGATGTCAAAACTTCACTTTTCCCCTCAGGCTCTTACTGTCTAAAGACACGCACTAGGGCATCGCCTGGCAACACACGACCACAGCTGCTGCAGACCAACCGCACACCAATGGAGGGAGGGGAGGGAGGGGCTCCCAGCAGGAGGCTCAGCAAGAAAACAGCTGTGCTTTCCCCTGGAAAAATGGAACCTCCAGCACCTGCTCTGATTCTTTTTTAATTTATTTTTATTAGAAAGCTAGATCTACAGAGAAAAGGAGAGACAGAAAGATCTTCCATCCGCCGGTTCACTCCCCAAGTGGTTGCAACAGCTGGAGCCAAGCTGATCAGAAGCCAGGAGCTTCTTCCAGGTCGCCCACATGAGTGCAGGCTCTCAAGGCTTTGGGCCGGCCTTGATGCTTTTCCAGGCCACAAGCAGGGAAAGTGGAAGTGGAACAGCCAACAGACGAACTGGCACCCATATGGGATCCTGGCACATGCAAGGCAAGGACTTCAGCCACTAGACTACTGCTCTGAGTCTGCCCACTGATTCTTAGCTGGAGCTGTTGGCTTAGAACAGTGCCAGGGTTACTGGAAAAGGGCAGCATTTTTATTCACAGCAATGCTGACCCGTTGCTTTGAATGCACTTTGGGCTCAGTTGGTCCAGCCTATGGAGCCTGTAAAAGGTGGAGTCTGTCATTTGTCATTGGGACCAGAGCAGATGTGAGTGCTCATCTCCAAATACTCCTGGCTCTATCCTATATGATTTGATTGCCAGGGTGAGATACAAACACTCTGCCCCCTTACCTCTGCCACAGTGCCCAGCAAGGCTGCACGGGGAGCTGTCCCTGCAAGGGCAGACACAGACCCTGGCTGTAATCACAAGCCTGCCGGGCTCATCCTGATGCACCGTTGCTGCCTTCAGCTGCTTGGGAACAACAACAACAAAAAAAAACATTATCTCTGGATCTGGGACTTGGGTTCACTGTAATGTCTCAAGGAATGTCAGTCCCCAAGGTGAGGGCTGCCAAGATATGTGTGGCCGTTTGCTTCTAAATGTTTAAAGTTGACTTTTCAGGTCCGGCTCGAGCCCACGGGAGACCAGAATTGAGTTCTGAGCTTTTAGCTTTGGCCTGGCGTGGCCCTGGCTGCTGTAGCCATTTGGGTACTAAGCAGATTGACAATCTCTCTCTGCCTT
Source organism: Ochotona princeps (assembly GCF_030435755.1). Taxonomy (NCBI): domain Eukaryota; kingdom Metazoa; phylum Chordata; class Mammalia; order Lagomorpha; family Ochotonidae; genus Ochotona; species Ochotona princeps. The sequence continues at coordinate 15,475,766 of NC_080847.1, read as the reverse complement.
TCAACTAAGAAGACACAGAGACAGACAGAGAAGTAGACAGACGATACAGATAAAATACAACTTCTTCTAGAAGACCTCATGATGAACAGAACAGGAAACTGGGGAGTGTGGCAGAGGGCCAGGCAGTGAGCAGCTCCTCTTTGGAAACCAGCTTTGCTCTCAGCGACTTCCAGCCCTTGCTAATACAGGCTCCTACAGAAGACACGAAGCCATTGCCCACTCTTTCCGGGTCCTAAGACAAGGGCTTTTAAGCTATTCTTCACTCCATCCATGTTGGCTAACTGACAGATTCCCCCACCACCCCGGGCCGGGATCCATAGTACAAGGTCTACAGAGGTGCACTGCCAGCCCTTCAGGAGAATGATGGCTGCATTTTGGGAGCATTTGCAGGCAAGGATGCCACCAACCCTGGGCAGGTGTGAACTATTCACTACTGCTGATCCTTGTCCCCCCTCAAGGAGCAGGTGGCACCTCTATGTGGCCCACAAGGTTATTCCAGGATCCCAAGGTTAGTTCCTCCACATATAATAAATGGTGGTTTAACCTACTGTACCACAATGCTGACCTCTGGAACTTCCATATCCTTTCTAAGAAAAATAACGCATGAATGCTAGAGACCAGCCCCATGAGGAAGGTGGTTTTAAAACTATTCCCCTTGAGACAACAGAACCACCAGAACTTTTTTTTTCTTTCTCTTTGGTTCCAAAGCAAAGGGGCTATTTGCAGAGGTCAATTACTAAACTTGTGGCCATCATCTTTGCCTGTCACCCGTTGGTTTCATTGATTTCCTGCAGCTAAATAAATAGTGCCTGAGCTGTGGAGCTGATAGTTATAAAAATTTTGAAAGAATGTTACCTGTTCTGACAGGAGGACGCCACAGTCAGGAACACTTGGCAAAAGGAGCCAAATGGACAAGGCAGGCAAGTTATACTCTTGTAAACAGAAGGGAGAGGCTGCCAAGGGCACAGGGCAAGGGTGTATCAGGATAGGCAGTCCCAGCCAGGCTGTGCTGGCCTCAGACACCTGTGGGTCCCAAGCTACTGACGCCTGGGAAACTGGCAGTTAGATGTAGGCAGGGTTTGGCCAGCATGGGAAAGGCCTACTCAACAGGTGCTTCTGCCAGCACCTGCTAACTGGTTCTCCTGGGTCAACAGTGTTGCTGTTCTGGAAACCTTGAGGAAGCCAAGAAAGAAACCCTGAGAAATGCATTCAGTTTCAATCTTCTGGCAAGTCTTTCCCCTGCAACATGAATTTCTGTGTGGATCACTGGGCCCCAGAGCTAGAAGAACACAAACAGGGCAGCTTTGGGATGCCCAGCTACTTAAAGCACAAGGAATGGTGTTATCTGCTGACAGCAGAGAAAGTGAGGACATATAGAGACCCCATCCATTGGTTCACTCCCCAAACGTCCTGAAGATGGGGAGTGCACTGGGGTGGGGAAATGGCAGGAGCCAGCAGGCAAGCAGGAGGCAGGAACCCATCCACCTGAGCCATCACTGCTGCCAATCAGGACCCACGTTAGGAAGCAGGAGTCAGAAGCTGGAGCCAGGGAGCCAACCCAGGTCCCTCCATCTTGGGATGTGGCATCCCAATTGCTGGGCCAAACGCCAGCCCCCACTCTGGCTTGTTTTTAAAAGAAACCCTTACGTGGTTGGATAATATAATTGCACATGACTTCAGAAAACCACAGGACGGTCAGCATCTTTCCTGCCAAAGGAATGCCCACAGAACCCCGGTGCCAACACCACCCTGCCCAGAAGGCCGCATTTCTCAGCCCATTTGATGAGTAATAGGGCAGGAACAATGCATGTGCAGCCCAGGACATAGGCCACGCACAGCCTCCAAACTTCCAGCCACCAATGGCCTCAGGATCTCACCCTAACATCTGTGACAACCCACTGCTTCAGCTGAACGCCGCAGGCAAGGGCCCTACTTTTCTCACTGATGTGGAAACCCAGCAGGCCATTAGCAGCTTTTAGTTAACTGATTCGGGCCAAAACAGACATCATTCTTGTATCATCCAGAATTTTTTTTCTCCTCTTCTTTTCTTTGTTTCTTGAGAGGCAGAGTTTACAGAAAGAGGAGGAGAAATAAAGGAGAAATATTCCATCTGCTGGTTCACTCCCCAAATGGCTGCAATGGGGACAATCTGAAGCCTGGAGCCAGGAGCTTCTTACAGGCTTCCAATATGAATATAAGGGCCCCAGAACTTGGGCCATCCTCTACTGCTTTCCCAGGCCTTAAGTAAGGAACTGGATCGGAAGTGGAACAGCTGGGACATGAACTGGCACCCATAATGGGATGCTAGCAAGTGGAGGCTTAGCATACTATGCCACAGCACCAGCTCCAGGAACACAGCTTTTAATCCCCATCTCGGTGATAAGGAAAAACAACACCATGATGCCCAGTCACCCAGTCACAATCATGAGTCTCATTACCAGCAGAAGTAGATGTCAAAGCCAGCCCCAGGCTCCTGCAACCGTCTTCCTCCTAGCCACATATTGCCTCCTTTCCACCTGCCTCCCCTCCAACAGCAGATGCTCCCAGTGTTCTGGCCTCTGCCGCACTCTCATCAGACTCGTGCATTTCCCCCAGCAGATCCCTGGCCCCATCCTGGAGATGGACGTCTAGCTGGAACCTCAAAGTCCCAGAGCTGGCTGCCTCACTGCTCCATCCAAGTCCCCATAGTATGAGCACCAAAGTCCTTTCCAATTCAGCTGACGGCTGAGTACAGCTCGGCCATGTAGGTGCATTGTAATCCCGCCGCATTCACCTTTCCTCTCTGGACCACAACTTTTAAATCACAAGATTGATTTCTCTTTTCACTTATGCATCCGTAGGGTAGATAAAGGGATAACCATGTTGTAATGAGTCCATTATTATATGATGAGTGTTAAACAAATGGTTACCACAATCCTTACCACAGGAAAAGTCCAAGGGACTCCCTTGGGTCACAGTCCCTGCCTTTCGAAGCTAGGGTCTGACGGGGGAAGTTGCTCACATGGCGACTGTCAGCTGCCTTCCTTGTGAAGGTACAGGGCTGCGCCCGCACGGGAGCACCAAGCGCTCTGCGCTTTCCCATCCACCCATCGTGGACACTTGAGTTACTTCCCCATTAGCTATGTGACTAGAATGAGATTAAAATGAGATTAAGAGGCTCGATTTTGGGCATTCAGGGATCAAAAACTTAAGTCCAAGAAAAGAAAAAAGGATAAAATCTAAGTAATTACATTAACTTACTTCTGTTCCTTAAAAAAATTTAGCCAGGTCCGTTTTCAAAATGCCAGAAATAATAACTCAGTAACAACAAGCACGTGCCAATGAGGTACCTAATTATTTCCTATTGAAAGGAACAAGGGTTTCCTGTTGAAATGGCTTCTCTGGGTCCAGGGTGTAAATACATGTAACAGCACTCAGGGACCATCACTAAGGTGCAGCAGGTTAAGCTGCCATCTGTGTTACCAGCATCCCATACGGGCTCCAGTTTGAGTCCCAGCCACTTCACTTGCAGATTCAGCTCCCTGCAAATGCACCTGGGAAGGCAGTGGAAGATGGTAAAAATGTTTGGGCACCTGCACCTGCATAGGAGTTCCACATGGTTCCAGACTCCTGCTTCAGCCTGGCCCAGCCCCAGGTGCTGCTGCTGTTTAGGCAGGGAACCAGCAGATCACTCTCCTTATCCCTTGCCCTTTCAAACAAACAAATAAAACTTCAAACAAATCTTGTCTTTTTGCTTTTTTTTTTTTTTTTTGGCTTGTGGGACACAGCCAGGGACCTTCCTCACCCTTCTGCTACATGCAGACACATCAGGAAAACCCTCATCAGATATTGGCACCTTGATGAGGTCAGATCTGAGAGAGGTCTTGTGTCCACTGGTTCACCACTCAAATGACCACAACAGCATGGGTTGTACTGGCCCAAAGCTGGGAACCACAAGCTTCTTCAAAGTCTCCCATGTAGGTGAAGCACTTAGACAGTTCTTCACTGCTTTCCCAGGCCATTAGCATGGAGCAAGCTAGGACTAGAACCAGTGCCCGTATGGGTTACTGACAGAGCAGGCAGTCTGTAGCTCCAGACTCCAGCTTCCTGCTCATGCTCATGCAGATCCTGGAAGGCGGCAGCGATGGCTCAGGGATTTGGGTTCCTGCCATGCACGTTAGAACCATGGAATGTGTTCCAAGCCTCCAGCTTTGGCCTTCGCCCAACTCTGCTGTCATGGCCGTTGGAGAATGAATCAGTGGATGAGAGCACTCTCTTTGTCTCTCTACCTCTCAAATAAATATTTTAAATTCCTAGAAAGCTACAGTAATCAAGGTAGTGTGATATTAACAAAAGAATGGACACACAGACTAATCAGGATGGCCTGAAAGACAATGTGGGAACTGCCCACCAACAGGCAAGCATAGGAACATCATACTACATTATTTTTACTTTGCATTAAAAAAAAAAAATCGGGCTCGGCACCGTGGCCTAGTGGCTAAGGTCCTTGCCTTGATCACATATGGCCGCTGGTTCTAATCCCGGCAGCTCCACTTCCTCTCTATCTCTCCTCCTCTCAGTATGTCTGACTTTGTAATAAAAATAAAATAAATCTTTAAAAAAAAAAGAAATCACTTGGCCAAAGTCCTTTCCTTGCATGCGCGCCAGAATCCCATGTGGGTGCCAGTTTATGTCCCGGAAGCCCTGCTTCCCATTCAGCCCTCTGCAAACAGCCTAGGAAAAACAGAAGATGGCCCAGGTGTTTGGGGTCATCATGGGGAGACCGGGAAGAAGCTCCTGACTGCTCCTGCCATGTGGGAAGTAAACCCCCAATGTGGGATCTTTCTGTCTGTCTCTCTCTGTATAAGTCTAACCTTAAAAAATAATAAATTCTGGGCCCAGCGGTGTGGCCTAGTGGCTAAAGTCCTCACCTTGAACACGCCCCAGGAATCCATATGGGTGCCGGTTCTAATCCCGGTGGCCCTGCTTCCCATCCAGCTCCCTGCTTGTGGCCTGGGAAGGCAGTAGAGGACGGCCCAAAGATTTGGGATCCTGCACCCACATAGGAGACCTGGAAGAGGTCCCTGGCTTCGGATCGGCGCAGCACCAGTCATTGTGGTCACTTGGCGAGTGAATCATCGGATGGAAGATCTTCCTCTCTGTCTCTCCTCCTCTCTGTATATCTAACTTTGTAATAAAAATAAATAAATCTTTAATAATAATAATAATAATAAACTCTAAAGAATAAAACAACCTCTTGGGAGAAAACATGAGAGAAAAATCTTTACAATCTGAGATTCTTAGATAGGATATCAAAAGCATGATCCATGAGAAAAAAAAACTGACAAATTTCATAAACCTTAAGAACTTGCTCTACAAGACAATGAAAAGTCACAGGTTGATCTAAAATATGTGCAAGTCATATATTTATAAAGATCTAGTACCCAGAGTATATAAGGAATCTGCAAAATCCTATTGTAAGTAAACAAACTGTCCAATAAAGAAATGACTCGAAATGATATTTTGTTAAGGGGATACACTTATAGCCAATCAGATAGGCACAAGACACCTGACATCATTACCCATTTAGGGGAATGCAGGTGAAAACTACCTCAAGATGCCACAGCAGATGACAGCAAGGGCCAGCCAGGCAGCACCGCAACCGGAACTGCCATGCTAGAACGCTGCTGTCATTTTGAGAAATAGCAACCCACTCTAGAATACAGCTCAGTTCAATGTCCCCCGACCCTCTGACCCAGTAATGCCATTCCTATGTACTAACACAAGTGAAATAAAAACCTGTAGCCACAAAAAAAAAAAAAAAAAAAAAAACACCACAAATGCTAAGAGCAGCTCCATGCATAACAGCCAAAAAAGGGGAAACAACCCAAATGCATTTCAACAGGCTGAATGAATAAAGAAACAATGTTGTACATCTACAGCGGAAGACTACTCAGCAGTAAGCAGGAATGAGCTCTTGATAAAACATTTACATGGGGGAGAGCTGGTGTCAAAGGAGCATGCTCTCGGACCAAACTATAGGGATGGCAATCACTGCTGAGGACTGGTGCGGGAAGCTCTGCAGATTGGTGAAACCGCTCCGGGCTGAACTGGGGCGGTGCCCCATCATGTCCTCATGTACAGTGACCTGTCCACTCAGTGAGTGTCACAAAACACGGGAAGACTACCAACATTCTTGGCAGGTGCCCAGCCCTCTGGAACTAAACTGCCAATTTCGTAGACATTCAGAAAATAATGTACGCTCCCCTACTTCGTTTTTTTTTCTTTTGATTATTTAACTCTACACTATGATATGATAAAGTCTAAACCAGCTTTAGTTACTTGTTCCAGAGTCAAAGTATACAAGAAAGCCTTCAATTTTGCCACTCAATCATGAAACAAAACAAAAATTAATGGAAATAAAGATTAATTTTTAAAAGTAGAGACAGTATGTGTGTGTTTTCATTCATTGGTTCACTCCCAAAATGCTCACAGGGATCAAGGTGCTGAGTCAGTGTCAAGGCTCAAGAAACTCAAGCTGAGTCTCCCTTGTGGGTAGCAGGAACCAAGGTCCTTGACCATCACCGCTGCCTCCAAGGGTCCACCTTCGCAGGAAGCTGGGGTCAGGAGCCAGGACTGAGTATTGAACCCCAGGACGCCAGCATGGAATGCAGTCTTCACAAGGGTGCTCTTTCATTCACTGGTTCGATCCCCATGTACTCACATTAGCTAGAGCCAGGACCTCAGAACACAGTTGCTCTCCGGCACTGGAGCCTTCAGCTGAAGGTTCCCAGGGCACACGCTGGCCAGAGGCTGAGGTAGGACTCAAACCCGGGACCCTAGGCAGCATCCTTACAGCTGGAATACACGCCTGCTTCTGCCACAGACTCTCTGAGGCGCTGTCCAACTTGTGTTACAGAACGTACACAGTGCTGGAAGGCTAAAGCAACGCTTATGCATCCAGAATCATCTGTTCAATGTACTCTATGTGGAAAATAATTGTGGGCCACATTTTTATTTGAAAATACACCCTCTAGTTTAGCATCGCAGCTGAGGCATGTTTCTAGAACAAGCTTCACAATCAAATGATCAAGACCTTTATGTCAATAAAAAACGGATCCCAGTCTGGGTAGGACCTTGGCTGGGTCTGAGCACAGCACATGTAAAATGGTACCCTGTCTGGCTGATGAACTGGGACCAGGCAACCAGTGGACACTGCCCAATGCCAGGACACACAGCTTGGCAAGCAGAGCCTGTCTCCCTGCCTCTCTTGGCTGGACCTGCTGTGCAGTGCAGTCTGCCCAACTGCACAAAGTGGACTTGGAAAATCAACCAGACGTTTATCCAGGAGGTTGGGGACTATTCTTTGTAGTACTGAACCAATCTGGCTAAATCCTGGATTTCACAGGTTTAGACAATTTGTATGCTATGTATTAATGAGTTTCCAGCTGTAAGCAGCTAGGAGTTTTTGACTGTTTGGCTTATTTTCTTTATTTGAAAGGCAGGAAGAAATGAGAGGGGAGGAGGAAGAGGAAAGGAGAGATTTTTATTTTTTTAATTTTTTTAAAAGATTTATTTATTTTATTACAAAGTCAGATATACAGAGAGGAGGAGAGACAGTGAGAAAGATCTTCCGTCCAATGTTTCACTCCCCAAGTGAGCGCAATGGCCAGTGCTGCGCCGTTCCGAAGGTGCAGGGTAACCAAGGCACTGGGTCTCCCTTGACTGCTTTCCCAGGCCACAAGCAGGGAGCTGGATGGGAAGTGGAGCTGCCAGAATTAGAACCGGCGCCCATATGGGATCCCGGTGCGTTCAAGGCGAGGACTTTAGCCACTAGGCCATGCTGCCGGGCCCAAGGAGGGATTTTTACCATCCATTGGTTCACTTCCCAAACCCAGGCAACAGCCAGGACTGAGTCAGACCTATCTCCCCAGCAGGAACTCCACCAAGGGATTCAACCGCCGGGAGCAGAGCATCAACTAAACACCTGCCCAAATGGACAGGCTGGCAAATGCTGAGCAATGGCCTGGAGTTCACCATCATGGACACCGACTAGGAGAGCCTGGGTCTGGGCCATGCAGATATGCATCAACTGATCCAAGCAGAACCTCGGTACCCATGAACCAGTGCAGGGAGGGGCACCATAAATGCAAGTACTTCTCTAAAACACCTCCAGGACACAAATCCAAGCAAACGGGGGCCTCCAAGGCCGGCGGAGGCAGGAACAGCAGGGAGACGAACTTGGGCTCCTGGCGCCCTCAGCCTCCCACCACACCCAGAGATGGCAGTGGCAGGGCGAGGGTCGGGGTGGCCACACAGCAACTGCCACCGCCATATGATTCTGTGAAGGCACAGGGAGCTCCTGCAGCAAGGGGACACAGAGCGTGGTGCACAGGGGAGTGATGGGCAGCACCAGCAAACTGGGCCAGGTAAGGGCTTCCTATGGCCAGACTGAGTGCTAGACATGTTCCATTCAATCTTGCACCTGCTAAGGCCACAGCGAGCCTTCCCGTCCCTCACTGCTAACCATTTGCACCTGAATCAGGTCCTCAGCAGCCAGACTGGAACCCAAAAGGGCACAGATCTGAGCAAAAGTTATCAAGACCTATTTTGGTAAAGAGAAGTGGCCAACAGGGAAATCTAGAAGGGAGGGCAGGGACAAGAGGCCATAAAGGACCCTCCTCCCGTGGTCAGCCATATTCCCCCCATGGAGACAGGATGCCATTCAGGCTGGAGGAGACAGAAGGCACAGAGAGGAGGGCACCAATACAGTCGCGAAGGTCTGACATGCATGGCTTGGGTAGAACCCAGCTGGCCAGCCCCGTCCTCATGGAGTCCCTATCTCAGGCTACACCGAGAAAACCTCCTGAAAAGGGCCTTAAAGATGACCCAGTGTCTCCAGTAGAAAACCAGGCCTGATTACAAAGTAACTTTCCAGGTTACCTGACCTGAGGGAATGTAGGCCTTTCCTTATCTTGGAGCCACCTGGCAGCTCAGGAAGTCCTGGGTGGCTACCAGCTGGGCCAAGGACATGAGTCTGGAGACAGGCAAAGGGGTTCTGCCTGGAGGAGACACAGTGCTGCCCTGCCCCCACCCTGGAGGTGTGTGGCTTTAAACGCTAATATTCCTTGGAATGTGGTACTACATTTTACGGGTACCCGCATGAGTTAATCAGGATCTTTCATGAGAGAGCCACAATCCTATTTTCTTTTTTTTTTTTTTAAAGATTTATTCATTTTTTTATTACAGCCAGATATACACAGAGGAGGAGAGACAGAGAGGAAGATCTTCCGTCTGATGATTCACTCCCCAAGTGAGCCGCAACGGGCCGGTGCGCGCCAATCCGATGCCGGGAACCTGGAACCTCTTCCGGGTCTCCCACGCGGGTGCAGGGTCCCAAAGCATTGGGCCGTCCTCAACTGCTTTCCCAGGCCACAAGCAGGGAGCTGGATGGGAAGTTGAGCTGCCGGGATTAGAACCGGCGCCCATATGGGATCCCAGGGATCCCAGGGCTTTCAAGGCGAGGACGTTAGCCGCTAGACCACGCCGCCGGGCCCAATCCTATTTTCATAAGTTATCCTGAAATACCCACAAACTCAAGTCCGAAAAGCTGCCAGCACTGTGTGCCGGCTGCACCTGGAGGGGAAATACAGATTCCTGAGTGGGGTCCACACTCCTTCCAGTCGCTGAAGGCCCTGAGGCAGCTGGTGCAAAGGAGGATGATGGGGCTCCCCTCTCCCTATGGACTCTGTGGTCACCAGCTTCCCTGTGCAGCTGCAGCTCCGATTTTAGTGATTTTTTAAAAAGATTTATTCATTTTTGAGCCCCATGCATGATAGCTCAATGGCTACATCCTCCCCTTGCAAGTGCTAGGATCCCACATGGGTTCCACTTCATATGCCAGCTGCTCCACTTCCCTTTCAGCTCCCTGCCTGTGGCCTGGGAAAGCAGAAGATGTCCCAAAACCTTGCGACTCTGCTGAAGACCCAGAAGAAGCTTCTGGCTCCTGGTGAATGAACCAACAGATGGAAGAACTTTGTTTCTCCTCTCCGTAAATCAGATCTGCCTTTCCAATAAAAATAAACTTAAAAATGTTTTATTTTTATTGAAAAGGCAGATCCACAGAGATGAGATACAGAAAGATCTTCCATCTGCTGGTTCAACCCCTCCTCCCACAAGTGTCTGCAACAGATGGAGCTGAGACCTCTGAAGCCAGGAGCCAAGAACAGTTTCTGGGACTCTCACAGGGGTGCAGGGTCTCAAAGCTTTGGGCTGTGCTCCACTGCTTTCCCAGGGCACAAGCAGGGAGCTGGATGGGACCTGGAGCAGCCGGGATTAGAACCGGCACCCATATGGGATGCTACTGCTGCAAGGTACAGGATTAGCCAGCTGAGCCACGGTGTTCACCCAGATTTCAGCAATTCTTTTCTTTTTTTAGTTTATTAATTTTTATTGCAAATTCAGATATACAGAGAGGACGAGAGACAGAGAGGAAGATCTTCCATCTGAAAATTCACTCCCCAAGTGACCACAATGGCAGGAGCTGCACTAATCTGAGGCCAGGAGCCAGGAGCTTCTTCCAGGTCTCCCACGTGGGTGCAGAGTCCCAAGGCTTGGGCTGTCCTCAACTGCTTTCCCAGGCCCCAAGCAGGCAGCTGGATGGGAAGCAGGGCTGCTGGGATTAGAACCGGCACCCATATTGGATCTTGGGGCATTCAAGGTGAGGACTTTAGCTGCTATGCTACCACAATTTCTAAACACTGATAACCCCAACAGCTAGATGAGAATGGGGTGCCCTCCTTTCAAGATGAAGCAACTGCCCCTCCTGGACTCTGACAGATGTGGCCCAGAAACCCTGCAATAATTGGGGGAGATCAGGGAACAGAAGGGCTCTCTTGGGACCAGCTGACATACGAGAAGCGGGGCCAGCAGCAGGTGGACAGACCCTGTGGCCTTGAACAGTGTGTGCTGTCTGCCTCATGGGCACAGCAACCAGCTCGCCCAGGGTTCCAATATGTCCCGGGCTGTGCAGCTGCCGATTCTGAACAGCTAGGACTTCAAGTCAGTTATTGATCTCAAGAAGTCTGTTCCTCCCTCTGTAAAATAGGCACATTCGCCAGTAGCTTTAAATGAGGTGACTAAGTAAAACGCCTGGTAATCTGGCACATAGTCATGGGCATAAAGTGAGGGCTTCATAATCATTTCTTGGTAAATGTGTTTATTTTCGTTTCACTGTATTGGAAAAGCAGAGAGACAGGCAGGTAATGAGGGAGCTGAGGAGAGATTTTCCATCTACTAGTTCACATCCCAAATGCTTGCAATGGACAGGGCTGGGCCAGGTCAAAGCCAAAGGGCTGGAATGCCACCCGCTCTCCCAAGTATTTGAACATGGCCTCACCCCAGATGCCCCCCAGGGTGTGCATTAGGTGACTGGATGGGAGGCGGAGTGGCCAGGCACTCCAACATGGGATATGGACCTCTCAAGCGGCAACCTCATCTGCTGTTCCAAATGCGCACTCAGACTTGATTAGCGTTTCTTAAAACTGAAACATGGATTTAATTAATTGCAAAATAAACATGTAAGACATTAACTGCCACCCTGAATGCACTTGCTTGGTCATATTTTTTCCGTCCCCTTTCCCCCAACCAGATTCATTCAGCCTCTTTCCACGCCACAATCTTGTCCTTCCCAAAGCCATTCCTCCCACCCTCTAACCCAACAATACCCAACAGGAACATGGGAGCCACACTCCGATTACAAATGCCCCAGTAGCCATATTTTGAAAAGAAAAGAGAAATTAGCAAAATGTGTTTTATAAGATGCTTTATAAAACCCAACCTATCCAAAGCATTATCATTTCAATGTTTAACATAGCGAAGTTTTACACTTTTCCCGTTAAGCCTTCAGCCACAAGCAGATACTTTGCACTTAGGTACATTTCAGTTCACACTAGCTGCACCTCAGTGCTCAACAGCCCTGGCTGCTCCCGCCTGTTGCAGAAAATCTAAATTCAGCCTCATACATTGGATGGAAGATCTTCCCGCCCCAAGCTGAGTCCCTCTCATCCCTTCCTGAGCATCTGTTTTGCTCCCATTTCCCCACACCTTTGCCCAGTGGACCACATCTGACTTGCCTGCCTCCCACCCCTTCCTGGGCTTGCCCCTGGCTCCCTGCACCTGAGACCGCTCTGAACCACAGGACCCAGAACATCTCATTCCAGGCACCAGCCATTCAACATCTCACATCAGCATGCCACTTCCCACAGGGTCACAAGTGCTCCCCTGCCAGGCCCACTAGTCCCAGATCTCTGCCAGGGTACTCTGAAAGTTCATGGAAAAAGAGATTAAGATAAGTGGGAGCAATGTGGTCAGTGCAGTGGCTCAATAGGCTAATCCTCCACCTGCAAGCACTAGCATCCCTTATGGGCATCAATTCATGTTCCAGTTGACTCCAATTCCGAAGCAGCTTATGGCCTGGGAAGGTAGCAAAGGATGGCTCAAGTCCTTGGGACCCTACACCCACAAAGGAGGCCTAGAAGACGCTCCTGGCTCCTGGTTTCAGATCAGCTCAGCTGCAGCCATTGTGGCCATTTGGGGAGTTAATCAGTGGATGGAAGATGATCTTTCTCTCTGTATCTCCTCCTCTCTGTAAATCTGCCTTTCCAATAAAAGTAAATAAATCTTAAAAAAAAAAAAGGGGGGTACAAAATCCAGCCATATATTCTTCATGAACTTCAATAAGACTCCTTGAATGCATGGATCTAAATTTCGTTCTTTTTTTGGTATCCAAGTAAACATTTAATTCTATTTCCCATGAGCTTTTTGGGGTTCCTTCAAATGACAGCACCCAGCTCTGGCAGGTGGAAGGATGGGTATACCTTTGTCCACCCCAAACCCTGAACCTTGCAAGGCCCCAGGGTTCCCTGGCCTGTTAATGTTTGTCTAACAGCACCTGGCCCTGCCTTTGCATCCAAATAAAGTATGTGTTTATTCTGTTTTGTTTTTAAAAGAGGTAGGTATGTTGGAATCTTCACCAACATCAAGTCACAGGGCTTGATCTAATCCTGAGGGCACTAAGCCACTCCTAACCTCACCTCACACACCCAGCTCAGCCTGAAACCAGTCAGGAAAGTAGACACGCTAGTCAGCCATGCCACTGGCAGGGCCATTGTTCCTGCATTTATTTTTTTTGTTTGTTTCTTTTTTATTCTTTCCATTGGCACAAAAATCTTTCAGCCTTCCACTGTTTTTCATAGCTGGGCTGGGATAAACGGGAAACCACAAAAATGAAGGCTTCCACTGCGCCCGTCATCAACCAGCAGGGGTAACAGAGAACCCAACCAGAAGCATCCTCCCAGTGACGAAACGCCAAGGGCTCTAAGTGTTTACAATTTGTTGGCTCCCCAAGTGGAACCAGGGCTTGGGGGTGTTCAAGGCTGTGGCCCCAGATGGCGGCAGCACTTCTGCCAGCCCTCGCCTGCCTCTTCCTGAACCGGAATCAGGGAACTTTATAAAAACCCTGGCAGCAGCCCTGACACTCACTCTCCATGGCTGGAACATCTCTTCTACTCCAGGGGCCCTCAGACAGACGCGGGCAAGGCCAGCGCGGGCAGCGCTGCCCCGGGTGGGTTCAGCAGGCAGCAGGCGGCGGCGGCCACCGCTGTTGCCTAAGCAAAGAGCTTGGCAGAGTCTCTTCACAGTTTCTCCCACTTACACAAAAATCTGTCTTCTAAGCAAAAGCTTCTGTATCCTGGTAGCAGTACTCTTTCAAAGACTTCAAGTTAAAATCTAAAAAAGGAAAAATAATGATAGTGGCATTGTACTCCCATACTTTCTCCCCAGCATTTTCCACCAATAGAAGCCCACTGCTTTATTTATACACATTTATATGTTATATTTCCCTTAAGGATTCCATGACTTCATGTCAAGCCGGCATTTATGTGCATCACTGACTAAACCAATACGTGATATCTGTTCTTCACCCTCTCCTTTGTGCATGTCCAGGCCCAGGTCTAGACATGGCAGACAGAGCTGGGAGCTGCCCGCAGCCCCTCTGGTCAGGTGTCTTTTTTTTTTTTAAAGATTTATTTATTTTTATTGGAAAGTCAGATATACAGTGATGAGGAGAGACAGAGAGGAAGGTCTTTCGTCTGATGATTCACTCCCCAAGTGAGCCGCAACAGCCGGTGCTGTGCCGATCGGAAGCCGGGAACCAGGAGCCTCCTCTGGGTCCCCCACGCGGGTGCAGGGTCCCAAGCTTTTTGGACCGTCTTCAACTGCTTTCCCAGGCCACAAGCAGCAGGGAGCTGGATGGGAAGTGGAGCTGCCAGGATTAGAACCGGCACCATATGGGATCCCGGTGCGTTCAAGGCGAGGACTTTAGCTGCTAGGCCACGCCACCAGGCACCCCTCTGGTCAGGTGTAACCGCTAAGGGGTAGGGACTGCGTCCAGCTGCACACTGTTGGGGAGGGGCTCTTGGAACCGGAGCAAAGCCAGCTGGGCCACGGAGGCCCTGTTTGGCTCAGTGGAGCTGGGTTAGGGGTTCGAGGCCCTCATTCTGATTCTGAATCCCTGGGCTTCACCTTTCACTCCAAGAGCTAGTGGAAGGCCCCAAGGCCACTGCACAAAGGACCTGAGAGGAGGGCCAAGCCATCCTTCATGAGAGATTTATTTCATACAAAGTTCTGCCCCTCAAGCTGTGAAAATGACTAAAACCAGAGTCTCCCACAAACTCCAAATAAAAGAAGAATTTTCTCCCCAAGGAAGTGTCATCTTGAGACCGTGTCCCTCCTCCCTTTGGTCCCCTCTCCAGCCATCACTGCCACATCCCTGCACCCCAGACAACCTGTCCTTTGCGACCACAACACTGCCCCTGACAAGTGTGTCCCTCCCTTCCTTCTGGCTGCCTGAAGTCCCAGTGTTGTGGTCTTTTTTTTTTTTTAAGATTTATTTATTTTGGGCCCGGCGGCATGGCCTAGTGGCTAAAGTCCTCGCCTTGAAAGCCCCGGGATCCCATATGGGCGCCGGTTCCTATCCCCGCAGCTCCACTTCCCATCCAGCTCCCTGCTTGTGGCCTGGGAAAGCAGTCGAGGACGGCCCAAAGCTTTGGGACCCTGCACCCGCGTGGGAGACCTGGAAGAGGTTCCAGGTTCCTGGTTCCTGGCTTCGGATCGGCACAGCACCGGCCCGTTGTGGCGCACTTGGGGAGTGAAACATCGGATGGAAGATCTTCCTCTCTCTCTCTCCTCCTCTCTGTATATCCGGCTTTCCAATAACAATAAATCTTTAAAAAAAAAAAAAAGCTTTATTTATTTTTATTGCAAAGTCAGATATACAGAGAGAAGAGACAGAAGATCTTCCATTCAATGATTCATTCCCCAAGTGATGACAATGGCCAGAGCTGCCCCGATCCAAAGCCAGGAGCCAGAAGCTTCCTCTGGGACTCCTATATAGGTACAGGATCCCAAGGGGTTGCGCCGTCCTCAACTGCTTTCCCAGGCCACAAGCAGGCAGCTGGATGGGAAGCAGGGCTGACTGGGACTAGAACTGGCAACCATATGGGATCCCGGGGCATTCAAGGTGAGGACTTTAGCTGCTAGGCTACCACACCAGGCCCAATTCGTAGTTTTCAGCAACTAGTTCAGGGTCAAGAGCTTGAAAACCACTCACATCCCTCACCTGTGACTCACCTATCACCTCCTGGGACCTTAGACTGGGAAGTATTGCATTGTTGTGTAACCACTCCCCTCACCAGCCCCCATAACAGCCCATGATAGGGAGGGGCTTGCTCTCTTGGTCGTAAGCCTCCTCCCCTCTGGCATTCCAACTCTTGGCCTCCCCAGCACCTGCTTTCTCTGGCTTTCCAGAGACTTGGAGGACAGGAAGTCCCTGTATGTCTGTATTCCTCACCTACTGCTTGAGTCAATGAAGATGCAAATGCTAAGAAGCCTTTTATTTCTAATTTGTGAACTTTCAAGAGTTCCAGGAGAGGTAGGCCCTAGCAGTAATGGAATGTGGACAGAGAAGCCAGGAAAAGGTGAATATCTGCAGCTTTGTAAGTGTGTCCATGTTGTTTGTTGCCTGTCTCTTAGGGTAATTTATATTGCTGGGAAGCTGGGATGTAGGTCTTCAGTTTAATGGACAGGTTTCACGGTAATGACCATTTGTCAGACTAGACTGCTACTGGACTTGTCATTTACTAATTTCTACTAGGCATTGCCATCACCAAGCTTGGCTAATAAAGACTCCTTAACACCTCCCAGGCTTGTCTAGCATGATCTTCTCCACATGCCGCAATACCACCTTGCTGTGACCCAAATCTCATCCCATCTGTCCACGCCCGTGCAACACACACACAGACTCATCCCCCTTTGTCTTCCAATAAAACATCAAGACACACTGTGAGCAAACAGGTACCTGCCACATGAACCGGCGTCATGTCACTGCTTGGAACACTTTATATTTTAAAGTATATTTTTAAAATTTAAAATACACTTACACAGTCCAATGAGGTAGTACAGACAACTGGGACTATCCAGGAAAATTTACTAATTTTGGTCACAGCCCTTCTGACTACTATGCTATTCCCTAACAAATCACTTTATTTTCCAAAGAATTCTGACATTATCCTACCAGAAGGATTTGGGGCTATTCCTAGGAACTAGGATAGAGGCGGCCGTGGCATTGAAGCCTAGCATGCTGGGATTTCCAGTTGTTGATTTTAATCACTCCCGGAGGATCTCTGGCGGGGGTGGGAGAACTCAGTCCCATGTGCTCAAGGGAACCCACATGGGGTTGGGGCAGTTCAGACACATCCAGCACAACCTCTAGGCCAGAACCAGACCCCAGCAGGCAGGGCTCTTGATCTGGTTGCTGCTGCTATGTCACAACACCTGGGTCTGAGTAAATCACAGAGCAAAGGGGTTTTCTGTGGGCTCGGTGTTCTCGAGGGTTCTGGTGAGAGAGCCTTACACAGCTCCAATTCCCAATGTACAGCAGCCAGGTGAATGGGAGCACTGGAAACAGAGCCCAAAGGCCACAGTGGGCAGCTCTGCTTCACAAACAGCCTCCAGTCACTGTGGCTGATCCGGTCTTGCCAGTGGGAAGAAGGCATTAACCCATGCATGAAGGCATTAACCCATTCACAAGGGCTCTGCCCCCATGACACAGACCCCACTGCTAGGCCCCACCTCCCGACGGTGTAGCACCCAGGAACCCAGCAACATATACTCAGCATCCCTGGGACAGGGTTATAGCAGGGCATGTATGACCAAGCCATTGCCTGTCAGCATCTCCTGGAGTCCCAGAACCTGGGAAAGACTCTTGCCAATCTCCAGCTAAGAACTAAGTCCCTCCCAAACTGTCCAGAAATAACTCACTAGGGCCTTGCTAGCACCACAGTATAGTAAGTTATGCCTCAGCCTCCAGTGTTGGCATTCCATATGGGCAAAGGTTCTAGTCCCAGCTGCTTCACTTCCAATCCAGTTCCCTGTTAATGCACGTGCCAAGACAGAGGAAGATGGCCACAGTGCTTGGGCTATCACGCACCCACATGGAAGACCCAGAGGGAGCTCCTGGCTCCTGGATTCAGGCCAATCCAGTTCTGATAACTGCAGCTATTTGAGGCGTGCACCAGCAAAGAGAAAATATCTCTCTGCTTCTCTCTCTATAACTTTCAAAGAAACAATAAATAAATCTTACATTTTATAAAAAGCATTCTGACAGCATTATCACCAAATGAGATAATTTTTTTAAGATTTATTTATTTTTTATTGCAAAGTCAGATATACAGAAAGGAGGAGAGACAGAGAGGAAGATTTTCCATCCGATGATTCACTCCCAAATGACCACAATAGCTGGAGCTGAACCAATACGAAGCCAGAAGCTTCTTTCAGGTTTCCCACACAGATGCAGGGTCCCAAGGCTTTGGGCCGTTCTTGACTGATTTCCCAGGCCACAAGCAGGAAGCTGGATGCAAAGCGGGGCTGCCAGGATTAGAACTGGCGCCCAAATGGCATCCCGGGGCATTCAAGGCGAGGACTTTAGCCGCTATGCTACTGTGCTGGGCCCAAATGAGATATATTTGTCTGATGTTTTTTTTTTTTTTTTTTTTTTTTTTGCCTTGGCAGGGCCTCACCAAATGATTTCATGGGCCTCATCTGGCCTGCACACAGACCTTCCCCAGACATGGGGTCACACCCAGGGGGTCTGAGAACCCAGTACCATGAAAGCCACTATCTTGCCTGTCTCATTCCTTCAGGACAAGTTAACACCAGACAGGCCAAGGAACCTTCGGCGCCACACGGAGCCCTCAGCCTCTGACAGGCACATCCTGTGCCTGCACAGCCCAGGCCCACCTACTCCTACTCCAGGGTCTTCAGACACAGGGCATCAGCTCCCACCTGACAGAACTTGAGACGGACCAGCCCCTCCTACACAGCCGGGGGTGGGTGGGGGTGGGTGGATGTGGGAACTGACTGGCTCAGTGCTGTGACAGCAGCCAGTCTCTTGTCAAGCCTGCTGTTTTGCAAAGGTAGCCATTCCCATATCACATCTACCTTTTTAAAAAGATTTATTTATTTTTATTGGAAAGGCAAATCTACAGAGAGGAGAGACAGAAAGAAAGATCTTCCATCTGCTGTTTCACTCCCGAATGATCACAACAGCCAGACCTGAGCTGATTCAAAGCCACAAGCTTCCTCTAGGTCCTCACATGGGTGCAGGGTCCCAAGGCTTTGGGCCATCCTCCACTGCTTTCCCAGGTCCCTAGCAGGGAGTGGATGGGAAATGTAGTAGTCAGACATGAACCAGTGCCCATAAGAAATCCTGGTGTTTGCAAAGTAAGGATTTAGCCATTGAGCTACTGTAACAGGCCCCGTCGCATCTACTTTCTAACATTTATTTTCCATTAGGAAAATGCTGAGTTGTTACCGCACACTTTCCACTAGTGAGCAGGCTGAGAAGCACCAGGGTTTGGATGTTCACAGCCTACTCACGGATACGCCAGGTCCCAGACACACTGCACCGAGAAAGGTGGGTTGGGGTCAGGAGAGGTTTGAGAATGAGACCTGAAGCAACGAGGACTCCATAATGCAGGGCCTTGGAGGAACTGCCATGCCTTTGAGAGGGTCTACACCTGTGCCCCTGCAAATGGGCAAGCCGTCGACACCCACAGGAGCACCCATCTCCAAAAAGTATCCCTTTGGAAAGACCAGAACCTCTGCTTGCTTGCCAGCACCGAAAAACTCACCCACGAGACTCCTGGATGCTTCCACTGGGGAAGGCCTATTCCTAACCCAGACTGCTAGGGTTCAAATCCCAGCTCCTCCTTGACCAAGCCACATGACCCACAATGCCTTCTATGCCTGTTTCCTAATCTACAAAATGGAAATGCTGGTAGTCAAGTTGGCCCCCAATAAATGAGACCTACCGCTATTACTACCAGGGCCTTGTCCCACATCACAGCGTAAATGACAGTGACAATCTCCACATCAAGAACAAAACTCTTTTAATCATTTAATTTAAAACTAATTAACAAGCTAATGGCCTATTATTATTATTCCATTCACTGATGCCTAAGGGTTAAACATGAGTTGTCACAGCATTCACACAAGGGAGAGGCAGGTGATTTGGGTCAGTTGGTCAAGCCAACTCTATTTCCACACAAAGTGATGTAGCCCCCACAGACACTCCCAGGATCCGAAAGTAAGTCCCCGTTTCATTGTGAAAGGATATAATCTCAACAATGGCACTAATCAGTGTTCATAATATTTCAGATTGGTTTTAACCTCAAATAACATCCCATTAAAAAACCTAAATCAAAAATTAAGCTATATTTACTCAAATATGTAATTAGGATTTTGGGATGACATTACTGCCAAGTTTCTCTAGAGACAGGAAATATTAATTAGCAACAATGATAGCTTACATTTATTACACCAATTAAATGCCTAACGAGTGAGGTGCTAATTTTTCCATAATGGCTCTTTCTTAATTTTTTCCGGGAGGGACCGGCTCCTTTTATGGGAAAAAGAAAAAAATCTCAGCCTTAATTGACTACTAATGGTTCTGACAGAGAATTGGTTGCTGGCACCTGTGTAAAGTTTTCATCCTCAAATGATAAAGTTTAAATCTCAAAGTTTAATGTCCACATTGATCACTTAGGGGAAAGTTGTTAAACTGCAGATTACTGTTCAGAAGGTCCGGAGTGAGGCACTGCTCTTATATGCCGGCAATTTTATTCATTCATAGTATGTATTTGAAAATGCAAAGAAACAGTGAGAAAAAGTGAGAAATCTTCCATCAGCTGATTCATTGTCCAAATGCCAGCAACAGCTGGGGCATGGCCAGGCTGAAGCCAGGAGCCTGGAACTCCATGTGGTCTCTCACGTGGGTTCCAGGGACTCAAGCACTTGAACCATCACCTGCTGCCTACCAGAGCACACATCAGCAGGACTGGAAGCAGACTGGGGGCTTGAACCCAGGTGATCTGATGTGGGATGCAGCTGTCTGGAGCAGCAACTTGACCCTGTGCCAAGGGCCCGCCCCTGCTTCTCCAGCACTAACTAGCTCTCCCAGGAGGCAGCAGTGCTGTGGGTCTGTGGCACACATCCGAAGGAGCACGGAGCAGGTTGCAACAGGTCACCAAAGTTGTATACGGGTTATCAAAAATGTCTACAGATTTCTTGATGGGACTCTGGGTTTTGATTTCTTCTCTTTCCCAGCTTTAGGCGCTCTCTCTCTTGGAGTTCGATAAAGGTTTTCCCTTCTAAAAATGCTGGCTTTTAGGGCAGGATCTTAGGGGCTGGGCTCCCAAATTGTTCCAGATTAAAAGGTCCATAAAGCAGCACCTTCTCAAAAGTATACTCAACACTGATAACATTCATCCAGGGTACAGGCAACAAAGTCCCAGCAATGAGGTGATAACTAACATTCCCGCCTCAACCACTGGATTTCCAGTTTTCTACCAGCCTTGGAGTGACAGGTGAATTCACCAATGGCAACGTTCTGGCTACCTTCAAAACCCCACAAAGACATCTGACAAGGCCCTCATCCGGTCAAAGTGCAGCCTCACTTAATCATTTCCAACGAGCTGTCCTGGACTTGCAACACTGGCAAACACCTTCCTCCTTGCACCTCCTCCAGCCTCTATGTTAACAGCAACATCTACCCCACTGAAGCCAATCATCCCAGGGAACGTTCCAGAGTCTGGGGTAAGGTCAGTCAGTGTAAAAACTCAACCTGCTCCATGAATCTGTCCTAAAGTCCTCCAAATACGCCTCCCTCCTTCCCCCAGCAGTTAGCGGAGTTAGACCTGCCTGTGGCAAAGATCACACACTGCTGCTGCAATGAACACACAGATCAGGATTGAAAGGCTGTCCACGCCTGCTCCGATCCCCCAAGGAATGCTTGTTTACCTCTCTCAAGAAAGCACGAGAAGCAAAGTGCACAGGCATTGGGGTTCTCTGCTAATGGCTTCTCTGGCCGAGAAGTGCATACAGTTGGGCGCTGCAGCAGCCGGAGGAAAGCCTACTGTGACAGGGCCACGAAATCACACACACATCTCTGGAGCATGCCCTGTTAACCAACTGCGCAGGGAGGCCTGCTAGAAAACTGCAGCACAGACCCCGAGCCCACAGGCCCGTGTCCTGGGTACCCAGGGAAGCAACAAACAAGGACCCTGAGGAATGCTCATTCTGCTCCGGACAAGTCCAACAGAAAGCTCTCTGTTTCTGTTACCTCCCAAACTGGCTGTCCTCCCAGAGCGATTTAACTCTGGGTACCAGTTGGGCAGCGCCAGCCACCATGCTGGGGTAGGGGACTCCCAGAGGCCCATTCTGGTTTCTCGGGTCATTAGGGGGGCTCAGAACTCGACAAGACAAACGGGAGAAGCCGTGTTGCCAACCCGGGCGCCCACTCAACACCTCTCCAACACACACACACACTGTATCTGGGCTACCGGCGGCCCAGCAACAGTTGCTGCTTCTCTACCATATGCTCGGCACCCTGCTAGGCGCCAGAGGGCTAACCAAGCCAAAGTTCCCGATCTCCGGGGAGCGGAGAAAGGCAAGGACCGTGCACAGGTGGTGGCAAGGGCCTCCGAGAAACTACCAGCAGTTGCTAAGCCCATTAAATACCCAAGGGACAGCATTAACCCTGCGCGCCGGGCTCCGTGCACAGACCCAGCCAAGACCAGCGCCCGAGGTGGGGGAGGCGCGAGCGGACAGGTAGGCCTGGGGACAGGTGCTAAGGTGGAAGGCGCACACCTGAGGCAGCCAGGATGCAAAGCGGAAGAGGGCGGGTTCCCAGGAGGGTGGGGCGAGGGCAAGGTCTCCCCTCTCACCGGAGGCAACGAGAGGGGAAGGCCCAAAGACCCCGCGCGGCAGAGAGGGCTGCGCGAAGCCGGGGTCTGGCCCCGGGAGGCGGGGACGCCTCGGAGGCCTGCCGGGCCTGCGCCCCCCGCGCAGCGGGAGTTGAGAAGGGAAGGTGCACAGCTAGGCCGCCCGCCTCGTACCTGGGGCCCCGCCCGGCACCTACCACTTGGGCGACCTTGAGGCGGCCGAGCGCTCCGCGCAGGTAGTCGGGGTCGCAGCGCAGGCCGGCCAGCCCGCGGCGCTGGCTCACCGGTTCGGTGGTGGGCTGGTACGGGCTGCTGGCGCCCGAGATCATGGAGGTGCTCGAGGCCTCGCCCTCGAAGCCGTCCAGCTCCTCGCCGCTCCGCATGCTGCCGCCTGGCCCGGGCCGCCTCTTGCGCGGCCGCCCACCCACCCACCCACCGGCGCCAGGAGCGGGCGCACTCGCTCAGCGGAGCCGCAGCATCGCCGCCGCCGCCGCCGCTGCCTCTGCGCCCCCCGCCCGGCTGCGGCCGTGGCTCGGTGCGCTCCGGCTCGGCTCCCGCCGCCTGGACAGCGGAAAGGGAGGGAGGCGGGAGCGGGCGCAGAGGGAAGGAGGCGGGAGCCGGCGCGCGGGGCCCGGAGGGGGCGGAGCGAGCGGCCCGGCGAGGCGGAGGGGGCGGGGCCGCGCCGCGGGGGCGGGTCTTGGGCCGCTCGGGCCCCGCCCCCGGCGCCCCGCCCCGCCCTCACCTGCGCTGTGCGCGGGCGGGACCCGACAGGGATGGGGGCGCTCTGAGGTGTCCAGAGCCAGGGCGGGAAATTGCTTCCCCGGGGCCCTGCCTTGCGTTTCTTCTTTGGAGGAAGCGGGGGTTCTTGTACCAGTAGGGACCAAGATGGGCTGTGCCACCTCCCGGGCCCGGGACAGTGGCGTGGCCCCGAGTGGCACCTACGCGGACTATTCGGCCAGTCAGAAGGGTGTCAAGGAGCTTTCAACTGGTTGAAGACGGAGCGGGGTCAGTACCGAGTTAATACTGGGAGAGACAGAGTCAAGGGTGAGGTGTCCGCACCCCCACGCTGACCGGGCAGCCCACGTAGTAGGTCCTCCATGACTAACGTTCGTTTTCTCTCCAAGCCAGGAAGGTTTCCCATCAAGCTAAACAGATTTTGCCCTGAAGGGTATTCATGAAGGAGCAGTTTGGAATTCTAGCTTGAAGGTTAACTGAAAGCCCAAGTGTAACTTTCTGAACCTCCTGGCTTGAGTGCTGAGCGAGACACCCCAGGCTGTCATGACATAGTACAGAGGGTTAAGGGTCCTGCTTGGAGGTGGCTCCTCCCAGGTGACGCTGCTAATTGGTGCAAAGAGCCCAGGTTCCAGCTTATTTGCAAAAAATGGAGAGTGGTCCTGGAAGGACCATAATGTTAATTAAAACTTTATTTGGCCCCAAACTTATGGATTGGGCTCTCATTAAATTTTAAGCCTACGGTAAGAACTGGGGGAAGGCGCCCAGCCCCAACCTGGGGGAAGAGAGTGTTAAATGGTTAGGTGTAGCCTCTGGCCTCTATTTGCCTCAAATCCCAGTGAAATGACAGACACAGGGATTTGTTTTTATTCAGGGCATAAAACCATAAGGGCAAAGAATGGCAACAAAATGGGGCCCAGCACGATGGCTCAATGGGTAAATCCTCACCTTGCAAGCACCTGGATCCCATATAGGTGCTGGTTCATGTCCCAGCTGCTCCTTTTTCCATTCAGCTCCCTGTTTGTGGCCTGGGAAAGCAGTTGAGGATGGCCCAATGCATTGGGACCCTGCACCCATGTGGGAGACCTAGAAGAAGTGCCTGGCTCCTGGCTTCGGATGGGCATAGCACCAACCACTGCAGTCACTTGAGGAGTGAATCATTGAACGGAAGAACTTCCAGTCTGTGTATGTGACTTTGCGATAAAAATAAAAAAATAAGTTAAACAGATTTTTTTTCCAGAAAATCTAACAGGAAGTACAGCCAAAGGAAAAAGTGGAAAAATAAAAGATGAGCAAATTAGGGAAACAATCCAAGAGAATGGGACTTCCATAAAGTTATGGGGGTGGGCAGAAGAAATAAATAAAATAATTCAATAATATTTTCCAGAAGCAAAAGGGAATGGGGCAGATGAAGGTCCTCAGCATCCCAGATGGGTACCATACAGGTTTCAGTTCCTCTGACGAATCAGGAATCAGAAAGGCAGCGACTTTGCCTTCCCCACCCTCAGGGCAAACGATCTCTTCTAGAAGGTGAGTTCCCACAGAGCCTAACTCAGGTACAAGGGCGGACCTGCAGTCACTCTGACTCAGGAAGCTGTTGGAGGAGACTCCACAAAAACCATCAAGCATAGGGACCCTTTTATTTTTTTCCTCTTTCCCAAAGGTTATTTGAGCACTTAGAATATCATTTGTGAGCCAAAGTTATCAACTTAAAAAAATGAACACACACACACACACACACACACACACACCCCACCCCCCCACCCCCGCCTACAAGCTGGCACTGTGGTATAGCAGTTAAAACTACCACCTGCTATGCTGCTAGCCCATATAGGCAGCTAGTCAAGTCCCAGCTGCTCCACTTGCAATTTAGCTTCCTGCTAATGCACCTGGAAAAGCAGCAAAGGATGGCCCAAATGCTTGGGCCCCAGGACCCATGTGAGAGACCTGGAAGAAGTTCTTGGTTCCTGGCCTTGGATTGGCCAGCTCCAGCCACTAGAACCCTTTGGAGAATGAACCAGCAAATGGAAGATGGAAGATCTCTCTCTCTCTCCCTCTTTATCTTCCTTCCTCCCTTTCCCTCTTTCTGGTAAACTACCCTGCTTTTCAAATAAATAAATTCATCTTTAAAAAAAAGAAAAAAAGCCTAAGCCTGGTGCAATGGCTCAATTTTTTTTAAAGGCTTATTTATTTTTATTACAAAGTCAAATATACTGAGAGGAGGAGAGACAGAGAGGAAGATCTTCCATCCGATGATTCACTTCCCAAGTGACTGCAACGGCCAGTGCGCCAATCCGAAGCTGGAAACCTGGAACTTCTTCCAGGTCTCCCAGGCGGGTGCAGGGTCCCAAAGCATTGGGCCATCCTCAACTGCTGTCCCAGGCCACAAGCAGGGAGCTGGATGGGAAGTGAAGCTGCCGGGATTAGAACCAGTGCCCATATGGGATCCAGGCACGTTCAAGGCGGGGACTTTAGCTGCTAGGCCACGCTGATGGGCCCGCAATGGCTCAATTTGCACATCCTCCCCTGGCGAGCACCGCAATCCCACATGGGCACCAGTCTGTGTCCCGGCTGCCCCATTTCCCATCCAGCTCCCTGCTTGTGACCTGGGAAAGCAGTCAGGCATAGCCCAGAGCCTTGGGACCCTGCATCCATGTGGGGGACCTGAAGAAGCTCCTGGCTCCTGGGTTCGGATCAGTACAGCTCAAACTTGTGGCCACTTGGGGAGTGAACCAGCAGACAGAAGATCTTTCTGTCGCTCCTCTCTGTAAATCTGACTTTCCAATAGAAATAAGTAAATCTTATTTTAAAAAGATCAAAGGGGCCTACAAGTGCAGCATGTAGACCAGATTAGATGTTCCTTTCCCCTGATTCTAAACCATGAAAGCAGAGGATCTGGGAGCCAGGCAAGGATAGATACAGCATGAGAGAGATGCTAAGGGTTGCGGAAATGACAGCAACAGAGGCTTTTGTGTAGCAGGGCCAGGGCTGCCAGTCCAGGACTTGACAGAGGCTTTGAAGAAGACTTGTCTACATGAAATGAAGTGTATATTTGGGGGCAGGGGTTTGGCACAGTGTTTAAGTTACTGCTTTGAACACCTGCATTCAATGTCAGAATATATGAGTTCAAGTCACAGTTCAGCTCCCAATTCCAGTCTCCTCACTCACTCCTAACAGAGGATGGCCCAAGTCCTTAGGCCCCTGCCACCCACATGGAAGACCAGGAAGAAGCTCCTGACTCCTGACTTCAGCCTGGCCCAGCTCTGGTTATTGCAACCATCTGAAGATGAACCAGCAAATGAAAGATCTCTAAATAAACAGCATCCATTAGGGGAAGACCAGTAAGTACTTAAAAATCAAGAGGCAGCAATATATGCATGTTATAAAAATATAATCAGTTTTAAATGCTCAATAGTGTTGCCTTTGGAGAACAGAAAATGGAGTGAGAGTCATGGACTTTGTTGATCTGTTTGATTCTACTTCAATAAAAAATGCGAGGAGCTGGTGTGTGATGTGGTACTGTGGGTTAAGCCACAACTCGGGATCCAGTTCAGCTCCCTACTAATACACCTGAGGGAAGATGATGGCCCAAGGATTTGTGTTCCTGGCACCCATGAGAGACCCAGCTGGAGTGCCTGCCTCCTGGCTTTGGGGAGCCTGTGGCAGGCACCTGCCACCTGGAGACCAAGTGTAGAAGCCAACGGATACCACGGAGTGTGTGCTCGGTATTACCAGTGTCAGGAGGTATTCCAGGTGGTGTGGGAATTTCCAGTGCAAGGATTTAACTAGGATAGAGGGAGATGGGGGATGGGGGTGATAAGAACCTCAGCCAAGATGTGAAATAGGCACAGCAGCCAGCCAGGCAACAGGACTGGTAGGGAGAGTGGAAGAGAATGCCAGGGAGGGAGAATGGCATACAAAAGGCCGGCAGAGTAGCCCAACAAAGCACACTAAAGAGGTTCAAGTGTGGAACTGAGGGGAAGGAGGACAGGCAGGCCAGACCTGAAACCAAAAGGTGGCCTTGAGCCAATCTCTGTGAGGCCTCTGGGGTCACACGAGACGGGGGCACTACACACCGCAGTGTCTAACATGAGGGCGGCCCCGTGGGGCCTGCCTTCTGGATGCTCTCTCTGGCTTCCGTGCAGGGCTGGATGGAATAGAAGCAAGACTGGAGGCTCCCCTCCAGCACTTACTCACTGTTCCCTGTTCCTGGACCCTAGCCTACATTTATTTTTAGCTCCAGGGACAGATTCAAGATTTTTCTCTTGGGGGTTTTTAACAGAAGTTCAGAGACTTCCAAAGGGTGTTGCTGGGAATCCCACGTGGATCCTTAAATAGGCCGCCATGCTGGATGTGAGGGTACCTTCCACAGGAACCCATCCAGAGTCCCTGCCTGTAGCTGTGCTTTGGGGTGTCTGCGAGGGGCTGAAGACACAGTGGAAACAGGAAGTTATAGAGAAGCAGGCGGCCTCTGCCAGCTGCCCAGGTTCCAGGGTCCGCTGGCTACATATCCAGGGCTGCCTCAAGGCAACCAAACTCAAAAGAGACTGCTGCATCAGCCAGACGCTACCTCCTTCATTGCTGTGGGAGGAGAGACTGCCAGCAAGCTGATTCTTATCTCAGACCCTGGGCGCATCCTGCAATGGGCTGCACGGGGGCTTGGATTGCTGCCCAGAGCCTTTGGCAGCTTGGCCACTGCTCAGGCATGGATAGGTTGCTTCCCGTTAGCACCCATCCTCCCTATTAAGATTTATTCATTTATGTGACAAAGCAAGATATTTCCATCCATTGGTTCACTCCCCCAAATGCCCACAAGAGCCAGGGTTGAGCTGGGTCAAAGCCAGGAACTTGCTGTGGGTGGCAGGAAGCCAAGCCCGTAAGCCATCCTCTGCTGCTTTCTCAGGCACAATAGCAGGGAACTGGCTGAGAAATAGAGCAGCTGCAACTCACTCTGATCAGGCATGTTGGCACTGCAAGCGGGGGCTTGCCCCTCTGGGCTACACCCCAGCCCCTACATTGGCCCTTTTCTCACTGGCTGGTCCACCTGTCTTCAGGCCATGCTCCAGAAGGCACCCTCTGTTCACCTGGATTAGGTTTGGCTTCTCATTCCGCCCGGGTTTAGCTCCTTTCAAAGGCAGCCCCATCCAAGCCTGGGGACCCCTCAGTGTACCTCCCCACCCCACCCCACCATTGAGCATCAAGATTCTTGGAGAGGTCTGGCCTCAACTACACTTTGTGCAGCTACCTGAGCTGGGGACTTTTATTCAACTCATGAGGCCTGCATCAGCATAGCTCTGGGGAGGGCCTCATGAGAGACCAGAGTTCATGCAGGAGACACACACACACACACTTCCATAGTTAGTGTTTCAAGCTAACTACTTGGTTTGAAATGATTTCTCTGAGAGGAAACTCCCAGTACGACCGGTCTCCAAGATGCAGAAATAAACAAAATTCAGCTTTCCACTCTGTCAGCAACTATGTCCCTGCCGTCCCTCTCCTCTGTGGCAGGACAGGTCTGTTCCCACATGCTGGGGAGGGCGAAAGAACCCGGGCCCGAGCCAGCCACCAAGGCAGCAGAGGTTCGGGACCTGGAGCTGACGGCTGCTTCTCAAGAACTGTCCCTACAGCTGGAAAACGCTCTCCCGAAACAGCCTCTAAAAATAGTGCCTGTTGGGATTTTCCAATGTGACATTCCTCTAATTCCTGTAACCAGGGACAACCTGAGCCCCCCCACGGGTGGGACTGCAGTCCCCCTGTGGAGGCCCACGCTGTGTGGTGCCTGCCATGCGAGACCGCATGCTGGCACTTGGGAGACGCAGGGGCAGGGTCCAGCTGGGCCTTATCCCGGGCTGTCTTCCACCTCCTCTTCCCCGGCAGAGGGCTGCAGGAAGTTGGGGAGCTGCCGCCAGGGACTCCAAGGGCTGTGCTGGCCACATGCACCTCTGGGAGCTGCTGAAGCAGCCAGAAGTTCACACACAGACACACACTACAGATGCCCCAGGCTCTGGGTCACATCCTGGGGCCCCGGGCTCCCAGAGCAGAGGGAGCACCATGAGCCACACAATCTGCCCAGTTCCCTGCTTGTCATACAATAGATGGTGCCCCCAGCTCATTTCGGGGGCTGTGCCCTTTCTACTCTGACACCCACCTGCCTGGTCAGGAGTAAGCAGTTGACCCAAGAAATGCCACTCACGCTTCCCTTCTATCCTTGTGATTGGCTCAGGGTAGGCATGAGTTTGTTTTTAAATATATACTTATTTATCTGAAAGGCAAATGGACAGGGAGAGACAGAAAAGCAAATCTTTGTTCCCCTGGGTCACTCCTCCAATAGCCACAACAGCCAGGGCCAGGCCAGGCTAAAGTCAAGAGCCAAGAACTCCATCCTGATCTCCCTCATGGGTGGCAGGGACCTAAGTACTTGGTCCATCCTCTGCTGCCTTCTCAGACTCATGAGCAGGGAGTTCAATCAGAGCAGAGCTCATGGGAGATGCCAGCATTGCAATGTGCAGCTTCACCCGCTGCACCACAGCGCTGGCTCCAGCGGGAGATCTTAAGTTGAGCCAAGCTGAGTCTCTACTCTAGGACTTTGCTCTCTGGAAGGAGGGGACCACAGCAATTATCCAAGGGGGAGATTTTTAAGGTTTAGACAATCTGATGGTTGGGTCTAAGGCAGAGATAGGAAGCTGTTGCTTTAAGTTAGGGCTCCATAGTCCAGCATAGCTGCCTGGGTGGGAGAGGCAAGGGGATGGGTTCTTAGGTCTCCTGTGGCTCCAGAAGGCCAAGCGGAGGTCGTCCACCACTCCTGCCTCCCATGCACAGCCCCCTTGGGTGGTGTCCACAGCCCCAGGCTCTTCCGATTTCCCACCCACCTCTGGGGCCACTCTCCTACAGTCCCCTTTAGCAGCTCAGTCTCTTAAGAACTGTGCTTCTTGGGACTCTGTTTTTATTTTCATTTGTTTTTATTGGAAAGGTAGATTTACAGAGAAGGAGACATAGAGACAAAGATCTTCCATCTGCTCATTCAGCCCCCAAATGTCGACAACAGCCAGAGTTGAGCTGATTTGAAGCCAGGAGCCACTTCCAGGTCTCTCACATACGTGCAGGGGTCCAAGGAACCACTGCTTTCCCAGGCCATAAGCAGAGCTGGATTGGAAATGGAGCATTAACCTGCTGCACCACCATGCCCGCCTCATCGAGACTCTGTCCTGACCCATTTTCCATGACATTTCTCCTGGGCTCTGACCACTTGGCTCCGGCTTCCCAATTGACCTCTCCTTTAAGGTGTCTCAAGTTCCACAAGATTCTAATGTCATTGTCTCACTCCTCCCACCTTTTCCCTACCATAAACACCTGCTCCCTTATGAAGAGGAGCTGGAAGCAGTTAGGTAATGTATTCTATATGCCAGCACTTGGTTTTCATGTATAACCCACTTAAACAATAGAACAGCCGAATCCTGGTTCCTGGCTTCAGTCCAACCCTGGCCATCATGGTCATTTAGGGAGTGAACCAGTAGATGGAAGATCTTTATATCTCTGTCATTCTTCTATCATTCCACATTTCTTTCTTGAATCTTTAAAAAAAAAAAAACTTGAAAGTGTTAGAGAGAGATGAAGAGACAGAGAGAGAGAGAGAGATTCCATGTATCAGTTCACTCTGCAAATGGCTACAACAGCTAGAGCTGCACTGGTTTGAAACTGGGCATCAGGAATTTCTTCCACTACTTTCTGAGGCATATTAGCAGGCAGCTGGATTGGGAGTGGCACCCTTATTGAATGCAAGCATCACAGGTGTCTGCTTAACCTACTGTGCCACAATGCCAGCTTCAAAATAAAGGGGTTTTTTTGTTTGTTTGTTTTTTAAAGGCCAATAAGAACTGGCTCCTGAACATCCTGAAGGATCTAAGCTAGAAGCCACTCCCCAAGAACAGCCTCCCAGGGCCCAAGCTGGGCAAGAGGCGCCTGCCTTGGCTTCCACAGCCCCTGGCCTCACAGACTGATCATGTAGTATCATGCTTCCTCATTTACCCACCCCACATACTGCCTGCTTAGGCTGTGAGCACCAAGAAAAGCAAAAGCCCCATTTGTCTGTAGCCTGGCTCAAGGCCAGCCACGTGGCCGGCACAAAAGGAAGCATTTACAAGGAGAGTGGGGCTGTATGTGCCTGTTCGGTAGCCTCAGACAAGATGTGACCCTCTGGGCAGGGGGAAGTGAGCAGTCTCCTCCTCATCACCAACTGCGAAGGGTTGGAATTGTGTGTGGGACAAAGCAAGCACTTCACCAGTGCCATGATGCTGAAGGTGCAAGACATTCTGGAGAGAGCAACTGGCCCAGGCCAAGGGCTGATGGAAAGGCCTTAAGATTCCTGCTTAAACATGGCGGGGGCTGAAGGTGTGTGATGGCAGCAGCAGGAACAGATGGGCAGGGAGGCAGGTAGGGACAGATGCTTAAGGGACCTGCAGGAGGGACCATCAGAACTGCTGCATCTTGCTCTGACTCAGGCACCTATGTGATCAGATCCTGGCCCAAACCAAAGTACAAATGAGTGATGCAAAGTACATATGTCTCCAATTGGGCAGCAGGGATACTGTGAACAAGGTAGAGAGCCCCTATACAGAGGAATGCC
Source organism: Ochotona princeps (assembly GCF_030435755.1). Classification (NCBI taxonomy): domain Eukaryota; kingdom Metazoa; phylum Chordata; class Mammalia; order Lagomorpha; family Ochotonidae; genus Ochotona; species Ochotona princeps. The sequence continues at coordinate 15,444,092 of NC_080847.1, read as the reverse complement.
CAGTGTCCGTGTGAGGATGCCCAGGGGTTCCCGGACCCATGGCAGGGCGGGCAGACACATAGTGAGCACCTCAGCCACACCTCACAGTGAGCAGTCACAGGAGGTGGGAAGGTGGGCACAATGCTTGGGCTAGCACAGGCCCAGGGGTGAGGAGACCGGGCAGGGGGAATGTGTAAGAGCAGCCATGCTGCTGACAGAGCCTGGCCTCATACAGCTCCCTCCTATGCGCTTCAGCCTGCAAACATGGGTGGACTGGAAGATTGGCCGCTTGTTTGCATTAAAGCACCTATTTGGAAATGCCATGAAAATCACCACTGTCCCTGTAATAAAAGGGCAGAACAGTCCCAGGATCTTTCCCCCTGTGCAGCGCTTGTAAACTGTCCACCCAGCAGCCCGTCTCCTTCGGACACTTAAGTGTGTATTTCCTACCAACAACAGCCTCCCTTAGCAGAGCACACATGCTAACCAGGAAACCACTGGCAACATCACCACAGCCCAACCTTCAGGGTCTGCGCTTATCTTGCCAAATGTCCTGTGGCAAAATGGCACTATTGGGAATCATGTGCTGCTTCAAAAAAACAGAAATTTATTTGAATAGCAGAGACACAGAGAGACCTTCTATCGACTAGTTTTCCTCCTAAAAGGGCCGCAACAGCCAGATAGGGGTAGGCCAAGGTCCGGAGCTGGTCATTCCATCCACATCTCCCACATGGGTATGGGGACCTAAGCACTTGAGCTATCTCCTGCTGCTCTCTCAGCCACCAGAGGAGATGGATCAGACTCAAACCAATTCAGTATGGATGTCAGCGGCACACACTACAGCTTAACTTACTGCACCACAACAGCAAGAGAAGGGTATTTACAAACTGAAGTCTGGGCACTGGTGGGCTCATTGCTAATATGCAGCTGCTCTTGGGCCCCTGCATGGCAGGGAGCCAGAAGAGGAGAGTGTGTGTGCACCCTGTCACCCATACACACCTGCACACACACCTCTGCTTTTTTAATCTATGTGTATTGAAAACCACAAGTTTACAATGACCCAATACCATGGGGTTCTTGTTGGTTTTCCATTATGTGTACCTCTTCTCTGGCAGAAGGAAGCCTGGCCCCTATTATCCTCATCCAGGAATGTACTTGACCAATGCCCTTGTATGCAGACACCCTCCCCCTATAACATCACCCCTCTTCCCAGCACAGATGTCTCCCTCATCACATGACACCACCGTGGCCACCCTACTCAGGTTCTGACACCCAAGCTTGGCTGCTGTACTCCATCCACTTGGAGCCCCTCACCTTGGAGCCCTGGGCTCTGCCCCCCACTGCCATCCACTTGCCAGGAGAGTGTCCCCTTCACCCTGCCTTGATCAACACTGCATGAAAGACTGGGTGCAGTGGTTCAATTGGCCTCTTTCTTCAAGTGCCAGGATCCCATATGGGTGCCGGTTCATGTGTCTGCTACTCCACTTCCCATCCAGCTCCCTGCTTGTGGCCTGGGAAAGCAGTAGAATGACCCAAAGCCTTGGGATCCTGCACCTACGAGGGAGACCTAGAAGAGGCTGCTGGCTCCTGGCTTTGAATCAGTTCAACTCTGGCCATTGTAGCTATTTGGGGAGTGAACCAGCAGATGGAAGATCTTTCTAATTCTCTTCTCTGTAAATCTGCCTTCCCAATAAAACAAGACATTAAACAAAATAATACAAGAAACCCTTACTCCATGCAGGATCATTTCCCTATCCTTACCATGCTCACACTCCCAGCCCTCCCCAGGTCTGCATGCCCCCCCACCCAGCCCAGGAACAGACCTCCACTGCACTCTGCCCAGAGAAAGGCTGTAGACAGGGCTAGAAAAGCCCTTTGAAACTTCTGGTTTTTGTGTGGAGAGTAGCTGGCCTGTCTGGTGCTCCCAGATTACCAGTCATGGAGGACAGTCCATCCTCTTCACCCCCCTAGCACTGCCTTCTCCAGTGTCACCAACCCATGCCCTGGGCAGACAGCTCTGATTACTGAGGATGGCAGGGAGGAGGGAACACCCCAGGAAGCCACAGACTTCCACCATGTATACGGATGCCCACACAAGCAGATGGTAGAGGTGCCTTGTCCAAGAAATCAGGCGGTTGCCCAGGTGACAGGATTTATGGCATATTGAAAGCCCGTGTGCCCTAAAATAGCACTCCTGCTCAGTCTGCACTAATGGCTGTGTTCTTCAGCCTAGGACCTGGGGCTTAGCACTGCCCAGTCTGTGGCAGGTGTGCTGATTGGCTGGAGGGGGCAGGAGGGCAGCAGCGACACTTGGATGCTCTCTGCCGACCATGGCTCCTTCCAACACTGGCATGATTTGCTCCTCTAAGTCATAATCTCTTTTGGTTTTACTTGCTTATTTGAAAGGCACAGAAAGAGAACAAGAAAGAAAAAAAGAAATATTTTCTATGCTGGTTCACACCATAAATAGCCACCAATGGCTGGGGTTGGGCAAAGCCAAAGCCAGGAGCCAGCCACTCCATCTACATGAAAGCAGAGGCCCAAATATATAAGCCATCTTCTGGGGCCAGGTGCAGTAGCTTAGTGGCAAAATCTTCATATTACATGCATGGGGACGCCACATGGGTGCCAGTTCATATCCAGGCTGCAGACGTGTGCCAAACCCTTCCAGCTCCCTGCCTATGGCTTGGGAAAGCAGGCGAGGATGGCCCAAAGCCTTGGGACCCTGCACCTGCATGGGAGACACAATTAGAAGCTTCTGGCTTCAGATTGGCTTAGCTCCAGCCATCACGGCCACTTGGGGAGTGAGCCAGTGGACAGTGGATGGAAAATCTTTCTGTATTTCCTTCTCTCTATATATTTGCCTTTCCAAAAAAAAAAAATTAAGAAAAAAAAGTCTGCTGTTTTTCCCTGATGCACGAGTAGGGTGTTAGATCTGAAGTGGAGCAGCTGGGACCCCAGCTAGTGCCCACTGCAGATGCCAGTGTCACAGGCAGCGGCTTAACTCACTGTGCCACGACACCAGCTACTGAAGTGGCTATATATATATAATGTTTATATAGAGAGGTATCTCCCATCCACTAGTTCACTCCCCAAAGGCTGCCAACAGCCAGAGCTGAGTTGATTCCAAGCAAGAAACAAGGAGCCAGGAGCCAAACCCTTGCCCTTTACTCATCTCATAGTACCTTCCCAGGAACCCACCACCCAACGCTAACTGGAGGCTCAGCGCATGAAGCTGACACAACCGCAGTTTCGTCTCCCATGCAGCTCCCAGGCTAGCGGTTGTTAGATTAGTTCTGAATAGGTCAGACATGGATGCACACTGTAACAGTGCCAAATAGTTTAAATATCAAGGACAGATGTAACATGACACAGGCTGCTGACAGATGGAGCAAAGCACCCCGTCTTTAAAATAAATTACTGCCTTATAAAGGAACAGTTTTAAATTGTGGAATTCTTCTCACAACAAAAACTCCAGTGTCTCACATTGCGCCTGAATTCTCCAGAAGAACTTTGTAAAGTGTCTCTGGGGGAGGTGGGTCTGGGGATTGTTGGGGGAGGCTGGTGATCACTTAGGAATGTTGATTCAGAGCCACGCAAGAAAGAGGGTCAAGTGCCTGTTACAGGGAGACACGACACAGGACAATACTGCCACTGTCGTTTATCTGGAGTCGCCTGATGAGAACAATCACAGTGGAACACAAAGTGAAATGTTTGCAGCGCTAGAGGAAAAATGCTACCTTGACCCACAGAGCCTGCTGAGTAAAGCCTCCCTCCAAGGCCGAGAGAGGCACACTGGTCCCTAGTTCTGGATGGGCACCCCATGGCAGGCTGAGCACCAACAGCTCCTCTCCTCACAGGCTGTGGCACTCCTGGACTCAGAGCCTGTGTCTCAGCTGCGGCCCAGCTCGCCAGAATAGCACACTGGATGCCCTCAGGGGGGTTGGGGCTTCCCAGATCCTGGGCACCAAACAGCATCCTTCTGGGTCAGCACCAGGCAGGTACCCAGCCTCCTGATCTCTGTCCTCTGTCTTCGGGATGAGATGGCAAACTAGAGCGGGATGCTACAGGCAGAAGGGGCATGGCCTGAGGAAGGCACTGCTGGATCCACAGGTATTAGGGATGACAGCCACCATGCAGACACATCAAGCGACAAGCACACGTGCACCTCTCCCAGTGATGGGGACAGGAGCCTGGCAGGGTGAGTCTTGTGCATAACATTTCTTATCTGATAGATTGCATGTGTTTTGATTCATAGTGTAATGTGAACCTATTGGAGCCTGCACTCTCCCTGCATGTTCCAGCTGTTTCCTTCTGTGTGGCTCCCAACCCAGAGGAGGCAGAAGGGACTCCAGAACGGCCAGGGGATAGGGAACTCAGGCAGGCTGGCACACAAGACAACCTTGTCCACACCTGTACTGAACAAGTCCATCCTGGCCTGCTACAGTGAGCCCTATTGTTGTTCATGCTGTAAGCAGCTTCCCCAGGCAGAAGGGGACAGGCACGCCACCTGCCTTTCGCAGCCAGGTCCTGCACTTGCAGCCTCACCCCACCAAATGTGACATGCTGGATACATCCTCTGCCTCTTCTGCTCACCTGACAGCAGTAGCTGTTATCTGTGACAGCAAGGAGAAGGCTGAAGAGCAGCATGCAGCAGCTCAGGCCCACAGTCGAACACAGCAGCCATGCTGTCGTTTCCCCATCTGCTTCCACTGAGCAGGAGGAATACCAGCAGGGCATGGCCATGAGGTCAGGCTCCGCAGCGGGCTGCATGCCAGCCTTGTAGCTGTTCAGCCTGTCTGTGCCTCATCTCCTCACCTGTAAATGCAGGTGGAGATGACAGCAGTACCTGCCTAACAGGGCTGTGGTGATTGGGGGCTACCACTCTGGAACTTTCATTTGCTACCACAGTGGTACTACTGCTGTGACCAACAAGAATAACCCCAAGCCACCCAGCAGACCCGAGATCTGAAAGATACCACCTTGACCAAAGGCTCAAACCCAGCACCACCAGTGTGGGGAGAGGCTGATGGACATGCTCAACCTCACAGAGAACACTGCGTTCTCACCCAAGTGTCTCCCTGGGATCGTCCCACATCAACAACAAGGTAAACCCAGAATGTAATTCTATAGGGGAAAATAAGTTTGTAGTGCACAACAGTGTGTAGTGAGAGGGAAGGAAGGCCAGGGGAGAAGAGAAAGCAAGCACACATGGTGACCAGGCTAACAGTGGTAAACTCGTGTAAAGGAATCTGGTGCCCATTTAGAACTTCATAAAATAAAAGGCTGGGGAGGTAATTTGTGTGATAAATCAACTTTAAACAGCAAACAAAACTCAGTATGCTTAAAGTCAATTCAGTCAACAGAAAAAAGCAAAGGAGCCAGTGCTATGGTATAGTAGCTAATGCTATCACTTTTAACACTGGCACCCATGACACCACTTCAAGTCCAGCTGTTCCACTTCCAATCCAGCTTCCTATTAATGTATCTGGGAAAGCAGCAGAAGGCTGACCCAGGTGCTTGGCCCCTGTACCCATGGGGGAGGCCTAGAAGAAACTCCTGGCTCTTGGATTTAGATCAGCTCAGCTCTGGCTGTGGTAGCCAGTTAGGGAGTGAACTAATGGATGGAAGATCTCTCTCTCCTTATCATCTGTAATTTTGCCTTCCAAAAAAAAAAAAGTCTTATAAATAAATAAATAAATATAATAAATTCCTGCACTAATACAAAAACTCAAGCCAGCAGGGCAGAGGGTTAAGCTGCCACCTGCAATACTGGCATTGGTATGAGCTTCAGTTCATGTCCCAGCTGATTTTGCTTGGGAAAGCAGTGCAAGATGGTCCCGGGACTTGGATCCTTGCCCCCTAAAGTCCAGAGACCAGACAGACTTCCAGACTCCTAGCCTTAGGCTGGCCGAGCTCCAGCTATTGTGGTCATCTGGGAACCGAACCAGAGGATGGAAGAAGTCTGTTTCCCCCTCTCTCTGTAACATCTTTCAAATAAATAAATAAATCTCTAGAGAAAAAAAGAAACCATTCTTCAAGTCAGTGATGAGCTTGATGGCACAGTTGCTCTGAAGTCCTTTTACAAACCCCCTGGGCTGCCCAGAGTCAGGAAAAAAAAATCACTCAGTGCAAATCAGACAGGAGGAAGACACCCAGGCAGGAAGAGAGCGCAGCAGACAGCTCACACACCAACCCTGGCACTCCACACACGGCTGGGCACACCACCACCTTCAACACTTGGCTTAATGGCTTTTCAGAATTTCTGGTAATTTCAAGTTAAGAGGCATACACTTTTAGCTACCTAATCTGACACCTCATATAATCAGCAATTCAATGTATTTCCGGATAATGATTTATCATAAAGAAAGTCACCAAATATGTAAGCAGTCTGGATTCATGTTTATTGAGGCCAGTAATTAGACATTTTCCCCCCCAAGCACTAGAAAGCAAGGTTCCACATGACTGCATACAGCCCCCAGATTGAGTCATACCCCTGGTCTAAGGCTGGTGGGGGACAGATAACCTGCAGTCCTAGTTTGACGCTAAAAACACCAATAAACTTAGTATCTAGATGACAGCGAACTTTCACTTACAGCATCAACATGTTATGATCATGACGTACAGAGCAGTCACTTTCAACTTTGTTAAATTAATAAAACAGTTTAAATACTGATCTTAAAAGGCCAATCCAAAAAAAAGTGCAAACAAAATAAAATAATCTAGCAGCATACCTGTTGCATTTTTAGAAAGGACCAATTCATGGGCCGTCATCTAGGCCCCCTCTCTTCAAGGCTGGGCTTATTTTTCTTTGATTTCTCCATTTTAAAGACAAATAGTAGATGTGATCACTATAATGTGTATAAATAGCCATAAAATTTTCTTTTTTTAACAGTCTACCATACAAGTGTATTCTGCAAATAAAATGAATCTTACTTTAATGAGTAAAGGCTATTATTTGGCCTTTGGTTCCAATGCTTGAGAACCCTAAAGTAACAAAGTCCTCTCTCCTCCCAGCCCAGGAAGAACCCTGCAGCTCCTCAGGGTAGGTTGGCTTTGGCAAGCACTGAGCACAGACACTGTGCCCCAGTTACTCCCGCTCCGAGGAGCAGCCCCCTGACATAAGAGCCAGGAAGTAGTCTCCACGAAGCCTTCCTTCCCAAGACCGGTGTCTGGACCTTTTTCTGCGTGCTCAGGACATTTGATATTGACACACAAAGTGCTTATCAGTTCAAAGGATAAAAAATAAACACAATTTAAAATTCTGCATTAAAATTTCAAACCACGCCACATCCCTCTTGGGCAGGTGCCCTTCCTAGAATGTCTTCCGACTCCTGAGGCCACTCATTTTGCCCCCACCTGCTACAGAAGCAGTAAGTATCCCTCACCTCCCTGCCCTTTAGTGTGGCCACAAGCTGTTTGGCCTCTGTTGGTCATCACACCATTACTATCATTCCACAGTTTGCCATCATCACCTGGTAATAGGAAGCCACAATATATTAAAAGAAAAAAAAAATTAAGAAAAAAATAATATATTTCAACAACAAAAACTGGCACAAGAAACGTATTTTTGCTTGTCAGAAAGGCAAGTAAATACTCAGCTTTCTCATCAACAGTGTTCAGACCTTATAAAAGCAAGTCAAGACAGTTTTATGGGTCTTGTTACATCACACAGGCTATGCAGTGATGCCCAGCACATTAGTGGTCAGTCGGAGCGGGTATGTACACGTCATAACGTTACAGAAGTGATGCTGAGACAGGACAACACTCATAGAAAAAAGAAAATGCCATGTATGTGAAGTGTGGTTCTCTCCCTTGGTTTGACAACATTACGTTCATGGTAGTGTTTGCATCTCAACGCTGTATCATATATAAAATTAAAAAGTGCCATTCCAAATCCATAGAACTCAATCCCAGAATAGTGATGTGACATGACAATGTGCATGGATTTGCCCTAAATGGGAGATACCGGAAACTATCATTTCCATACAAAAAAAAAGTGCTACATTTTATGTAAAACACCAAAGAAATCTTTAACTTTCATCTTCAGTAAAAAACACTCCCACATATTTGTCCACCTGATAGCACTGTTCAGACCAGGGAGCCAGGACTCTGAAGGTCCCCCAGCTAGAAGGCAGGGCCTGCTGTGAGCCAGGTAACTGGAGTGCAACGGCCTGTGAACTCTCCCCAGACTGTGCAGCACACTGCACCACGACAAAGGGAGGGCGGTCACCCCATTCCTATTATAGGCCAGCCCGTGGTAGTTAAAAAATAACTAATAATTATAATTAAAAAAGCAAGAGCTATTTAGAAAACACAAGTTAAAGTGAATTAAACTGCTGACTTTGAACACATTCTGCAGTGACTGTCTGCCCCACCACACATGTGCGTGGAGCCCAGGGCCTCCCATTAGGACATGGCTTGGCCAAGTATGTGGACCCTGGGCAGCAGTGCCAGCTGACTCAGACGCCCCACACTTCACACATCTTTATTAGTGCAAAATGCTTCAAGGACAGGTCTAATTCCCATTTGCTTAGTGTTTAGTTTGGAAATGCTTCTAATTGTTAAGTCTTCAACAATGATTACTCGACTTGTAAACACGTCTGTTAACACTGCTCACCTCCTACTCCGCCACCTCCCTCACGTTCAGCTTCTCCATCATCACCTCTCTCTCTCCCCCCTCCAGTCACTCTCTTTCCTGTACTTTCTGCTACTTAATCTGCCTCCAAGAACAAGTGAATTTGCTAACACACAAACAGTCAGACACCACCCTCTCAGATCAATGATTGCCTAGGCTCTTCTGCTCCACCCGACAGGAAAGGGCCCCTCCCACTCTCGCTCCACTTTCCCTCCACAAGAAAGCAGCGGCACTCCCTGCCCACGAGAGCACACACCCAAGAGTCCAAGGGTTTTCCTTAGTAAGGGGTCTGACGTACAACCTTCCTCAATGTGCATTTCACACCTGGACAAGCCAATGAAGTTTTTTGTTTGTTTAGAGTTCATCTCCCCTGCCCCAAAACTGATAGCATGTGCCATATCAGAAAAATCCTGGTCTTAGCAGATCAATATACAGAGTTATTTGGTCATTTGACATATGCACTTTGTAAGGAGGATCAGGCTTCATTTTCTGTTGAAGAGTTTGTTACCATGGAGTCTGGCTTTCGAGTCATTCTATCCAGTTCTTCCTGAACATTTGATAACACAGTCTTTTGTCCTAAAAAAAGAAAGAAAAAGGACAATGGTATGAGAAAACAATCTTTACAAAGGGACACTTCAAAAGAGGCAGCAATGCTGAGACCTGGATGTACTTTGTCTCCCAAGAGTCCACGTGCTGGATGGAGGTGGCACAGCAAAACGGGGGTTGGGGAGGGGACACACGAGGGGCAAGGGCCTTGGTCTCCGGGGTGGGCTCACCAAGGGACTGTGGAAGCTGCAGCTGGGTCTCTGCCTTTCAGTTCTGAGACAGGACCCTTTCTCCTGCCTCACAACAAGGAGCCCAAGCCAAAGCGTGGACCACACCATCCTATGAGCCATATAAACCTCTGCCCTGTATTTAACAAGCAGTAGCAAAACGCAGAAAATACAGATAGTAACCTCAATGGGAATGAGGAAGCTTGTTCATTGCAGAAACTTGGAAACAGACTCTAATTCAGTCCTCCTTGATTCTCAATGTCTTAGGTCTGTGCTGAGTCCTGGCAGAGGGCACTTTGGGCCACATACACAGGCCTTTTTAAAAACTTTTAGCCTGCAAGTTCACATCCTGCACACACCACCTGGAGGGGGCAGAGGGTCATGCTGCCACAAATACCTTTTTGCCCTGTACAGACATGTCTGTGGGATTTGTTTCTAATTTCCAACTCCTATAGTCAGCCGGAAAACCCTTTCTAGCAGTCAGAGCCAAGACAAATGCCAGAGCACTCACAGACTTGGTGCCCACAGCTTTCTATTGTCAAACACCAGCTGGGGTCCAGAAGAGCAACCTGAGCCGCCAGATGAGACTCTGAGCCACAAGGGTGCCCTTCGGATGGATTAGGGTCCTCCGAGGATCTCGTCTGCCCTGAGAAGCCAGTCTGGAAAATACTGTAATAACACCCCTATGGTCTATGGAAAATTAAAAGTAAAGACCTTTTAAAAATGCATTAATTGCCAAGAAACTTGGTTCTTTTCACAGCTCTCCAAGACCTCATATCGTCCTAAAGGCTCCCAGGGAAGGTGAGGCAGGCGGGCCACCAGAGATGTTATGTGTGATGGGAGGAATCTTTGTGTGGGAGGAAGGGACCCTTCCATGTGTTAGTAAGGATTCACAGCCCAAGCCCACGGTAACCTGGGGACAGTGACCTCAACAGAAACCCTATACAGCACCACAGAAAAGATGAAGCAGGATAAATGCCAACAGTCCACTCCAGATCCTGTTACATAAACCTGTGGGAGACCGTGAATTTGGACTGGGTACCAGTTCTGGATTCAACACAGACCAAACCATTTCAGAATCTAATCACAGTAACCAAGCTCTGGCTAGTGGCAGGAAGGCCTTTAGCAAGTTATGTAGGCATTAAACAACCATCTGGTTCACAGACCAAGCAGTATCCAACTAGGGTGTTTTCTGTATCTTACTTCCCTTCTCTTCAACTGCTGCACTTCTCAGAGTAAGCTCTGCTCCTGGGAAGTATCTGACTTGCAAACTGTGTTTGCTTTACTCTACTAAAATGAACTCTGCTAGTTTTCATTGCTCTAAGGAACTTACTCTTTCAACAACCACAACCTCTAATAGAGCTGCTACAGCAGTAGGGTCACATTCATAATTCACTTACTCATTCAAAGGACGGGTCCCAAGAAAGTGAATGGACATGAATTCCATACAATACGGGTAGAGGGAACCTCCAGGACTAAAATGCTCCTACTGCTCAGCATGAAGGGGGGACCTGTTTCCCTGCTTGACCACTCAAGAGCTCAAGGGTCTGTAAGTCAGGTGTGGGTGGGCACTCCCGTCTGCTCCCCATCCTCCTAGCCCTGCTCAACAGCCAGGGTCCCAGGTCCCCAGCACCCAGCTCTACCTGACTTCTTGGCTGTGCTCTGTGCCCCTCCAGCACCAGGACTTCCAGGGGAACCGGTTTTTTTACTCAAAAGACTGTTGAAGAAGCTGGCCAGCACGCCTTCACTGGCTGCATTATCTGTGGGAAAAACAGAAAAAAAGCACCTCACAAATTGGATGATTGAGTTAAACAAAAACTGGTTCTCACTGGAATCAGTCATTGTGGTTACCATCTTCCCAGACTAGGAACTTCTATACTGTGAGTCCTTATCCAATGCTACTGCTGAGGCTAAGCAGGTGATAGCAGCAGTACTAAGCAGAAACATGTTACATCTGTCTGGGAGCCTAACAGATGACCTGTGTTTCACGCCATCTCCTTGTCTGCAAGACAGGCTTTTTTTTTTTAAAGATTAATTTTTTTTTTTTTTTATTGGAAAAGCAGATATACAGAAAGGAGAGACAGAAAGACACTCTGCTGGTTTACTCCCCAAGTGGCCACAACAGTTGGAGCTGAGTTGATCTGAAGCCAGGACCAAGGATCTTCTTCCGAGTCTCCCAAGTAGGTGCAGGGTCCCAAGGCTTTGGGCCATCTTCTACTGCTTTCCCAGGTCACAAGCAGGGAGCTGGATGAAAAGAGGAGCAGCCGGGACACAAACCAGCATCCATACAGGATCCCAGTGGATGTAAGGCAAGGATTTAGCTACTAGTTTACCACATCGGACCCAAGGCAGAGTTCTTAACAAGGTTTCTAAGCCTAATACTCCAAACCTGCTGAAAAAAGTACACATCCTGAATAAACACTCACCAAACAAATAAGAATTAAGTAGTAATACTGCAAATGAGAAACAAAAGTAAGAATTCAAGGCAAGTGTTGTGGGGCACAAAATTAAGCCACCACCTGGGACGCTGACATCCCATACTGGAGTGTGCATTCAAGTCCTGCTACTCCACTTCAGACCCAGCACCCTGGGAAGCACAGCTAATGGCTCAGATGTTTGGGAATCTGCAAACCACATGAAAGATCTAGAGGAAGCTCCTACCTCCTGGCTTTTGCCTGACCCAGCCCCTGGCTGCTGCAGGCATTTGGGAAGTAAACCTGTAGATAAAAGGTCTCCCGGTCTGTCTGCCTTTTGGAGTAGGATGGGATTAAAAATCAAGAATTCAAAATACACACTTAAATACAAATTTCTAATTTGGAATCCTCTATGAGGGACTGTGTAGGACCTAATCATCATTTTTCTCCTCTCTCTCTCTCTCTCTTTTTTTTTTTAACACTAAGTCAAATATGTGGACTATCAGTTCTACAAAGGAATAGGCCCTGGTCTGGCAACCATGAACTTCTCCCTCTGGGAGAAGAGAAATGGAAAGCAGCCCACCCTTGGGAAGAAAACAGCCCTGCTTTCAGGGGCTCCACCTGAGCCCCAGCAGGGGACAGCTCTCCCCACACAGAGAGGATACATACTTTTGATGTTTGGGTCTGGCTTCTTCACTGACGTGCCAGGTGAAGCACTGGGCACACTGGCTGGCCCTCCTCGGCCCTGGGTCCTTGGAGAGCCAGAGGGTCCTCTCGCAGGGGATTCCTAAGTCCAAAAGCAGCCCAGATCACACACAGGCATAAAAATAACAGCCAACACATATTCTAAAAAATGAAGACTTGCTTCCCCTGGCTCCTTCCCAGTCTGGGAGTAAGACTGGAGTCTTCTCCCAGCCTCATCCCTTTCTAGACCTCAGCTTCTCCTCAGAGAAGAGTGACCACGACAGCAAAGTTAGTTCACTCTAACTCCCAGCTGTCGTGCTTCATCACATTCAATCCATGTTTCGTTGGCTATAGGGAAACCAGATTCCCTCTGAAAATTTGAAAACGCACACAAGTAATAGCATCAAGTTTGAAGCCACCCATGACACTGGGCCTTGACCCTCTGTGTAGTGTAAGGTACTCACGGAGGCTCTCGTGGCCGTGGCTGGCTGCTTGGCAAGGAGTGACTGCAAAGAGAGGGACAAACTGGCCATTAACTAAGGCCTGCACAGTGTGCAGGTCTGGAGAATAATTTACTCCAATATTCCACCAGGGGGCACTATTAGCAACAACAAAGTCCTAAGTTTTACACTGTAATTACAAAATACCAAACGCAGCAGTGGAATGGTGAATACTCCAAGCAACCAGCTAAGAAGTATGGAAGATTTCTCTGCATACTCCTCCTAAAACTGTTCTGCACCTCAACTGTTGACAAAGGCCTTGTTAGATGTATAAGCCAGTTTAGACTATCCTAAAATCTACCAAGTACAGCAAAATTCTGCGTCAACACAATAAACTGCTAAATACTAAAATGAAAACAGACACGAGACAGCTGAACAGTACCCTATAGCCACTTTAAGGTGTATAGCAGCTGGTTCTGTGTACAAACAAAAATTGAAGGGTCAATGAAGTAGTCACAAGACGCGGTTAAGAACTTGCACTGTTATAACGTATTGATTACTCAATACCATGCCAATTAATTCCATAATGTTGTAAACTGTTGTTGGTGTGCTTGGGCTTCCAATTGAATGGGATGATATTCTGCCAGCTCTACCTTCAGACCAGAGAACGTCTCCCCAAGAAACTGTTGAAATTGTCTGGACAATAAGATGCTGGACTCTATGCTTGGTATATGCTTGCAACGAAAGAATCTTGACTTAATTTGAACTGTAAGACTGCAACAAGGTGGAGGAATCCACCATGGGGGGAGGGCACGGAGAGGGGATGGGGGAATCCCAGAACCTATGAAACTGTGACACATAATGCAACGTAATAATAATAATTAAAAAAAAAAAAAACAATCCTCCCACCCCCCAAAGAAAGAAGTTAGCTAAACCCGCTCTGGCTCCTGCTACCAGCTTCCTGCTTAAGTCATCCAGGGAAGCAGCAGTGATGGCTTAAGTAGTTGGGGGCATCCCTGCATCCGGGGGGAAGATCTGAACTGAATTCCTGGCTCTGGCCTACTCCAGTTGTGGGGAGATACCAACTTGTTCTGCTGCTTGAGTTAATAAATTTTAACAACCCTGTTGACATCCCTGTCCCATCAGGCATACCCAAGACTGTAACAAAAGTCCAGGTAAAAGAGGAATGAGGTTGGGTTTGTGTTCTAGATTGTCAACTCAGGGAAGTTACCATCATTACCCACAAAATAGGCTTCGCCTGCCTTCCTGCACGGGCTGTGCACAGCTTTGTAACACAACAGAGGTGAGGCCGGGTGATTTGACCGACTGTCCCCAGAGGAAGTAGGCCAGAAAATGAATCCTTCCAGAGAAAGGGCATTTAAAAGACACTAACTCTATGCCTGCAGGACAGTCTGCACGGCAAGCAGGTAGGCAGGCACTCCAACCACAACTCGCCGCAGATGGATGGGGAGGCGAGCTGGAACACTGTCAGCTCCTTGCCTCCGATGAGTCCCCCCAGCCCTGCCCTGGCAGCTAGCACCTCCCGCATGCACCAGTCACTGTTCCAACCTCACGGCCTTCTTACCTGTTGCTTCATTAGGAACACCTGCTCATCCTCCGCTGCTAATTCTTTGTCATGGACCAGCTGTGAAGTGACATAGGTTTATGACCACAGGCCAAGAACATTCACAACTACCCTCATGATTCATGCTCCAAGGAGAAGCTTGGGCTAGGATCTCCACACGGGGCCGGGGGGATCCCTGCTCAGATAGTTTTCAAGCCTGGCACAGACCCGTCCCCCAAATCAGCCAGAGCAGGTGGCCAATTACTGTCTTTGAGTCTGGCAGGTGCAGAATGCCACCTCCCAGATCTACAGAACACCCCAGCATCAGAGGGTTTGGAGCAGCAAAGCAGAGGGGGTCACAGTTGGATGCAGACTTCGTGAGCTGCCACCAGCTTCAGGGGGCATACTGAGTATACATTCACTCCTGGGCCACCACCCCAGGCCATCTGCACACCAGACCTCATTAAAGACCAACAAAAAAGCTCTGGCATGACTTGTCTTTTTTTCCCCATAAAGTAGCAGAATAGGTAAAAACTGCTTCTTTGCCCATTTAAAATATTTAAGCCCTGCAAAGTATAAGCAAGCAAAGGTCTGAACCAAGCCATAGGCTTGAGTACCTTTCTCACAGGGGGTTTCACAATAAAGTCTTCATATGCATCTTCTGGCTTCACAGTTGTGAAGTTTTCATGTAAAATAGCGATTTTCTTCTCATTATCCCAGCCTGCAGGTCTGAAGCAAAGACAGGGCCTCACTAGCTTTTCCTGGGACTGCCTCCAGGCACCAGCAGAGCACGCCTCTCCTAGACAGGATCTGTGCAGGCAACAGCTGGCGTATAGGTTCCAACAGTTAAGCAGAATTTACTGCACAAGGAGCCAAGCAGGTGACACTGCCTGTACTGCTCCACCCAGACCAGCTCATGAGATGCAGGCCTAAGGAGCCAGTATGGGATGCGACTACATACCAGATGTGCAGAGTCACCAAACCTACTACAAAGAGCCAGATTAACAGGCCTATCTGGCAGAGGAGCATGCGGATAGCAGCATACAGCAGAGGGCTCAGCGGACAACTCTTTTCCCCAGGTGGGAGTCCTAGAGGATCCTTTCCTGCAGGAAGTGAACTTCCAGGGACATTCTCTGTAGATGTGTTCATTAATTTTGCTGGCATGCGATGATGTGTCTAGAAGCCTGTGTATAACCTACACCCCAGGGCCCGGCGGCGTGGCCTAGCGGCTAAAGTCCTCACCTTGAATGCCCCGGGATCCCATATGGGCGCCAGTTCTAATCCCGGCAGCTCCACTTCCCATCCAGCTTCCTGCTTGTGGCCTGGGAAAGCAGTCGAGGACGGCCCAAAGCCTTGGGACTCTGCACCAGGTTCCCAGCTTTGGATCGGCATAACATCAGCTGTTGCGCTCACTTGGGGAGTGAAACATCGGACAGAAGATCTTTCTCACTGTCTCTCCTCTGTATATTTGACTTTGTAATAATAAATAAATCTTAAAAAAAAAAAAAAAAAAAGAAATAACCTACACCCCAAGGAGTCACTGAGAATCCTACATGGAGGGTGCCCCTGCTCAACACCACAGGGCAAGATGGCACCTAACTTGCAAGATGGCTGAAGCCTAATTCAAGAGGGTGATTATTCGGGGCACTCCACCAGAATGGCCTTGCAAATACAGCAATTCACAGATAAGAAACGGAACCAAAAGCACAAAACAAGGCACGCCCAAGATGCTCAAGACACTGCATGACCCACGCATCCTTAGAGGCTCCTTCATTGCTAGCACCCCCAAAGTCTCTGATCCCCTCCTCCTTATGACCACATGTGATATGGGTAGGAACGATTCACTTCCAACATCACACCACAAGCTCCCTAAACCTGTGTCTCTGCTGCCTGCAGAACACCCTGGATGACTTTCTGAAACAGGTGTGCTAGATACAGCACTTGAGATGCTACTTGGGACACCTGTGTCTCAGCTCAGAGTCCCTGGGTGTGAGTGCTAGCCCTGCTGCCAATCTAGTTTCCTGCTGGTATACACCCTGGACGGCAGTAGGGGCGGCCCAAGAACATGGACCCTTGCTATATCTGGAAGACCCAGATTGAGTTCCAGGCTCCTGACTTCAGCATGGCCCAGCCCATTAGTGCAGAAATGGGGATTTATCACTCAGCAGATGGAAGATTCCTTTACACAAATTAACTAATAAAGATAAAATCAGGAGGAGGCGGCCAAATGAGGCCTTCCTACAATGCACACAAAGCAGCATATTTGATTCAGGAAGAGCCCCTACTGCACCTGCAGCCTCTCACCTTCTATCCCTGATCCCGCACCGCCTGGGAGACCCACCACCCTATCTTCCAGCATCCCCCACCGCCTTTCCTGCCGCACTGCCTCCACTACTCTATCATTGATCTTCTCTTTAGCTATGTGTGTCCTCTGCAGTGTTATGAGCAGGGCCCACTCATTTCTGTGTGTGTAGCAGAGCACCTGGGAACTCAGGAGGGGCTGGGTAAGCTTCGCTGAGCGAGCACATGTAAATGCTTTTAACCCATAAGGGTCCTAGCCCTGAACATGCACCTAAAGGCACGAGTCTTCTCCGAAAGCACAGGATCATCATCTGTCTGTTTTTTAGTAACATCTGGGGTTCTCCCATGAGCACACACACCTGTCAACATCCATCAACTCCAGGGGCTCCCCAGAGTGAAATGCCAGAAACACAGCAAGCCCTCAGCACCACCAAACCCATGCTGACAGGCATGTGGAAGGATACGAGCAGTCACCTCTGCCAATGAGACCACGCACTGATGCGTACTCAGAGTCACCTAGACCTCAACATTCCCCAGACCTCAACTCCCTCTCCCCACCAGGCCTGTACAGATCGGAAGTGTCCCACATAACTCGCTGACATCCTGGCAATGCTCTGCACAAAGTCCGTATCCCTGATGGTACCCTGTGGGAGATCACTCCTGGATCTCTACCTGCTTGGCCTATGTGGCAGGTCTAGGCACGCAGTACACTGTGTCCCCGGGGAGCCCCCTGACAATGGTTTCAGCTGACCGAGACCTCAAACTGGCCTGTTCACTGGTCATACAGGTGAGGGCTGTGGGCTGCACCCCAGTTTCACTTCTTTGTCCTTGGAGAAGCTGTGATGGAACCTCTTTGATAAGTAACTCTTAGAAGTCAGGTGCAATCCACACTACCTGCCAGCCTAGCTGGTATACGTGACCCACAGTATATCTGCCAGTCGTGCGTGTTATATGTGACCTATGACATGACTGGAGGGACTAGAGACGCACCTTCTAGCCAATTACAGTGCCGCTCTTGGGTGGGAGGAACGTCTGAAGATGCCCTTCTCCCTTCCCCTTTCTTAGTCTACAGAAGTTTGTGCTTGTATTACAATAAACAGACTCAATCAGACTGTCTCCGGTGATTCTTGCTGCGGCTGAACACCATCACTTCTCTCCCTCAGTGGTTGCAGAGGTCTGCTGGTCAGGAAACCCCCAACAGCATCCCTCTTCCCTCAGGCAGAAAACTGCACAGCCAGAAAGCAGCAGGTCAAAGGTGATGCTCTCTAACCCAATGCAGCAAGAGTGTCGGCTATGCATGACACAGCCAGATGCACCTTGCAAGAAACATGCAGAAACCAAATGAACTATAAAGAGAGGAATCTCAAAGTGTTACCACTGAGGAACTCACATAAAAACTGCATCCTTTTCCACAACTAAGGCAGGTGTGGTAAAGTGGAACCCGTATGTTTTATGCACGATGTACTTATACAGTAAGTCGAGGTTTTTCTCTTCTTTCACTGATGTGTAAATCAAGGCAGCTCCATCTAATCAATCTGCTTAAGGAAAACACTCAGCAGAACAGACAAAAAAAAATCATACACAAGTACAATTCTAAAAGTAGTGGTCTCACAGATTAATCAATTTGATCAACACAGGAGCAACAGAAAGTATTACCAATTAAAAAGGTAGAAGCTAGTGCTGTCACAGCAAGTTAAGCCACTGACTGCAATCTTGCATACTACAGGCACCACTTTGACTGTTCATTTTTCATCCAGCTCCAGTAATGAGCCTGAAAAAACAGAGAAGGATGACTCAAATGTTTGGGTTCCTGCACCCGTGAGGGAGACCTGGATGTTGTTTTTGGCCATTGCCTGGCCCTGGCCGAATCCCAACTACTGTGGTCATCTGAGGAGTAAACCAGCAGATTCAAAATTCCTCCCTTTCTCTTTGTTAACTTATGACCAAATAAAAAAATAGGCAGGGGGGAGGCTGGTGCTGTGGCAGAGTGGGTAAAGCCAACACCTGTGACCCCAACATGCCATATATGTGCACCAGTTCTAGTCCGGGGTGCTCCACTTCTGAATCACCTCCCAGGTAATACGCTTGGGAAAGCAGCACATGGCCAAAGGACTTGGACTTGTGTACCTCACTAGGATGAAGCTCCTGGCTTCACTCTGGCACAGCCCTGGCCACGTGTTCATTTGGGAAGTGAACTAGCAGATGAAAGATCACTCTCTGTAATTTTGCCTTTCAAATAAATAAATAGGTAACTTTTAAAAATGAAAAAGGTTGGGACCAGTACAGTAGCCTAGGGATCCCATATGGGTGCTGGTTTGTGTTCCAGCAGCCCCACTTCCCATCCAGCTCCCTGCCTGTGGCCTGAGAAAGCAGCAGAAGATGGCCCAAAGCCTTGGGACCCAGCATCCATGTGGGAGACCCAGAGAAGCTCTCTCTTTGGATCAGCTCAGCTCCGGCTGTTGTGGTCACTTGGGGAGTGAATCAGCAAATGGAAGATCTTTCTCTCTGTACATCCATCTCTCTGTATATCTGCTTTTCCAATGAAAATAAATCTCTTAAAAAATTTGTAAAACAAATCTGATAATTACATATCCATTTCCTCATAATAAAAAACCATCAAACACACAGCATTAAAATGTAATCAAGGGGGCCCAGCCCCATGGCCTAGTGGCTAAAGTCCTCGCCTTGCACGCACCAGGATCCCATATGGACACTGGTTCTGATCCCGGCAGCTCCACTTCCCATCCAGCTCCCTGCTTGTGGCCTGGGAAAGCAGTCGAGGACAGCCCAAAGCCTTGGGACCCTGCATCTGTGTGGGAGACCCGGAGGAGCTCCAGGCTCCTGGCTTCGGATTGGCGCAGCACCGGCTGTTGCGATCACTTGGAGTGAATCCTTGGACGGAAGATATTTCTGTCTCTCTCCCTCTCTATATATCTGACTTTGCAATAAAAATAAATAAATCTTTAAAAAATGTAATCAAAGAAAGGCATAAGGGGCCAATGTTGTGCTGTGAACAAGTTAAGTTGCTACCTGTGATGAAGGTATGCAGATGAGTGCCAGTTTGAGTCCTGACTGCTCTAATCCAGCTCCCTGCTAATGAGCCTGGGAAGGCAAAGGAAGATGATCCAAGTGCTTGGGTTCCTGCACTTCTGTGGGAGAACTGCAAGATCCTGAGTGCTGCTTTCATTTAGGTCTAGACTGCAGCCATTTGAAGAGTGAACCAATGGATCGAATATCTGTGTCTCTCCCTCCCTTTAACTCTGCCTTTCAGTTAAATACATACTTTTTTTTCCTAAAGCACAAGTCAATAAGTCTCAAATTCCAACACAGCAAAAGATACGAGCAATCTCCCTGGGGTTGCTATGGTGCTTTTCCCCTTTGGCGGGAGGTCCATGCCTGTGGACCCCGACCCAGCGCCCCAAGGATACACTGGAGGCAGAACCTGCGCAGGTGTGACTGGATGAAGTCCAGGTGCTCGTCCCGGTAGTCGTGTTCCTTTTCCAGGACGCTCATGGCATCACACTGTAGAGGAGACACCAAGACAAAGAGTCACTGTCCGCCCATCAGAGCCTTCTTCAGCACCAGCTTCAGGGTACCGAGGACAGGCGGCCAAGGGGCCCAGCACTAATTGGAGACGCGCAAACAGTCACTGGGGAGTTGTCCCTTTCCTTCTAGGCCTCAGTTTCTCTACAAACAGGCCCAATCAGTTCACAGTAGCTCTAAACATAGAAAAAAGTCTCGTCAGGCCCACAGGTCATGGCTGTGACTGTTGGCCGCCGGCCTCCATTCTCACTACCAGGAGGAGACAGGCACACCCCATTGTGGGGCAACAGGTTCATTTGGAATAAAGCACTTTGCAATCCAAAATGTTTTTAAAACTATTTTTCCCCTTATGTAAGAGATGTTAAGTTTGTTTCTCTACAATTGAACTTAATTTCTATTCCCAACTCATTCTATTTTTTCATCACCAGTTTGGGTGACATGAAAACTGCTTTTGGGGGTAGGCATTTGGTATAGAGGCCGAGATGCTGTTTGGGACTTCAACACACCACACAGGAGAGCCTGGGTTTGCGTCCCAACTCCACTCGATTCCAGCTTCCTGCTAAGGTGCACTCTGGGAAGTAGCAGGTGCTGGCTCAAGCAGCTGGGTCCCTGCCAGCTATTGTGGACATTTAAGGAGTGAACCAGCAGACAGGCGATCTGTCCCTCTACCTGCCTTTCATAAAGTACACAAAGTAAACAAGCTAATCTCTTACAAAGAAAGTCAACAGTGTGCCACAAGGGGATTGGCCCAGGCCAGAAACAACCTGAGCAATCTCATTCCCAGTAGCAACATTAAATGAGTTTTCCAACCTGACATTCAATGCCATCTTGATGAACCACAAGTGAGACCAACGCCCCTTGTGAAAACATTTTATCAAAACGTCTCCAACTTTCTTGACAGCAGTGACAATTCACTGGTCACCCCAGCATGCTAGGGCCCCCCGGCTCACACCTTTGTGCACACCACCAGCACAGGAATCCCCAGGTTGTGAGTCAGCACGTTGTCCCCCAGGGGCAAGGCAACGCTCTCCTCATCTGAGCCTGTGGTCAGAGGGCCTCTTCTCTGGGGGGAACCTTGACAACCTTCTTCGGGCTCAACATAGTCTTGAAAATCTTTCACAACTAGTGGAAGAAAGAAATAAAAATCATATATACAAATACAACACACATTAGCTTTAGCAAACTGAGAGAGGCAGCATACCAGCACAGAAAATAAGCAGTTACGTGTGACCAACCTCCTAGTTACATCCGACTGTATCATCTGAAGGATTTGAGGACGATGATGCAAAATGCCAATCCTGACATGCTCAGCAGAGCTTCTGTCATGTCAGAGCAGCAAGGACACTCCCTTAAACTATCCAACTGCTACAGTCTTTTAAGAAATTCTTCAATTCTTCTTAAAATGAAAAGCCATTTTTGTATATATACCTTCTATTGTCAAAATATGGGCCCAGCAAGATAGCCTAGTGGCTAAATCCTTGCCTTACACACGCTGGGATCCCATATGGGAGCCAGTTTGTGTCCTGGCTGCCCTAGTTCTCATCCAGCTCCCTGTCTGTGGCCTGGGAAAGCAGCAGAGGACGGCCCAAAGCCTTAGGACAGGATCCTGCACCCGTGTGAGAGACCCAGAAGACACTCCTGGCTTCGGATCGTCTCAGCATCAGCCATTGCAGCTGTCTGGGGAATGAATCAGCAAATAGATGATCTTTCTGTGTCTCCTTCTCTCTGCTAAATCTGCCTTTACAATTAAAAAAAAAAATAAATCTTAAAAAAAATACAAGAAAAGTTGACAGGTTGGCACTGTGGCATAAGGGTTAAGCCATTGCCTGTAGCACCGGCAACCCATATGGGTGCCAGCTTAAGCCCTGGCTGTTTTCCTTCTGATTTAGCTACCTGCTAATGTGCCTAGGAAAGGCAGCAGAAGATGCTGCAAGTGCTTGGGCCCTGCACCCCTGTGGGAGACATGGAAAGCTCCTGGTTGCTGGCTTTGGACCAGCTAGCTCTGGTCACTGTAGCCATTTGAGGAGTAAACCAGTGGATGGATGATCTCTATCTCTCTCTGCATCTTTGCCTTTCAAACAAAATAAACTTATAAAAAACAAAAAGTTGAACTGAGTTACTTTACCATAGGCAAGCATCAGAAACAGCTCTAACACATAAAACCTGTCTGAGTCCTCACTGGAAATGCATGGTAAAATGCTTGAATCCCTCAAACCCATGCTCTGCTGTGCACAGAGCTGAGTCCATCAGCACTAAGTCACAAGGCTAGGCTCGCCCAGCATGGCCCAGCACTGCTCATCCCCACATTAGCCTCAACTGGGAGACTTAACGTCGTCTGGCCCAGATTCTAAGTCACATGTGCTGTGCTCCTAATTGTGCCTGCCTCAACAGCCAGCAGTACAGCATCACTCCTCACCACATATGTCCCCTACCCTGGCTAATGAGGGCCTTCAACTTGCGAGTAGTCCATCAGCTCTGTTAAGCCAAGAAGCCCACAGCCAACATGCCTGCACTCGCTGTGTGTGCTGCAAAGCTGACCTGTCCACGGCACATGGGTGTCCAGTTCAAGTTACTTTGGGTGAAAGCGCAACAGGACTGAAGGACCCAAAGGCCTTTGTCTCATCAACATCACAAGAGGCAAGTAAAGGCAAAGGACAGAACTGAAGCTGTGTTTGGCAAGTGTTTGGCACACCCTCTAAGAACCACCTGGGATTTCCACACCCCCTACTGGAGTGGCTGTGTTCAAATCCCAGCTCAGGTCCCACTCCCAGCTTCCTGCTAATGGGCACCTTGGGAGATGGCAGGCAACAACTCAAGCAGCTGGGTCACTAACACTGACATTGGATACCCTAACTGAGTTCTAAGATCCTGGTTTTTGTCCTGACCCAGCCTCAGTCACTGCAGGTAGTTGGGGAGTAAATCAACTGATGGGAAATCTCTTTTTCCTGTCTTTCACAAACATCACTAAAAAGAATTTATAAGAGGCCCAGGCAAAAATATATACACTTCACACACAGCTTTCAAATAATGAATTTTAATTTTTTATTGACAAAGATTTTAGGTTATCAATACAAGAGCCGCAGACATTACCTGGGAGCTCACAGTGTTTCACAGAATATTGAGTAAAAAAGAAACTAGGCCCTAAAATGTAGCTATAAGACAATTTCTCTTTAATTAAAAGTTTAAGTATATAACTCTAGTAACTACTCAAGTGATATCTTAGTTTAAACAGAAACTTAACATAGTTGTTGAAGGGGCTTAAAGGAACCAAAGATTCTCACATTTCCTTCTCATAAACATTGTGAGCAGTCTTCACATCAAAGAAGAATACAATGGCTCAACTGTCTGGGTGAGCTCCCAAGAGGTGCCAGGGCTTCCCAGGCAGCCATATCCCAGTGGGAAGGGAGGGGGCAGTGGGCAGCTGAGAAGCCTGCGCCACAGACTTCCATTACTTAGCAGGTGCCCTAACTCCACAGGATGCTACTACGGGTGCCAGGGCAGGAGGAGAGCTCAGGAGCCTTGGGTCAGATCATTCCTACCCCAAAGCAACAATTTAACTGTGGCTAACGGCAGTAGGGGATTCACAGGTTTTTAAATAACTTGTCATTTTACAGAGCTGGTAGGAAGGCAGAGCAATGCGCCTACCATACACATAAGAGAGGCTCAAGAAAGAGTGACAACTGTGTAATCTAGATGTAGGATGAGCAAAATTTTGCCTAGCTCAACACAATCCATAGTGCTAACTATATGTCTCCCAACAGGTAATGGCCAGTGTCTCCCAACAGGGACCCTAAGCGTCCCTTCTGACATGAGGGAGCAGGTACAGGAAAGAGATCACAGGGAATGTGACCCCTGCTGCTGCTGCAGCTTGGACCTCATCCCTCCAACCTCACTGAACACCCACTGGTTCCACAGTTCTAATGACCCCCTAGACTCACATACACAAGAGATGCCCCAGACAGAAAGCAACACATACCCAACACAATTAACAGAACACCTGGGAAGTGATGGCCTGTGAACACAAGGGTGCCCAATGCTTTATTAAAATGTAAGCTAACCCCAGCCCAAACAAAGGCACTCCTTCTACATGTGGCACAAAGACATCCTGCCATGCCAAACCCCTCTAACAAGGGGCAGTGAGAGCAGAGGCCCTGGGCATGTTAGCCAGACCTGACACACAGGCGGGCATGATACCAGCAACTGCTAGCTGCCCCCAGCATGTGCTCTTCTTCCCCTTCAAAACCAAACTAATGCCTTAGACTCCAGCCTTAAACACAGGGCCACGCAGGATTAAGCCTGAATTTCCTGGCCTCAGTAACAGATTGATGAGTGCCTTTGGCCTGACCTTCCACTTCCTCCTTCCTGCTGCCTGTAACATGGGTGTGAGAGCTAGTACCAGGAGGAAGACAGCCACACCTAGACACAGCAAAGCAGCAAGGACACAGGAACCCAGGTCCCCAGCCTGTCTCCCTGGCTATTTCCCATCCTGAACGGCCTCACTGCGCCAGCACACCTGTGTCCTGTAAATACTATCATTTCCTAGGCGTTCTGCTACATGCAGAGGGAACACACCCCCAAGGACACAGCCATTAATAACTGAGACCACAGAAAGAAGAGCCCCAGGAGCAGACATCTACCCAGCTATGCCCCAGCACACTGTGCAGCACCTGGTCTCTGGCAGATGCTTCCCTATCTGGGAAGGAACCCCACTCGTGGCTCGGTCTTTCTCCTTTTTTGTTTTAACAAATCCTTACAAGGTTATTCCTGTAAGAAAACAGGTTCAAAGAGCCGCAGTCTGCGACACACTAGCCCCCTCTCCGAACAGAAAGCTCTGATTGCACTGGATACAGACGGCCCTTCAGTCCCATGTCTACTGTGAGAAGCGGCCTTTAAAGTCTCTATTTCACAGGCACAGAGGCTTTATCTAGCAAGGTCAGTGGCCGGAGACAGACAAGCTGAGCTGCATACCAATCACGGCAGCTCACTCAGGAAACCCACAAGCACACACACACACGTAGAGAAAAAGATGTTAAAACTCCGTTTTAGCTATTGCGGGGCTGAAGCCAGACAAGGTGAGTACAGGAAGACACACAGCAGGAAATGTGATTTGAAAAGCAGATCACAATTCTTGAACCTTCCGCCAGCAAGAATGAAGATGCCATGTGTCGTGCCCCAGCAGCCCTCAGTATTCACAAGAGGGAGTGATGTCATCCTATGGCAACAAGCCAGAAGGGGCCAAGCCTCCCCCAGCTAGGACAGCTGCAGCTCCAACGCTGGCCCCTCCCAGTTCCCTGGCAAGTGGACAGAAGCTGATGTAACTGCACAGAAGCAAGGGGAAAGAAAAACAAGCTTCTGAACCACAGCAAGCGGGGAAACCAACTTCCTTTTATTTCCAAGTTCTTTGTTCTCTTAAGAGCTTGGGACATCCTTAGGCTTAAAATAGCCTTTCATTTCAAGAAGCAAAAAAATGACTTCCTATCTTGCACTAAAATTTTAGAACCCAGTACTAAACTGGTAGGAGCCAAAGAAATTGTCTCGGGTTTGTCTAGGTAGGGCTTCCCCGAAATGTGTCCATGACAGAGACCCTAGTGGAACTCCAAAGCAGGGGATTCAAGCTGCATAGAGCACCCCACATCCCCAACACCCTCTGATGCCAACTCCACAGGCAGAGAAAACACAAAAGCTTGACAGCCACAGTACCGAATCTCATTTCAGAGACCAAAGGAAGAAGCCTCCTTTGAGAACAGACCCACTAAGGTACCAGGCAACACTGCCTCCTATTCTCCAATTGTGACATTGAGCAGCCGAAATGTGCAGTGAACATAGGACACACACACAGCAGCGGAAACCTCTCGCCTTCCAGAGAGTAGGCAGGCAGGGTCATCCAAAGAGAGTGCAAAACTCCATTTTACTTACACTTCTGCTCTAGCTCCCTTATTTCTTCTGGCGGAATTTTCATCTTATCAATGTGCTCACGTAAAACACTAGCCCATTTCTGTAAGGATTCCATCACAGTCCAAGGCCTAGACATGTCTGCAACAAAAATGACCAAGGTCTCCGGCAAGGATTCTGCAGACACTGCGAACTTCAGCAGGCCTTTGTGGTACAGGTCTCCATCCAGAATCCACACATTGCAGCGCGTGTGATCTGAGGGGAAAAAAGAGGCTAGGCGTAAAGGTAAGGCATCTTATTATTAAAGATTTTATTTATTTTTATTGGAAAGTTATATATACAGAGAAAAGGAGAGACAGAGAGGAAGATTTTTCGTCCAGTGATTCACTCCCCAAGTGACCACAACAACCGGAGCTGTGCCAATCTGAAGACAGAAGCCAGGAGCTTCTTCCGGGTCTCCAATGTGAGTGCAGAGTCCCAAGGCTTTGGGCCGTCCTCAACAGGCCACAAGCAGGGAGCTGGATGGGAAGCAGGGCCACTGTGATTAGAACTGGAGCCCATATGGGATCCCAGGGCATGCAAGGCAAGGTCTTTAGCTGCTAGGCCACTGAGCCAAACCAAATTTTTAAGAATTATTTTATTTGAAAGGCAGTACAAAGAATGGGAAGGGAGGGAGGCAGGAAGGGAGAGAGAGAAAAGGAGAGAGCCGTCCTATCTACTGTTCACTTCCTAAATGGTCACTCCAGCCTGGGCTGGGCCAGGCCAGGCCAGGCCAAAACCAGCAGTCAAAAACTCCATCCTGGACTTTCACATGGGTAGGAAGGGTCCAAGTTCAAGGACCATCTTTCGCTGCTTTCCCAGGCACACCAACAGGGAACTGGATTAGAAGTAGAGCAGTCAGAAATTGAACCATAGGGCCCGACACAGTGGCCTAGCGGTTAAAGTCCTCGCCTTGAATGAGCTGGGATCCCATACTGGCGCTGGTTCTAATTCCAGCCACTCCACTTCCCATCCAGTTCCCTGCTTGTGGCCTGGGAAGGCAGTTGAGGACAGCCCAAAGCCTTGGGACCCCGCACCTGTGTGGGAGACCCGGAAGAGCTCCAGGCTCCTGGCTTCAGACTGGCGCAGCACCGGCCGCTGTGGTCACTTGGGAAGTGAATCATTGGACGGAAGATCTTCCTCTCCCTTTCAGGAAAAATAAATAAATCTTTAAAAAAAAAAAAAGAAAGAAATTGAACCATGGACCCAGTGCAGTAGCCTAGTGACTAAGATCATCGCTTTGTATGCACTGGATCCCATAGGGACACTGGTTTGTATCCTGGCTGCTCCATTTCTCATCCAGCTCCCTGCTTGTGGTTGGGACTCTGCACCCAAGTTGGAAATCCTGGAAGAAGTTCCTGGCTCCTGGCTTTGGATCGGCTCAGCTCTGGCTGTTAAAGCCACTTGGGGAGTGAACTAGTGGATGGAAGGTTTTTCTGTCTGTAGCTCCCTTTCTCTGTAAATCTGACTTTCAGAATAAATAAATAAATTAAGAAAATCTTAAAAAATAAGAAAGAAAGAAACAAACAAACAAACAAACAAACAAACTGAACCAGAACTAGATATGGAATGCTGATACAACAGACAGCAGCTTAACCACTGTCACAATGCCAGCCCTAAGACAGTTCACCTTTCAATAAGAACCAAAAGATTGGAAAAAAAGATACCAATTTTCACTGTGCCCCAAGCCAGTGGTTCAACACGCCCTTCTTGTGTCAGTTCCATGAGCAACTTCAAAATAAATAAATAAGCAACTCTTATTTATGAGCAACTCTTTTCACACACTGTGAACGTGCCAGACAGGACCTCTGCAGTTGAATGCCAACATAAAACCAATACGCACAGAAATCTGGATCTGAATCACTGGGTGTCTGATGATATGACAATGAGTTACCTTTGCTGTGACAATAATGTGGTCATACTTCTTATAAATCCTCATCTTTTAGACACAGAAGCACTTGTAGATGAAATGATACACTGCCTAAAATCAGCTTCAAACTAACCCAGGATGGACTTAAGGGAGAAAGAAAAATCACATTGGAAATAAACAGGCCAGAATTCATACAAGTGACAGACACATCATGGCTTGGGACACTGGATTCTACTTTCACACATGTGTATGTACACATATACACATATATTTGCCAAACTATTGAAGCGCAAGTGTTGACATTTAGTGCAGTGTATGCTTCCAAAATGAAACCTGAATCACCAAACTGTGCAGACTATTATCCAAACTGGTAATATATTTCTGGAAAATATATTAACAATTACTCTTCAGAAAGAAGCTTGAGAGAGAAATCCTGCCATCAAAACTATCTCTTTGTGAACTTTTTTTCCAATAAATTCCAACATATATTAAAATAATTTTGTATAACCATTAATATACTATAAAAAATTATATACTCCTGACTTTAAAAAGAATAAGGCATCTAAATCTAGGTACACTTTCAATCCCAATACTGAAGTATTTTCCAGCAGTTGTGGTCTGGACTCTGGGAACCCACTCTACAGAGCACTGGTCCACATGCAGACATCAGCAGGTGTGCGGCCCTCACGGTCAGCAGTGGGTCCTCTCCCCACTAACCCAACTCACACATGCGCATGGAGATCACACACACACACCTCATGTACCCAACTCGGGCTGGCAGCTCTCCATTGGAAAGGTATAAGCCAGAGACCACTATCTAGTGTGGGCCTGAAAAACATGCTGTCACACCAGTCACACACACGATCAAAGGGTTCTGCGGAAAGCTGTGTAATTATGCACAGATAAGGGCAGCTCTTCCATCAAAAAGCAACTCCCACGTAGGCAGCCTTAAAAACAATCTCATAAATGCAAAGCCCAAGAGGGTTTTTTTTTTAAAGATTTATTTTTATTAGAAAGTGAGATCTATAGAGATGAGAGACAGAGAGGAAGATCTTCCGTCCGATGTTTCACTCCCCAAGTGAGCCGCAATGGCCGGTGCGCGCCGATCCGAAGCTGGGAAACCAGGAACCTCTTCCGGGTCTCCCACGTGGGTGCAGGGTCCCCAAGCTTTGGGCCGTCCTCAACTGCTTTCCCAGGCCACAGGCAGGGAGCTGGATGGGAAGTGGAGCTGCCGGGATTAGAACCGGCGCCCATATGGGATCCCAAGGCGTTCAAGGCAAGGACTTTAGCCACTAGGCCATGCCGCCGGGCCCCAGCCCAAGAGGTTTTTAAGGTCATCCTAAAGTCGTATGTAACACAAGTTCATATGTATTTCAACGCCAAGGCACACACGGACATATGGTCAACATGCAGTTTCGACATAAAATATGCCTTCACCATCTGGAGAGAGAAGAGGGTCCAGAGACCCCAGAATATCTACAGCACTTTGTTATTTCCAGAGGAACACAACAACAGCGCACCAGGGCTGTTCTGGGTTTCAAACTGCTCCTTCACCGTGACACACACCAATTCATTTCAACCACCTGCAAGACAGTCTACAAATGAGGAGACTGAAAGTGGTGAAGTCAGCTACCCAAGGACACACAATGATGAGCCACAGAAGTGGTTCAAACCTATTCCATGTCACTCCAAAGCCCAGATCCACAATAACCAGGTTGCCTAACTAAGACAGGAAGCAGAAGAGGCAAACATATGGGCCCTATTGGCCTAGTACAATGGCCTGAATTCCAGCCTGGCTTGTAGACTCCAATGGTCCTAGATGGGTGAGGTCCCCAAATGCTTCTGTCATTTTTACAAAAGCCTTTGGCACTAGGTCCACCTCCTTCCTCTCACCTTCCTTTCACATCCTCAGGGAATGCCGGGCAGGACAGACACAGCAGATATAAAACCCACTCAGGGTTCTCAGATGACGGCTGGGTTAATACTGGTACAGTGTGGATCCCTAAAATTAACAGGAGACCCTAGACCATGCCCTCTATGAAATGGCTCTTGGAGGGGACAAAATTCCAGTGCTGGAAAGAAATCGGCTTCAGGTTCTTCAGCAACAAAAAACTGAGGGACCAGAAAGTGCCCACTTACATAATCACTCTTTAATCATGATCTTTGCTGTCTGGATAGGTAAAGGAAATTTAAAAGAAAGCAATTTAACCAATATGTACCTTCTCAAGTACACCACTAACTTTCCTACCTAAAACCACCACCTAGGCAACAATAATTATTGACTTCAAAATCATTAAAAAAAAGAAAAAGTAAAACCTAAAATATGGAATTGATGTGACACAGCAAGTAAAGCTGCCACCTGCAATACCAGCATCTCATATAGGCACCGATTCATATCCTACTGCTCCACTTCCCATTCAGCCCCCTGCCAATGGCCTGGAAACAGCAGTGGAGGAGACCCAAGTATTTGGCCCCTGCCACCCATGTGTGAGAACCACATGGCTCCATCAGACCAATCCTGGCTATTGCAGCTACCTGGGGAGTGAACCAGCACATGGATCTCTGTCTCTCCCGCTCTGTAACTCTTTTCAATAAATACATAAACCTTAAAACAAAACAAAACAAAACAAAACAAAACAAAACAAAACCTAACATTATACAGGAGGCATTACTGATTAGTCGTAACTAAAAACCATTTTTGCCAATCTAACACATAATTATGAGAAGGAACGATAAAACCTTTTTTTTCCCCTTTATTTTTGACAATCTTTACATAGCTAATTAGGGCACAAAGGTTCAAGGGCTACAGGAAAGTAAGACTATTATTTCCACATTTTTTCCTGTATCTGGGGTAAACGGGGAGATAAAAGGAGAAGCCCCACCCAGTCTCCCACCCATCTCAGGTCTCTAGAAGTGGGGCATGCTCCGAGGGTCTTGCTAAAGTGGTTTTGATAGTTCAACAGTTATGAATTGCTGCCAATCTCCCCAAGGAATGATAACTTATCTCACCCCTGTGAGTGTTTCCCATTCTAGCTCCTGTGAAAGCAGAAGTAATTACACCCACATCACACCTTGGGGATGAGAACTCGAAAAGCATCCATGCCGGAGCCTCTACCCCGCCCCAGGAGGAACCCAGACAGGAGCACTCAGCGGCCAGACAGCATCAGCAAACACCTACCCTTGAGAGGCCCCGCTGGGACCAGGCAGAGCCTCTGGGTTATGGAAACTCCACAGCTTTTTTTTTTTTTTAAGATTTATTTTATTTTCATTACAAAGTCAGATATACTGAGAGGAGGAGAGACAGAGAGGAAGTGGAGCTGCCGGGATTAGAACCAGTGGCCATATGGGATCAAGGCGAGGACTTTAGCCACTAGGCCACACTGCCGAGCCCTCCACAGCTTTTTAAAAGCAAAATTTTCACTGCCAGTCTGCATATGTCAAACTCGTCTCTTTTGTCTCTCCTCTTCACTAGGGGCTGGCTGGAGCAGTGGCAGCCAGTCCCATTCTGGTGTTTGCTAACAGAGGAAAGGGCGTGAAGTTCTACTGAAGACACACAGTTCACGTATCACTGCCTTAGTTCTCCCAGACCTTCTGCCTACACTGCCTGGCAAAAGGTGGAATGCCGCCCAGATCCCTGCCCACTCACCATCTCGGTCCTCGTCATGAACGCTGAGGTAGAGATACTCCAGGCCTCTGCCCTTCTTGCCATGTTCAGCCCCTTGTAGTTTCGTCATGAGAGTTGTTTTACCAGAACCATCTTCACCTATAATTGATGGTTGAGGGAGATGAGGTGTACAGTTTATTCTGGGCAAGGCTAGGGAGTCATGGCACGAAAGTCGCAACTAATAATTCCATTCAAACCCTGCCACAGAGGATGCACCTGCTTCGGTAAACAGCTGATTTTGCTGTATGAATGCCTGGGGGTGGGGTGGGAAAGGTGGCCCAATCCCCATGCTCTAAAATGACATTCTACCACATTCTACCTCACGTCCCAAGAGAGAGGGAAGCTCTACGGCTGACAAGATATGCATTTGGAGAAGTGCAAGTAAAAGGTGGGGCTAGTGTCTCACAAGACAAACTTTTCTCATAAGAATAACAGGAAACCTTCAAAATACAATCAACCTCAAAAATCTTGGAACTGTGAACTAAAATTGGTCTGCTCCCGCCCCACAATCATGAAGAACAGAACAGAAGCCATTCCACGGCTGACCTTAGCGCATCTCCTTCACAGCCCTTCTGAAGGCTAGGGAACTGGAAATAATTACAGGCCTAAGCATGACTCTCAAGTATAATCTTGGTAATTACTACCGACTTCCTCATCTCCCTCTGCCCAACTAACTACAACCCCTCCCAACCTTTCCCAACAAACTCTAACCCAGCAAGCCCCCCAGGCACTCCTGGGACTTGATACGTGGCATCTCAGAAAAAAGGAGCCACTATCTGTGAATCCATGCCCTCTCTTCCCACCCACGGCCATTACTGCACAAAGGCCGTCCTCCTGCGGGTGGACCTGGGCAAGAACTCACCCGCCTCACTTTGCACCTGCTCATTCTGACCCTGAGCCCCCTCTCTCACCACACACAGACCCTGAAGCTTCTGAAGAGTCCTCTAGTGCCCACAACAGTGGTCAGCATATGTTCACCTCAGAAACAGAAGGAAAACCAACAACATGCAGTGCCTCCGAGAAGGCCCGCATGCCCATGAGATAAAGGCCTGCGGCAGGGTGCAATGGGACTCAGTCTCTCCCTGTCTCCGCCCCTGCTCACTTTAATAGGCTCTTAGTACAGAAACCGCCCATGGTCTCAGAGCTGCTCACCGTCCTGTCACCCCTGGGCCACCACATGCTGACACTTATCCCCCACAGCACTAAGCAAGGTGATGCTAACACCGTCATCTGCCCACACCCGGCATGTGGCAGCAGTCACCAACACCCATCTGTCTCCTGGTGTATGGAGGGGTTCTTGTGGGGTGTCTCGGAGCTGCCTTTGTCGTCCCAGTCCCACCAACAGGCTCCTTCGGTCAATGTTCCCAAACTCCCCAATGCTCATGAGCAAACAAGGGAACTGCCCCAGGTAAGCCCAGCAGTGAGGGCTGGAATACACGCAAGAAGGCCTCAAACGCCTCTGACAGCACTGCTCAAGAGACTGGAGAAGGGCTGGTGTGGCACTTTCCACGGCTCTGAGCTCACAGTGTCTCCTTTCCCGCCTTCTCCAGGTCACCACCTCACCGACTCACTGCTCTCTCCACGCCCGAAGCTGCATACACGGGGAGTCGGGGACACCTAAGGCGAGGGCGTAAACCAAGGCTGCGACCAAGTCACTTCAGCAACACACCGACAGGCAGCCCCACGCAGCCACACCACACTCTCTCCCAAGGAGCAGCATCCAACCCACCAACCCACGACTCCTAGCCGGGGTCGCCAGAGCCGTCCTGCACAGGACACCTGCTGCAGGCGGCAGGTGAATGGGGGGCGGCTGGCACCTGCCACAGAGACGCCTGCCTTGCCCACCCAAGCGCCCCTGGGCAACGCCCCGGCACCAGCGCTCACCGAACACCAGGATGTTCTTGCCAGACGGCAGTTTGGACCTGGCGCGGGTGGACACTTCGCTCAAGATCGAAGACCTGCAGCGACAACAACAGGGGCGGTCAGCCCCGGGGCAGACCTCACCTCCCGGGCCGCGATGGCCCCTCAAGTACCGGTCCCACGGTCGCCCCCGGCCCACCCGGCTTCCGCCCAAGGCAGGCCCTCCTCGGCCAGGCCTGGCCGCCCGCGACCTCACCATAGACTCTGACCCTCCTCCTCTTCGCTAGTTAGGTCGCCGGCGGCCGCCACCGCGGGCCCGTTGGGACCCAACAGCAGCTTCTTTTCTACCCCCACCGGCGCCATCTTGCCAACTGCAGCCACAAAGAGGGCCCTCCCCCGGGCCTGCCGAGGACCCGTGAGGACCCCGAACCGGCCGCCCGGCTCCCGCCGCTCCCCGCGGAGGTCCACCACCGCCAGGCGCCTCTCCCCCAGGGGCCGCGCCGCCCAAAGCCGCCTAAAGGGCAGGAGGTGGCTGCGGCCTCCCCCGGTATGCGACGCCGCTGGCGTGGAGGGCGGCGGTCAGGCGGCCGCCAGGGCAGCACAGCGCGGGGACGTGCGGCGGGGGCGGGCACCGCCCGGCCCGAGGGCGCGCTAGCGGCCCCTGCCGGCCGAGGGGCGCAGCGCCGCGCCCCGCCCTGGCCTCGCCCAGCCGGCCGCCCTGCCGAGGCGTCGTCGGGGACGCGCGCGGGCCGCCTGGGCTTTGGGAGACTCGCGTGGCCGCAGCCTTTACCCAGCCCTGACGCGTCGGCATCACACATCTCGCTGAACCTTAGCCAACTCTTATG
Source organism: Ochotona princeps (assembly GCF_030435755.1). Lineage (NCBI taxonomy): Eukaryota > Metazoa > Chordata > Mammalia > Lagomorpha > Ochotonidae > Ochotona > Ochotona princeps. The sequence goes on along the minus strand of NC_080847.1, from coordinate 15,409,586 downwards.
CATGAGAAAGTTCAGGAAACTCGTCCGAAGTCCCAATGTTAGAAGATAGCGTCCCTTGCACTCTGATGGACAGTATTGGGCAGTCTTTTTTTTATATATATATTTTTTTCTCCCTATTTTGTGCTTTAAAATACACCTGCAGCCATTTAATATTTATTGTAATTGTTCAAACATGTGTCTTATCTCCTGCATTGTGTTTGCGACCCTGATTTTTTTTTTAGTCCATTTTTTAAAATTTTTTTAAATTATTTTTTAATAATCTTACTTAGTTGATTAGGGAACAAAGTGTCATGGGCTACAGGGTGAAAGTGGGTAATACCATTGTTTCCACATCAATATCATTTTACCCTGTATCTGGGGTCAGGGAAAAAAACAAAGGGATAAGCCCCACCCAACCTCCCACCCATCCCAGATCCCCAACGGGAGGTGCGCTCTGAGCGTCCTACTCATACAGTTTTGATAGTTCATCAGTTCTGGATTGCTGCCAATCTCTCAGTTCCAATCACAATGAACCCTATTCAGAATCCACTGGCTGATAGTCTCTTCATGGTTGGGGTTCTAAGATCAGCAGTTCAATTGGAGGGATCTCCAAAGAAGCTTCATCTGAGATGATCCCAGGCCTGATTCTTGCGCGAGTTTGCTAGTACAGAGTCCGACACCGTCCGTCACACCAATCAGCTTATGCTCATGCTGGTCGTTGGGATTACTGTGTTCGTTCTGTTTCCAGCCCTGTCTTCCTCGTGAACCAACGGTGTTGTAGTCCAGTTCGATCCTGCCCACTTCATACTCGGTCCTCACACAAACCGGTTGGAGCTGCAGCCTAGTTGGGGCGACTCCCCATAACCCCCATCAGTTCTGCCCCCGACCCTGGTTCCCATGCTAGCCAGTATGCACCGCAGGCTTGTGAAGTCTGTTCCACATCCCATTTAGCTCTTGCACATGTCAATGGGCATTGAAGCCCAGCTCAACCCAAGCGACCTACTATCCAGCCCACACACCTACTGGCAGGTGCCCTTCTGTACAGCCACCCCTGCCCCTGTCCTGGTGTTCGTGCTGTCCAATGAGAGTGGTAGCCCCGAAGGAGGTGCCCACTATTTCCCTTCTAGGCCACACTCACTCCCAGATTATGCACTCTCCAGGTAGTTCTGGTATTTGACTTGACAGAATTAGCTCCAAGTGCCAGCCTCTGCCAGCTAGTACTGCGGCTAGCCCAACCAACCCTCACCCACTCTAGTTTTTGCTTAACTTTATCAGGAACTTGGCCTAATCCTAACCAAGTCGTGCATTGTAACACCAGCCTTAAACACTACACTGTTAATCCTCACCAATCTGCGGCTTTTCACCTTCTTTGGCTTTTCACCTTCTTCGTGTTAAGGTTGTAAATCAATGTAACAATTTCAGGATAAAATTTTAGAACATTTATCACCCCAGAATGATTCCTTACAACGCCCCCCTCCTTTTGTGAACTGCTTTTCCCACCCACCAGACAACCAGTAATAAATACTTCCTCTATGTTTGCCTTTCCTGGGACACTGTCTGGAAATGGAATGACACAAAAATGATCTCGTGTCATTTAGCCTGTTTTTGAGATTCAGCCACATTGTTTCAGGTGCATTTTGCTTCTTTTTGGATGAATGTATCTCACCACATGGACATACCACATGCTAGCTGTTTACTCACTACTTGAACATTGTTGTTTCTCCATTTTTGGCTCTTATAATGCTGTGCTCAACATTCGTACACCAAGCCTTTGTGTGGAAACGTGATTTCTTCACTTTTTTATGGCAATGACTAGAGCCAGGCCAAGTGTATTGTTAACAGGTTTTGACATTTGATACTAAAATAAGTAGCTTTAGTTCTCCGTCAGAGTGAAAATGGGGAGATAGGTGGAAGAGAAAGAAAAAAAGGGGGGCTGCAATGGGAAGGGGAAAAGGTAACAGAGAAGACCATATAGAAAGAAAAGTGTGCCTTCCGGTTGACCTCCGCCTGAGGGACTGCCATTCTGCTGGCTGGAAGCAAGCTGGCACTACAAACACTTCTTCAGGACCACAGGAAGTGGAATTGGGCAGAAAAATATCTGAGTGAGGTCAGATGAGCAGGACTGTGGTCCTGGCTCTACTAAAAAAAAAAAAAAATAGCAGTATGAAACACAGGGTTCCAAATAGGGGACTATTACCTGCCAGCCCAGATCCAGGGTTTAAGAAAGAAAATGGCAGGGAAAAGTCATGAACAGCTATATCCCTGGAAGTCTGGGAAAAGCGGGCAGAGTGGTGGAAGTCATAGGCAAGAAGAGCCTGGATTTTCACAGGATAAGAGATGGGGTTGAAAACTACAGGCACTGAGTTTGATCAGCAGCACCAGGTAAAATTCTCTACAGCAATCAGTTGAAAAATATAGTAATAGATTGACACAGTATATTTTCTGCAGGAATGTTGTATAAGACACTACAAACATAGCAAATGAAGATTTCAACAGAATACTGGACAATCCTTACCATAAACAAGTGAGGAGCACCTATCACGTAGTAGTTAACACACTGTTGGGATAGTCCCATCCCACACCGCAGTGCCTGGGTTTGAGTGCTGTTGACATTGCCAACTTCAGCTTCCTGTTAATGCAAACCCTGGGAGGCAGTGGGTCATGGCTCAAGTAGTTGGTCCCTGCCATCCACCTGGGAGACCTGAACTGATTGAGGCTGAGTTTGACTTGACCCAATACCAGCTGTTGTGGGCATTTAGGAGAGAGAGGAGGAGGAAGTGAATCTTAGGCTGGAACCCAGGACAGGCTGTCAGCTCATGTAATATGCCAAGAAGCATTTTCAGGTCCATAAAACCTCACTCAACCTAGCACAGAAGCTGATCCCCTACTTGGCCCCCCCAGGCCACATTTCTGTTGGGACATATTTTACAAAGCAGTGTCTGGCGGTCAGCCTCAGGGAATGTGACACTGTCCCGCTGCAGCATCAAATGGCAACAGCTTGTCACCATGAAGGATACCAAGTGTGAGAGAAGGGAAAGGAAATCACTTTTGAAACCTAAAGCAAATAAACATATGCCAAAAAGAAGTGAACCAAATCACACAATATGGAAGCATTCAAAGCAACTGCAAAATCAGCTTTTAAAACAAGAATGTTAATTAACAAAATGTCAAACAACAATTTGGTATGTGGGAACTCCGCTGAGCAGCCTGGGAAACTATTCTGTTTTTCTGAGTTCTGGGGAGGGTCTTTGGCAGTGAGTACCAAGCTGATTATTTTCCTCTCTGAACCATATTCTTTGAGCTTAAGGAAAAATAAGACCATATTAACAACCATTTGTCCTTATGATAAACTTTTCTTAACACTGAAAATACATTTACCTTATAAACTGTTACAATAATCAGAAGAATTCCAATATTACAAACTGTTTAATTATTATCTCTCTGCTTCCACAAATTCTGCCTTGGAAAAGTTTAGACAAATACTTAAATTTTTGTATCTTTCAAGGTTTTTTAAGAGACCAAAACAAAACTATGACAATATCTTCTGCCAATCATGGAGTTAGACACTTGGGGCTTTGGTCAGCTTGTGATATTTGTGAGCAAGGTCCACAGATGTCCGACCTTGTTGAAACGGGAAAGACCACAAAATTAAATTCCAGTGATTTCCCATTTTCTTAACTCCATTGAAAATGTAACTTATTTCTTCTTCAGTAAAATTTTTACGAATTCTTCTTTTTTCTGCAATTAAGAATTGTAGATTAGTACCTGCTGAAAAAAGGATTCTTTTTGAGACCCAAGTAAGTGCTTAACTTATTCCAAGAATATGAATAACAGAGATAATGTCATGTCTAGGCTACTCCTCATTGAGAAATCCAAATTTAAAGATTTATTTATTTTTATTGGAAAGGCAAATTTACAGAGAGAAGGTGATACAGAGGTTCACCTTCGATTCACTGGTTCACTCCCCAAATGGTCCCAATGACTGAAGTTGAGCTTAACTGATGCCAGAAACCAGGAGCCTCTTCCAAGTCTCCCACACAGGTGCAGTGTCCCAGGGCCTTGCATGCATGAGAATCCCATATGGGCACTAGTTCATATCCCAGCTGCTCTACTTCCTTCCCTTTCAGCTCCCCGCTTGGCCTGGGAAAGCAGCAGAGGCCAGCCCAAAGCCTTGAAACCCTGCACCCATGGGAGAGACCTAGAAGAAGCTGCTGGTTCATTGCTTCAGATTGGCACAGCTCCAGCCATTGTGGCCATTTGGGGGAGTGAACCAGTGGATGAGAGTTCTTTGTCTTTCCTTCTCTCTGGAAATCTTTCCAATAAAAATAAATAAATCTTTTTAAAAAGTTCACCAGTTATATAAATATTCAGCTTGATCAAAACTCAAACAGGTTGCCCTATGGAAAATGGAAAGGAGAGGAAGATTTTAACTTTTTTTTTTTTAAGGGATACCTTCTGTAACAGAAAGAATATATAGCTGGGGTGGTGTAGTGACATGCAGGCTAATCCTTTGCATGCAGTACAGGCATCCCATACAGGCACCAGTTTGAGTTCAGCTGCTCCACTTCCAATCCAGCTCCCTGATAATGACCTGGGAAGTTAGTGAAGGATAATGGCTCAAGTGCTTGAGCCCTGCACCCACATGGGCGCTCCTGGCTTTCAGTTATGGATCAGCCCAGCTCTGGCTACTCTAACTCTTTTAAGTTAAAAAAAATTTAGAAAAAGAATACATAGTTGATATCTATAAATATAATTTTTTCTGATGATGATTACTAGCTAACCATTTGAGTTTTCATTGATTGTTAATCCATGGTGGCAATGAAGACTCTTCTGTATTGCCAGTTAAGGATGCTGCTGACATCAGAAGGGCCAGGTATAGACATGATGGGCCATCCTTAGAAAATCTAGGTATGTGCCAGGATCCCATATGGGTGCCGGTTTGTATCCTGGCTACTCTACTTCCCATCCAGCTTCCTGCCTGTGGCTGGGGAAAGCAGTTGAGGACGGCCCAAAGCTTTGGCACCCTGCACCCATGTGAGGACCTGGAGGAAGCTCCTGGCTTCAGATTGGCTCAGTTCCAGTTCAGCTTTGACTGTTGTGGCCACTTGTCAAGTAAACCAGTGGACAGAAGATCTTTACCTCTTATCTCTCCTTCTCTGTAAATCTGCCTTTTGTTTTTTTAAGATTTATTTATTTTCATTACAAAGTCAGATATACAGAGAGGAGGAGAGACAGAGAGGAAGATCTTCCGTCCGATGAATCACTCCCCCAAGTAAGTCACAACGGCCGGTGCTGCACCAATCTGAAGCTGGGAAACCAGGAACCTCTTCCAGGTCTCCCACACGGCTGCAGGATCCCAAAGCTTTGGGCTGTCCTCAACTGCTTTCCCAGGCCACAGGCAGGGAGCTGGATGGGAAGTTGAGCTGCCGGGATTAGAACCGGCGCCCATATGGGATCCCGGGGCATTCAAGGCAAGGACTTTAGCCGCTAGGCCATGCCGCTGGGCCCAAATCTGCCTTTCTAAGAAAAATAAGTCTTTAAGAAGTATGATTAAAATAAAATTTAAAAGAAAAAAATCTCATTCTTACAGGCCCAAACCATTAGCTATTTGTTCACTTTTTAAAGAACCACAGTGCAAACCTTTTCAAGCAGAAATGTCTTACTAGCAGAAGGCTGAGAAATCAATGTAATGTTTCTTAACAACATTTAGAATGCAAGTTCAATGAAGGCAGAGATATTTCTCTATTTTGTTCACCACTGTATTCCCAGCCAAAAGAGTAGCTGACAAATAGTACACGGTGATCTGTAAATACCAAGAGAAAGATTCTTGGTAACAACCATTTTGAAGCTCTCAATGAAGCTGCTCCTTATGTTTGAGTCTACTGGAAACTGGTTATCCAGAAACTGGTTTTAGCTTCATTTGCTCAAAATGAATTGAGCTCATTTTAATCAGGAATGGATAAGTTAGTATGATTTTGGAGATACTGAGGCTGTATGGTTAACCAAACACTAGCTTTATCACTGTGGCTACCATTTCGCCAAGTCTTACACATAACGTTTGCACCCAAGCCCTCACATTGTCCTGAAGAGTATGGGGCAACCTGGAAGGAGTACGTAGATCCCTCTACTCCCAGGATCCCCTCTGCGGCTGCTTCATATCGGCCAGCGTGGAAGACTAGCAAGCCAGGGTGCTGAACTACAGAATTTCTCAATTCCACACTTTTCCTAGAGACCAATTCATCCTGATAAGACAGCTCCCCGATAATTGAGGAAATCCTTCAGTGCTAAGATAGTGCAGTGGCCACTTCCCAAAACGAAAGATACAAACTTAATTGTAAGTAAATAAATGGTGGTAAATGTCTTATTAAGAAAGGGAAATTCATCAACAGGAAAAAAAACTGCAACGTATCAAGTATCCCTGGCCTGCTTGTGAAAAAAGATGTAAAACAAACAGAATGACTAACTTTCTGAAAATTCCTAATTTCTAAAAAAGCAAGCCAAATTATAAACTGTTCATCCAAAAAAGATGTGTGGGATCTATGAGCTGAATGCCACCTCAAATACTTAAGGTCACTCTATACAATCAATGTGTGACCATCATTATACCATTACATGAGGTTCTGCAGGTGATTTAATGGATTTAGTTTCTACATCTTTTTAAATGACATGTTGCAGAAAAAAAAATCTGTTACTAACTTAATGTCAAGTTCTTGACAAGAATAAGATTTCCAAAGGCAACATGTTTCTACAGAAAAACTAACTCTTTCTAATAATTTCTACTGAAAACATTACTTCAAAAAGCGGGTTCCTTTACAGTGGTACTTAGCATTCATTTGCAAGTAGAATGTTTCACCTAGGAAAAAACTAGATATAAAGTAAACTTGGAATTTCTTCCTAAGTTCTGCAAATTAAAAATAGTCAAATAAATATATGTGGAAAAATGCTTCCTGCATATACCAAGTACAAATGTCTCTGTAACAAATAATGGTGGCACTATAGATTTATTCATTTTCAGATTAGTTTGACAAGCAAGGTACTACACTATCTATTCATACCATGCATTCTATCTTCATAGGAATAGAAAGAAATGTTAAATCTCTGTGATATTTCTGGAATGGTGATAAAATTGAAATGTTAACCCTTTAGTCAAATAAAATTCACATAATTAAGAATATTTTTTATTTTTAAGCAGGGTTTTAAGGTTCATACTACTTGCCTATTTGGTTTTGAATAACTGAACTATCTACAGAGTCTCTCAGAAGCACTTGTGCATAGAAGAAATGCATTCTTAAAATAGAAATGTGATCCAGAGCATAGACAATGGCTTCTGGAAAAAGAGTTGCATTTGAATTTCAATTCCACTATTTACCAACTCATTGTACCTTAAAGTGGGAATAAAAGAATACCTACATTATAGTATTATAGAAATTAAAGGAAATACTATCTACAAAACACCTGAAACATTAGCAGGTACTTGGTGAATACTAATTTCCTCAGCTTCTTTCCCAGTGGGTGAGCAAGCAATAAGAAATTCTCTTTGTTCCTCATCAGAGAACAGAACTGTCATTTAAAAGTCATGCATTATGGGGCCCGGCGGCGTGGCCTAGCGGCTGGGGTCCTCGCCTTGAGAGCCCCGGTATCCCATATGGGCGCCGGTTCTAGTCCCGGCAGCTCCACTTCCCATCCAGCTCCCTGCTTGTGGCCTGGGAAAGCAGTCGAGGACGGCCCAATGCATTGGGACACTGCACCTGCGTGGGAGACCCGGAAGAGGTTCCTGGTTCCCGGCTTCGGATCGGCGCGCATCGGCCCGTTGTGGCTTACTTGGGGAGTGGGTCATCGGACGGAGGATCTTCCTCTCTGTCTCTCCTCCTCTGTGTATATCTGGCTGTGGCAAAATGAATAAATCTTCAAAAAAAAAAAAAAGGTCATGCATTATGCAACTTAAAGCAACCACTCAGCTGTCCTCTTCTTTCTTAGGAATATATAAAATTTATTTAAAAATTAAATATATTCACTTATTCCTCCAGGAGCAGATTCAATATTGAGTTGTCGTCTTCTTCGTGGAGTCAACAGAATTTCTGAAACATATGGAACATATTTAGCACACTTAGTGTTTGAATCAGAATGCAGCATATTAATTCCATTAGTATAATATTTTTCTCCCCCTCCTAGTGGGAATCCTTACAGCATTAGGAAGAATTTTAAAAATACCAGAGAGCAAGGCTACTACTCCCTGGGTTCACCTTAAAAGAACTAGTTGCTTAGAAACAGCTTTCTTCTTTTACATATTTTACACTTGAGTTTTTAATATGCTTAAAACTTTAGATGACAATTCAGAAAACATAGTCATAATTATACTTTCAAAGGTGCTGAATTAGTTACTTTTGTTACAGATAAGTGATTTCCTTAGTTCACTTTTATATCTGTCTTCTGCTTCCACAATGACTTTGTGACGATCACATTGGTATGGGCAAGAGTGCAAGAGGTTGCTAAAATTTCGGCTATTCAGAGATTTTCCTACTGCTATGCAACCTAAAAGAAAACAAATTAAATTGATGTACAAAAATATCTAATAACAAATTTATGAAAACAAATATCAATGATGATGATTGATGTGAAATCAGGAACTTAAATATCTCAAGAAGTCAGGTAAGAGTAAAAACAACAAACACAGTCCAATGATGTATGTGCTGGAATTAGAAGGTGAGCCCAGAGTTACGGTGATAAAGGAGCATGTGACTTGGTCTTCCTCTGAGCAGGAGTCACTCTTAGGAGGAATACTCAAAAAAGGTGATTCATAAGACTGGTCAATGTGGGTATTTTGTTGTTGTTTAACATTTTACTATAGAAATTTCAAACACAACATTAAAGGGAAGAATATGAGTCCTCAAGCATGATTCCCACATCTTCAATATCATGGTTACTTATATCTTAGCAACACCCCACTTACTCTGCTCTGTCTCCATCAATGTGGATTAGATTATGATGCTTGAAATTTGGATTAAAGTATAATTTCATCTGTAAATACTTCAGTTATGCCCCTAACATGTTAGGAGTTAAAGAAACAACAACTCAGTGCTGTGACGTAGTGATTAAAGCCCTGCATCCAGAGTGGTCACCATTTCGTGTCCCAGCTGCTCCACTTCCCATTCAGCTTTCTGATAACGTAACTAAAAAAGCAATGGAAGAATGCCCAAGTGCTTGGAACCCTGCATCCAGGAAGGAGACCTAGAAGAAGCTCCTGACTCTGGGCTTTGTACGGACTCAACTCCAATCACTGCAGTCATTTGGGGAGTGCACAAGTGGCTGGAAGATCTCTGTCTTCCTCCTCTCTCTGTAACTGCTTTCAATAACTCTCGCGCACACACAATTATTACATCCAAGCCAGTCACACTTAATAGAATCTAATGTCGAGTATTCAAATTTACTTTTTATTTAAAAAATATTTTCTTGGCTGCTCAAATCATGTTTCAAACAAGATCCATCATTACATTTGGCTGATACAACTTTTAAAAAAAGATTTATTTATTTTTATTGGAAACCCATATTTAGAGAGAGAAAAATCTCTCATCTGCTGCTGGTTCACTCTCCAAGTAGCTATGATGGCCAGAGCTGAGCCAATCCGAAGCCAGGAGCCTCTTCTGGGTCTCCCACATGGGTGCAGGGTCCCAAGGCTGTGGCCCATCCTCTATTGCTTTCCCAGGCCACAAGCAGGGAGCTGGATGGAAGTGGAACAGCCTGGACATGAACCAGCAGCCACACGGGTTCCTGACACACATAAGGTGAGAATTTAGCCACTGAGTCATTGTGCCATCTTTGAGATGCTTTTAATCTATCACCTTTCTTCTATTATCTCCTTGCTACTTACTTTTTGAAGACATTAGGCCATTTTTAGGTTCCATTTGTTGGTTACATCCTTTAAAAGGTTCTTGGGATCCCTAGTAATTAGATCTACTTGTGGATGACCGATCAGGTTCAGGTTCAACTATTTTAGTTAGAACTCCTCATAGATATTGTGTGCTGGAAAATGTACTGTGTTCAGAGAAGTTCTCTCTACTAACATAGATGGCAGGCTTGGATTATGTCAGTAATATCCATTCATTATAAAGTTCTCCTTCAGGGGAAGGCATTGCAGCACAGCATGTTAACCTGCTACCTGCATTACCCACATTTCATATATCCGTGCTGGTTTGAGTGGATATTCTGCTTTCCATCAGGCTTCTTGTTAATTAATCCTGGGAGGCAGCAGATTATAGTTCATGTGCTTGGGCTCCTGCCACCCATGTGGGAGTTCAAGGGTCTTGGCTTCTGTTCTGGCCAAACTTTTGCTGTTGCAAGTATCTGAGGTATGAATGAATCAGCAGATGACTAAATCAATGAATCAATCTCTCAGGCACATTCTTTCAAGTAGATAGGGAAAAATGTTCTCTGTCAGCATCTGGTTCAATTACATCAGTGGCCCATGCCTAAAGGACTAGGAGAATTTAGTCAAGTGATGAGGGTGAGGATATTTTGGGTAAAATAAACACATGTGGGGCCCGGCGGCGTGGCCTAGCGGCTAAAGTCCTCGCCTTGAATGCCCCGGGATCCCATATGGGCGCCGGTTCTAATCCTGGCAGCTCAACTTCCCATCCAGCTCCCTGCTTGTGGCCTGGGAAAGCAGTCGAGGACGGCCCAATGCATTGGGACCCTGCACCCGCATGGGAGACCCGGAAGAGGTTCCAGGTTCCTGGCTTCGGATCGGGGCGCACTGGCCCGTTGCGGCTCACTTGGGGAGTGAATCATCAGACAGAAGATCTTCCTCTCTCTCTCTCCTCCTCTGTGTATATCTGACTGTAATAAAATGAATAAATCTTTAAAAGAAAACACGTGTGAAAACATAACATATGAGAAGACACAGTGTGCTCACAAACGAATGGTACTTTGGGATGGCCATGGAGTTTGGGACAAAAGTAGAGTATGGGAGAGAAATTAAGGCTGGAAAGAGTCTAAGGGAGTAGACTGAGCAGCCATGTTAAGGCATTTTAATTCTTTTGGGCCTGGCGCAGTGGTTCAATTAGCTAATTCTCCTTCTCCAAGTGTTGGGATTCCATATAGGCACCAGTTCATATCCTAGCTGCTCCACTCCTCATTCAGCTCCCTGCCTGCGACCTGGGAAAGCAGCAGAGGACAGCCCAAAGCCTTGACCATGCACCCTCGTGGAAGACCCAGAATAGGCTCCTGAATCCTGGTCTCAGATTGGCATAGTTCCAGCCATTGCAGCTACTTGAGGAGTCAACCAACTAATGAAAGGTCTCTCTTTCTCCTCTTCTCTCTGTAAATATGCCTTTCCAATAACATTTTTAAAAAGGAATTTTAACTTTCTTCAACACAATGGAGAAAAACTGGAAGACAGTAAACAGGAAGATTACATGATTTCATTTGTCTTTGTACAAAGGTCAGCTTCAATAACCTGGAAAACGAGATTCTGAAATACAGTATTTTTCAGGGAGAATGGGGATATTTTTGATGTAAAACTGGCAGAATTGAATGAATAATGAGCTGTTAAGATAACAGAAAACTTTAGGCTAATTCTCAAGTAATATGGAATATACATAACACGTTTCTAGTAGTCATAAGAATATATTTGTAATAAGGCTAATAAGTAGAAGCAGGACAAAATTCCATGCATTTCTGATAGATAGGCAGAGGATTTGCTTCCAAGAGATATTTAATATTACTCAGCATGACAACATGATAAAAAGCATCCATTAAAAAATAAGTCAGTGGCTCTGGCTCCTAACTCCACGATATACATTAGCAGGAAGCAACCATGACAGCTCAAACAATTGGGTTTCTAGCACTCACTTGGAATACCTCGACTGAGCTCCCATCCACTGGTTTTGGACTGACCCATAGTAGATCAAACAAAGTATTGGGACTTCTTTTAGGATGAGAAAAACAGAGGACAGTTTAGGGTGGACAAAAGGACGGATAGAAAGGGACTGAAAAGATCTTGCAATATAAAAACAAAGGCAAAAAAAAGACATGGAATTCATGTTATACACAGCTAGACATCAGCTTTAGAGTGACACAAACAATGTCTTCAGCCAGAAGGAAAGCACAATAATATCTTCAGCTGAATACAGAGTAACTTCAGCTTTCTCCTTGGAGTAACATAGAACAAAGAGGAGATACCAAGGTGTAAAAGAGGAGGAAGAGATGGAGTAAGTGCTACGGGCCATTTATAAGGGTCTATCAGGAAAAAAAGGTATGCAACACTAAAACATTTATATACTACAGATTTTAAAAAGATATTACTATTTCATGTCTATATTTTGAGAATAAGCCAAAACATATATGTATTTAGTTACTTTTTGAAAACATAAAAAATACTTACTCAAATTTATGGCTGATATTGTAACAAAAAAGGAATAAAATGACAAGAGAGAATAAAGTAATAAGGGTAAGGACTGCTGATTCAGATAAATATCAGGAGCTTAACATGTTATAAAAGATTAATTTTATTACTTGTTTCTACAAAAAGAAATTAAGTTTAAATCATACAGATGTAACTATTATAAATTCTAGTTAACATGTATCAAGTAAAGCTTTAATTATGAAACAGTAGCAATTAAAACATTTACCTGAGCACCTATATTTCAATGTTTTGCAAGAACTGTTGGTTGCTAAAAAACTGGTGACTTCTTTATTTATTATATCTGAACATAATGTAAAAGGATCTGCAAAAGATTATAAAACACAAGATTTCTTGAATTAATTAAAAAGGATCTGACATTTACAAGATTTATTAGGTATCAAGATTTTTATAAAGTTTTGTGCAGTACTACATATCCAGTCTTCCTGGTGGGTAAACAAGAAAGATTCTAGATACCAATAAGAAGTGACAGAGACATTTACACGGAAGAGACAAGTGTGTGACTTATGCTTAGGAGTGAAGATGTATCAGTGTATATATTTTTTGTTTTATTAGTCACTTAAATATCTATTTTCTTAAAAAGCCAAAGAAGAAACAGTTTAAATCATACCTGTAACAGGTAACTGCTGCTTTCTATTTTTGAGAATGTGAGTTGGATGTTTAAAAACTTGGTCACTAAAAACAAAATATAGATACCAAATTAATAAAAGTAAATACCACTATTGTAGTAAAATGGGGAAAATCTGTCGGGGGTGGCAGTTTGGGGGGGGGAATGCCAGCCTATATGAAATTGCACCACATGATTCATAATTCAAAATAAAAATACATTAAAACAAATGAAAAAGTAAATACAACGTTTTACATGTGGACATTTTGTAACAGGTAGAATTACAGGGTTAGCATTGCAGCACAACAAGCTAAGCTGCCACCGGTGATGCTGGCATGCCATCTAAGTATTTAAGTACTTTGAGTCTTGGCTGTTCCACTTCTGCTCCAGCTTTCTGCTAACATGCCTGAGAAAACAGCAGAAGACAGTTCAAGTATTTGGGTCCTGGCCATCTTTGTGGGAGACTAACACGGAGCTCCTGGCTCTACGCTTTGCCATGTCTCACCCCTGATCGTGGTCCCCATCTGTGGAGTGATTGGAATTGCCTCTCAAGTAAATAAATAAATCTTTAAAAATTATTTGGAAAAAAGATTTATATGGGGGGAAAAAGATTTATATTGGAAAGACAGATCTACAGAGAAAGTAGAGACAGAAAGACCTATCAGAGGATTCACTCCTCACATGGCCACAGTGGCCCTGACTGAGCTGATCCAAAACCAGGAGCCAAGAGCTTCTTCTGGGTCTCCCACATGGGTGCAGGGTTCAAAGACTTTGGGCCATCCTCCATTGCTTTCCCAGGCCACAAGCAAGGAACTGGATGGGAAGTGGAGCAGTTAGGACATAAACTGGCACCAAATGGGATCCCGGCACATGCAAGGTGAGGACTTCAGCCACTGAGGCACTGCTCCAGGCCCAAAAATAAATCTTTTTTTTTTTTTCTTCTTCTTCTTTAGCAAAATTTTATTAACTGCACTTGCAAGTATATTTGAAGTCCATAAATAAATCTTAAAAGAATTGGTTTGTGCCTAGTGTGGTAGCCTAGTGGTTAAATTCCTCACATTGCATGCACCAGTTTGTGTCCCGGCAGCCCTGCTTCCCAGCCAGCTCCCTGCTTGTGGCCTGGGAAAGCAGTAGAGGACACCCAAGTCCTTGGGACCCTGCACCCATGTGGGAGACCTGGAAGAGGCCCCTGGTGCCTGGCTTTGGATTGGCTCAGCTCAGGTTGTTGGGGTAACTTAGGGAGTTAACCAGTGGATAGAAGAGCTTCCTCTCTGTATCTCCTTCTCTCTGTATATTTGACTTTCCAATAAAGATAAATAAATCTTTTCTGAAAGCTGGCATTTAAAAATTCTTCAGGTCTAAATATACACATGGTCAGAACCTTATAATCCTTTTTATTTCTAAGATATATTTTATTTTTTCTGATAGGGAGAGTTACAGAAAGAAGGAGAAAGATGTTCCATCTACTGGTTTACTTCTAAAACGGCTGCACAAGCCAGGGGCTGAAGCTGGGAGCCTAGAACTCCATCCCAACTCCCAGGTAGGTAGCAGGGGACCCAGGTGCTTGGGCTATCTTCTGTTGCTTTCCAAGATACCTTAGATGAACAAATGCGTTTTAACTATACTGTTACACTGGTAACACACAGTGCAAAAAAAAGTAAAAGCTATAGACCAGAAATCACACATAGCAATAACTATAGCCATCGATATCTGCCCATATGTATCTATTTTAGAAATACTATACAGAAGAAAAAAGATTTAAAAGAAACGTAAATATGAAAAACTCAACTTGTCTATTTCCAACTCAAATGAAGCAGAGATGTGGCTAATCATAAAAGAAAAAAGAATGACACGATATAAGGCTTGAGCCAGAAGGCAAGAAGGCTGACCCAGAAACAGCCGACCTATGTCACCCACTTCACTGAGCGATCAAGTTAAAATCATCAAGAATGGTCTTGAAAAGGAAAGATGCATGGTGATGGTGTACTCTATCCTACCCAAGGCCTTGGACCATTCTCTGTTGCTTTCTCAGGCCATTAGCACTGAGCTGCGTCAGAAGTAGAACAGCCGAGACGCAAACTGGCACTCACACACAGAGCCAATGCTGCGGGTAGAGGATTAACCTGCATCTGGCCTCCTCCCTTCATTATTCTAAGCATTAAACATAGGAAAGATTTCAAGAGGAGCTACAGCTGCAGCAGTCCCACAGGCCACATGAAAGAACATGGAATTGTATTCAAGATTAAAAACGGAACAAACAAGAAGCCCAAATCAGACTGTCACCTCTTCCTTTTTTCTTTATCATGTTAAATTTATAACCTAGTCTGCTAAATTGCTGATGGACCACCAATACATGTTTTGGCATATCAGGTAGAGGGTTTCAGTTTAGGTTTTTTTTCCTTTTAGGTTTTCATCCTTTCTAAAATTCAAATTTATTTCAGTCAATTTAAAATCCTTAACAGCTCCTTATACACCGTGAATTTGAAACAATAACCCTGAGTACGATACCAAGGCCTTTCAGCAACAGGTCCTTACCTCCCTATCCAAACTCCTTTTCCAACATTTCCTATTTTAGGCTCCTCCCAAGAGCATGTTTTAACGTGTCTACATTCATCTCCTGTACCTAACAGCAAAGCACACAGCATTGTGCTAGACATGCTTGACAAATAATTATTAAAATTATTAAACTATACCCTGGTAAAGAAATAACATTCTTCTTTTCAAAAGTTGTTCCTTCAGGTAATTTTTGATCGCAGCTCGAACTGGTATTATGTAAAGTCTGATTTTGTCCACTCTCCCTATAACAAGCATTAACTGGATTTGCATTCTTTAATGCTGTCTTCACTTGGTCATCATTTTCACTTGCTTTAGACATGATTCCACGGGGCACATGACTCTGACGTTGTCTGGACTGCCTTTTTTTCTTATTCTCTGCTTTGTTTCTTTCACCAGTACTATCCACATGAAGTTGTTTCAATGTATTCGCAATATTTATATTCACGTCACTCTTACATGTTTCTCTTTCTTTACCCTGTGATATGAAAATAACAATAAACAAGCAATTTAAATGTAATCCACTTGTTTTATAAATTGCTTTATACTTTCTGATATACTTTATGATTGTCAGAAGATTATATTATAAAAGAGTTCAAACCAGAAAATGAGTTTATCCAACAAATGATGTTAGGACAATTTAGTAACCATCAGAGGAAAAAAAAAATAAATGGACATCTCACAATTTATATAACAGTAAAGTCAAAATGGACCAAATACCTAAATATAAAAACATGGAAATACATTATAAAAGAAATCACATTTTAATATTCTCAAGAAATGGAAGACCTTTCCAACTGTTATGCAAAAATAATAAATCATAAGAGAATTATTAAGCATACAAAATATTTTTTAAAATTTTGATAAAGACCAAGAATGTTGAGCTGAAGAGAATTAAAAAAAAAGGGGAGGACTAGAAGCAAAACTAAGTGACAACTGAAAGATCTGAAAGTGATTTATATATATACACATATAGAAAAATTATAGCTAGGAAAAATATAACTTAAAGTAGCATTTATAAATCATCACTACAATGAAATATCAAACACAAGTAACAGTGTAGAATGTGGGCAAATGAAACAGATACTTGATAGAAAAAACAAATAGCTCCTTAACACATGAAGAAAGGTTCCATCCCTCCTGTAACAGAGAAATATTAAAGCTACATCGAGATGCTTTTCTCATCACATTGAAAGGATCAGAAACAAACATACTATCAAACATTACTGGCAAGAGTGTAAACTGGTCTCTATGAAAGTTTTTTTGATCATTTCTTGGCCTTTTCATTAAAGTTTTCAGTACCTTTCATAATAAAAGCTGTGTATGTCTGTATAAAAACTATCAATTACTTTCACATGTGCACAATGTTAATGCTAATTGCAACAATATTAATAGCACCAAAAGTTGATAATAACATTAGCATTTATCAGAAAAGCTAGCACACACATTCAATGGAAAACTTTGCAACTATAAAAGCAAAGAGGAGGCAGGTGTTAAGATGCTTGGGTTGCACATAGTTTTGACACTCCACTTCAATTCCTGAATCCAGTTTCCTGCTACTGCAGACTCAAAGGAACCAGTGATGGTTCAGGTGATTGTATTCCTGCCAACCAAATGGGAAACCTAGACTGAGTTTCTGGTTTCCAGATTCAGCCCCAGCCAAGGGCCATTGCAATCACTTTCTGTCTCCCTCTCTGCCTCTAAAATAAAGGGGGCCCAGTGTGGTAGCCTAGTGGCTAAAGTCCTCAACCTGAATGTGCCGGGATCCCATATGGGCACCAGTTCATGTCCTGGCTGCTCCACTTCCAATCCAGCTCCCTGCTTGTGGCCTAGGAAAGCAGTAGAGGACAGCCCAATGCATTGGGACCCTGTACCTGCATGGGAGAACCAAAAGAAGCTCCTGGCTCTTGGCTTCAGATCGGCTCTTCCACAGTCACTGTGACCACTTGAGGAGTGAACCAGCAGACAAAAGGTCTTTCTCTCCAGATCTCCTTCTCTCTGTAAATCTGCCTTTCCAAATAAATCTTTAAAAAAAACAAGTTTAACATGTTGCCTAGTACTGCCACACCTCTTATCAAAGTGTATGGTTCTAGTCCCAGCTTCTCTGCTTCTGATCTGGTATCCTATTAATGCACACACTGCTGGCTCAAGTACTTGGGAACTTGCTGTGCACGTGGGACACATGGATGGGAAAAGGGGCTCCTAGCTTCTGCCGGCCCAGCTCCAGCCATTTGGGGAGTGAACCAGCAGACAGAAGACTCCTATCTCTGCCTCTGTATGTGTGTGTCTGTCGCTCTGCTTTTCAAATTTTTTTTTTATTTACAAAAGCAAATAAACAAAGAAAGAAACTCTAGAATGTGGGCTAAATGTAGAGCTAAAAGCAAAGATTGGGCCTAGTGTTGTGGCCAAGCAAATGAAGTTATCATTTGCGATGCCAGCATTCCATATGAAGAATGCCAACTGGAGGAGTCCTGGCTGCTCCACTTCCAGTGCAGCTCTATGCTAATGGCTTGAGAAGCAGCAGCATTGTATGACCCCAATGCTTGGGCCTGAGCATCAACGTAGGGGTTCCTGACAGCAGCCTGGCGCAGCCCCAGCAGTTGCAGCCATCTAAGGAGTGAACCAGCAGATGCAGGATATTCATTCATTCATTCTTTTTCAAAACAAAGAAATATATATTTAAAAAAATAGAAAATGTTCTATATTTTTTGAAACAAAGAAGCCAACCTCATTGTCTTTTCTTTCAAGGTGTTCCAGTTTTTGTAGAATTTCCTTTGCTCTCTTCCAGTATGGTTCAAGATTCTTTGCTTTCATTTCTGTGTTCTTTAATTGTTCTGCATCACTTTCATCAAAATATTCTGCTAAACTTAAAGATAATTTCTCAGCTTTGTAAAAGGGTGGGTGGGAGGGAGGAAATGTGAATTTATTTATCACCAGAAATGCTAATTTAGCACTTTAAATAAAACAACTTTATACTCCACTCTAACCCTTCTCTAAATTTTGTCCATCTAGACTACCATACCTGCTTAACTAGTACTGAAAACACATGGAAAGTGTTTGGCAGAGGTCTGAGACTCAAACAGTCATAAACAAAATGTTTAAAAAGAATCACTTTCTCAAAAGCTTTTTCTACTCCAGGTCAAGGTCAGATTCACTTTTTACAGGTTCTCAAAAATCTGTGTTCTATCTTTTCACAATCTATGTTAAATTACAGTAACACATATCTCATTATTTTTTTGAAAGGCAGATTTGAAAAGATAGCAGAGATGGAGAAAGAGAGATCTTTCATATGCTGGTTCACTCCTCAAATGGCCACAACAGCCAGAGCTGTGCTGATAGGAAGCCAGGAGCCAGAAGCTTCATCCAAGTCTCCAATGCAGGTACAGGGGCCCAAGGACCTGGGCCATCCTCTATTGCTTTTCCAGCCTACAGGCAGAGAGCTGGGATAAGGAGTGAAGCAGCCAGGACAAGAAACAACACCCAAATGGGATGTCAATGCTAGCACATGGAGGATTAGACTTTTGAGTTATGGAGTTGGCCCCACACGATCTCATTTTAAAGAACGATCCATTACCATCTCTAGCTAAACTAGGCTCTAAAAATACACAGACTGTTTCTTCTTACCACATCCCCAGTGCCTAGGATACTGCCTGGAACAAAGAAGATACACAAATCTTTTTTAAATAAATAAATGAATGGGAGCTGACATGGTAGCACAATAGGATAATCCCTCATCTTCACTGGCAGCATCCCATATGAGTACCTGTTTGAGTCCAGCCTGTTTCACCTCCAACCCAGCTTCCTGCTTATGACCTGGGAAGGCAGTAAAAGATGGCTCAAATCTTTGGCCCCTGCACCCACATGGCAGACCCAGAAAGAAGTTCCTGGGCGCCTAGCTGATGATTGGCTCAGCTCTGGCCATTTCAGCCATTTTGGTAGTGAACTAGTTGATAGAAAACCTCTTAGTTTTTCCTTCTCTCTGTAAAATATACCTTTCAAATTAGACATAGTCAGAGGTGTCATCCATTGCACTACTGGCCCGAGCTGCCTTTCAAATTAAATGAGGGCCTGGTGGGCGGGCCCAGTGGCTAAATCCTCGCCTTGCATGTGCCAGGATCCAATATGGGTGCTGATTCATGTAATGGCTGCTCCACTTCCCATCCAACTCCCTGCTTGTAGCCTGGGAAAGCAGTGGAGCACAGCCCAAAGCCTTGGGACCCTGCATCTGCATGGGAGACCCAGAAGCTCCTTGGTCTTGGCTTCAGATCAGCTCAGCTCAGCTCAGCTCAGCTCAGCTCTAGCCATTGTGGCTATTTGGGTAGTGAACCAACGGATGAAAGATCTTTCTTTCTGTATCTCCTTCTCTATGTAAAATCTGCCTTTCCAATAAAAGTAAATAAATCTTTAAAAAATGAATTAAATGAAATATTTAATAATATGCTTTATGATTAAATTATTATCTTAAATATAAACTAAATTTCACACATACCAGAAAACATATGACCTATCTCTATTGCTGTTTTTTTATATGCTCTCTTCCACATGTTTGCATATACTGTCATGTTCAAATTACACAAGGATACTTCAATTCTTGCAAAATTTTTTCATAATACACATTTTCTATGAACTTTTTGGAGGCACTCATATTTTCTGCCTTTCAAATGGAGAAAGACTTTGGCTGGCTCTTTCAGACTAACGTAAATTCTCCTCTATAAACTTCAGTTGGAATTTTCTTAAAGTAACATTAAACTTACTTATTTTTTTGCAATTGTAAAGCACAAAAGTAGCAGCTCTTTTTAGTTCCTCATTTTGAGATTCATTTACGGCTTGTAGTATGAATGGAAGCCCATTGTTTTTTAACAGGTCATATTGATTCTCCTCTGGAAAACATCAAAAATTAAAGTTGAAAAATTTTATCATAAATTATATAAATTAGGTCATAGGTCAAATTTTAAAGTAAATAAAAACATAATTTTAAAAATATTTTCAATTTAGGAAATCATTTATAGAAAATACTTGAGTTTCATAAATGATGATCTCTGAAATGCTGCCAAAGAGTAGTATCATAAGAGCAAACCAAATCCCCTTACTTGGCTTAAAAAAAAAGTTCATCCTAACTTGCACAGACTAAGAGCAACAACAGAGAAAATGAGGGAAGGAGAAGTGAGTGAAACGAGCAAGTAAGCAAAGGGAGAAGAGAGGAGGAGTGGGAGGGACAGAGGAGGTGGAGGAAAGTGGAGAAAGGCGGAGGAAAGAAGCTGGGAGAGTGGGAAGAGAGTAAAGAGGAGGAGGAACACGGAATAGGGAGAAGAAAATAGAGGGAACGCCAGGTAGGGAGAGGAAGTCAGAATTTTCAGCAAGGGGGAGTAAGATTGGTACAGCAACTTAAACAGTAAACTAGAAAATGGAGACAGAAGAAAAGGAACACAGGGAGAATGTTATTACAATATTGAGGCGAAGGGGGCCAAAACTGAGAGAATTCATACTGGAACAGGCAGAAAGGAACAAGGAAGAGAAAGCAGAAGCAGAGCCACAGGTCTTTCTTAGCAAAAGACCGAAAACAATCTGTGAAGAAGGACGAGGAGCTCAGACGATTGGTTTGGGCCTGAATGGGGAGAAAGGAAAGGGAACAACTACACATTTCTATTCCACTATCTTAATAAGCAAACCAAATAAATACAATGCTTCTTTACCACAATCCTCCGTGCAATGACCAAGAGCAAGCATGATGCTGAATTTCTCTCCTGAATCCAGACTTTCATGAAGCAGTAATGCCAGAAGTTTTGAAACAATGTGATACTTGGACAATATTACCCCAAAAGTAGCTATTAATATAAAATAGTGAGGGAAAGGATAGTAAGTACAAATTTAAAACATAAATATACAGTCTATTTGTTTATTCAAGGTTATATAACATTTAATTTACCTGTATAAATATCAAAGTTAGTAAGATGAAGGTTTATTGCAGTAACTCATTAATCTCTCTTAATTATTTTGCATAATTTTATAAACATAAAATAAAACTATCTTTCTAAAGTAGAATAAGCTTATGCTCCTCCTTTATATCCTTTCTTATTTACTAAAACTGAAATATATTATTAGGTGATCAAGTTTCTACTATCATGAATGATGCAATAAAACATATCTGAAGCCATGCTGAGGTGTGACAAAATTCAGGAAATTCACCATTTGAAGCTAAACTTCTCCAAAGCACACTCAGAATATAATATTGATAACAAAAACAAGGCTAAAAATCCCCAAGAGACAGTGTCTCAACCCTTTTTGTAATCTCCAGAGCTCAATGAATGGCAAGTTTTCTTTAATCTTTTTTTGAAAAAGCATCTATGTTTATCCCAATTATTTTTATAAATAGAATTTCTTTTTTTTTAAGATTTATTTATTTTATTACAAAGTCAGATATACAGAGAGGAGGAGAGACAGAGAGGAAGATCTTCTGTCCGATGATTCACTCCTCAAGTAAGCCGCAATGGGCCGGTGCGCGCCGATCCGAAGCCGGGAACCTGGAACCTCTTCCGGGTCTCCCACGCGGGTGCAGTGTCCCAATGCATTGGGCCGTCCTCGACTGCTTTCCCAGGCCACAAGCAGGGAGCTGGATGGGAAGTGGAGCTGCTGGTATTAGAACCGGCGCCCATGTGGGATCCCGAGGCGTTCAAGGCGAGGACTTTAGCCGCTAGGCCACCATGCCAGGCCCATAATTAGAATTTCTTGACCCAAAGTTTACAGATTGTCATTCCTCAGTGTCAGTACATGCAAGAAACATGGGGTCAAGTGGTTCTGCCACTCAGTCAGTGTTACAGTGCATGGGTAATTCACACCTTATATTCACCAGAAAGATGCATATATTAATTCTTTATATAATTTTTAAAAACATATATATTGGATCTTTCTATTTTTATGTTTCTAAAATCTGCCTTGATTTCAAATCTAAAACTCTGCATTTAATGCTGCTCTTTAAGTGAAATAAAACTTTGAAAGTGATGATGGAGCTCAATTTTGACTATATCACCTGAATTTTAAACTTTAAGGCCAACGGTTCAGTTTAAGGAAGTATGAAGAGTTGTGCTAGGGCCCAGTGCAGTAGCCTAGTGGCTAAAGTCCTTACCTTGCAAGTGCCAAGATGCGGTTCATATCCCGGCTGCTCCACTTCCCATCCAGCTCCCTGCCTGTGACTGGGAAGGCAGTCGAGGATGGCCCAAAGCCTTGGGACCCTGCACCTGCGTGGGAGACCCGGAGGAAACTCCAGGCTCCTGGCTTTGGATCAGCTCAGCTCTGGCTGTTGCAGCCACTTGGGACGTGAACCGGCAGATGGAAGATCTTTGTCTCTCCACCTCTCTGTAAATCTGACTTTGAAATTTAATAAATATTTTTTTAAAAAGTTGTGTTAGATAATTTTTAAGATTAGTTTCTATGATAAACTAGAAGTCCAGTTCATTTTGTGTTCAATCTATTTCTTCATTCTCCATGATTTTAAACAAAATTTAATGTAGCAATATAACTAAGCATTTTTACTCACGATTGTCAGCAATGCATGCATCCAGCGTTTTCGTTACCACAACGGCAAGATTAGCACTGGAATTAGTCTTATGTGAATCAGATTCCAGCTGCACAAGAACTTGGGACAATACATCCAATCCACCCACAGTTACAAAGCATTTCTGTACATATGCTTAAGGAATAAAGTACAACAATCAATATCTCAAACAAGCATGTAATTTCATCAACTAGTTTGTATTAAATGTAACATTGACCTTTTCCAAATTTTAAGAAGCTGAGTCAAAAGAATTCGAAAATTAATTTCTTCCTTTGCATATATTTATATCCTTGAGATAACTTATTTTGAGAACATCTCACATCAACATACTACAACATACTTCATACCAACTTATTCATTGTATAAAAGACACACATTATTCATTCAAGTTTGGTTTGAGGAAAAATAAATGTTACAGTATCATGAAAATAGATTCTAGTTTTTGGAATTCTAGGTATATATTCTTTTGCAAGTGAAAATTAGTATTTAACAACTGAATATAGATAAACATCAGCAATGTGTGGAAGTTCTAGTTGCTCCACACTCTCACCAATATTTAACATTACCAGTCTTTTAGCCACGCTACTGGCCATGTAGTGGTGTTTCTCTGAAGTGGTAATTTGGGTTTCTGTAGCAGAATCTTAACCATCTTTTCAAGTACTTCTTCAACAGTCATATCTTCTTTGGAGGCTTATCTGTTCATATCTTCTGTCCACTTTTTAAATCATTAGTCTGTTTTTACTATTGATACTTTAGTAAGAGTTTTTAACATATTCTGAATACAGTTCTTTATCAGATTTAAGATTCTCAAACAGAGCCTTGTGCAATGACTCAGTGGCTAAATCCTTGCCTTGCAAGCACCAGGATCCCATATGGGTGCTGCTTCATGTCCCAAGCTCCATGCTTGTGGCCTGGGAAAGTAGTGGAGGATGGTCCAGAGCCTTAGTACCTTACATCCACATGAAAGCGCCAGGAAAAGCCTTTGGCTCTAGGCTTCAGATTCACTCAGCTACGGTGAGTGAACCAGCAGAGGGAAGATCTTTCTGTTTCTCCTTATTTCTGTAAATCTGCTTTTCCAATAAAAATGAACAAATAAATACATAAATCTTTAAAAATAATTTCCTCTGGGCTAGTGTTGTAGTACAGCAAGTTGAGCTGCCACTTCTGATATTCACATCCCATGCTGGAGTACCAGTTTGAGTCCGAGATGCTCTGCTTCCCACCCAGCTTCCCGGTAATCCATCTGAGGATGTCCCAAGTGCTTGGGCCCTCAAACTTCTATGTGAGAGGACCCAGATGAAGCTCCTGGCTTCTGGCCGTGGTCTGACCCAATCCTGGCTGTGGTAACTTGAGTAATTTGAGGGGTGGATTTGCTGATAAAAGGTCTCTTGCTTACCTCTTTTTGTTATTCTGCTTTTCAAATAAATAAGTACCTAAAACTAATTTCCTTTATGATTTATAATTTGGCTTTTAAAAATAATACTAAGTTATTTAATCACCCAAATTTTAAGTTTTTTACTAGATGTTTTATTCTTGTTCATTTCTAATTTAATTCCATAATGACCTAGAACATACTCCATGGATTTTTAGTTCTGCTATCCAGTTTCTCCAACATCTTGGGGAGCTAGTACTTGAACCGGCACCCATATGGGATACTGACACTTGCAAGGTGAGGATTTAGCCATTGAGCCATGGTACTGGGCCTGAGATTTTCTCAGCTTCAAGAATGTAAATGCATCCACTATGATCCAAATCATTGTAACACTAATACACTAATTAAATCATAAATTGTTATGTTTTAAAGTATGTTTCTTCAAATATGACCTAGACAATAGCAAATACTTAACTGTTATTTGCAAGAGTGAGTCCAATGAATGAGCAAATAGGGCGAATTATCTCAGGTTTCATGCAGTTCATTAGCCAATCATTAGCATGTGAAAAAAGTGCACAACAAAACCTTTGATTCTCATCTGAAAGACGACAAAGGCAATCATGTATGACACACTGAATATCAGTTTTAATATTTTTTTACTCTAATTTTATAATTAAATGTTTGAAATTATTACCATTTTGAGGATTGTTAACACAGACACACAGAGTACTACATACTGAAGCCCACAACTGGTAACTCTGGAAAACATTTTCATCTGACAAATCCAACTCATATTTTGAAAGAATTTTCCTATTAGGGTAAAAAGAAAAGAAAGTAAATTAATACATATGTGTTAAGGTCTTAAATAATGAATAAGTAGCAAGAATTTGTATTTGCTTACTTAAACAACTGTGACAGAACAGTAATACAATCTGTTTCTCTCACAAGTGTTTGTCCAGTTCCTAAAAAAAAAAAAAAAACAAATTATACGAATGATTTTAGAAATAACTTTGGAAAAAAATTTATATTCTGTAATTAAAATTTTACTATAATAGAAAAATCCGTAATCAAATTATAAAAAAATGCATTACTTACGCTCAGAGTCTGACAGCATTCACATTTCTCCCCCAAATTAAGAAGCCTTAAACCTTTACTGTCTCATAGTCTGTGTTACACCAAAAAAGGATACAAAATAAGAAAAAAAATATTTGACCCTTTCTAGTTTTTCCAAAATAGAAAAAAATTGCACATTAAATGAATGTAAAAGTTCTAACAATCTGAAAAAAACAGCAATATTAAAAGAATAAAAACAAAAAAACAGCCTGCACAGCAGATATACAGATTCTACAGTATCTCTGTAAATCTAAAATTATTCCAAAAACAAAAACCATTGCCTAATACAATAAACACTAATTGGCCACTTTTTCAGAAAATCTACTATGGGATTCGTTTGATTCTCTTTTTCCCTTCAAAGCTGTAACTTCTCATTCATTTGCAAGGTGAGGACTGAAGTCACTAGGCTACTCTACCAGGCCCTAAAAACAACTCTTAAAATGACCAAATATCAGAGAAGGCATAGTAGGGCAGCAGTGCACCAAGCTAACTCTCTGCCCTGTGGAGCCAGTTCCTGGTTTGCATCCCAGCTACTTTACTTCCAATCCAGATCTCTGCTTATAGTATGGAAGCAGAGGAAGATGGCCCAAGTCCTTGGGACCCTGCACCTATGAGGGAGACCCTGAAGAAGCTCCTGACCCCCAGCTTTGGATGAGCTCGGCTCTGGTGACTGCCATCTGGGGAGCGAAGCAGTAGACGGAAGATCTCTCCCTGTAAAATCTGCCCTTCAGGGCCAGCTGTGTGGCCTATTGGCTAAGGTCCTCGCCTTGAACACGCCTTGAACGCGCCTTGAACGCGCCTTGAACACGCCGGGATCCCATATGGGTGCTGGTTCTAATTCCGGCAGCTCCACTTCCTCTCTATCTTTCCTCCTCTCTGTATATCTGATTTTGTAATAAAAATACATCTTTTAAAAAATTCTGCCCTTCAATTAAAAATAAATAAATCTTAAAAATAATATCAAATGGCTAAATAAATGCTATTAATTTCCTTTTTCTTTAAAGATAGCATTTCTCAGAAGTCAAATTAAGACACTTGGGGGCCCAGCGTGGCCTAGCGGCTATAGTCCTCACCTTGAACGCCCCGGGATCCCATATGGGAGCCGGTTCTAGTCCCGGCGGCTCTACTTCCCATCCAACTCCCTGCTTGTGGCCTGGGAAAGCAGTCGAGGATGGCCCAAGGCTTTGGGACGCTGCACCCGTGTGGGAGACCCAGAAGAGGTTCCAGGTTCCCGGCTTCGGATTGGCGCAGCACCGGATGGAAGATCTTCCTCTCTGTCTCTCCTATCTGTATATCTGCCTTTGTAATAAAAAAATCAATAAATCTTAAAAAAAAAGAAAAAAGACACTTGGGACAGGCAGTTGGCCTAGCAGTTAAGAAGCTGACATCCCACACCAGGTGTCTATGTTCAAGTCCCAGCTCTACTCCTCCTTCCAATTTCCTGCTAATGTACAGGAACAGCTCAGGTGACTGAGTGCCTATCACCCAGGAGCAGGCCTGGGTTGAGTACCCCCACTCCCCACCTTGACCTGATCCAACCCTGACTATTGTGGATATCTGGGGAATAAACCAGCAGACAGTAATTGTGTGTCTCTCTGCCTCCAAATATTTTTAAAAGAAGGCATTTACATAAAGACTTGAATTTTGAAAATCATAACTATTCCAGTTTGTTAATTTAATGTAAGCCAATCATACTGCATTCTCTCCCTGTTACTCTCCCAAAGGAAAAGAACCACCACCCATGGCAAACACCAGTTACAGCAAAGCAACACCTACAGCTGGCTTCATCCTCAGCAGAGAACACTGCACCTCCTCCAAGTGGTTTCTGGTGCTCTGCACTTTCTAGTAAATCTCTTGGAAGGAATTACATAAAAATGATCCCTGGGGCAAGCACTGCGGTGTAACAGGTTAAGACTCTTCCTGCTGTCAGCCCATAAGTGAACTAGTTCTAGCCCTAAATGTTCTGCTTCTAACCTAGCTACCTGCTAATGTGTCTGGGAAAGCAGCAGAGGATAGCCCAAGAGCTTGGGCTCTGGACCCACATTAGAGACCTTGATGAAGTTGCCGGCTCCTGGCTTTAGCCTGGCCCAACCCCAACTTTGTGGTCATTTGGTTGGGAGTGAACCAGCATATAAAAGGTGTGTCTGTCTTTAAAATAAATGAAATATTTTTAAAATGACCCCAAAAAGCATAATCTTGAAATTTATTTAAATATTCTTTAATTTAATAAGAGAATATACTTACTGTTGTTTGAAACCAGAACCAAAATAACATAGACAGACATTCTTTTCAAATTTGTGTTTGAATCATTATTAGATAAGAACCAAGTTAAATCTTCAAAAAATTCTGAAGTACACAAAGTTTGTTGACAATAAACTGAAACATAAAAACATAATTTTAGTTTCAGTATATTAACACAAACAAGCTTTAAAATATGTCCAAGTTTTCAAGCTAGGAATGGTTCTTAATCAGATCTAACTTAACTGACATTAGTCATACAACAAAATCTCAAACTCATATATGCCTAATTCAATAAGCAAAGAAGCAATTATCTTAATGAAAAGTACTTGATCTCAGCTCAAAACCACATTGCAATCTCACAGAATTTCCAATAAAAAAACCGAAATAAAAAAATTAAGTATGACAATTTTAAGATAAACACACCAAATGAAAGTTTGAGAAAATTCATAAATCTGCTTTAGAAAATAAAATATGAAGATATATTTACTTTTCCAGAAACAAAAATATTTTTAAAAACATAACTCACGACTTTAGTTTTTGTAATAATCTTGAAATAAGTATAATTTTACAAAAATCATTTGAATACAGTGATGCAATCAGCACATACACCTGCCTAGAACTTATCTGCCTGTCTCAAAGGCAAGGGCTATATTATTTATCTCAACATGCCCAAAGACTAGCATAGAGCTTGGTTATGCATAGGTAATAAAGCAATATCTAGTTAAAATTTTAAGAATATAATGTTGGGTTGGAAAATCAGTGGTTTATGTACAACCTCATTTCAAGTTCACCACAGAAAAATACTTTTGTCAACATGAATTTCTGCACATATAGCCTATTAGCCCTGATACAACATGGTCATCCTCATCTTTCAATTAAAGTACCTTGATAAAACTACTCATACAAGCAAAACAAAATCACTTAATTCTGAAATTATATCTTAGTAGTTTAAATATAACAGAATTGTTGAAGAAAAATAAAATAAAATTTTATATTTTACCATTTTTTTCTGCAATAGCTCCTAATGTATATAAGGCTGCTTCTTTTACCATCCTATGTTCACTTGATTTTGCAAGATTTTTTAAAAACACCAAACCACCAATTTCCCTAAAATAAACACCTGCGTTACCTGTAGCGGTGCAAACAAAAAAAAATAGAAACTGTTTATTTTCATTATTCTTTTAAAGGATAAAACAAAATGCATGAATAAAGCAACACAGCATGTATACTGAGTGGAAGCTTAAAAGTATGCACATTTGACATAACACAGTACTAAAGAACCAGAATCACAGATAAAAATTCTCTATTGTATCTTACTGTTTTGTTGACAAATTGAATGAATAGTGACCAAAGCTTCCTTTTGTGAAACAGGATTGTCCATTTGATGTTTTATACACTCTAATAATAAGTTCACATCGGTCTTCATTTCTAAAGAGCAAAAATTGTTATTTTTTACAAGTTTTTTTTTAAAAATTAACCAGTTTTACTTTAGAATTACATCTTTAGAATATTCAACGTTGTAAATATGCACATATTATTTATAATCTAATAACTTATAAAGGTGTATAAAAAGATGCTCTTTAAACAATATAAAACTTAGAATTCTTCAGTTTAGTACATAAGGCCATAGCCTGTGATGCTGGAATCCCATATGGGCACTGTTATAATAGTAGCTTACAATCCTGCTCCCGTCTAACATGCTTTGAAAAGCAGTGGAAGATGGCCCAAGTGCTTGGGTCCCTGAACGCATGTGGGAGACCTGGAGGAAGCTCCTAACTTCTGGCTTCATATTGGCCCAATTCTGGCTGTTGCAGCCATTTGGGGAGTGAGCCAACAGATGAAAGCTCTCGCTCAGGACCACAACGCCAATTCTTTGTCCTTTTTTTGGAAAACTCTCTTCATCAGCTAAACTTTTTTTAAATTTATTTTTTATTGAAAGGATATACACAGAGAGGAGGAGAGACAGAGAGGAAGATCTTCTGTCCACCGATTTACTCCCCAAGTGACCACAATGGCTGGAGCAGAGCTGAGCCGATCCGAAGTCAGGAGCCAGGAGCCTCTTCTAGGTCTCCCATGTGGGTGCAGGGTCACAAGGCTTTGGGCTTGCTCCACTGCTTTCCCAGGCCACAAGCAGGGAGCTGGATGAGAAATGGAGCAGTTGGAACTAGAACCAGCATCCTTATGGGATCCTGGTGCTGACAAGGCAAGGACTTTAGCCACTAGACTTATGTGCCAGGCCCACTAAACTTTTATGTGATTATATGTATTGAGGGATACTAATTTCCCATCTTTTTTTTTAAATAATTTCCTCTGATCAACTTCCTTCATGCCCATCGATTCAGTTACCATCTTTCTCAGAACAATTCTGAAATCTACCTCCAGGCATATACTGAGACGTGGTCCTCTTAAGTTGCCATTGTTCTTGTATTGATCACCACTAAGGTATTCAGATAGTATTCTAATGATTAGCCTGTCCTTTCACAGGAGAATGTCTATTTGCAGACAACACAAGTTAGGAGACAAAGAGCAGATGCTCAATATTTATGGAAACTGATCAATGACTATGACTTTAAAATTTATTTATTCTTGGGCCTGGCATGATAGTGTGGTGGTTAAAGTCCTCGCCTTGCACATGCCGGGATCCCATATGGGCGCTGGTTCTAATACCGGCAGCTCCACTTCCCATCCAGCTCCCTGCTTGTGGCCTGGGAAAGCAGTCGAGGATGGGACCCTGCACTTGTGTGGGAGACCTGGAGGAAGTTCCTGGCTCCTGGCTTTGGATTGGCACAGCACCAGCTGTTGCAGTCACTTGGGGATTGAATCATGGGACAGAGGATCTTCCTCTCTGTCTCTCCTCTCTGTATATCTGCCTTTCCAATAAAGATAAATAAACCTTTAAAAAAATGTATTTACTTTTATTGGAAAGTCAAATTTACAGACAGGAGGTGAAATGGCTGCCATGACCAGAGCTGAGCTAAAGCCAGGAGCCTCCCCTGGGTCTCCCACTTGGGTACAGTGAGCCTAAGCACTTTCCTAGGCCACAAACATGGAACTGGACCTACAAATACAATCTAAAACTACTTGTAGATACATGATCCATGAATCGCTCACCTTGTGTTTTCTTTGTGTCCCCACTTTCCATACTTGCTTATATTCTTTTTCTTTATATTTCACCTAAAAGAAAAAGGTAGGTTCTCAATTAAATTCCACATTCCAGAGTGACAGAGAAATAAATACAAACGAATGGGGAAAGGATTCAAGAAAAAATGGTTTTCCTGAAGCCAGAATACAACGGACTGAATCTGCCATTCATTAGATGTCTGATATTGCTTAGGTGGCTTAAACTCTGACAATTTAATATTCTATAAAATAGAAATATTTCTACTTCATGAAGTTATTTCTTAAACATTTCGCATTTTAAAATACATTTACTTGACATAGTAAACAAGTGGTTGATTGACTTTCTCTTTGTCTCTCCAAGCTAAGTTTGGTACCATTTTTTTTTTCCTCTAACAATCCATGGTTATTTTGCCATGATACTCAGCATTTAGCTTGAACTTTTGTTTAGATATTGTTAGAACTTTAAAAATAACTAGCAACTTGGGCCCAGCACGGTGGCCTAGCGGCTAAAGTCCTCGCCTTGAACGCCTCGGGATCCCATATGGGCTCTGGTTCTAATCCCGGCAGCTCCACTTCCCATCCAGCTCCCTGCTTGTGGCCTGGGAAAGCAGTTGAGGACAGACCAATGCACTGGGACACTGCACCTGCGTGGGAGACCTGGAGGAGGTTCATGGTTCCCAGCATAAGATCAGCACGCACCGGCCCGTTGTGGCTCTCTTGGGGAGTGATTAATCGGACGGAAGATCTTCCTCTCTGTCTCTCCTCCTCTCTGTATATCTGACTTTGTAATAAAAATAAATCTTTGGGCTCGGCAGCGTGGCCTAGTGGCTAAGGTCCTCGCCTTGATCCCATATAGCCGCTGGTTCTGGTCCCGGCAGCTCCACTTCCTCTCTGTCTCTCCTCCTCTCAGTATATCTGACTTTGTAATAAAAATAAAATAAATCTTTAAAAAAAAAATAAAAATAAAAAATAAATAAATCTTAAAAAAAAATAACTAGCAACTCTAATATGGTCTCTTACAAGGCCTACTTTAAAAATATTAAACTTATTATTCAGAAAAATGCATCAGAATTCAATTAATTTCTTCAACAAATCAGGATTCATAGAACTCAGAAGTTCCCATTTGCCTCCCCCCAGTGTGTTGTTAAACAGAGATAAGCAATTGTCCTTTGTATTTTTCATTCTCATTCTTGCAAATTTTCCTAAGGAAAAAAAAAACTTAAATAACAAATACAAGATTCTTTCATGAATGTATACTTGTTTTGACATTTCTAACCTAATTATTCCATTAAACAAGGAATTTTTAGTTGCACAGAACATTGACATTTAGGTACAAACAACATTTTAGGTTGCAAGAACGGTGACAGAGCCAACACTGGGGCACAGCAGGTACAGCCACAGCTTGTGATGCCAGCATCCCACATGGAAGCTGGTTCAAGCCCTGGCTGCACCACTCCTGATCCAGCTGCCTGCATCATCTGGGAAACGCAGCAGAAAATGTCCCAAGTACTTGAACCCCTGTTAGCCATGTCAAGCTCCTGAATCCTGGCTTCAAACTGACCTAGCCCTGGAGGTTATTACGGCCATCTGGGGAGGAAACCCGCAAATGGAAGATCTTGCCTCTCCCTTCTACTCTGCAACTTTGGCCTCCAAATAAATACATCTTTAAATTTTTTTTGTTTGTTTTACTTGAAAGTCAGAATTATAGAAAGAAAGAGGGACAGAGAATCTTCTATCCACTGGTTCACTCCCCCAAATGGCTGCTATAGTCAGAGCTGTGAATAGGTACAACTTGTTACAAACGATGAGGTTTAAGTTTCTACTGAATTCTTTCAGTAAAGAAATGAACTTCTCCATATAATAGAAAGGGCCAATTTCACTTAGAGATTTTGCTCAGTATACTTCCCCAAACAGTACTGCACAGAAAAAAGGCAAGGGCAGGCATTTAGCTGCAGTTAGGGCATTTAGGTCCCATATGAAAATACTCAAGTCAGTAACCCAGCTCCTAGGGAAAGCAGTGGCAGCCCAAGTAAGTCCCCAGATCTTGGCTTCAAGCATTCAGGGGAGTGAATCAACAGATAGAATCAATCAAACAATACATTTCTTTAAAATTTTAAAAGAAAAAGGATCTCAAATTTCTCTAAGAAAACCAACTTAATGTTTGTATGTTTTGGAAAGTGTTATCACAAGTTTGTCTTTTTTTTTTAACATAAAGATTATCCCCCAAATACAAGAAAAATAAATGACATCTTTCTGGGGAAGGCTGGCACGAAACAAACTGCCACCATTTAAGGTATTGGCCATGCAAGTTGGACAGTGGCCAGGAATGAAAAGGTCCTTTAAAGGAACAGCAACATTTTGCCCAGAACACATCCTGCGGTGGAGCCCGGGGATCTAAGAGGCCTTGCCCATAACGTAGGTCGCCAGCTCCATTTAGTCCAATGGGGGTGACCTATGGATTTATTCCACCTGGGGAGGTGATTCACTGCGCCCAGTGGTGGACACCGCCTGGTCAGAGAGCACAGCGTTGCATCCAAGCACCGACTGATTGCCTGGCTCGGCCCGGTGGGCGTCTCATCCACTCAGGGCCACAGGCCTCAGCTGGCTCAGTTCAGATCCCATCAGACAAGTCTGAGGTAACCGCACGGGCACGGCTCACCCGAGGAGCTGAGAGAGCAGCCGTCTGGAGGGCTCAGGTGGTTCCTCAGCCCGGGCCCTGCGGGGAAAGAGGGAGAGCGGGGAGCGGGTGTCCAGAGCGGTCAGAAGCGCGGCCCAGTCGCGAGGCCCACGCCAGCTGCTGCCTGTTTCGCGTGACGAACAAAGGGAACCAGGCAGTTTCCACCCGGGGTTCTGAGAAACGCTGTCTCCAGGGGCTCCTACCCGCCCCGGCATCAGAGACACAGTGAAGAGAACTGCGTTCTGGGGACTGCGCAGTGCCATCTGACTAAAAGGCAAGCGGCAATTATCTTTTCCCGTCTGTGGCTGTGGGGACTGTTCTGGAAGACTCTGCCCCCTCAGCTCGGCCTGAACCCTCACGTGGCAGGGATGACAAGGGACCCGCGGGGCAGAAACGCCTCCTCTCCTGCTTTGAGGGTGGACTTGGTCAGGGAGAGCGCAATATGCCCTTCACACAGAGAAACGGGCAGGTTTGGGTGGCTGGGGAGGAGACAAGACGGACCTTTACCCTCAAGCGGCCAGATACCTGGACGACGCCCAACCGGTTTCCCGCGCAGCAGGCGAGGCTCCCCTTCGTGGGGGCGGGACTTCCGGGAAGACAGTTCCGCCCCCTCATCGTGAGACTTCCAGAGAGCAGGTGTAGCAAATGTGGCCATGAGGGGTTTGCAGATGAAGGAAAATCACAAATTTAAGGGAAAATCACGTCACCTCATTGCTTCTGGTTTTCTGGTCTTCCTTTCCTCAGGACATTCGTTCCAAGGCTCTGAGGTGGACGTCACTGGGGCCACGCATGGGTGCATTCATGATGGGGAGACCTCTTTCATGACCTCCCTGGCGCTTTCTTATTTTGTCCTGGGTATTCTATCAGCGGATACACCTGCCACATATTCCCAGCCTGGCCTCAATGATTATGATCCCAGCATCTCCTGTCTCCTCCACAATAAACACCAGGAAATCTTGACCCATTAGGGGCCAGACCAACCAAATTCCTGTATGGTAGATACCGTCTTGGTTAATCTGAAATTTCACTTATCTACCAGCAGTCAATTTAGGGGCCTTAATTACTCAGAGTCCTCTAACACATTCTTCAGTCATAAAGAAATGAAATCAAACTGGCCACTGTCTCCCCTCTACTGAATTGCCAGTTTGCCTACTTCCATGAACTTAAGTCTTAGTGAGGTTTTTATTATTACTTTATCCATGGACTTGTTTGTGAATTCGACCAGTTCAATTTGACTTTTATTTTTTAAGTTATTTGAAAGGTGAAGAGGCACAGAAATAAATCTTCCATCTCATGGGCGTTAGTAGCCTATGTTTTTTTATTCCCCAGTTCTTGCCCGGACAGAGAAATTTTCAAAGACATAAATAAGGTGCACAAGTGAGAATAGACTTTAGTTAAGAGAGTGAATATACATTCACATGAACGTGGGCAACTCCACCTGGGGAGCTAGCTGTCATGAGTGGGCCAGAATTACAGACAGCGTTCAAGCATGGTCCAGAAACCAAGCTGATGCCACGTGATGCCTCCTTCTCACAGTAAAGGCTGTTGCCCTGACTGAATATATAAACAGGGAGAAGTATGAGTGGGGTTTTTGTGTGCATGAGACTCTCTGGGAGTTACAAGGTACCTCCTTGTGAAGCATAACTCCCATATCATCATTGTATCTTCTTCCTGGCCCGGTATTAGACACAGGGGCATCATGGGAGAGTGGGTGTACTGCCTTGACAGGTAAAGGGGTGGAGATGCTGTGCGATGGAATGCTACACAGACATTTTTTTAAAGTCCTCCAGCTTTATGCATTCCTGATTCCCTGCCTCATTCCCAATATCACATCTACTGGTTTACTCCCCAAATGCCCTTAGACAGTCATGGCTGGCCTGGGCAGAAGCCAGAAGTCCAAACTCCATCCAGGTGTCTCATGTGGGCAGCAGAGACTCTGGTCTTTGAGCCATCACCTGCTGCCTCCCAGGTTGTGCAGCTGCTGGAAGCTGGAATCAGGTCCTAAGACAGAATTTAAACCAAGTCACCCTGATACCAAAAGATGCTGGTGTTCCAAGCCGTGTCTTAACTGCTGTGCCAAACGTCTGTCCCTAAGTAAGTGAAATCTAAGATTTTTATGTACAGAGGATATAATGACTGCATAAAAATTTAAGAATGTATACTCAGTAAAACCCAAGGTTAGGTAACAACACATACATAAACGAAGTCTTATTTTCTGATAAAACTATACATTCTGAAATAGTCTTTAAAATTCTAGTTGTTTTAACAAATGTTCCTAACATATCCATAGCTGTAATCTGAATGTGGCTTACTCTGATTATTTACCATGGTAAGAAAAATATATATGTAAGTTATTTCTGTGGTAAGCAGCCTGACACAGCATATCCATCTGTTAATGAATTTCACTGGAAGGGACAGCTGCCAGTCTCTGGGAAAATAACTGTTTCCACCCTCTTCCCACAGAGACCAAGACACATTATTACAAATCAGAAAAATGTTTATTAAGGAAACCATCTGATGGCTTTCCTTCAGCTTAGTTTTACAGACTACAAGGCAATTTGAAGGCAACTACAGTTTCAATCATTAACATAACATAAGGTGCTTATTCTATAACTGGAAAGTTGCTGAGGTTTGTGACATACCACTATAAATGTAAGTATTATTAAAAATTACAAATTGTTTGGTGATTACTTTGATAATCTCTTGAGCAGCAGCTCCTACAAAGAAAGAAGAGAAAAGTAAACCTTCAAAAGATTTTCAAGAGTGATATAAACATATTCAATTCTG
Source organism: Ochotona princeps (assembly GCF_030435755.1). Lineage (NCBI taxonomy): Eukaryota > Metazoa > Chordata > Mammalia > Lagomorpha > Ochotonidae > Ochotona > Ochotona princeps. The sequence continues at coordinate 15,373,167 of NC_080847.1, read as the reverse complement.
CACAAAACCTTTGCCAAGGCAGTTATTTAAAAGTAATCCAAAACAGGCATAGCATAGTGAGTCATATAAAAATTTTAAAGTATAATTTTTATAATAGTCTTATTTTAGATATTCCTTTTTTTATTTTTATTGGAAAGTAAGATATACAGAAAGGAAGAGAGACAGAGAGGAAGATCTTCCCTCCGTTGATTCACTCCACAAGCGGCCACTACGGCTGGAGCTGAGCCCAACTGAAGCCAGGAGCCAAGAGCTTCTTCCGTGTCTCCCATATGGGTGCAGGGTCCCAAGGCTTTGGGCTGTCTGACTGCTTTCCCAGGCACAAGCAGGGAGTTGGATGGGAAGCGGTGCCTCCAGCACATGAACCAGGATTCTGGCGCGTGCAAGGTGAAGATTTTAGCTGCTAGGTTATCATACCAGCTCTTATTTTAGATATTTCATACAATGGATATTATTATTTAAAACAATGAAATGGATCAGCAAGATACAGGAAGCAAACAAAGCAAAGTTGTAACTGCAGCCTGGCTGACAGAACTTTTTAAATGGATAAAGAGGCAAAAGGATTCTCAAGGATACTCTTCAGTCCCAGCATTTGAATTTTTACCTTGTGCCTGTTTTAGACCAAAAAAAAAAAAAAAAGACAAATATATATATGTTCTAAATGGATTTTTTAATTTATAAAGGAGCTACAGAAGACATTGTCAGGTCTCAATAATTACTCAAAACAAGAGGACTGGCATCATAGCACAGTAGATTAAGCCACTGCCCATAACACCAGCAACCCATATGACTTGTGAGTTCAAGCTCTACCTGGTCTACTTCTAACCCAACTTCCTGCTAAAATGCTTGGGAAACCAGCAGCAAATGTCCCAAGTGCTTGGGCCCCTGTCACTCCATGTGGGAGACTTGGATGAAGTTCCTGATTCCTGGCTTTGCTCTGGTCCAGCCCTGGCCACTATGGTCATTTGGGAAGTGAACCAGCTTATGGAAGATCGTTTTGCTAACTCTAACTCTGCCTTTTCAAATAAATAAATAAATCTTTAAAAAAATAGGACCCCCAGCAGCATGGTAGTCTAGTGGCTGAAGTCATTGCCTTGCTAACACCAGAATCCCATAAGGACACTAGTTCTAATCTCAGATGCTCCGCTTCCCAACTAGCTCCCTGCTTGTGGCCTGGGAGGGCAGTTGAGGACGGCCCAAAGCCTTGTAACCCTGCACCCATGTAGGAGATTCGGAAGAAGCTCCTGGCTCCTGGCTTCAGATCAGCTCAGCTCCGGCCACTGTGGCCACTAGGGGGAATTAATCATTGGGTGGAAAATCTTCCTCTCTGTCTCTCCTCCTCTCTGTATATATGACTTTGCAACAAAATAAAATCAAATCCATTTTTAAAAAACCAACAAGAAAAATATTTTTTTTTCTTATAATCAGAACCTTTTTCTTTCACAACTATTTATAGATTTAGTAAAATCTAAGACTCTATTACATAATGTTTTAGGCAGAAAAGATACAGTAGGGAGAAAAAGCCAAAAAAGATTCATTTGCCCTCATGGATCCTATGTCTAACAGTGAGACAGATAATTTACAAATAAATAGAATGTATAACATATCACATGACCATGATGGCTAAGAAGAAAAAGCAAGGAAGGGGTCAGGAGTACAAGAGGGATCCCAGTGTAAAGAGGGAGTCAAGGACAGCCTCAAAGAGATCATATTTAAACAAAATCTGGAAGAAGACAAGGAATAAAATAGCATGTGCAAGATGCTACAGAATACAAAGAGATAAAGAAACATCCATTTATACTTTTTTCTACTACAGGCAAGTTCTAGTCATGCAACCTCTTTTTAAAATATGAATAAGCTAATATGAATTATTAGCTTTTTTCTATGAATCAGCTGATTGTTATTTTGGTACAAGATGTTGTGTTTTAGTTTCAAATAAAGTATCCAGATCCAGCCTTAATTTAGGTCTGTATTATTACACTTTAACCACGGAATATTAACTAGACCTGTATCTACTTCCAAGAGTTAATCATCTAGATGGAAAATGGCATAAGCAAATAGCTCAGTCTACAGAAGAGCACAAGGAGAAGAGGAAAATTTTTCTTTACTTTTTGTTTATTTGAAAGGCAGAGAGACAGATCTTGCATCCACGGGTTGATCTTCCAAATACCCACAACAGCTGGGCTGGGCTGCACTGGGCCAAGGCCAGGAGCTCCATCTGGCTCTCCCACGTGGATGCACGGATTTAAGTACTTGACCCATCACCTGCTGCCTCCCAGGGAGAGCATTAGCAGGACTCTAACTCCAAAGCAGAGGAAAGACTTGACCCTAGGTCCTTAGACATGGGATACCGGCATCCTAAATAGCAGTCTGACACTGCCACAACGTCTTCTCAAAAGATGTTATGGACTGAATTGTGTTTCCCTAAAAACTATTATGCTTTCGTGGTGGAGGCCTTGGCTGCGTGGAGCCTACCACTAAGGGGCACAGGAACTGGAGGGAGGCTGAGTTCTGGTCGGGTCACAGTTGTAATCCCTTGGCACAAATATCAATTCGGCTTTGACGCACCATGCCGGATTAGACCACAGCACAGTTTGGTGCTCCGGAGGACCAGGATAGACGTTGGACGGGCTCGGCTAGGCCTCAACCCCATCTGAGCCATATATGAGATATGCGTGGGTATGGACGAGCCGTGGCTGGGCTGAAACTCTCAACAACAGGAACCAGAATGGATTGAAGAGCAGAGCTGGCTGAAGGACCTGCTGGAATGCGTGAAGCCCGACACCATGAAGGAGTCGGAGGGAGGAACCTGAACAGTTCCTCTGACAGGACACTGACTCTACAAATAAACGCAAGAAGCATGGAGGTAAATAACCCAGAAGAGGCTTTGGAATGTGACCCACTGGAATACACTTGGCTCGGGTTGGGGCAGACCAGGCTGAGTCGGTTCACGTCATCCACTGGCAAGCCCAAGTGCTGAAACTGTGTGGGGGCCTGGCCGGGTTTGGTTGCGATAAAAAAAAAAAAAAAAAACAGTATAAAACACAAAATGCCAAGGTGAAATGGCCTGTGCTAGCAGGGAATGCAACACCCGACCAGCACTCCTCCCACTGGTTTAGGTGAGGGACGAGAGTGTGATGGGCAGAGCCGGGGAGAGATGCGATACTCATTGGTTCCAATAGAGGTCGGGGCTCAGAAGAGAACCAACCCAGGGGTTAAAACCATCAGCTGATCGGAGTGATGGACGGTGGCGGGCACTGTGCTTACTAGTAGTACATGTAGGAGCCTGGACTGGGAATGCCTCAAAGTTTTTTTTAGGGGGATTCCCCTGAACAAAATGGAGGAATCAAAGCATTAATCAAAAAAAGATGGAAAATGGAGTAGATGAATCAACCACCTCAGCTTTATGCTTGCAGCGGAAAACTGGACAAGGGGAAACCCTAAGACGGACTATGTCAATCAGTGGACTCTGCACCAGCCTCATCATACCTGGACTGTTGCTGATGATATGTTGGAGCTTCTAATTGATCGAGGTGACGCTCTGCTGGCTCTGCCTACAAACCTGAGAGGGCCTCCCTAAGAGGCCGTTGAACTTGAACTGGACAAGTGGGATGCTGGACTCTGTATGGTGTAAACTTTTAATTAGGGAATCTCAACGGAACTTGAGCTGTGGTTATGCATCAAGGTGAAGGAATTCATGATGGGGGAAGGGTTTGGGGTGAAGGGGGGGGAATCCCAGTCATGTAATGCAATGTAATTAATGAATAAATGAATATTAAAGAAAAGAAAAAAAAAAAAACTATTATGCTTTCTCTTGACATTTTTACCATGTGAGAGGTCACAGTGAGAAGGGCCTGAACCCAGGATTTAGGTGCTTACCACACCCCAACCTCCAATTTTCAGGCTTCAGAACTGTCAAAAACAAATTTCTGGTGTTTGTAAGTCACCTAGCCTATAGAATTATTTCCCCCCCAGCCTATAGTATTATGACACAGCAGTACAAACTAAGGGAGAGAAATAAATGAAGTGAAAGAAGAAGAGAATTTTTATGAATGAGATGGCATTTTTGAGTTGTGCCTTGAAGAACAGGTAAGTTCTAGATAGACACGCAGAAAATAGACGTTTAAGGCGAATGGACCCAGAGGAACAATGATCCAAGAGCAGAAAATCAAAGGGCATTTCTGACAGAAAAGCAATGAACTTGGTAGAAGTAATCAAAAGGTTAAGCAGAACCAAAACGCAGGATCTTTAATGTCCAGTTAAGTTCTTGGCCTTATTTTCTGAGGACCCTAAGAATGTGCATTGTGCGGCAGAGCGCTGATTAAGTGAGGGACAGCATCAGAATTAACACCTTCAAAGAATCAGTGCTTATTCCGGAATTCCAAATGGATGTCAGAGGGACAGAAGGAAGGACAGAGAACAGTCTGAAGGAAATCACTGTGGCAGGATACTCCAGTGAAAACAGCTAAGAAAAGAGGACTTCATATTAAACTAGTAACTACTAGGTAACAACAGATGACAGTTGTCTCAGCTTGGAACTCACCCCCCAGGAAGGCAGCGATGGTGTGTGGCTCAGCAGCTCCATAACGACAACTACAGGAAAGAAAGACAGGTGACCTTAGTAGAGCCTGAGGATAGCTGCGTACTACTCTCAAATGCCCTGACAGATACTCACAATTCATGGATATAATCATCTTTCACCATCACAGATAACCCATATTCCTGAAGGAAGGCAGTGAGACAAGACTTCAACTTTCCTACGTCTTCTTCAACTTGATAATTAGACACTCCTAAAAAAATATATATATATATAAATTCATTTTCATTAAAGTATGACTCAAAATTAATGGCTACTGTCTATTTAATTCAGTTTCAGCTGCTCTATTCAAAAAAGTAAAGCATAGAAGTTAAGATAAAACAAAAATAATGGGAAACATGAGATCAGCATTTGCAAATATCATATATCTATAATAAAAGACCCATTAAACCTATTAAAATTTTGAGTTCAATTAAAGTTCCCTGTTCTACATCCAAAAAGCACATGGCACAAGATAATTACTTGATAAAATAATTGAATAAATTAAAAAAACTTGCTCTATTTATACCCTTCATGCAAATCATGATCCTTTTTATTTATAAGAAATTTAATGACTTTGAGGAAGTAAAGCTACAATAATAGGTAATATTTATAAAACATTTATGGATGCTAGATACTGTCCATATATGTATATCTCTTAAAGATTTATTTAATTTATTGGAAAGCAAATTTACAACTTACAGAAAGAAGGAGACACAGAGAGAAAGATCTTCCAACTGCTGGCTCACTCCCCAAATGGCCACAGAGGCCGGAGCTGAGCCAATCTGAAGGAAGGAGCCAAAAGCCTCCCCTGGTCTCCGTGAAGCCAACAAAACACAATCTAAATAATGCTTGGTGACTTACAAGGCAAACCCAGACAGTTTTGTCCCTTCCATTCGTTGCTTTTAGAGATCTAACTTTAGAAAGCAAGTCGTCATGTAAGAAGCCAACCCTAGGGGCTGGCATGATGGTTCAACTGGCTAATCCTCCACCTCCAAGTGCCATATCCCATACAGATGCTGGTTTATGTCTTGGCTGCTCTGTTTCCCATCCAGCTCTCAGCTTGTGGCCTGGGAAAGCCATGCAGGGTGGCCCATATGTGAGACCTAGAAGAAGTTACTGGCTTTGGATCAGCTCAGCTCCAGCCATTGAAGCCATTTGGAGAGTGAACCAATGGATGGAAGATCTTTCTCTTTCCTTTTTCTTTTTTAATATTTATTTTATTTTTATTGCAAAGTCAGATATACAGAGAGGAGGAGAAACTGAGAGGAAGATCCTCCACGCATTAATTCACTTCCGGAGCTGAGCTGATCTGAAGCCAGGAACCCAGAGCCTCTTCTGGTCTGCCACGTGGGTGCAGGGTTCCAAGGCGCTGGGCCATCCTTGACTGCTTTCCCAGGCCACAAGCAGGGAGCTAGGTGGGAAGTGGGGCCGCCAGGATACTGCACCAGGCCCTCTCTCTTTCCTTCTTTCTATAAATCTGCCTTCCAATAAAAAGAAACAAATCTTAAAAAAAAAAAAAAGTGAAAGAAAAAGAAAAAGAAGAAACTTACCCTAGCATTGTCAAGCCCAAGCTAGTCATGTGAAGAGAGAAAGGCCTAACCAGCCCTGGGATGCTCCCATTACCTCAGGTGACAGAGACCTGAGTGAAAATGTCTTCCTGCACATCTAATTCATTCATTCAGATGACTCCAGCACTGGGCACTATGCAACTCCAGGAACTGGCCCCACCCCAGAGAGAGTTGCCAGAGCCCCATCAATCCACAAAATTACTAGATAATACACTAATTATTTCACACCACCAAGTTTTGGAGTGGTCTGATGTAATCTAGGTAACTCAAATCTTATCAAATCACATTTTTTAAAAAATCAATATACACATGATATTTATTCCTTTTATTTCTTCTGGTAGACTTGCCCATTGCTCTTAGGGTCACCTGGCAATAGACAGGGCAACAGATCTTAGGATATGTATAGGATAAGCTATTATGCAATAATCCTGGACAACTAAAACTATCAACAAAGATAAAAATATTCTACACAACTTTACATATTTGAAATTATGCCAATTCTCTAATTATTGCATTTATAGATAACAAAAATGTACACGGAACAAAGAAATCCCTTTAAAAAATGTATACCAAACAAAGCAATGCCAAGAAGTCACTGGCATAAACCTCTGTGGTTTTCCTGGTCCACTAAATTAAGCTCAGTGTGCATCTCAGTAGTAAATTATGCAAACTGATAGAAAAAAATAAACAGCTTTCTTTTACATGCATCCTACGACATTCCTCCTGCAATAATTTAGAACTGAACACTATTTGCAAACAGTTACACTTAAAAATCTTCACTGGTACGAACTATAGGTGCCATCTGATTACATTCCAGTACCACCTTGAAAACACCATGAGAACATGCAAGATTCAATTTACATGTCTATTCAAGATTTTGCTATATTTGGCAATTCACTTGATATTCTTACCTGGGTATCTACCATGATGCTTATGAAATCTGTCAACAGCCCGCAACATTAAATATAATACTATTTCATTATCTGGATTGTCCATTCTGGAAACTGCAGAGGAAAAATTCAGTGTAATTTCACTAATTCACAACTAACCATGTTAAGTTTAGTACGTACTCAAATTTCAAGATGAACACAAAATCACTACAAAATATTTAAGTATTTTTAACAATAAAATAGAAAATGATGAGTTAACAGCAAAAGGAGACACATTGAGATCTTGTAGTCTCAGACACAATCTTGACTGAAGCAGTGGCATGCTGACTTCAGCTCCTACGCACAGCATACCACACACAGCAAAACAAACATCATTTCATGTAAATTCAGTTTATACAATATGTAAATTAAAATTTGCATCTTTAAATTAAAATCAAGTTAGCATCAAAAGTTCTGACACTTACTAATTTCATCCTTGTTAATTGTATCCAACCCATATTCTTCAGCTAAGGATCGACATCTTACCACTCGAAGAAATGCAGAATTGCTGCCTGAACACAAGAAAGAAATAATGGAAACACTGGTTGTGGATAGATAAATATTCCAAGTCAAAGGACAGCTAACAAATAGGAATTTTTTCTTTTTTTTTAAAAAAGATTTATTTATTTTTATTGCAATGTCAGATATACAGAGAGGAGGACAGTAAGGAAGATCTTCTATCTGATGATTCACTCTTTAAGGGACCGCAACAGCCAGTGCTGTGCCGATCCAAAGCCAGGAGCCAGGAACTTCCTCCAGGTCTCCCATGCGGGTGCAGGGTCCCAAGGCTTTGGACCATCCTCGACTGCTTTCCCAGGCCACAAGCAGGGAGCTGGATGGGAAGTGGAGCAGCCGGGATTAGATCCGGCATCTATATGGGATCCCAGCACATTCAAGGTGAGGACGTCACCCACTAGGCCATGGTGCTGGGCCCAGGAAATTTTCTATGTATCTTTCACAGATACAGAATGTAAAAGAAATGTCTTCCTTTTGGCCCTAATAATTAGTAGAGAAGACAATGGGACACAAATCCTCTTAAATTTGTATCCCTGGCACTACAACCAGGTCAGTGCTAGTTAAAAAGGTGCCTCACTGAGCTCCATTTTCATTTGTAACTTCAAGACAATACTATTTACCTTTTAGAGTTTTCTATAGATCAAATGTGACAAGCATATAAAATACATAGCACAATGCCTGAAATGGCTCAATAAACGTGTTTCCATATTATGGAAAAATAGTCCTAAAGAAAATAGTGTTAATACTGTGTTCTTGGTATTTACATTTTTTAAGGTTTTACATTATGGAAATTTTTCAGTATGCCCTAACACAGACAGAACAGAACAGCAAACTCTCAAATAACCAACATCAAGCTTTTAGTTTGCAACTGTGTAATAGGACACAAATTCAGAAACAAAGTATATGTTACACAATGGCACAAAACAGTAAGACTGAGCCTAAATAGATACTGTGGAAAAGTCACAAAACAGGGAGGCTGACTGTACAGGGAAGTCTACTGTAAAATAGGGAACATGAACACAGGCGTATGGCAAAACGGTTAACACAACACTTGGGATGCCTGTATCCCCTTATCAGAGTGTCTGGGCTCAAATCCCAGCTTTGCTCTCAGTTCCAGGTTCCTATTAAACTGTACCCTGGTAGGTTACAGGTGCTGGACCCAATTCTTGGGTCCCTGCTATCCATGTGGGAGACATCAGCTTGAACTCCATCCAGGGTCCTGGCTTCAGCCTGGCTCAGCCCCCACCATGCTATGGACACTGGGAAATCGAACCAGTAGATAGGTCTTTCTGCCTTTCTCTGTCTTCCAAATAAAATAAAAACAAATTTTTTAAAAGACAGGTAGTATGCAGAATATAAACCTTTGTAGGAACTATGTATAATAGATCCAGGGAAAAATCTTCAGATGACATGTAAGAGAAATTTTTAAAATATTGTTTTGAAAAAAAAATTATTTTTAAACTTATTTCATGAATAAAAGAATATGAGTCACAGAGAAAACTCTGAGCCTAGCCACTCTGAAACTAGACAACCAGTCCTTAATTCCATCAGTCATTCAACATAGACCAAAATGAGTTTTTAAACCAGAACCATCAATGTACATGTAACTCAAGACTTCAAACTCTTTAAATAAAATTTCCCAAATTACTTAAAATTACCAAGATGAAAATAATTCTGCATTAACGATAATTTTCAATTAATGGACCTTCAAGCCTTTTTAGCATTGTCATAGGTAGATATGTTCTACTGCTGAGACAGTCTTAAAGTATCCTCTATAGAAAGAGGGGGGGAAAATCTTACCTAATGGCTACATATCTATCCATTAAAACCACAGAAAATTCAGAATCCCAACCATTTATATTTAGAACTCCTAGAAAATGTTCCTTGTGGTAATTTTTGTTTTTACAAAGTAAAATAAGCTAAGTAGACTTACAGAGCAACTTTAATTCTTTCTCTGAAATGGACTCTGGTGCCTGTAAAGAGATAAAGGCAGGTTTTTGCTCCAGTACAGCAAAGATTAACAAAGGATGTGGCACAAAGCCAATCACTGTTAAGACGGGAAGGCTTTCTCCAAGAGCTGGGAGGGTGCCTGAAAAACAGCATGGTTTGCCTATCGCTAACATTCACTCTAGACAGGCAAATGAGAGCTCTGTCCAAAGCATTACAGAGCCAGTGAAACCCTTTCTGGCTAGAATTACATGATCAGGCTATACAGAGACGTATGGCAAAACCAAAGTGCCCACCAGCTCACCTGGCCAATGGACTGTAGCAATTTGGCAGCATGATTACCCACAGCAGCAGCATCTTTCTTTGCTTTCTCACGGTAACTAGGGACAGAGAAGCAGCAGCAACTATTAGGACAACTGTTACCTGGCAGAATTTAAATTATCACTCTGAAGCAAACAGATATTCTCTTTTCATGAGATACCTTGAGTCTGGCAACACATGAAATGTGAAAATGCCAGGAAACACCACCAGCAGCACCTGTTAGAAGTTGAGGTTTTCGAAAAACAGCCAGGTTCAGCAAAATCATGCTTCAATGCTATAAACTGCTAAATACTAAAATTAAAATAGACATGAGACAGCTGAATAGTAATCTATAGCCATTTTAAGGTGTATCAAACTCAGCTGTATATAAACTAATAATTGAAATGTCAATGTAGAAATCACAGGATGTGGTTCAGAACTTGCAATCTTTTTTTTTTCCTTTTTTGTCTTTTAACATATTGGTTACTCAATACCATGTCAACTAATTCCATAACGTTATAAATTGTTACTGATGTAATGTCGGGGCTTTTAATTGATCAGGATGATACTCTGCCGGCTCTACCTTCAGACCAGAGATGGTCTCCCCAACAAACCGTTGAACTTATCTGGACAATAAGATGCTGGACTTTATGCTTGATAGATGCTTGCAATGAAAGAATCTCAACTGAATTTGAACTGTGGTAATGCAACAAGGTGGAGGAATCCACCATGGGGGGGGGGTTTGGGGAGGAGTGGGGGGAATCCCAATGCCTATAAAACTGTGTCACATAATGCAATGTAATCAATAAAAAAAAATGAATGCAAAAAAAAAAGAAGTTGGGGTTTTTTTCAGGGTTGGCAATAAGCCCCCCACTCCCCCTAAAATCCAGGCCCCCTGTATAATGAACAGAACCCAACTTAAGAATTTCTAGAGTGAGCCAAGATCCAGGCCTCTGACACAGGAACTGAGAAAACATGTTACTGAAGAACATGAGTTACCCCATTCAAGTCAAATCCAAGGAAAGCTAGATACTTCAAAACTGTCTATTTATAAATTCATGTAAAAAATATTCTTAAGGTCTATTTAGAAATGATCACTGTGTAAGCTAAACTATCTCCCACACGAGGCCACACTTTTTTCTACCTTCAACTGTTTTTCCTCAAGCTGAAGTCACAGGCTAAGCCAACAAACTAAGATTTGTTAGACAGTAACTGGCATGAAGGGTAGTTTGTCTGGGGAAGCAACATCCCTGTGCGACACCATTTGACCCTTGAGGAAACCAAACCTACAGCCGTGGATGCATCAGTACCAGGGGAATAGTGACTGAGACACATCCCTAGAACAGTCTATGTATGTTCCAGCCACTGACACCTGGGAGGCAGGTGTCTACCTGTCGTTTATGGACACATCAAATGCCAAAAAGTCCACCAAAACTAAGGCTTCACAGTTCTGTAACAGAGATAACATTGCAAGAGATGGCCAAGGCTCAGAGCAGAGGCTCTGGAGCCAGGCTTCATGGAGCTCAAACCCTGGTACTGTCATTTACCTTGTCTGCCTCCGTTTCCTCTTCGTAAACCAGAGATGATCACAGCATCTTTCTCACATGGTTGTTTAAACCCAACGCATGTGTTGTTAATTACTACACAAAATAGCTCAGAGCTCAGAGTAAGTGATGAAATGTTAAGTTTTATCATGAAATCTGAAAATTCTGGAGGATATATAGGAATTCAATGCATGTTCCACTCAATTTTGCTTCAACCAAAAACTTTTCAAGCAGAAAAAAAATCTTTGAAGGGAAAAAATATTTCCCCTAAATTCTTTAGCTTATTTCTAAAGCAATGAGATCCCTAAGAGACTGATTTCTGAGTGATAAAATGTTCATCTTACCAAAAAAAAAAAAATTAATCTGTCAGTTAAAATTATTTGAGTACAGTGACTTACACATTTTGCAGTTTTATATATTTTCCTGAATCTGCAATCATGTCAGGAATTGTGCCTCGAACAGGTAAATTTCCTTGACCTTCTTTGGCCACAAATTCCTTTAAGGCACGAGCTAAGATCCAAAATGATGGTGTCTAGAATAATTAAGAAGAAATTAACATTCAGATGCACCTTACTTTGAAATGAACTTTTAGGAAAAAAAATTTTATTCCTGGCTATTATTACCTGTTTGGTGATATTTATGCAACGATCATCATTAAATATATCTTCAATACTGCTTGGAATCTAGTAAAGGAAACGAAACACTTATTAATACTAAGAATGCGCCCACTTTTGTTTTTTTATTTGTTTTGTTTAAGATTTATTTATTTTTATTACAAACTCAGATATACTGAGAGGAGGAGAGACAGAGAGGAAGATCTTCTGTCTGCTGATTCACTTCCCAAGTGACCGCAACGGCCTGTGCTGTGCTATCCAGAGCCAGGAGCCAGGAACTTCCTCCAGGTCTCCCACACGGCTGCAGGATCCCAAAGCATTGGGCCATCCTCGACTGCTTTCCCAGGCCACAAGCAGGGAGCTGGATGGGAAGTGGAGCTGCCGGGATTAGAATCTGCGTCCATATGGGATCCCAGCACATTCAAAACGAGGACTTTAGCTGCTAGGCCACCGTGCTGGGCCCTGTGCCCACTTTTGATACCAATTCTAGTTCTTCATATAATTTTTTAAATTCTCAAACTGTATCAAACATGAACTTCTGATTTATTTAGCTTTGTCTAGAATCAGTACCAGAAGGATTTCTATTAATAACTAACTACACAAATTATAGGTTTTGATTCTAGTATGTGGAAAAAAGAAATCTCTTAGTGGTAACTTCTTAACTGGTCTTTGTACTTTCACATAAAAAAAATTATTTATTTTTATTGCAAAGTCAGATATACAGACAGGAGAAAGAGACAGGAAGATCTTCCGTCCACTGATTTACTCCCCAAGTGGCTGCAACAGCTGGAGCTGAGCTGATCCCAAGCCAGGAGCCAGGAGCCTCTTCCAGTCTCCCAAACAGCCTCCTGGGACACAAACCGGTGCCCACAAGGGATCCCAGCATGTGCAAGGAGAGGACTTCAGCCGCGAGGCTGTTGCGTTGGGTCTATACTTTCACTCTTGATCCCTGACATTCTGATTGCCTCAGAAGAGCCAGAATGATGATATTTTAGAAAACCAAGGTCTATTGGTCCATTCCCTGCTCTAAATGCAATCACCCATGAGGCCCCAGGATGATCTGGCCTTTGGCCTCAGCTTCTTCAACATTTTCTGCTGGCTCCACTTCACGTCAATCACACAGGCTGTTTCAGGGCCTCAGCACAGGTGCTGCTACTCCTTGGGCAGCTACCAGACAGACAGACCTCTGCAGGTCATTTCAACCAGGCTTCTGCTTAAAAACAACTCTGCCCTCATCGTAAAATTGCCTTCCAATCCTAGACCCCCTCCACCATATCAGGCTGACCCTCTTTGTTCTGCTCTAATTTTGTTCACAGCAACTGGTACATTTCTATGTGCTTGCTTACTTACTATGCCCTAACCATCAGGACACTGTATTTTTTAAATTGGGGTAAATTATATATTTAGTGTGAAATCAACCCTAAATATACAATTTGATGTTTTCCGATTAAGTATACTTATGTGTTTTCACCCATCAACCCAATTAGGATATAAAATGTACACCTCCCCAGGAAACAGATATGCAAAGCACACACCTCCACCACTCAGCAACAATGCCTTTCTGTGTGTAATGATAACTTAACTGTTTTCCTAATGTGAAAAAAAAAAATTTTACTCTTTTAAACGGTAAGAAATTTTGAACTTAAACTACCCAGGTGTATTATTCCAAAGCTCTTTGGTCAGAATCAACATCAAAGCCGCAATAAAACAAAAGAGACCTAAATTATCCTCCAAATAATGTTACAAGTAACAAAGAACATCTCCCATTATGTCCAAATAACTGCTGTCAAGCAAATGCAGAGAAACACAATTTGATTTTCACTATTTTGGGCCAACAAAACATCACCTTCATTCTATAACTTTTACCTCTAAGTAGTTACAATTCACAAGTCACGAATCTCAACTAAGTCATATGAACTACTGTTATCAGCTTTATATGCTGAAGCACTGACATTCATTTTAACAAGGACAACAAAAACTCTTACAAACACAGGTTTAAGCTGTATCAGAAATGCTTTTTTCTAACTATGTATTTAGAAGATATTGATGGAAATCATGATAATCAACTATTTGCCGTCAGAAAGCATCTTAGATGAATCACACGGCCACCCTTTTCATACCTGTGTTGTATTAAGTGCAGTGTTCACATTTTTAATAGCTTCTTCAAAATTCTCCTCATCTTCAGGAGTCCCATTTTCATTCTTTAGGATTCCTATCAGAACAGGAACTAATTAGCAAACAGTAGCCCTTTTCTTCTCATGCCTGTTTCCTCAACAACACAAACACCCTTGTCAGATTCTGAAGGGAGCAGCATCTTGGAACTTAAGAAACAGAGCTTAGCATCATTCCTTCAAATTATACAAGAAGTGGTTCCTTCACCACCCCGCCCCCAGAAAGAGGAGCAAAACAGAAGCTCAGAATGTCATCCTCTAATTAAGGTATCAACAGAAATCCCATCAGTATCTACTTGAAGCAATCTGACTTCCAACTTTATACAATATTTCGTTATACACATTCCATACTATTACCTTGTCTAATCAACTCTCTGAAGTCTTCTTTTTCTTTATATGTTTTAGGTATTCGTCCATTTGTCTATATTGGTTTAAAAAATTTAAGAATCTAGTTATAAAACTCAAAATACAGAAATTCAGAGTCCAAAGTCTCCCCCATCCTCCACCTGAGATTTCCTCAGTCTGTACCTCAGGGCTCACTTGACAGAAAACAGAACCTGTGGGCCAGCCCTCTACATTCACCACCCACTGTTGGTTCCAGGATGACATTTATTCAAATTTTACTTTATTAGTAAAAGTATCATCAACCACAGAAGAACTGCTAGACTTGAATTTTAAAATACCCCATTTGCTCTAAAACCTCCTAAGGGGGAAAAAAAAAATCAAACCATATTCCGTGTAAGGAAATCGTTATAATAAAGTAAAAATAATCACACAGAATTTCTTGTTTAAAAAAAAAAAGACTTACCTCACTATACCACTGAGCTAAATATTTAGCAACAATCACAATCCATGGAGTATGGCTATGGTCCTAAAATTGAGATATAAAGAAAATGTCAGTATAAATTACCATAATTCTTTATTACAAAACACATTTTTAATAAAAACAGCATTTACAATCATCTAGTATATTCAAAGCAGTGGACAGAAAAGAATGAACCGGCTTAATAAAATTTACACATTTTTTTGAGAGGCAGTGTTCAAATGAATCCCGGATGGCAAGGTTTGTACTATGACTATTCCTATTTCACAAGCAAGAAAACAGTCTCAAGGGTTACAATGACTCAGATCGCTTGATTTCAGACATCAATCCTAGACCAACAGAAGAGGACCAGGCCTGGCACATAAGTCTAGTGGCTAAAGTCCTCACCTTGCATGCGCCCA
This sequence comes from Ochotona princeps, assembly GCF_030435755.1. Classification (NCBI taxonomy): domain Eukaryota; kingdom Metazoa; phylum Chordata; class Mammalia; order Lagomorpha; family Ochotonidae; genus Ochotona; species Ochotona princeps. Next base: position 15,357,778 of record NC_080847.1, on the reverse strand, counting down.
GATCCCATATGGGCGCCGGTCTGTGTCCCTGCAGCCCCACTTCCCATCCAGCTCTCTGCCTGTGGCCTGGGAAAGCAGTTGAGAATGGCCCAAGGACTTGGGACCCTGCACCCAAGTGGGAGACCTGGAAGAGGCTCCTGGCTCCTGTCTTCGGATTGGCTCAGCTCCAGCCGTTGCGGCCAGTTGGGGAGTGAATCATGAGACGGAAGATCTTCCTCTCTGTCTTTCCTCCTCTATCTATATCTGACTTTCCAATAAAAATTTTAAAAATTAAAAAAAAAAAGAGAGAGAAAAGAGGACCCTTTATGTTTCCTGAGGAGCCAAATAAATATGGGCAATTGAGTTAAGTGCGAAAAGCAAATACATTTTTTATCTACTCGTTATAAATGTCATGATTTCTCTAAGGAAGAATACAGCTGCCTTAATAATTTTCAAACACTACAACTAAGTTGCAAACAGAATCAATTTCAGCAAACACCCAACCCAAATCCCAACTTTTCTAAAGTACATTCTAAAGTACATTTGTTGAAGAAAGCGCTATGAAGAAAAATGTCCGACTTCTTGACCCAGTTGGCAAACTTTTAGTTTATATACTTCTTAAAGTTTGTTTTTAAATTAGGAGGGAAATAAAGTTACTAAAAATAAACATACTAAAACTATACTAAGTAATCTATATGATAGGAAAATGGAAGTTTATACTACCTTCTCATTTTAGTATAATTCAAAAAATCAGGCTGAAATTTTTTAAGTCTATCTAAATGGTAAGGGCACAAAACTACAAACCTTTTTTTCCATATGATCCAAATCATAAGACTGAAAATGTTCTTGCAGTTCAGGAAATGGCTTGTCTAGGCGTAGGTCCTCCAATGCATTATCTGGATGAGATTCTATTACTGTGAAGCAATTCAAAAAGGGAAGCTTAATTAAAAACACTGTTGGCACAACAGCACCTTACAGGAACTTAGAAACTTGTAATTTGCCCTCTACTCAGTGAGACATCCCAGACAGTGAGGAGGTGGCAGAAAACGGACAGCCCACATCTAAATACATAAAAACTCCAGTATGAATGCAGATGGGACTCTCAGCTGTTTTCTAAGATGTCCATCTGGTCTACGGAGTGTATTTCATTTCCATTAAACTTTACTTCTTCAATATTAAGACAGGAAGAAGGAAGGGAAAAGGGAAGGCAGTAAGGGAAAAAAGGAATAAAGAAAGGAATCTCTAATTTTTAATTTTCAGGACCTACAAGATTTTTGCAGTTATACTTTACACATAGCAACATGCACAAACTTTGATGGGTTGTAAGTTTTAACGAAATTAAAAAAGAAAATTCCTTAGAGCAGAATTGATCTTAATTGGAAAGTAACACCTAACAATCTACCCTCCTTTTGGCCTTCAAAAGAGAGCTTCACTGCCTTCTTAATAGACCTCTTCCCTCAAAACCCAATGGTCATCCTGACTTCCTGCTTCCTAGGCTCCCATGTCAGCCGGTCCCCACCTCCTGGCCTCACTTGGCACACAGCATCCACATGGGAAGGCACAGGGAGAATTTAGAGCCAGGGCTCCTCCTGTCACTTGTTAGCAACATGATCTTATGCAATAAGTCAGGTAATAATAATTTCTGTGTCTCAGCACCATCAATAAAGATACAGCACTTTCTCAGAAACATTAAATACACATTAAATAAACAACCCACATAAACAGGTAGGTATGCAGCGAGCAGGGGTATCTTCATCATTATTTAACCCTTCTCCTCCCCATCCTAAAACATCTTTCCTAAGTCAGGAGTTTTCACTTGCTCTTACCTACCCCCAATCTTTACCTCTTTAAATCCATTCATTCCCCTCTCAAATTCAGAGTGACTCACTTTTTAAAAATAATAATTTTTTGGTCATTGTCCACTTATAATTCTTAAATGCCACCCCACTCCCACCCTCACTCCTGAAACTTCTGACAAGCCACTCCCTATCTGCACAGGTGACACTCCCCAATGCTGCTATCAATGTGAAGAACTGTCACAGCACCAGCAGGGCGTGTGGCTCATTCCTAGCAAAGGAATAAAACACTTTCTTGAGTGTTAAAGGCACAAATGTACACTGACTGAAAATTTATGAGAACCTAAGTTAAAATCACACAGAGGCTAACATCATCCCTGAACTGATACAGGCCTGCTAATGAATGCCTTTGGTCTCTCCTAACACTGTCTTCAGAAACAATATGTAGGCCAATACCTTGCTTTCTGTGTGGAACTGGATTGTGAGATCTGCATGAAAGACTGGAAGGGGAAAAGGTAGTGTCACTTCTGTGACAGGGCGATTCTTACACTGTGGCTCTCTTCCACGGCAGCCTTACAAACTCTATGCTGGTTAGCAGGTAAAAGACAGGTACTTGGACAGCTGCTGGGCATCCAAAGGAGGAAGAAGCTCTACCTGTTGTTATCTTCCACTTTCTATCTTCCTGTAATACCACTACCTGAAGAAAATAGTGGATTAAAAGCATACTGAATCTGATAATGACATGCTGCTACAAACTGACTTTGTAATTTAAAACTGACTTCTTAAATTGTCAAGTTTCTAAATCTGTAGCTGAAGCAACCAGCGGCGGGCCCCATATGCGCCTCAGTTGTACCTGGATGTTCTTTTATAATGATCCTCATGTAACCAACCAGTCCATATGTCCTACAAATCAAAAGAGGGATCTGGAAATTCCAGAGGACATCTGCTAGATGAAGTAATGTACTGTAAGGGAAAGGAAACATAAGCAAATGGATATATATGAAACATGCCAAAACAAAAATGCCTTAAAGCAGCTTTCTTACTAAATAATAAATGCAGAGATATATTCACTGCATTAACATAAGCAGGTCAAGAACATACCAAAAAAGCAAGCAATTCCACAAGGGTGCAGATTCAAAGAAAAGTGTACAACTCTAAACTGTTGTATCACGGAGAATGTTATTGAAAGATACTTTCCGAACAAGTCAATGACAGACAAAAAGACTTTAAAAATTGAATGAATACAACACCCCCAAAATTCCTTTAATCAACTTCAACTAGTTTTTTGCTTTCGTTTTTGCTTTTATTCATTTAAGAGGCTGACTGGCAGACTTCCCAACTCTCACTGCCCAGATGTTAGCAATGGCTGAGATTGATGCTAAGAGCTAGGAGCTCAATCCAGGTCTTCCTCATGGGGGCAGGAACCCAACCACTTGAGCCATGCCCACTCTGAGGCCACATAAACAAGAAGTTGTCATTGGGAGTTGCAATGGGGGACTGTACACTGTCCTCTGATGTAGGACAGGCATCCAAGCCACAGTCTTCACCACAGGCCAAGTGCCAGCACCCTAACTAGCTCACTAAAAAATAAATTAAATAAAAAAGAAAAAAACACACAAAAAATAATCACTGTCCCATTTAATTGCTCTAAATACATTCAAAAAAGTTTTGTACCCCCTATTCGTCTCTTTCCCATCCCATATTCCCATCGTTCAAAGATGTAAAAGAGCTTCAAGTGAAAGGTTTCTACAGAATTTAAGAATTTCAGAACTGAATCTTAGACTGTTCAGAGACAATAAAACCAAGTAAACCTCCAAGATTAAATTAAACACATATCCACATGAAAATTTACCTTTCTAGAAGCTGAGTTGCAACCACAACAGTAAACCTACAGAAAAACGAAGGATCATTGTCTAGAAGGTGTTCTGGACTCTAAACAAGACAAAGGGAAAAATCCAACAATTTCACAATCATATTAAACATGGCAAAAAAAGTTAAGCTGTTTTAGAACAGATGAGGCAAAGATTCTAAACGTAAACGACATAGACATAAAATTCTAAATCTCTAAGGTTTTGTATTGTTAAACACTTATATTTCAGAAAAGTAATAATGCATGTATATATTGTACCTCTTCCACAAAATTTCCAGAGACATCGCTGTTAAGTTCTTGTAAGAATTCCATGGCAGCTTGAGCTCGGTTCTTTTTAAAAATAAAGTATTTGGCTTGAATTAGAAGAAACTTAGGTGCAACATAACCTCCCTATTTACAAATCAGGCAAAGCACACTATAAACCTGCCCCATTTCCTACACAGACATGACAATTCTGCTTGCCACTGTGGATGAGACTCAATCAGAGCATTACTTAAAATGGAGTTAAACATCATCATCCAGAATTCGTAGGCGATCACATTATTTGCACTCTGGTTTTCTGATGAAATGACAGAAAAGCCCTGAGCATCAGACAGGGATATTCTGGATCAAGTTGAGAGTCATTCTAACTTCCCATACCCTCAATTCTTCCCAATAATAGTCAATGATTAGCAGTCATTTCCATTCAGAATATTCATTTAACTGGTACAATCTAGTAAGATTTCTTATCTGAAATATGTATTATGAAAGGATCTTATAGCTAATGTGAATAAAACTCTTATTAATACTCCAGGAGCCACATTGTGGTGCAGCAGGAAAAGCTGCTCACTTCAACACTAACATCCCATATGGGTCCAAGTTTAAGCCCCAGCTGTCCACTTTCTATCCACCTCCCTGTTAATGACCTGAGAAAACCAGAAGATGGTCCAAGCACTTTGACCCCTGCCACTCATATGGCACACCTGGATGAAGCTTTAGGGTGTGAATTAGAAGATGGAAGATTTTTGTCTCTCTCTCTTTATAACTCCACCTTTCAAACAAATCAGTAAATATATTTTTTGAAAAAGTAAAAGAAATTAGAACATATTTTCTTAGGTTGATCCTATTTTAAAAATAGCTCATTCTGTGAAAGAACATTACTAAAGATTTAGCTTTGATGTGGGATACAGACAGTACTTACAAAATTCCTTAAAACAAAACAAAATGAAACTTTATTACTTAATTTGATACACAGAACGACAGAGAGAGGAAGAGACAAAGAGATCAAAAGAACTTCCATTCACTGGGTTCACTCCCCAAGTGGCCCTAATGGCCCGGACTGGGCCAGGCTGGAGGCAGAAGCTTGGAGTTCCATCCAGTTCTCCCACATGGACAGCAGGGATCAAAGTACTTGGGCCAAAATCTGTTCCCTCCTAGGCATCTTGGCAGGGAGTTGAATCAAAAGAGGAGCAGCTGGGATACGAACCAATACACAGTAGGAGATACCAGTGTCACATATAAGGGCAGCTCAACCTACTACATCACAACATCTGCCTCCCTCCTTCTAAATGGTTAAACTACCAAACACATAAAGATCTATATGATTAGGAAAATGAGCTAACTTAGTGGTTTTTTTTTTCTCATAGAAATGACATATGACATGCTCTTTTAAGTCAAAGCTTTGCAGATAATTAAGTCACAGTGGTATAATCCAATGCTCACACATCCACATTCTATAATTTACTGGTTTACCTTGCCAATACTGCTTCTTTGAAGGAAAAAACTAAAGTGGAAGAACAAAAAAGAAAAAAATTAAAGGCATATTTTACTATAAGGAAAAAACTGTTGGTAAAAGTGCTTATATTTCATTCATAGCATAGAAATCCTGTATCTCAATTACGGATTCTAATAGTCTTCTCAGAGGAAGAAAATCAGGTGAAAGTTATAAACAAAGACAGGCCAGTAATTCAAATTTTCCAAAAATATACACTACAGAATACAAATTTAAGAGATGCCTTGAAAGTAAAACGGTTCCCGGGCAAAAGTTTGAACACCACCAGCTTATGGCCCTTGCTTGGAAATCCATAACATATACACTGAAGTCTTACAGCAGAGGACTTCTAACCTCACGTGGTCCATTTCTCAAACTCCCTTGGAGCCCTCTGGCCCACTTAACACCTATTCATGCTCCCTAGAAGCAGAGGTCCACTGTGGATCATGCCACACTGAAGCATTCACTTTTGCAGGTAACTGGGAGATTCATCCAAGCTTCCTCCATGCATACCCTCCTGCTGGCCTAAGGCCCAGGTAGGATGCAGGTGGCTGCAAGGCATTATTTTGTGGCATGAATTCACTAGCTCCCTAATAAAAAGAAACCTTTCTCTGATCACATCCTGCTCCAACCAAACAGGTAAGCAAAGCAAAAGCACCGGGACTTTACAGATCCCAAAGCAAAATATCAACTAAACCCCAGTTCTCCTTGCATTTTTTCATTGTTGCTTACTGATCAATATTATGGGAGATCCCAGGCTTCAAGACCCTGAGAAGGTAAACTTGAAGTCCAACTGTAAGAATGCCGTGAGAATCTAAATATGATAACTGAAGAATGATACTCAGGCCATTGATAAACATCATTATTACAGCATGCGTAGTATAGCAAAAACAACCTGAGCTAATCTTAGAAGGTACCACAAATTAAAGGTACCACCTTTTTTTTGTTTTTGTTTTACCACAAATCAAAGGTAATTCAAAAATGTATTATTATTCGTTATGGCCTAACACTTAGGAATCAGTACAAGGGCTTAGGAAGTATCCAGATTTCACAAATACAGAAACAATGACTACTTCTTCCCACTAATATCAAAGACCATAGACTGCATGCCTTTTAGTAAAGCTCTACCTGTTAGATACTGGACTAGCAGTTTACCTGTACTAACCCACTTCCCCCTCACCACAACTCTAAACAGGAGGAGCAATTCTATCAGAAAGTGAAGGTCACCCTGACAGCCTCATGCTAGCAGGACAGTGTGCCGTCTTCCCAGCATGTATTTGAAAAGAACAGAACATACTTGTTTCCAGCATCTTCTCCACTGACCAGATTGCCATCCACAATTGTAAATGAACCAATACCTGGGAGAGAAAACGAATACCAGGGGATCAATGAAAAACAGGTGCTTCTAGGTCAAAATGTTAAAGAAATAAGTTTAGAACAGAATTGCCAAGCAGCATTACCTGGTAGTACCAAGTTTTTAAGAATTTCAGTCCCTGTGGCTGTTGCATTTATCAGGCAAACATGAGCAGATTCTAAAGCCTCTTGTCCATGGTCACCCCACAACCTGCAAAACAAGGCACAATGCAACATCTTTAAGAACTGTCATGAAAACACAACTTTCTTTCTCAACAGTGACCTTGATCTCTGAATGTCTTGCACAGTGTAAACGATGTGAAAGCCACACCAAACTTATGCGGGAGAAATGCAGGTTACTGTGGGATTGTACGGCTGAGAAATTTAAGACTCAGGTTGATGATGTCTCAAACAGTTTTAGGGCAGAGCTAATTCACAACTAGAAACTTGGGCCTCCCACCTGGTTCCTTACCCGTTACTTTTTTTTTTTTTTTTTTTTTTTAAGATTTATTTTATTTTTTATTACAAAGTCAGATATACTGAGAGGAGGAGAGATAGAGAGGAAGTGGAGCTGCCGGGATCAGAACCAGCGGCCATATGGGATCAAGGCGAGGACCTTAGCCACTAGGCCACGCTGCCGAGCCCCCGTTACTTTTTTTTAATAATAACCACATAACCTGCAGGACAGAAGATCTTTAGATATACTCACCAACACAAAGTGTCTTAGACTTAAAACCTAGTCTCTTCTCTAAATCATTTCTCCTTAAATTACTAGTGCATCTAAAATCTTTACATTGTAATGTCTGCAGGAGCTAGCAAAAGCATTACCCAGAAAACTGGACTATTATCTGAGAAGCCTCACACTACTTCCACAGCAATGCTTCAAAATGTAACACCCAGGGCCAGAGCTGTGGAGCAGCAGATGGGATTGTCATTCCCACTGTCAGTATCCCACAACAGACCACCCAATCAAGTCTTGGATACTCTGCTTACAACCCAGCTTCCTGCTGATGTGCCCTGGAGGTTCACAGGGGACTGTTGCTAACACCCACATAGGATGTAGCTCCTGGCTCCTGGCTTTGGTCTGACCCACGCCTGGCTATTGCGGCTTTTCATCCACCAATGGATCAAAGATACGTCTATCCTTCTCTCTTGTTCTGCCTTTCAAATAAATAGTATCGAGTGAACATTTTAATAGGATTAATAGACACATGCATTAATGAAGATTAAATAAGGATTAGAAACCTATGATACAACCTGATTCATGTGGGGGTATCATTAACAGGACAAGATACAGATCACACAAGGATGGTGACTTCTAGGACAATCTGATTCCCTTCACCTGGGAAACCTGCTGTTTGGTCAGTATAGGAAGTTCTTTCATAGCTAGACAGTATCAGCTGACCAAAAGACTAGCACAAAGACTTAAAAATTGCCTTCTGTCACCCTAAGTTGGTTCATGCTCCAGAACTTATGACAATAACCGCTTCACAAGTGTTCGATCTGTTGATCATTCATCACTCTACTCCAGCTACAGCTCCAGAAGACCCCAGAACACATTCTGTGTCCTGTGTCCACTGCTGGAGTCCCACGTCTGGCACAAGATAGAAGACAGCTAAAGGGCTATCAAATGAAAGAATAACCTGGAAAAAACAGATGGACTGGAAAAATCCCTTTATTTCCATGAAAGTAGGGCACACAGAAGACACCTGACCTATGTAGTTGATGGCCTGGGTAGTTGGAATGTTATCCTAAGAACACTGATGCCGAGTATAGCACGGTGGCAGAATCCTCACCTTGCACGCACCAGGATCCCATATGGGTGCTGGTTCGTATCCCTGCTGCTCCAACTTCCCATCCAGCTCCCTGTTAGTGGCCTGGGAAAGCAGTGGAGGATGGCCCAGAGCCTGGGGACCCTGCACCCACTTGGGAGACCTGGAAGAAGCTCCTGGCTCGTGGCTTTAGATCAGCTCTGGCCATTATGGACACTTGGGAAGTGAACCAGCGAATAGAAGATCTTTGTCTCTCTCTCTCCTTCTCTCTGTAGTTTTTTTTTTTTTTTTCTCCTTCTGTCAATCTACCTTTTCAATAAACAGGAAGAAAGGGAGGAAGGAAGGAAGGAAGGGAGGGAGGAAGGAAGGAAAGGAAGGAAGGCACACACACACACACACACTGGTGCCTCTCTGCCTTAAATGTTCCAAACAAGGGTTCAAATAAGAAAGCAATCTTTTCGCTCACTCTTGCCAGCCTCAGGAGAACCAAGCCCTTGTGAATCACTACTTGGCTGGACTGTTTTTTTAATCTCATGTATTTTTTATTTCATTTTTTCATTTTCATTTTATTTCATAATTTATTTCATTTTATTTCGTATTTTATTTCATTTCTTCATGGTGCTATAATTTGCTTTTATCGTTGTTGCTGTTGTGGTTGTTCTAACTCATGCCAGTTGTTGACCTTGTTTCATGGCTTCTCAATTATGGAAATGTACATAGTAATGGAGTACTGGGGTCCACCATATCCAGATGTGGGAGTATAAGGCAACATTCATTACTGCTTCCAGACGAAAAATGGATTCCCAATGAAACTGTTGGAAATGTGTAGACAATGGGATGCTGGAATGTCTGACATTGTCTGCACCAGCAATATCAGGGTACACTTAAATAAGAGACTGATGGAATTGTAATTCCTTATAAAGGACTATACCATTGTAGTAAAATGGAGAAAATCTGTCGGGGGGGGGGGTGTGAGTTTAAGGGAGAATCCCAGTCTATACAAAACTGTACCACATAATTCAAAAATTCAAAATAAAAATATATAAAAAATTTTTGAATTAAAAAAAAGCAAAGTTGGGCCCAGCACTGTAGCCTAGCAGCTAAAGTACTTGCCTTACACACACCAGGATCCCACTAATCTCAGCAGCCCCGCTTCCCATCCAGCTCCCTGCTTGTGGCCTGGGAAAGCAGTCGAGGACGCTTCAAAGCCTTGGTACCCTGCACCCTGGCTCCTGGCTTTGGATTAGCTCAGCTCCAGCCGTTGTGGCTGCTTGGGGAGTAAACGGACAGAAGATCTTCCTCTCTGTCTCTCCTCCTCTCTGTATATCTGACTTTTCAATTTAAAAAAAAAAAAAAAAAGAAAGCAAATCTCTAAAAAAAAAAAAAAAAAGCAAAGTTATAGACAGTTGAGACAACTCATTCTTCCATCCGTTGGGCTCACTCCCCAAGTGGCCAGCTTCATCCAGATTTGCTATTTAGGAGTAGGAGCACTTGGGCTGTCTTGTACTCCTTTCCCAGGAATGTTAGCAGGGAGCTGGATGGGAAGTGGAGTTCAAGCAGGACTTAAAACAGCGCCCATATGGGATGCCGGTATCGCAGGCAGCAGTTTATCCCATTTACTACAAAGCCATTCGCAGACAACACTGCTTTCCTCTGGCATTCTTTCTGTGAAAGCTTCAGTGTGGCCTTTCAATAGGAGGGCTTCAGTAAAAACCTGCATGTGTCCCAGCTGTTTAAATAGCCTCAACGACAGCGGCTAGCACTGCGGGATCACGGGTAAAGTCACTGATTGCAGTGCAGATGTCCCAAATCGACACCAGTTCAAGTCCCAACTGCTCCACTTTCAATTCAGCTCCCTACTAAGAGCTTGAGAAAAGCAGCAGAAGAAAGCCAAAGTGTTAGGGTCCTCGCAGCCATGTGGGAGACAGAACCACGTTTCTGCCTTCTTGCTTCAGCCTGGCCATGTGTGGTCATCTGGGGGAGTGAACCAGCGCACGGATGACACCTCTACATCTCTGTCTCTCCCTCTCTTCTTTGAAAAACAAAACAAAAAAATTGAAGTGGGCTCTCTGTTCAGCTCTCAGCAAATGAATAAAGTTCCAATCCTTAGGAGCCTATTGCTCCTGTAACTGCCTCCTATGGACGGCCCCAGAAGAAGGGTGCCAAGAATTACCGTTCTTCCACTGCATCAACAACTCGTCCCCCTCGCCCCCAATACTGACTGGGTGGTGCCAGAACAGGCGAGGGTAGGAAGTGGCCAGCTACCACCTAGCGCTTCACACCCGCACTGTCCCTCCATGTAGCCACTGGTTCCAGGCGGCTACTGCACACCAGGAACGTGGGACTCTGAACATGCTGTAAATGTACCATAACTGCCACATCAAAATGGTTGTATTTTGAGCATGCTGGGTTCAATAAACCATTAGTTTAAAACGGCTTCACCTTTTTTTTAACTTGTTAATGAGGCTACTGGAAATTTTGCAGTTGCAAACATACGTGATTCACACACACTAGGAATCGTATTTCTGGTCTTGCTACTGGACAGCGCTGACTCGGAACAAAACCTAACGCCCAGGGCCGTTCTAAGTGTCCGAGATGGGATACTCTGGTTCCCACCCCGACCGCCAATTCTACCAAAACGAAGCGATGGAGGGCAGCAGCGCGGCGAGGTGAGACGGGCCGCGGCCCTGCAGACCCGGCTGGACGCTAGGGACCGCGTACCTTGACCCGCACCCCGCGCGGCTGCGCCCTTCTGGGGACGGCAGTGCAGGTGCTAGCTGAGCTCTCCAGGCCCCGCTCCGCAGCCCGAAACCCGGAGCCCTAGTTCCTGCACGGCCAGGCCCCGCTCCGGCCTGGCGGGCGCCCTGACGGAGGCCCCCACGCGTCGTCCGCGCGCTTCAGGCCCGGCCCCGGCGCAGAGGGCCCCGCTGGCCCGCCCGCTGGGCTCGGTGAGGCCCGGCTCACCTCAGCTGCCGGTCGTACTTCTGCTCCTTCAGCAGCTTCCCCGGCTCCGCCATGGCCGCGCCCGCCGCGCACAGAAGAGAAAAGCCGCGGCAAAGCGCCACCACCGGCTCCACGAGCGCGCAGGCGCCCTGAGCACGCCTTCGCCACCGCCTCCTGCGCGCGACCCGCAGGGCTCCGCCACCGAACTGCGCACGCGCCACAGGTACGCCCAGGCGGCCGTCTCCGCGGCCGGGACTCTGGTCCGGTCCGCTGGTCCACTTCTTCTTCCGTCCCTGTGCCCACGCAGCGGTTGTGAAGCTGCTGGAACGGGCTGAATTGGTTGTAATTACTTACTAATTGTGCGAATGCCTCCTTCTCCTTCAGTTTTCAGTTTATTCAGCTGTGCTATGGAGATTTATGGGTACATAGGGGCCAGACTTAAAAAAAAAAAATCTGAGTAATAACTTCCATGATTATGAACATCATTGTTCACGCCTGCTTTCCACCTTTGCTAGCAAAGAGCACACACCGAAGGAAGTTTTCTTTTTTTTTTTATAATCTATTTTATTGTGTTGTTGTTGACAATCTTTTCATAGTTAATTACAGTTAAAGAAAGAAAAAGAAAAAAAAGGTTCAGGGGGATAGGGAAGTGGGCAATACTATTATGTCAATATTGTTTCCATCTTGTATCTGAGGTAAAGGAGGATATTGAGGGAGAAGCCCCACCCGGTTTCCCGCCCACCCCGAGTCCCGGATGTGGGGCATGCTCTGAGATATGTGCTCGAGTGGTGTTAATAGTTCTCCAGTTATGAATCGCTGCCAGTTTCGCTCGATGAGGTCGTCCACTGATTGATATGGTCCATCATAAAGTCTCCGTTTGCCCCATATTTCGCTGCTAACATGTAGCTGAGATGAATGATTGATCTGCTCTGTCTTCTGTCTTTTCTTGATTAGAGTTCTGAGTCCAGCAGTTCGATTGGGGAAAGGAAGTTTTCAATAGCAAGGTTCATAAAGGCGTGCTGGGGGTCCCATGCAGAGATGCTGGGGTGTGGGGGGATGCACAGAGGAGCACCCCTACTCCACTCTCAGGGAACATTTCCTGTGTCATGGGGCTGGAAGGATGCTGTAAGCATCAGGAAGATCAGGGCTAGTCCCCACAGGCCAGGCAGGCCAAGCAGGGTACTGATGTTTACTAGAATCAGTTTGGTCAGGTGGAGGACAGCGAAGGGTCAGGAGGTTTGCCAAGACAGCAGGGTCAGGCCATTGAAGCCCACTGTTTCCTCGAAAAGAACCACTTTCCAGAAAAGGACAACTGCACTGTGTGGGTGAGTGCTCCATGGAGAGAGGGCCCTGAAGGCCAGGCCCCCAGCAGGAAGGTCACCTTCCTCTGTCTCCTAGTCCTTCCTGGGAAATAAGGGGAAGAGAAACCCGGATTCCCATGGGAACCCGCAGCCCTGCTTCCTCTGCCTGCGATGGGGACCAGGGAGGGGCTCTGGCTGACAGCAATGATGGAGTGATGGATGCACTTCCCCTGGGCAGGGTCACCAGGGCCAGGGTCACACCCTCCAGGTACCTGAGCTTCTTCCCAGCACCATGCAGCCCAACCTATGGGAAGCTGAGGCGGGAGGGCTTCCCAGATCATCCACTTAGTTTCCTTCTGTCATAGGTGAGATAAAAGGGACCATAAATTGTGCCCAGGGAGCATGGGAAGGTCAAAAGGCAAGAGGTGAAGAACATGCCACTTCACCTCCCGTGCTTGGTACAATCACAGATTGCATGAAAGGGGAGGGTGGGGGAAGCCATGGCCCAATCCCAGACCTACTGAATCAGAAAGTCTATGTGAATGAAGCCCAGGAAAGTTTCAACAAGCCCTCCGGGTATTTTTTTTTTCCCTGAAGATGCATTTATTTGTTTGAAAGAGACACAGACAAGGAGAGAAGGGGGGATGTTGTATCTGCTGGTTCATTCTCCAGATGCCCAAAACGTCCAGGGACTAGGCAAAGCCAACACCAAGAGCTTGGAACTCCATGTGGTTCTACATGTAGGTGACAGGGACTCAAGCACTTGAGTCATCAGCTTTTGCCTCCTAGGCATATTAGCTGGAAGTTGCACCAGAAGCAGAGGCAGGACTCATATCGAGATGCTTGGAATGCCCACAGCACCTTGGGCTTGGGCTTAACCCACAGCATCATAACACTTACCCTTCCTCCAAGGAATACTGAGCATGCTCAGGCTTGAAAACCATGGACCTAGGCCAACTTTCCACTGAAAAAGTGGCCAAACTATACAAAGATCTTCCATCTGCTGGTTCACTCCCCAAATGGCCACAGCCAAGCCAGTCTGAAGCTAGGAACCAGGAATTTCCAGATCACCCACGTGGGTGCAGGATTCCAAGTTCTTGGGCCATCCTCTACTGCTTTCCCAGTTCATTAGTAGGGAGTTAGATATGAAGTGGAACAACCAGAAAGAGAACTGGTGCCCATTTATAATACTGGGCTTGCAGGTGGCATCATATCCTCCTATACCACTTTGCTGGCTCTTGCCTTTCCCAAACCCCACAAGCTGCCTGAAGCAGCATTACATTCACAATTGTGTCGTCCATGCCTGGCCCAGCACTTAACATCTAATACGACTTTTAACAAATGCTTGTTGAACATAAGAATAAATTTTAAAAACTGCTTCCACCAGATTTTCTCCATTTTAAAATTCATTACAGTGCTGTGTGTGTGTGTGTGTGTGTGTGTGTGTGTGTGTGTTGAGATCTGGCAATTCTACTTTTAGCAATTTATCCCAAGGAAATCATCAGGCACACCCAAAGAGGTATAAATAAGGATGTTCAATGCTGCACTGTCTACATGGGAAACCCTGGAAATAACACATGTGCCAGAGGGATGTGAGAATGGCTGTATGTCAAGTTCTCCAAGGCTGACAAGTTCTGAGTATTATGTGAGAAAGACTGGTCACAAAGGCACCCATGCGACCCCAGTTACACAAAAGCCTGGAGGTACAGCCATGAAAATATTCACAGTGCTGATCCTGGGGTAGCAGTGTGAGCAGTGATTTCAGTGCTTTTCTGATTCTTGCTTATTTTCTGCAATGAACTAGTATCACTGCCAAATGGAGTGTTGGAGGTTATAACTGCCCAATCAGCTAAGGGAAAAGGAAGCCAGTGGGGACCCCCAGGTCTCAGGGGTGCTTCCTTGATACTAGGAGTCATAAATACCAGTACCTGACCATTTTATTAGTTGGTTGGATTCTGCATTTCCATCCAACAGCAATAACAGTACCCTGGGCATCACATAGCCAGTGATGCTGTGAGCAGTCCATAGTTCTATCCCACTACATGCACACCTACACATAGATACTGGACTGGAAAAGTTAAAAATATAAGAAACAGGGACTGGAGCAATAACCTAGTGGCTAAAGAACTCACCTTGAATGTGCTGGGTTCCAATATGGGCACCAGTTCTGATCCTGGCAGCCCCTCTTCCCATCCAGCTCCCTGCTTGTGGTCCGGGAAAGCAGTCGAGGATGGTCCAAAGCCTTGGGATCCTGTATCCACATGGGAGACCTGGAAGAAGCTCCTGGCTCCTGGCTTTGGATTAGCTCAGCTCCAGCCATTGCAACTACTTGGGGAGTGAATCAACAGACAGAAGATCTTCCTCTTTGTCTCTCCTCTCTGCATATCTGCCTTTCCAATAAAAATAAATAAATCTTTATAAAAAAAATCAGAAATAATGGTGGGCATTTGGGGCAATAGTTAAAGTGCTGCTTGGGATGTCTGCATCTGATAGCAAAATGTCTGGGTTTGAGTCCTGGCTCTGGTCCCAATTTTAGCTTCCTGCTGAAGCACACCCTGGGAGGCAGCAGGTGATGGCTTAAATGCCTGGATCCCTGTCATCCACATAGGAGATATAGACTGAGTTCCAGGCTCCTTGTTTGAACCTACCAGCCCCAGCTCCTGCAGGAATTTGGGGAATAAACTAATGAAAGACCTCTCACTCTCTCTCTCACTCTCTTTCTATCAAATAAAATGAATTTTAAAACTACAAGGAAATAATGCTTCAAGTCTGTCTACTAGTCCTACACATAAAACACAGTAAGAGGCATGATTCTGTCTGTTGGTACAGCATTATATGTGTGTGTTATTTCAGTTGATGTGCTTGAAACCCCATGAGGCGAGCAGGACAGGAACAATCTCCTTATCACTGTGTCACAGAGCAGAAACACAGTATCTTCGAGACAGGAAGTGCAATTTGGCCAAGGTTGTTCGATGAGTGAGGTGTGGCACTGCACATCGTTCATGCTTTCCTCCCCCAGCCCTTTCTCACCAAGTTCACATCCTCCATTCTCTCCTCTGGCACAAAGAGCTGAAACCAGGAGCCACTGACGCCAGTGAGACCAAACAGTAAACTCTTGAGCAGAGAAATCAATTCAGCTTGAAAGGCTGCACATGATTAAGACTGAAGGCGCCAATCTGGGAGCACAGGCTCGCCCAGGTTGACCTGAGTGGGCTGCCAGGGCAACTGAGGCATTCCTCAAGAAAGGCAGACTCCATCAGCTCCCCTCCCCTGCCTCAGTTCCTTGCACCAGGAGAAAGTTGCTGAGGGTAGGCTGTAAAGAAGGAAAGAACCGGGTCCATCATCCAAAAGATGCAGAAGCCTGGTCCATGAGTGTGTCCCTCCCTGCCTTCTGGTCTCTACTCTTCCCTGGAAGGAATCAGCTTCTCTGGCTTTTCCTTCCAGAGAGGAATTGCATATGTATATATGCAAATGAGAGTCAAATTAAAAACCCACCTCCTCCACTCCCCAGGATTTTAGACAGCGTGGAACAAGAAACCCAGCAGCCCTGGATCCTTTTCATCCATACTCTGCCACTGTGCACCCACAAGCCCATCACCCAAACTCACTGAGCCTTGCTTTCTTCCTCTGTAAATACAATGGGGTTAAGAATTCGCCCTCAGAGTTGCTATGTAGATGAAACTGGATACAAAACTCTATGGAGAATTCCAATTTCCTTTTTCAGTGGCAAGAATAAACATGGAAAAGACCTGGATGGCTGCAAGGAAGAATTAAGTTTGTGGAATCTGGTGGTCTGCAGGTGCCCAGGGGGATGACAGCTCCTCTTGGAGTCAACAGGCTGCAGGTTTCACCCAGAAGTACAGTGTTTTGTTTTGTTTTGTTTTTTTAATATTTATTTTATTGGGAAAGCAGATTTACAGAGAGAAGAGAAAGATCTGCCATTTTCTGGTTCACTCCCTAAAAGGTCACAATGGTCAGAGTTGAGCTGATCAGGAGCTTCTTCCAGGTCTCCCACATGGGTTCAGGGTCTCAAGGATTTGGGACACCCTCAACTGCTTTCTCAGGCCACAAGCAGGGAGCTGGATAGGAAATGGAGCAGTTGAGACGCAAACCAGCACCCATATGGGATCCTGGTGCTTGCAAGAGGAGGATAACCAAATGAATCATTCCACCAGGCCCACTTTTATTTTATTATTTTATTTTATTTTTTAGTCTGTGGATACTGTTCTGACCTGGACATTTAGCACCATGAAAAAGTTGGATTTTCTGTCCCATGCCCATCCGCTGATATCTCATTCAACAGCTCCCTGTCCCTAACCTAAGGTCAGATTTATATTAAGGTCACCTTCCTGCTCCTCTGACAGAGCTAACCAATCACAGACACCGTCTAGCCAACTGGCTTTCCATCTCCACATCCGTGTCTGGTTAACTGGGGTTCATGGCTTTGACGAGGGAAACTGGCCCAGGCCCAGAGATGGAGGGGGAGACAGGTAGGTGGGATGGCAGGTTTCCTCTCAAGGGCGGTCAAGAGCAGAGATTGAAGCACTGGCCCTGGATGAGGCCCCACCAGCAGGCATTCTGCTCACGGCTCTCAGGTCCTGTGTCCTTCCATCCACTCCCCTGTCTGCCCCACACTGTCTGCTGAGGCCTCGCCAGAAACAAGCCTTATCCCTGGCAAGAGGCCACCTGTGAAGATGAATCAGATGAGGCCGGTGGGAGGAAGATAGAGGGACATACCCGGTGGAGGGCACAGCAAGGGCTATGGCTCATGGTGCTCCCAGGCAGGCTGCATAATGGGTAGGAGGCCTGAGCTTCCAGCAGGTGTGCTGAAGGTCAAGAAGAGGCAGGGGGAAGAGGAACACATAGCTGACTACAGGGGGGTAGGCAGTCCCTGAGGATGGAGGCAGCAGTGGAGAGAACTAGCGGGCAGGTGGGAGGCAGGGCCCCAGACTTGGGGCTCCGTGGGGAGACCAGCTGGGTCAGTGGCTCTGGATGTTAGCCACGTGCCCATCGGTAGCTTCCACTCCTCCCCACTGCCCAGCTCTGGTTCCAAGGATTTAGATGGTCAGTCTCATCCACCACCACCCCACTTATCTCTGCCCCACCCCCTGCACCTTCACAGGACCCCCTTGCTGCTGGCACCTTAGGAAAGGAATAAGAGCTGCAGTGCCTGGGGGAAGATGAGTTGTTGAGGAAACCTAGGCCCTTGCTGGGATGGCCCTGGGCCAGTCACCTTGCCTCTCTGTTGTCAAATAGAGCTCCTGAAAGCCCCAAAGGGCATAAGGGCAATGGAGAGGTTGAACCCAAAGCTTGGCCCAGCATTCAGCAAACAGGGCACGTTCCAGCTCCGCACATTTTGATGGTCGATGCAGTTTGCAATTTAAAGGGGACTTCAGGACCCACAATGCAGACCCCATCCCCTTACACACACACACACACACACACAGTGACTCTGGGACAAGCCTGGGAAGAGAACGCAATGTGAAGATAACTGCATACTAGGAACCGCACGCACACTTCCTAAGAGAGAGGGTAGCCCAGCCCAGGCCGAACAGAAGCGGTTGAGCTTCAAGGCAATTCGGGGCTCCACCGGCCAGTAGATGGGAAGGGGGCGGGGCAGGGCTGGTCTCTCTCTCGCCCTGCTGGGGGGCGGGTCCCCCCCGCGGGTCCCCCCCCCCCCGGAACTGCTCCTCCCGTCCGCCGCCGCTTTAAGAGGCTGCTCGGCGGCAGCGAGCGGGGCCTGAGCCGCAAGACTGAGCTAGCGGACCGAGCCAAGCGGGCAGGTGCACGGCTGCGGGGACGGCAGCGGCATGACCGGCCACCACGGCTGGGGCTACGGCCAGGAGGACGGTAGGCTCAGACCCCGGCCGGCCGGCTCCCATCCAGCTGGACTCGCGCCCAGCCAGGTTTCCTGAATCTGCAGCCCTCTCACGCTCCAGGCGGGACTGGGACACCTCTCCTGTCCGGCGCCCAGAACCGAGCCCCCTGCCTTGCCACAGCCCTGGTTCCCCTGCTCCCAGAGCAAACTCCGCGTTGCGCCCAGGCTTGCCCCACCACTCGCGAAGGACTCGGTTGATAAACGCACCCCGCAGCTTCCTCCGCACAACCCTTGACTGCCACTGTCACTCTGGTCCTGGGTCCCGACGCGCACTCACCCGAGGCGTGCACGGCGTGTGGAGGGGCCCCAGGACAGCCGGGGGTGGGGGCGGGGGGAGCGGCGGCAGCCGAGCCGGGGGCGCGGATGTTGGTGCGGGGAGCGCGCACGGCGTGTTTGTGCGGGATCTCGGGGCAGCCTAACTTTGCGTAGACCAGGGCTCGGGGTCCCCGGGAGTTGCCGTGAGGGAAGTGTTCGAGCTGTGTGGGGTGGTTAGAGAACGAAGAGGCATCTAAGGGCGCACGCACGTGCCTGGGTATCTACAAGGATGCCCAGCTTTGAGCTCGTGTGGGTGTGAGGCGTGGGAGCTGCGACCCACACCAGCTTCCTGCGTCCATCCATCCTCCCCCACCCTGCCTCTGTTTCTTGAGATTCGGGGCAAGGGAGAAGAGGCACCAGGTGAAAGCCAGATGCGCCCAGTGTTTATCTGGCACAGGTTGGATCCTGTGGGGGCCATTTCCTATCAAGCTGGATGGAGTGAGGGGGTAAGGGCTTCTCCCTTTCCCTGAGATAAACGATAGGGACCCAAGGTCCAGGGTGTCAGGAGGACACCCAGAGAAGGGCAGGTGGGCATGGAGAGAAGAGGAAGTGCTGGTGCGAGGAACACCCCAACCCCACTTCTTTGGGGAGAGACTGTAACCACAAGACCCTCCCCAGGACAGAAGGGTGTTTGGGGTGTGGATCCCTGGAGCTGGACATGCAAAAGCTGGAAAGAGAGATTCAGAAAAAAGGCACCAGAGAGGAACAGAGATGGGGGAGGGGGCAGGCTGGCAGCACCCGCAGATTATCTGCACCTCCCTCCTAGCTTCATCTCCCAGCTCACTTTTGGGTGCTTACCCCAGACTCAGGGTCCCCAGTCCCCAGCCCTGTCCTGCCTCCCAGTTGTGGGCATCCAATGGCCTGGTTGGCTACCTTTAAGTACCTTCTCCTCCCCCAGCCAAACCTGGGTCACCCAGGCTAGGGGCGACATGGAAGGGACAGACAGAGGACAGAGGTGGCAGCACACAGCATGGCTTCCAGGACTTCAAAAATAACCCAGCGGGGCCGGGCCACGATTCTGAGTCATCCATTGGGGACACAGCTCTGTCGGCACCTGCTGCTGTTTTCTCGGGAAAACTTAAGAAGCCAAAAATGCGGGGAGAAGTACCAGCCGGCAGGGCCTCTAAAAATAGGCTGCATCTCAGGATGTTCCCTGGGGAGATGCTGAGCCTCTCGGCTGCAGATGGAGTCTCTGGGAGGGAGGTGGTGGGCGCCCGTGGGTGTGTATGCAGGTGTGTGTGTGTGCACAAGCAAGCACGCATGCATGATGTACTGCTAGTTCCCTCATCTGTGAAATGGGCATCGGGCTGGCATGCTATTTTCTACTTCTCCAGTGGCAAGAAGAAGCTAGAAACCCCCCTAGGATCAGGTCAGAAACTGGAGCCACCTACAGACTTCCTGAGTGTGTGTTGGAAGTTGTTGAGTCTCCCTTCAATCCCCAGCACCAGCCCTAAGCCTGTTGCTGTGTTACTATGTTCCCTGCCATGTATTACCTCCCCGGGACTCTGCTGGGAGGTGAATTTTATAAGGTCATTTGTCAGACCAGGGAGTGGAGACTGGGGTGTGTGGGTGGGGAGGAGGGGCACAGAAGGGAGGCTGGAGGTGTGGCAGAGCTGGGAGTGGAACTCCAGTGAGGCTCCCCGTAAATGGACATCAGGAGGACCCCTTCACAGATGCAGTCCTGAGACCCTGCTCGGTTTGAGTCCTTGCCCCTCTCTCCACCCTCAGGCCCCTCGCATTGGCACAAGCTGTATCCCATCGCTCAGGGAGACCGCCAGTCCCCCATCAATATCATTTCCAGCCAAGCTGTGTACTCACCCCACCTGAGACCGCTGGAGCTCTCCTATGAGACCTGCACGTCCCTCAGCATCGCCAACAATGGCCATTCTGTCCAAGTGGACTTCAATGACTGTGATGACCGAACAGGTAAGCAGCTGCTGTCTGCCGGAGGACCCTGGTTGGGGAGGTTCAGGAGGGGCTGCCCTGCTGTGGTGGGCAAAGACAGCTCCATCTCTTGTCAACCTCAATCTCCCTATGCATCAGATGGAAGTAGTCAGAGCTGCTCCTCCCGGTGGCCAAGTGGGAACATGGAAAAATGAGATGCTTGCAATGCCAGAGAAATGCACTGGTCCTACCTCCCCTGCTGTTGAGTGCTCCAGGCTTGCATTTGTTCCCTCCCCATCACTGGCCTGCGTTATGGCCTAAAGCCCAGCCCTCCCTTCCCAGCCATCCAGCCAGGTCTGCAGAGAGGGGAGGGAAACACATTGCTCTTTATTGTCAGGCCCCTTGCTAAGATCTAAGGGGCTCATCAACCCTTCCCTAGAACCCATCTTGCAGATGGACAAACTGAGGTCTGATGGACAGGCAGGGTCAGAAGCAGCCTGGTCCAGCTATGAAGATCTCACTTTTCAAATCACCTATGATCCTGTGGTCCCAGCATAGATGGGCCAGAGAGAGGCAATGGGGAACTCATGGAAGCTCTTTCCCAAGGCCTCTTTGCCCTGGGACTAGAGTCCACAGTTCTTTCATGATAAATTGCTAGCCAGTCATCCCAGGGGTACATAAGGGATTTTATGGCTGGGCCTTTGCAGGAAGCAGGGTGGAGTGGGATAGGGAGGGAACTTCTAGCTGCTTATCTGAGAAAGGATTGCTGGCCTCTCCCCCTCCCAGAAAACACTCGAGAAAATGTAAGTTTCAAAAAGAAAAGCAAAAGGCAGGAAAGGAGGAGGAAGATAGGTTTTTCAAGTAAGCAGAGTCCTGAGTTCCCTGGTAGACTAGGAAGAAGGGGAGGGGTTTCAGATTCCTCCTGCAGAAGGGAGGAAGATCTAGCATGTTCTCTAGAGGGACAAAGTGCCTCCTGGTACTGAATTCTTTGAAAAAAAAAAGATTTTATTTTTTATAATAATTACATGGTGGATCAGGGTGGGAAGGATCGAGGTTTGGGGAAAATTGGGTGTACTATTGCTTCCAATTTTGCTATTTCTTCTTGTTGTTTCTGGGGGAAGGGGAGAGACAAAGGGGGAAACCACTCATGCCGAGAACTGAATTCTAAGAAAAGCCTCTTGTCCCTGCTTTGAGGAGGGGACACGGGGCTCCACACGATCCTCAATGGCAGACTGAGAAGGAACAGCTCTCATGTGCCCGCCCCTTCCAAGCTCTTTCCCAGGCGCTGTAAGAGGTCAGTACTGGCACGAGGCAGTGTCTGTGGGTCACTGCTCAGATTCTCATAGTCAAGCAGCCCAGGCTCCCTGCCTGCAGGCTCAGGCAGCCCAAGGAAGGAGGAGTGAGACCACTGGGGCCTGACAGCCCACCCACTGTGAGATGCTCCGAACATCAAACAGGCTGATGCCTACTCCCAAGACGCAGTAGGTGCCCAGTGATGGGCAATGTGTTCCATGGCCAGGACAGAGGATGGAGGCTACGGGGCCAAAAGGCGCAAGATCAGAGGAGTTCTCCTGCTGCCTCCCCGCGCCCTCCCCGGCACACCCCAGGTCTATCAGGACATTCAGCCAAATGGGAATGAGGCAGCCTGGCAGTTGCCCAGCCCAGAGCCACCGCCCTGCTACTCCTTTGTTCACCTGCTCTCAGATAAGGCAAGACCCCAGCAAAGCCTCTGCATTATGCCATCCTCCCCTTTCTCGAGTGGCCCACAGAGGAACTAGACCCTGCTCTGGGCACCCCTGGTGGAGGAGCTTGTTGGAACTCTGAGCCTGGGGCTGTCACCTGATCCAGGGGCTCACATTCAGTCCTGGCCATGGTCACCTCCACTGCCAGATCCCTTTCAGCTGGAAATTCTATCAGTTCTGGGTGGGGCGGGCAGGGGGCAGAGAAAGAGGGGAGACCTTTGCGTGGCCAAAGCTCACCAGATAGCAAGGCGAGAAAGTCACAAAGCCAGCACAAGGGGAGCCCTCCCAAGAGGCCATCTGAAGGGGAGGCAGCACTGGAGGCACCTGGGCCTGGCTCAAAGTTGGGAGTGAATGCTTAGGTGCAGGCCTCCTCTGGGGTGACCCTGGAGTCAGCATGGCCTGGTGCTTAGGAGATTACAGGAACTTGCTGTGTGACCTTGAGCAGGTGCTTGCCCGCTCTGTGCCTCAGTTTTTTCCTTTATAAAATAAGGATTCTAGAGGTTCTATGGGCTACAATGATAACTAGATAAAGTCATCCTCCAATGCAGCCCTGGCTAAGGCTGCCTATGGTTAGTGGGAGCAAGGGTCCTGGAGGCAGCAGTGGGGAGAGTGGCCAGAGAAGGACCTCTGCTCTCAGACTCAGACCCCAAGATCACATATAGACTGTCAGGATGGGGACCTGGCAGTGGAGCACTCATGAGGAGAGACCCCAGCCCAGGCAGACCGAACCAGTTTTCTTAGTGGAAAATACAATTGGGGATTGCTGTGCGTGGCTGTGGGAGTCCTTTCACAATCACTTCCCTCAACAGTGGTGATGGGGGGCCCCCTGGAAGGGCCCTACCGCCTCAAACAGTTCCACTTTCACTGGGGCAAGAGGCGTGACGTGGGCTCGGAACACACCGTGGATGGCAAATCGTTCCCCAGTGAGGTGAGGACCCTGGGAAGAGGAGCAGGACCCCAGGAAGGGGGAGGGTGAGGGGGAACATGCTCTGGGGGCCTTTGGGAGGACCATTCCCCCCCACAAGCCCCCACAGTCTGCATGGGGTCTTCCACACCCTGAGGCTGCCTATAGGAGCTGAGCCTGTGGTTCAAGGCCCTGACATGAGTGATCCGGCCAGGGAGCCGCTGTGAGAAGTCCCTGCCGCACCTGATCTTGCATCCTTCCATGCTGGTCCCAGGGCTGTTTTTTTCCACCTCAAGACCTTTTCTTAATGCTGCCCTTTGCTAAGTCCCTCCTGCATCTTTGGCACTCAGCTGCAGGTGCTGCCTCCTGCAGGGAGGTGTCACTGGGGACTGCAATTATCTATAATTCATAGCTGCTTCACCAGAGGGCAGAGCCTCGGCCAGATTCCTCTCTGGGTGTCCTGAGGGATCTTTGGGCAGGGTTGGGCCCAGAGCTGGGTGGGACCCCCAGTATCTTAAGCCTGTTGGAGGACTTTCCCTACCACCACCAGAAGATAGAGCACCCACTGCCTCCTGGAGGCACTAAGCCCAGGCCTGGCCTGCCCCCCCCCCACCTCACTTCTACTACAGCTGCACCTGGTACACTGGAATGCCAGGAAGTACAGCACTTTCGGAGAGGCAGCCTTAGCACCCGATGGTCTGGCCGTGGTCGGGGTCTTCTTGGAGGTGAGTGATGGGTCACTGTGGGATCCTTGGCTCTGCCCCCTGCCCCGGAGTTTTGGATGGAAGTGGTGGATGTGGGGCTCATACACACACCCCCCTCCCTGGCAGACAGGCACCGAGCACCCCAGCATGAACCGCCTGACAGATGCACTCTACATGGTTCGGTTTAAGGTGAGGCTGGGGAGGAGGGACGGGGCAGTCTTGTCCCTGGATCCTGGTGAGAAGGGAGGAAGAGGCTGGGGCCCAGGCTGGGGCCATCCACTTCTCTGCTGAGCCCAAGACTATGGGTCAGCTCCTGCCAGCATTGCACTGGCTTCCTCTGTGTCAGGGTCAGCAGCCCCTTTAGGTGCCCAGTGTATACCCAGTTGGGTGGAGGCTGGCTCAGGTGCTTGACACTGATGTGCTGGGACAGGTAGCATCCCCAAGGACAGCTGATGCCCACGAGACCTCGTGGCAACTAAAGAGCTTCAGGGAGCCACAGCTGTCACCTGCAAGCAAGCGGGCACAGAGGGCCTAGCCAGGCAGGGGATCATGGGCATTTGCCCACAATTTGCATCAGTGGGTCAAGGAGAAACCTGAATCTTGCTGACAGAAGCTGGGCAATGGGGTTGGGGAGAGAGGAGCGGGGACAGGGGAAAAGGGGAGGGTGAGAAGTGGGGGTGTGAGCTGTTGCTATGGGTACCACTGATGGCTGGTTCCCCCCCTGCCCCAGGGCACCAAGGCCCAATTCAGTTGCTTCAATCCCAAGTGCCTCCTGCCCACCAGCCGGCACTACTGGACCTACCCTGGCTCCCTGACCACACCACCACTCAGTGAGAGTGTCACCTGGATCGTGCTCAGGGAGCCCATCAGCATCTCTGAGAAGCAGGTGAGTCCTCCCAGGGCCAGTTTGGGGCCAGGCAGGCAGAGCTCAGGGTCCTCGCTGAGGCAGGGCGATTCTCCCAATCAGCAACCCACAGCCTGGGTTCCCGGCAGCAAAGCTTCCGGCTCCTACTAATAAACAGATGTACTTGCTTGGGAGTTGGCATGAGTGGATAGTTGTCAGGACCTAGGCACAGGCTGGGAGAAAGATGCCAGGAACTGGAACTACTCCCACGTGCTGGCGTCTGGGTGCTGCATGCGATAAGTCTGAGCTAGTACAGGATGGAGCACAGGAGGGAGGGGGAGGGCTAGTTGGGCCACATAGACCAGAAATGAGAACCACAGCCCCCGTTCTACCCGTGCATCCTTTCTGTCTTCTCAAGATGGAGAAGTTCCGGAGCCTGCTTTTTACCTCAGAGGACGACGAGAGGGTCCACATGGTGAACAACTTCCGGCCACCGCAGCCACTTAGGGGCCGTGTGGTCAAGGCCTCCTTTCGGGCTTGAGCTGCCCACCTGCCCGGCTGGCCACTAGGGCACCATCTTCCCAAGGGCTTCCATGTCAGCAGACACCAAACCATCTGAGGCTTCCAGCCAGGGACCCTTCCAGCCAGCTCACTCCTTGGCCGCCCCTGTTGGGAGCCTCGAGAAGGGGGGCACCCTTCAGCTGCCCAGGGGAACCAGAAGGACAGGCACTAAGCAGGGTCCAGGCCCAGGGCTACCTCTGCTCCCCAAACTCCCAAGGTCCCCCGACCACCTCCTCCTATCTTCCCCACTGGCAGTGGCGGTAGCCCCAGCTTGAGCCCACACTGTGACAGACAAGCTCAAGTTTCCTGGGGCAGGCAGTGGGCACTGCCAGAAAGACTCAAGCAATAATCAGAAGTGGGCAGAGCTGCCCTCTCTTGGCCTTACCTCTTCTGCAGGCCTCTGCTGCACATGCACCGCACTGCCGGGACTCCCTGCCATCAGTACCCAGCCTGCTGGAGATTATTAGGTGGTCTTCTTCCTCCAGCCACCTGCTGGCGACAGCGGATTTGCTTTCGCCGCCCCTTGTCCCCACCTAGCCACCAAAGTCCATCGACATGACAATCCATCCCTGTGTGCGTCAATAAAGTCCTTGACCCTTGCATCAGTGCTAACAAGTGTCTGTGCTTTGTCGTTACTGTCCTGGGCCTCAGGGAGCCAATGGTGGTAGGTCAAGCACATGATGTGGGGGTTTGGGGGACAGGACACAGTCTTGGGTAGGTGAGGGTTATGCAGGGGCAGGCCAGGAGCTATAGCGGCAGAGGGAAGGAGGAGCCTACTGTGCATGATGGAGAAATGCAATTGTGGGGTCTGCACTGTGGCTTAGTGAGTTAAATTTGCAATGCAGTTTATCTCATATTGAAGTGCCACCTGCTGCTGCTCTGCTTCTGATCCAGTTCCCTTCTAATGTGCCTGGGAAGGCAGTAAAGGATGGTCTACATTCTTGGGCCCCTGCATCCACATGGGAGACCTGGAGGAAGCTCCCAGCTCCTGGCTTTGGCAGAGCCCAGCTCCAGCTGTTGTGACCATTTGGCCAGTGAATTCCCCAAAGGAAGCCCTCTGTGTCTTTCCCTGTCTCTGGGTAACTCAGCTTTTCAAATAAATAAAATTTATCTTATAAAAAAAAAGAGAAAGAAATGAAATTGTAAGACAGAGTCAGGAACAGGATGTTTGAGACTGAGGGAAGAGCAGATGTGCAGGCTCCAAAGTGAGGGAGGGCCCGGTGGGGCGGCTGGGTCCCTGAAGGAGCACCTACAGCTCGCTCCCCAGGCTTACTGGGGAGCTCTGGAGGGCGTATGAATGGGAAGGTCCTTGTGCAGTGTGGATGGGCAGAGGAGAGGAAGTGGTGGCTGGAGTGTAGGAAGGAGGGGGCAGTGTGGAGGAGGCAGGGAACAGGTGTATGTGTGGGAGGCGGGAGCTGCGTGAGAGAAATTTAAGCCCAGGTAATGGCATCTGTCTGGCTGTTTGGGGCAGGTGTCCAGGAGCACACCTGGGCAGACAGCAGGATGGGAGTGCCTCCGGAAGGATTGCTCTCCCTGGGGAAAGCTGGTCATTTGGTCACAAAGCATTGTAGAACCATGGAAGGAAAACTTTTGCACCTGTACAGCCCTGAGAGTGAATGCTTCCTTAAATGTGCCCCTCATCAACTTCCCTGTCATCCCAGACCAAGTCTCAAGAGCTCCTGAGGGCAAGTCCACGTAGTGGCCCAGCTGAGAGGAGGCCACTGAGTGGAGGGAGAAGCTTGCTCTGTTGAACCTTGTCCAGACTCCTTGCTCAGGGCAAACCTGTCCCCACAGTGGGCAGGATGGGAGAGGGCCCCTGACAAGGCCTGGCACAGCTTCTGCAGAACCCCCTGACCTGGAGCTGGTGAGAAGGGTGGGAGGACAGTGTTTGCTAGGCTTGGGGGCAGTCAGCTGTGGCAGCAGGAAAATAATGTAGGCCAGGTGCCAACCAAGGTGGACAAAGGGCCTTGGGCAGATGTCTAGCTCTGGGAACTGTCACGACTCTCATTTCACAGATCAGGAGAACACGACTCAAGGGAGGCTCAGCAGGCAGGTGGCGGAGTAGGCCTGGCACCTGGACCTGTCTCAGACTTCTCTCTGCAGCAGAGCAACTGGGCCAAGAGGGGATGGTTGGCTTTGGTGGTGTCTCCTTGGAGTCAATAAAATGGCCTCAGAGCCAATGGCCATGCTGAGGACCTTGTCCAGTCCCCTTCACCCCCACCCAGGGATAATAGCCACAAGCCTGGCACTATAGAGGACTTGGAAAACAGGAGACAAAGGCTGCCAAAAATTGGCTTTTTTGAAAAACTTGTTCCCTTAATTTATTTTTTACATTTGAAACTATTTAAAAATCCAGTGTCTTTCTTAGTCTATTATCTGAGATTTGATTCTATTATATCCAAATGGGGATTCCCAGCTGAATCCCAAATGCATCCAGTAAACTTGGCCTCAAGGGACCCTGGACAAAGTCCCAAGTCCTTCTTCAGGGCCAAAATCACCTCCTGCAAAAAAAAAAAAAAAAATCCAGGCTCCTTGTCTCCCCAACAAGCTTTCTATCTGGGCAGCATGTGGGGAGGGGACCCTGTGGGTAGTTACAGGCTAGAAGCCACAGCCAATTGAGTCTACACCCCGGCCAGGAACACGGGCTTCCCACCTACCAAAGCACCTCCTGGAGGTGCCAGACCCTGTGCCCCAGGGCAGGGACCTTTGGAGCTGATGTTGCTGTGAAGTACCAGCCCCATCCCCCATGGGAACGTCCTCTTGCAGGGGATTTTTCTGTGACCCTGTGGTGCTGCTGCAGTTGCTGCAAAAGTTTTGGGACACCTTAAGCTCCACTGCTCTTCTGCAAAGAAACCCCACGGGAACACTGCCAGGGAATGTCACCACACTGCTCAGGTGATAGGGGCTGCTACAGGATTAAAGCCTAGAGGTGCAGAGGGAGGTGAGCCTGCAGTAGGTGCCCAGCCTGGCCTTCGTGGGCCTCCCACAACCCCAGCCCCCAGCCCCAGTCAAGAGAGATTCAGACGGAGAAAGCCCGGCACAACGGCTCAATGGGCTAATCCTTCACCTCCAAGCGCTGGGATCCTATATGGGCACTAGTTCATGTCCCAGCTGCTCCACTTCTCAAGCAGTTCCCTGCTTGTAGCAGTAGAGGATGCCTCAAAACCTTGAGACCCTGCACCTGCATGGGGAACCAGAAGAATTTCCTGGCTCCTGGCTTCAGATTGGCTCATCTCCACCTATTGCAGCCACTTGGAGAATGAACCGGTGGATGGAAAATCTTTCTCTCTGTGTCTCCTTCTCTATGTAAATCTGCCTTTACAACAAAAATATATAAATACATTTTTAAATGACTATCAAAAACATACAGGGGAATGAGTCATTTCAGGAATATATTTTATTTAATGACCTTCAAGTGCAGGCATCCCATAGGACACCAAATTCGTGTCCTGGCTGCCCTACTTCTGGCATAGCTCCCTGTCTGTGGCCTGGGAAAGCAGTCGAGGATGGCCCAAAGCCTTGGGACCCTGCACCCGCGTGGGAGACCCAGAAGAATCTCTGGCTCCAGACTTTGGAGCAGCTCAGCTCTGGCCATTTTGACTATTTGAAGAATGAACCAGTGGATGGCAGATCTTTCTGTCTCTGCTCTCTGTAAATCTGTCTTTCCAATTAAAATAAATCAGTCTTTTTAAAAATAAAATTATCATGCATAGCATTCTAAATCCCCATGATGCACCTGACATTCTAGGGCTTCTGAGAATTCCCAAAATGGCCGGGACTCAAAGCCTTGTCCTGAAGACTACCCTCTATGAATATTTAATTAAGTCCCACTCCAAATTCTGCTCACCATGCCTCCAGATCATACAAAGGAGTGACCCCAGGCCTCGCTGGTCCCAGACCACCTAGGCAGAGAGGAGGAAGCTTGGCTCTTGCCCAGGACACATTGATCGAGGATGTATGTGTTTCAGGGGATACAGGGGTTACCAGGCTCCAAGAACTTCCAGTGCCAGGCGGACAGAAGTTTGCGTCAGGGGACGCTAGGGGCCACGGGTGGCCTAAATTGATCCCTGGGTTGGAGGGCTTCCTGAGGGCCTCACGTGGCGCAAGCTGCCTTCTCACCCAGGTTCAAGGCCAAGTTCCAGCAGGTGCAATTCATCACCTCCACCTGCTGCCCCCTTGGGGCCCTGAGGATGCGCTAACTAACCCTTCAGCAGGCAGGGGATGAATCTGGTTAAATTCCTCCCATTGCCACCCAGGTGTTGTTGTCTTCAGGGCTAATGGAGGATGAGCAGGTGGCACATCAGTTTCCTCTGGGACAGGCATTGCAAGAAAGGCATGGGGTCCCATGGGGCCCCACAGTCGCCTGGGCTCCCCTGAGACCCTGAGGTTAGCAGGAAAGAGCATGAGAATACTTTCTCCTTTGCTCTCAGATGCTGCTCTGCTCCCCATGACAAGTGCTTGGCCACTCCCCAGCCTGGGTGTCTCCAGAGGGCGCCATCCCGTGGCCCTCCCAGGTCCCTCCAGTTTCTGACCCTTCATTGCTGGGGAAGGGACTTTGCTGCTGCTGCTGCCTGTGTGTTCAGGAATGGAGTTTGGGGTTGGTGGGGATGGGGTGGGGAGAGCTCAGCTCCTTTAGCTCAGAGGCCATCATGGCAGTGTCAACAAGACACTTAGAGAGTCCCAGGGCACCCAAGCAGAGACCATGGTACAGATGGAAGTGTCGAGGCCCCGAAAGGGCAGAGTCTACCTAGGTTGTTTGCTGTCCTGCAGCGGTGGACTTGGTGCACGAAACCAATACTATCTCACGTGGACTACTGACTGATGGTCAATAGCCAAAGTTTATTAGTGGCATCAGGCTTTTACAGACTTAGGGTCACACAGGATAAAGGAGGAGGTATTGAGGAGCTCACAGAGTTCCCATAAGCCTGTCTACAAAACTCATCAATTGTTTCCAAACCCTTGTCTGAAAATCTCTCTCTGCTTTGTATATCCAATCAATTGTTCCCATTGAAATGACATCCAATCAGTTGTTCTCACATACCAGCTGACTTGGCTGAGGGCCTTCACTCGGTCTGCAGGGTCAAAATTCTGAGGTGGTTGCTGTCCCCGCCGAAACTGCCTGCTGGCCTGTTGTGCTGCCCCCTGAAGGTGCATGTGCCCGTGGGAGGGACACACAGTGACACCACGGGAAAGGACTCTGTCACTTCTTTTCCTTTTCAGTTTTGTGTGTCTGAGATTTGTGCTTTGTGCCTTGGTTTCCCAACTTGGAAAATGTCAGTGGGGAGGTTTGGAGGGTCTCAAGTAGAGAAAAAACATGGGCTTCCTGGAGGCAGAGTCCAATCCCAACCACAGGTCATCTGGCTGGCCTTCCCACAAGACTCTTCTATGCAATGGGGGGCTCCGAGCCAGATAGAACTGGCTCCCAGAAAGGAAAGGCAAGCTGTAAACTTTCATGTGTTCAAGTCCATGGCCCCTGAGACCCCTACAACCACGAAGCCTGCACTTTGGGGGAAGCTGGAGCCCCACAGTGATTAGAACAGAGCGCTAATGGCATTTCAGGAAGGGGCAGAGGAGCGCCAAGGATGCCCTGCCGTCTGGCCCCAGCATGGAAGGAACCCAGAAGCCACTGGTGGCTGGAGCAGTTGGGCAGGCCCTGAAGGGCAGCTCTGGTCTACTGGTGCACAGCCAGCCACGTGTGCCCTCTGACCTCTGGGCTGGGGGCTGGAAGCTCAGTGTCAACCTGGCTACATTAGCTGGCGCCACTGGCTGCTCCAGTAGCTCCTCGGGGAGGCCCAGGTCGGGGTCTGGATGTCCAGCTTTCCTGGAGCCCAGTGCCCCTGAGGGCAGAAGTCTTGCTGTAGGGGCGTGGGGGAGGTGCCAGAGAGCAAGGCTCACCTGGAGTGAGTCCAGGCAAGCAGGAAGGATGGATGGGCAGGTGGTTAACAGCAAGCAGGAGCTGGGCCTGTCTTGGTCAGCCCCTCTCGCAGCCCTTGCTGTAAGAGCAGAGAGCAGAGCTGATCTCAGCTCCCGTGGTGGGGAAGTGAGCTCCTGGCTGTGCCTTTAGCCTTGCCCAACCCCAGTTAACACGGGCATTTGGGGAACAGACCAATGAGTAGCAGCTCTCTGTCATTCTACCTCTCGAATAAATTTAAAAACCTAAAACAGACAAAAACCTCTAAGCACAACTATGTCACCTGTACCTAAGTCAACACAATTCCATTTCCTGGACCCCTAAACTTCCCATGTCCCAATCAAATTACCATGTTTTCTACATTGTGATTTTTTTTCTATATTCTGATTTTATTACACTGGTCTGGTTTAGAACTTCTGATAGATGAAATAATTTGTTTCAGAAATTCTGGTTTCACATTATGCTTGCGAGCATCTCAAAACTTGCCTTTTACATCAATTATTGCAATGCCAGGGACCGACATTGTGGTGTAGCATGAAAAGCTGTTGTTGGTAGTGCAGTGCCGGCATCCCTTATGGGTGCTGGCTCAAATTTCGGCTGCTCCACTTCTGATCTATTTCCCTGTTAATGCGCCTGGGGAGGCAGTGAAGACGACCTCCGTGCTTGGGTCTTCACACCCACGTGGGAGACAGTGAAGAAGGAGCCACATTAATCCCTTCAGAAGGGTGGAACTCTGTGACCTAATCATCTCCTGAAGGTCCCACCACTTCCCAACACCCTCCCACTGAAGAGCAAAGCCTCACCATGAGTTTCGGTGGAGACAAGCCACATCAAACACAGCAAACAAGTGTAGTCTTGCTCCTCGGGCATGCTCATTGCATTCCTGGAAAATTCACTGACAACTAAAGTTATTTTGTGGGCTTCAGTGACGACCAACAGCTTGCTCATGTGCCTAGACATTCAGGTGGGGATTCCAAGATCATTCCAGGCTCAGATGAACCTTGGTTGTGTTAAACCACCCCTGAGGACTCCCAGCTCCTCAGGCCACCCCAAGTACCAGGTGTCTCCCAACCTTGTGACAAGCTCCTCCACAGGTTCCCTCACTGCTCTCCAGGATAGACCCACAGATCAGAGGTGGGGGGAGTGCAGGGGAAGAAGGGGATTCAGATACTGGCATGGCCTGAAGGAGGATCTGGGTGAGAACTTTGCTGGAGACTCTTCGGCTGGACTCCCTACAGCCAGCTCCTGGGGGGAGAAGCATCTGATCTCTGGGAGGGCAGGGTCGGAGCCCCCCACCCACACCTGTCACCCAGTGCGTCCCACAGGAGCTTGGCTAGCACTGACACCCTACTGGGTCCCACCTGGACAGTTTCTCTCCCTTCTCCCTGAAAACTACATCCACCCAGAAGCCAAGGCATGCATCCAAAGGATTATGGGGCTCTCCTATATGTGATTAAATATTAAAAACTAGACTGACATTGGTCAGTATAAGAAAGGTGAACACAGTTTTTTTCCCCCTATGCTGCTTTTATCTTAATAGAAAGTGAAGTAATATATTATTGAAAATCACTTTCCTTTGGTGGTCCATAGGGCAGACTTGTGGGGTGACCCCTCATGGATCCCTAGGTTGATCCATTTGACTGGAGCCCACATCCTCTGCAGCAGGCATGACTTGTGTTCCATTTTACAAATAAAACCTGGAGTGTTCCCTTGATTAGGGCGCTGGGTCACTCAGCTAGGACTGGCCCACTTCAGAGCCACTTCCAAGCCTGGAGCATACTCCAGGTCCCCAAAAAGGAGCTCATCTGCCTCTCCATCACTTGTCACCTCAAGTCAATACAGTGTCAGTTCTGGTGCAAAGCCAGGCTGCAGAGGGGCAGGGACACCTGTTCTAGGATGCTTCCTGCAGTCTTTCTACGCCCCCTGGTGGTAATAGTTAAAGCTGCAATTTGGTCTCTGGTCCATCCTAGGAAGCCATCTACCTAAGCCCGGCCTGGCTAACTCACTATAGGTCAAACAATACAGAACATCCTATTCTTTGCTGTTATTTGTTTTCTTGCTTCTCAGGAACCCTGAGATGGTTTCACTTCCTGTCCAGGCTCTGCAGTTCACCTGGCAAAGGACATGCCTGAGAAGGGTTGAGTCAGGGGCTCCACAGTCTCTCAGGTGTGCAGGAGGGAGGAGGACTTCCCAGGCAGAATAGCAAGACAGAAGCCTTGCGGTAGTTGCATGACTATGAGGGTGTGAGCAACCTAGATTAAAGGTGACCCAGTCTCAAGGGTAGCCTGGGAGTGGGGGTGCTCTGATTGCAGAGACAGGCCCCAGTTTTTCAGACAGAAATAGCGCAGGAGCCAAAGAAAGGAGGCCAGCCCTGCCCTCACCATACACCCTGTCCCCTAATCCCTCATTGTGAATTCAGCACGTTGCTGGGGACAGGGTCTGTTGGCCCCCACGAGACACATGAGGATGGCTGTCCCCACTCAGTGGAGGGAGAAATGGAGACGCCCTCTGTGCAGATCCCTTACCCAAGGCACATGTCTGGTGGGTGGCAATGGTGCAGCCCTTGAGCCTGCCTGCTGGGAATATGCAGAAGTCAGCTTGGGCCTCTGGACTTCCATTTGAATCCCCCTGCCCCAACAGGTCTAGACAGAAGAGCCTCCCAGAGCTCAGGGTCCCTGCAGCCATGGGCCTCTGGACTTCCATTTGAATCCCCCTGCCTCAACAGGTCTAGTCAGAAGAGCCTCCCAGAGCTCAGGGTCCCTGCAGCCATGAGTAGCACGGTGCAGGTCCGTGGTGAGCAGGTCGGAATGGCTGCTGTGGGGTGAGTGGGCCTGGTTCCGTGGACCATCTGTCCAAGCCTGGGCTCTGCCACAGCTGGGTGCCCCTCTTCCTGGGGTGGGCAGTGTACTGAGGCCCCTTCTCTCTTGGGTTCATGTTGTAAAGAGTCTGCTGTTTAAAACATTTGCTTTTAATTTTATTTTATCTGAAAGGCAGAGACAGACAGAGAAGCAATCATCTTCTGCCTCGCTTCATTTGCCCAAATGTCCTCTACAACCAAGCGGAAGCCAGCAGCCTGAAGCTTAGCCTGAAGCAGCTGCTGGGCCAGGTCCACTGGCTGCCTCCCAGGCTGAGCCTTAGCAGGAGGCAGAGGTGGGACTTGAACCCAGGCATTCCTGTCTGGGAGGTGGGCATCGGAGGAACAATGGCTGCCCTCCTAAGAGCTTACAAGTATGGGCGAGCTGCCCTCCCCAGCCCTCTCCTGCTGTGCCTGCGGCACTGGCGACAACATGTTGTGCCCAGCTGTATACGCCAAGTCCTCCCTTGGAATTCACAGCACCAGGCCTTTGCCCTGGCCAGTCCCTGCCAGGCTCACTCCCTAAACTCCTTCAACTCTCTCTTTCCCAAGCCTGTCTTATCAAAGGACTCATCCTGATTCCCTGAACTAAACACAGCAGCATCACCAGGGCTGTCTTCCTGCCCCAGAACAGTGGGTAGTGCTGTGTCTACTTCCCTCCCACTCCTGTGCAGGTCAAACAGTGCTGCCAGAGGCTCTTGCTGTCTGATTCACCATGCACTGCTGTTGCTGTTGTGTGCCAAAAGATGCCCCCACTCCCTGCCTCCAGATCCCAGCTTGGCTTGCGACTCCAGCTTCTTGCTGATGCATACCCTGGGAAGCAGCAGGTGCACTTGGGCTCCTGCAATCTCCAGGGGGAGACCTGGGTTAAGCTGCAGGCCCTAGGCTCCTCGCTGGGACTGTGTGTGGCATGTATCTGGGGAGTGAACCATGAGATGAAATGAGATAAGATGAAAGTAACTGAAACTAAGCAAAAAGCAAGGGAATGCGCAGAAAGGAAAAGAGTGGGGGAAGCTTCCAGAGTGTGGCACACAGGTAATCACTGTGACTTGCTGGCTCCAGGTGGGCAGGTGGGGAGTGGCTGAGGATGGAATTAACATTCCATTGCTGTTAGGCCCCACCTTCAGGACAGAGGGTAGGGGACACAGCCACATTCCATTTGCCCACTGTCAATGGATACTGGCTATCGCTGGCTGTACCGCATAACATCCTCCACTTCTCTTCTAACACCTGAGTCAAATCATTGACTCAGTCATGTGTAACAGACAGAAC
Source organism: Ochotona princeps (assembly GCF_030435755.1). Lineage (NCBI taxonomy): Eukaryota > Metazoa > Chordata > Mammalia > Lagomorpha > Ochotonidae > Ochotona > Ochotona princeps. The sequence goes on along the minus strand of NC_080847.1, from coordinate 15,322,145 downwards.
CTGACAATTCTCCCCTGGAGAAGGGCCGACACTAGCTTTGCAGTTGTGTGCTAGGAGCTTGCCACCTTGAATGTGCCAGGAGGCCTTGAATGTGCACCTGAGGCCTCCTGACAGCGGGTAAGGCTGTTGGCGCTGTTGCCTCATTTCTTACCAAGATATAGAAGGCAGAGAAAGAGCAACCTTCCATCCACTGGTTCACTCCAAAATGCTCACAGTAGGTAGGGCTGGGCCAGGCCCAGGCCAGGAGTCTGGGTGGCAGGTTCCCAAATACTTCAGCCATCACTTGCGGCTTCCTATGGTGTGTACTGGCAGGAAGCTAGAGCAAACGTAAGGGTGTGGGGTGGAGAAGGGACTGGTGGTGCTGTGGCATAGCTGGTTAAGTTACTCTTCACTCCCATATAGGTACTGGTTTATATCCCGGCTGTTCCACTAACATGTTCCACTAACATGTTCTTTACTAACATGCTTGGGGAAATGCGCCTGCTCTGTGTGTGGGAGACCTGGATGGAGTCCCAGGTTGGTGCAGGGCTGGCCATTGCAGCCACTTACGGACTGACCCAGCAGGTAGAAGGTCTCTCAATTTTTTCTTTTTCTGTCTCTCACTCTGCTGTTCAAATAAAAGTAAGTATTTTTTTTTTTTTAAGTTATAAATAGAAAGTTACAGAGAGAGAGAGAGAAAGCTTCCATCATCTAGTTCACTTCCCAAATGGCCGGAGTTCAGCTAGTTCAAAGCCAGGAATTTCTTCTGCGTCTCCCATATGTTTGCAAGGCCGTCCTCCACTGCTTTCCCAGGCTACAGACAGAGAGCTAGATGGGAAGTGGGGCTATCGGGATTAGAACTGGCATCCATATGGGATCCTGGCACATTCAAGGTGAGGACTTTTGCCACTAGGCTACTGAGCTGGGCCCATACTTTTTTTTTAATTTATGGAGAAACGGAATTAAAAGTTACATTTTTTAGATTAATTTTTGAAAAAGCAGAAATAAGACTCGAATGCAAGCCCTCCAGGTACCAGGTACAGGGATCCTAGTAGCTGTGCTGAACATTTTCATGAGGCTGTTGCTTCAGGGCAGGTTGAGAGAAGAGCTGAGACTGTACTTGCATTTTTCAAAACTTCCCAAACTGTTACCTGCCGGAGTCCAGCTCCAGCTGAGTTCAGAACTCAGAAGGGTGCGTGGATTAGGCGCAAAGAGGAAAGAAATGGACCACTACGATTTCATGATCATAATTGACAATGCAGGAAAGCTGTCTGCTTTATTTTTACAGAAACAGTCAAACTCTGGCTCAGACTTTTTATGTCATGGTCAAGTGGGTGTTTCTAAGGATAATTCTGCCATTTTTTTCACCTAAAAACAATAGAAGTTCCTGCTACAATTCTTATTCTACAACTTAATCTTGTATCACAAAGAAAAGGAGAACCTAAAGATCAAGGAAAGAATGAAACCCTAAATACAGGTCCCTTGATTAGCATAAGGTCAATGGGGACAGCCAAGACAATAGAATAATAGAAGGCCCTCTTGCAAGACATTATTATTGACATTAACCTCCAAGCTCACATTGAGTAAAAAAGCCAACTCCACAGTAGCAAACAATGCCTGAATGGATTAGAATTCTTCTGCAGGGTGGTCCCGTGTCCCTGCAAAGGAAGGTGGAGCGGTGGCTGTAGATGCCTGCCGGGCCCTGTGGTACAGCGGGAAGTTCCTTTCCGCCCTGCCTGCAGTGGAACAATACTCTTCACACCCTCGTGTCCCCCACATCCACTGCATGGACCCCAACAGTTACCACTAGCCCAGGCTTCGAACTTGCTCTGGGTGCCTCTGAGCTTTCTGTCCTGTAGGGACTGGAAGGCATTCCACCCCCGTGGCAGGGGCCTTGTGGTGTGTGTGCGTGTGTGACAGAGAGAGAGAGAGAGAGAGAGAGAGAGAGAGAGAGAGAGAGAGAGAGAGAAAGAAAGAGAATGCGCTCAGGTGTGAGGCCACTTCTACACAGGATAGTGTCAGGAAAAGCCACCTGCTTGAGTCAGGGGAAGTGAAGTGAAGCTACTTGGCTGGCCATGGCACAGGCCTTTGCGGCAAAAAGGCTCTCAGGGGGATTCATTTAGATGCCCCAGGGAGCAAGGATGCTATGGCTCTACAGCTGAGCTGGGGCCAGCTCCTGCTTACTGACCAGGAACCAAGACCTCCACGGTGCCTATGCGTGCCCCAGCTGCCGTGCAGGTCGCTGCTATGCCGCCTGGCCCATGGCGGCTTTCCTGAAGGCTCATGGGAAGCCTTGCTTGGGCTCCCGCCCCAGGGGGTCAGCATGCTTTGCCTTGGTCCCACAGGGCTCTCTGGCCCTATCCCAGCAACTCCACAGGACGTTTTGGGGGGCTTTTTTTTTTCTTGCTGATGATGCAAGTGACGTCAGCTGGAGTGAGATACCCAGGTTGACTGCTAACATTGTTTCCGCAGGACTAAGTGGAAAGAAGTAGGGGGAGGGGTTCGAGGCTCACCTCCAGCCCCTCTCCCACCTGCTAAGACGGCACTGCCCTCTCACCCACGTCAAGCATTAAAGTCATGTAGTAGGGGCCGGAGTTTTGACTCTGGGCCTCTACTGAAGAGCTTGGTTCAAGTCCTGGCTCCTCTACTTCCCATCTAGCTTCCTGCAGTGGCTCGAGGATTTGGGCCCTGACACCATCTGGGAAGCCTGGCCCGAGTTCTTGGCTCCCGGTTTCAGCTTGGTCCAGCTCTGGTTTCAGGCATCTGGGAAGTGAGCCGGTAGGTAGAAGATCTCTCTGTCTCTACTTTTCAAATAAAAATAGAAAATGATTATTAAAACTTTTAAAAATAGCAAATCATGTTTTAATGTGTGTTAAGAGTATTGACCAAAGTAAACTGTCCCTTTTAATTCACATTTCTTGAAAAAAAAAAAATCATGGAAAAGGGCCTGGTATGGTAACCTAGTGGTTAAAGTCCTCGCCTTGCACGTGCCTGGATCTCATATGGATGCCAATTTGTGTCCCGGTTGCTCTACTTCCCATCCAGCTCCCTGCTTGGGGCCTGGGAAAGCAGTGGAGGACGGTCCAAAGCCTTGCGACCCTGCACCTGCATGGGAGACCTGGAAGAAGCTCCTGGCTTGGGGAGTGAGGTAGTGGATGGAAAATCTTTCTCTCTGTCTCTCCTCTGCAAAATCTGCCTTTCCGATGAAAATAAATAAATCCTTTAAAAAATCATGGGGGGATGGAATTTAAAGGTATATTTATTAGATTAAAAAAGAGTTCCACTGCTCTCTTCCCCACCCCTCCTGCAGTAAGCTTTGAATGAGGCTGAATACTTTTAAGTACTTATTTCAAAGAGTGACCTCAGAGGGAAGAGAAGTCCTTTTCCTTTCCTTTTCTTTCTTTCTTTTTTTCTCTCTCTCTCTTTATCTCTCTTGTAAGACCTTGAGACAAGAAAACCTTAGGGTGTCCTAAGGGTGGGGTGGGGCTTGGGCTGCCCAGTTCATCAGCCCGGGTGGCTGAGCCAGTTACAGCTTCTTAAATGAAAGTCCCACGCAAAATCCTCAAGGGTGTATTTTTACTTTGAAAGTGGGGTGTGTGGTAACACAGACACAGCCCTCATGAGTGATGTAACTTTTCTTAGGCAAGCGGTGGCCCAGCCATCTGTGCGTCTGCAGGAGCCAGCCTGCAACCTGATTCATGGTGGGCACCCAACAGCACCCACAGGCTACTCTGACCCCGAAAGATAAACCCTTGTGAACCCCCGGAGCATCCATTTGTACCTCAAAAGTACAAGCAACATTCCTAACTGGGCTTCGCTGTTCTCCTGTGCCCGGACATTTAGAATCTTTTAGAGTTATTTTTAGTTTGGGTCTGAAACAGCCTCCTTGGTGTTCAGGACAACCAGAAAGATTGCGAATTCTGACGTGCAACTTCTGGAAAAGGCTAACAGTTAGCAGGGCTGTAAATACCACACAGGGTACTTCTCACAGGGGAGTTTTGTGGCAGGCATTGTCCCCGGGTCCGGGTAGGCTGGCTTGCCTCACGCCCCCTCCACACCCCACCTACCCACCCCATCCCTGCGCCAAGCCCGTCACCTTTCCCAAAGGGCTTCTGAGGGTTCCACGTGGCTTTTTCTGATCTCTTGTTTTTCTGTACCTCCAAAGATGAGCTTCCACAATCAGGAGAGTTCTGTCGTTAAGCAGCACAGTAGACCACATGTGGTGCTGGCATTCCATACCAGTTCAAGTCTCGGTTGTTCCACTTCTGGTTCAGCTCTCTATGTATGGTCTGGGAAAGCAGTGGAAGACGGCTCAGGTTCTTGGGCCCTTACACCCATGTTGGAGACCTGGAGGAAGCTCCTGGCTTCAGATTGGCTCAGTTTTGTCTGCTGAGGCAATTTGGGGATTAAACAGCACAAGGAAGTCTCTCTGTCCCCTCCCCTCTATAACACTGCCTTTAAATAATGATAATACATCTTTAAAAAGTTCTATTAGCACCACGCTCTAACCAACTGAGCTAACCGGCCAGCATCCGGGACTTGAGGTGGGCTGGAAACTGGGTGTGGCTTCTCCGTCAACATCCCCTTTTACCTCAGATACATGATGGAAACAACATGGACATAATACTGTTACCCACTTCCCTATACCCCCTGAACCTTTTTTTTTTTTTTTTACCGTAATTAACTATGTAAAGATTGTCAACAAAAATACAATTAAAAAAAAAAGTAAAATAAAAAGAAAAAAATTATAAAAAAAGTTCTATTCAGTATTTTTAATGTTTGGCTGTCTTTATATATATATATATATATATATATATATATATATATATATATATATATATATATAATTTTTAAGAAGAGTTTTTAATAGCATGGGCATATGGTATGGCAGTTAAGACCCTGCTAAGTACCGGAGTGTCTGATTGGAGGCTGAGCTGCCATCTAAGGCTCAAATACTTTGTCCTGTCCCTGCCGCCATGTGGGAGACCCACACTGAGTTCTGCCCTCCTGGCTTGGGCCTAATAAGCCAGTGGATGAGCTCTGTGTGTGTGTGTGCCCTTCAAATAAGATGCAAATAACTAATTGAAAATGAGAAATAAAAACGTTAGGAGGAAGCGGGTGGTAGCTGGAGTCTCACCGTGTGAGGTCCAGAAGGCATTCAGTGCTGTGACAAGACGACTTCTGGCCTCCCCGCAGAGGAAACCCGGTAAGGCCCAAGTGGAACTCACAGGTTGGAGACCACAGGACTGGGTCACAGTGGGGTGGAGGAGCTGGCAGCCCGCGGGCGAGTGCAGAGGTCTGCAGGAGACGGGACTGCAGCAAACCCAAAGCAAGTGGCTCCCAGGCGACCCCCGCGCTTCCGGTCATGGCCTCAGGACACACGGAGAGGGCAAGTTTGGCAACAGTCCGAATTCAGGGCAAGCTGAACGCCCACGGGGCCCCAGCGGGGAAGTTGTTCAAGGTTAAACCCCAAGAGGCAGGAAGTGACCGGAGCGGCCGTCGGTGCGGGGTGTCACGAAGTCGGGGTGCCAGGCCATGTGACTGCCGGAACCCCGCGCTCGGAGTTGTTCCAAATCCGGGTGGGGCGTGACGGAGGGGGCGGTGTCCGCCCCGCGCGGCTGAGCCTTTCTGCCAACCTCCGGCCCTCTGCAGCCATGGGGCAATCCCGCTGTCCTTCAAGGGCCCGCCTCCGCAGACGATCCAATAAGGGAAGGTGGGAGGGGCCCGTCTGCCGGAGCCGGGTCCTTCTTAAGGGGCCGCTCCCGCGTGTCGAGACCCGAGTGGCGAGACCCGAGGGGCGGCGGCCGCCGTCGCAGCACCGTGCGTGCTCCCGAAAATCACAAGACTGACCAACCGGCCGGCCGGCGGCGGCACCAGCGGGCGCGGGGAGGCCGAGAGTCCGAGGTGAGTTAGGAGACCTAGGAGGGGTGTGGGCACCGCCGCCTCCGCCCGGCCTCTCCCGCTCCTGGCCCTTCCCGACCAGGCGACACTGGCTCAGGCGATGGGGCGGAGAACTGAGTCCAAGTGAGGTGAGGTGAGGTGAGGCGAGGGGGCGGGCCCGGGGTGGGGGGCGCGAGCCGGGCTGCTGCGGTCACGGCCACCGTGGGCTTGCACGCGTGCCACGTGGATGCGCGGACCTGGGCAGCGGCACCGGCGGCCTTGGGCCCCTGGGAGCCCGGCAGCCCCTCTTTGCAGAGCTGGGGTGGGCTTTGGGGGCTCAGGGACACCGCTCCGGCCGTGGTCCTCGTTGGAGCGAGCTGCGGCTGGGAGAAGTCCCGGGAGGCGGTGGCCACGGAGCCTGCAGCTTGTGGAGGGGGTGGAGGGAGTGGCGCGCCGCCGGGTCCGGCTTCCTGCTGGCCTCCTGGGAAAGGCCCCTGCACCCCGTCACCCACAGCGGTTGTCCTCCCGCCCCCCGTGCGGGTGGGCTTCGTGGGACAGGGTAGGGGCTTCAAGGTGCTCAGGCTTCAGGCCCGGAAGCGCCTTCTGGGGACGTCAGAATTCACATACGAAACCTAAACTCACGCGGGGAACGCTCCTCTCGGTCACGCGAGAAAAGTTGGTTATAATCAGGTCGTTGTGTGGTTTCCTTTTTTGTCTGTTGTCCAAGGAGGCTGGCGAAGGCCCTAGGAAGCCTTTATGCTCTCCTGAAAAGGCCAGTGTGAAAACTTGGAAATGACTTTGGCAGTGGGTTTGTGCCCTTTGACCTTCTAACCCCGCCTTTGGGGAATCAATAGGATCAAATATAAACTGGAAAGAGATTACAGGGCAGTATGGGACCAATTCCTCCCCCGTCCCCCAGTGATTGAGAAGCTGTAGCGAGTTAGGAGTGCCATAATGATGTTGAGTATAAAATACTGTCACCTGGAGAGCCATGAGTTGTATGGGCCTGAACAGAATATCAAAAATAACTTAGAGCAGAAGGAGTGTATTTCACTAGATCATAGAATCTCATGAAGCTCGGATTGATGTAACATTTTGGAAAGTACTTGGAGGCGCTGGTGCTGTGGTATAATGGGCAAAGCCACATCCACAATGCGAGCATCCCAAATGGATGCTAGTTCAAGTCTCCCTCTGCTCCACTTTGATCCAACTACCTACTAATGTGTCTGAGAAAGCAGTGGAACACAGCCCAAGTGGTTGGGCCTCTGCACCCTCGTGGGAGGCCCAGAAAAAAGCTGGCTCCTGGCTCCTAACGCCTGGCCATTGGAACCGTCTGGGGAGTGAGCCAGCAGATGAAAGATTTCTCTCTGCCTCTCTGTGACTCTTTCAAATAATTTTTTTTTTTCTTTTAAGAAAATACACTGAAAAGTGGAATTAAAAGATGGGTCTATGTTGGTGCAAAGCTTCTTTATAATACACTTACTTTTAGGAATTTTTTTTTTTCACTTGAAAGACATAGTTAGGGATAGTAATAGATCTTTCATCTATTGGTTTACTCCCCAAGTGGCTGCAGTAGCTGGGGTTGGGCCGAGTGGAAGCCAGGAGCTGGAACTCCATCCAGGTCTTCCATGTCAGTAGTAGGGGCCATCTTCCACTGCTTTCCCAGGTGTGTTAGCAGGGAGCTGCATTGCCAGTGGAGTAGCCGGGGCTTGAACTGTGTTCATAGGGGATGTTGGGCTGACAGGTAGCAGCTTAACTCATTGTGCAACAACCCTGGCTCCTTTTATGAATTTCTAGAAGACTCCTTCATGTGCTGAGATTTCAAATGATTTGGCGCAGAAATGGGTATATCTTCCAATCCCATTTTCAATGAACTCCCCTGATGTACCTATCCCATCAGACAAGTATGGGTCTGTCCGAGCCAGGATAGCGAATACCACATCTCCCCAGTTACTGGCCTCCGAAAATTCCGTCCTAGGCCAGCATCTGAGGACATGTTGTGTGTCAGGTGGAGAGCTGGGCACTGGCAGCCACATTCCTGGATTAACGGAGCTTATGGAGTACTGGGGAAGGCGGAGATCGAAACAAATACCACCAGCTGGAGAGGGTGTGAATGTGGGAGCTAGATTCTAGTCAGCAAGAATTTGGAAAGGAGAGAAGGGGGGGGTACGAGGGCTCCAGGAAGGCAGATCGGCTAAAAATCCGTTTTCCAAATGTTCTGGAATGTGATGGTGGGCTGTACAGACAGGGGAGGTGGAAGATGATCTTAGTCTTGGAGCGCAGTCAGCTGTTTATAGCCGGGTGCCATTGAGGTCTGTTTCTGTCGATGACAGATCTTGCGTGCAGACCCCCTGGTCATGTGGTCTCTAGCTGTTTGTACAAGCACACGGTGTCAGCACTGCACGCATTCTTAGTACCTATCCCCACAGAGTAACAGCCGACCCCAGCTGGCCTCAGATCATTTCCGATCTGTTGGTACGAGAAAATGTTTCCCAAGTCAGCCTTTGTAGGCAACTGAGTTCAAATTTTTCTTAGACTTTCTTTTAATTCTCAGGTATAAACAGTCTCGTTTGGGCTGAAGGACTGCATTTGTGGGTCGAATTTCAGAATGTCAAGTTCCATGTCCTACTGGATGTTAACCTCTGTGAGACACAGCATTGCCGCACTGCAAAGGGGCAGGCGTTTGTATTCCAGATATGTCTTGTCCAGAAGTCCATCAAAATGGAAGCCCTTCTTGCAGGGACCACCCGCCCTAAGAGATGAAGTCCCGTGGGGTGGCTTGGCACTGCCAAAAGCCTGCAGACACATATCGACAGAGGAAGATTTCAACCTGCAGCTCAACCCCGCGCAGGTCAATGAGGTGCTTCGTGCCGGCGAGCTGGCGTACCAGCCTCTTTCCCTCCCCGGCAGAGCCCCAAATCCGGTGCTGCGGTTTGAGAGCAACCAGCTGGCAGCCAATTCCCCCGTGGAGGACCGGCGGGGCGTGGCCTCCTGCTCGCAGACCAGTGGCCTGATGTTCGGCATCTTTGATGGACATGGGGGTCACGCATGTGCGCAAGCCGTGAGTGAGAGACTCTTCTACTATGTGGCGGTGTCCCTGATGTCCCAGCAGACCCTGGAGCAGATGGAGGAGGCCGTGGAAAACATGAAGCCCCTGCTGCCCATCCTGCAGTGGCTCAAGCATCCAGGGCAGAGCATCTATGAGGACGTCACATCAGTGCATCTAGACCACCTGCGGGTCTACTGGCAGGAGCTGCTCGACCTGCACATGGGGATGGGCCTGAGCACGGAGGAGGCCTTGGTACACTCCTTCCAGAGACTGGATTCTGACATCTCGCTGGAAGTCCAGGCTCCCCTGGAAGACGAGATGGCCATGAACTTGTCGCTGCAGGTGGCCTTCTCTGGAGCAACAGCGTGCATGGCTCACATAGATGGGATACACCTGCATGTGGCAAACGCTGGCGACTGCAGGGCCATCCTGGGTGTGCAGGAGGACAACGGCCTGTGGTCTTGTGTGCCCCTTAGCTGTGATCACAATGCCTGGAACCCGGCCGAGCTGTCCCGGCTGAAGAAGGAGCACCCGGCATCAGAAGACAGGACCATCGTCATGGAGGACAGGCTGCTGGGCGTCCTGATGCCCTGCAGAGCCTTCGGAGATGTTCAGTTCAAGTGGAGCCAGGAGCTGCAGCGCAGCGTCCTGGGCAGGGGCTTTGACACGGAGGCCCTCAATATCTACCAGCTCAAGCCCCTCCACTATTACACCCCCCCTTACCTAACAGCCCGGCCTGAGGTCACCTACCACAAGCTGAGGCCCCAAGATAAGTTTCTGGTGCTGGCCTCTGATGGCCTTTGGGACATGTTGAGCAACGAGGATGTGGTGAGACTCGTGGTGGGGCACCTGGCTGAGGTGGGTGGGCACAACAAGTCCGACTTGGTCCAGGGGCGCACCAACCTGGGGCTCATGCAGAGCCTGCTGCTACAGAGGAAAGCCCGCGGGTTGCCTGTCACTGACCACAATGCTGCCACACATCTGATCAGGCACGCTCTTGGGAGCAACGAGTATGGGGAGATGGAGCCTGAGCGACTGACGGCCATGCTGACGCTGCCCGAGGACTTGGCGAGGCTGTACAGGGATGACATCACGGTCACTGTGGTGTACTTTAACTCTGATGCACTGGATGTGTATTACAAGGGTGGTTAAGGGGTCTCCCAGCCCACAGCCAAGGTAAATGGAAATGCTCTTCCAAACCTTTTTATGCATTCCTAAACAAGCTTAGCCAAACCTTACTAGTATAAGGGTTGGCAGATGTAGCTTGCTGCCTAATTGACCAAGGTGAGGCAGAAGAACAGCCTCCATGAAAAACCACAGTAATTTCATGACCCCGCGTGTTCTGGGTACTGCCCCTCTGTGGAGGCCAGGCTTGGAGATCTAATAATTGGCCTGGGCCTGTGGAGTCCTGAGTTCCTTGTTAGAGAGGCTGTTAAACGAACAGTGCAGGCCTTGGCTGGTTCATTTAATTAAGAAGCTTCTGAAATCCAGTTGCAAAATTTACAAATATGATGACTTTTTTTTTTGTTCAGCCACACTTATTTGTAAATTTTTTAGTACGAAAGCTTATGTTTTCAATTCATACTGTAAGATACTTGCCTATGCACTATTTTAACCTTTGTTGGGATTGTGAAAATGTTTTTAAATAAGCTGCATTCTAATTCCGTTGGTCTTCCTTCAGCTTGCAGGCAGGCCTGCTGGCAACATGGCTGGGCTAGGCCCCAGGCCCAGCTGATGGTGCCCTCTACCAAATCCACCCTTGAATCTTTGAGCCATAAGTAACTTGGGACTAGCCCTTCTCACTCCCTGACTGGCTCCAGGGGGTTGTCCAGAGCATCCAACCTTTCTCATGGTGCCTCTCAATTGTCCTGTTAATTCCACCTGATGCAGACCTAGCCCTGCTTTGCTGAAAGGCCAGCCGCACTCCACTGCAGCAGCTGCTATTAGGTCCAGCCTGAATCGATTCTTTCACCTGTTCCCGCCGAAGGGTGGCAGGGAGCTTGACTGAATCTCTTCCACGTGAGAGTTGTGATAGATGGATATTTAAGACAGGACAGGTGTATCCAGTGGGTTGTAGACTTGAGAGCCTGAATCTGGAGAGGTGAAAACAGTGGAGGGCTTAAGAACAGATGCATACTAGCCAAAGTCGGCTGTCTGCATCCCAGGAGGCAGTGGGCCGGATTTCTGTTTGAATAGTAAACCAGGTGGATCCGTTTGGGGGCATGAATTTCATCTGTGGGCTGGAACAACAGGAAATGTGTCCCTAAATGGAAACACAAATACAATCCCACAAACCGTTTTTATTTCCCTGCAGCCTATCAGGGAAACTTGTTCATTGCAGTTAAACTGCATTAGCCTTTCACCAGCTCAGGGCCACCCACTAAGAAAAGCAGAATTCCCTGGGCTTGGCACCTTCGGGTTCTGTCAGGTTGCAGGGCAGGGCTGCGGTCCTGTGCATACGGGGCTGCATTTCTGTATATCTCCCAGTGCTGTGGATCAGCTTTATCTAAGAATTGTCTTTTGAATACTGAAGTTTGAGCCTTGTTCCATTTGGGAACCACTGAGGTCTCCTAGATCTTAACTAAGAATTGAAATGGAAGGCACTGCTGATCTCTCCACCTGGGGCTTGTTGCTAGAATGGAGGACTCCACTTAGCTGGTGTTTTGCTGTCTGCGCCAGCCACATCTAGGAGTGCCCGCAGAGCCTTCGCTGGCGCGTTGAGGGTCTGCATCCTCTGAAGGCGAGGTCATGCATCTCGTGGGACAGCTGAGAGGATGCAGACTTGGCACCTGTATCTCCAAGCCTTTTCTCAGCCTGCCTGCTCCAGGGTATATTGAGGAGAGAGCCCAGTGTATCCCCCCATCTATTTCCCACTGTGAACTCTCAGCTCTTTCCATGGATGCTCCAGGGACCATGGCCTCCTTGTTAACCCCCAGCGTGTCTGTCTCCTTAACTACGATTCTGCTACTGGGAGGCCTTTTATTTAGCATGTGGGCTCCTGCTTTAGAACAGGGGGATTCGAGAGAAGGTTTGTGTCACTTGTCACATCTTCCAAAGAGACTTCAATAAGATGAACTAAGAGGTGAGACTGAATGTGAAAGCATGCTTTCGTGCTTACGATTGCTTATTATGTTAAGGAAGAAATTTGGATAAGATTTTATATATGCATAGGATAGCTCTGAGTGGGGATTGGACAAAATGGATAGAGAAGATGGTGTAAGTTCTGTATTCGAAAGAGGAGGTGTCCTATGACTTCAAAGCTAGTCTATTGGAATATGAACTTGGAGGTATGTCAGTGCAGTATATTTGGCTTGCATCTCTAGGATTAGACATACCAGAGAAAACTCGGTTTGGACGATATTGAGTTGGCACCGCTGAAACCTACGGGAAAACTAAGGTGCTTGCACATGAGTTAAGCCATGAAGACGATCCTACATGTGCCCAGGACGAGTCTGCCTTGGCTCACATTCGTCAGCACCTGGAAGACCCCTCTACATGTACCTGACAGCTTTGGGAAAGACTTTAACTTCCCAGCTTTAGCCAGAATATTCTGGAGAGCCATGTGAGTTTCATGTTACAAGTTCCTTTGTCTCTGATGCGGTGAGTCAGGGATAAGGGCGGGAGGCACAGCTGGTGGTGCTGGTGCCAAGCCTGTGTGGCCAGATGGGAGAGCAGGTTTGAACCAATGGCTGCTCATGTCCTGAGGCCCCTCCTCCAGCACCTGCTGTCTAACTTGCCTCTTGGAAACTATTTCTTAACGAGCATTTTCTTAGAACAATTATTAACCATGTTCCTTAGAAATCGCTGTTACTTGTTGTAAGCTCTATACCCATGACTGTCACTGATTTTTTTTTTTTTTAACAATTGGAGATATTTAAGTGGAGCATAAATAAAAGGCAAAGTGAAATGTGATTTCTTTCCATTGAAATGCCAGTTTCTTCCGTCATTGTTGGGGTTTTCATTTGATGAGGCCAGCCTTTGTTTTGCCACCATGGAAAATTTCTGGCTGCTTGGGAGAAGGTTGTGCATGCATCGGGCAGCTGCTGACCACATAGGAAACCCTCATTGTATAATCGTGTGTGGGGACCTGGGACACTAGGAGAGGAAGTGAAGACTTTTGTTGTGAGGGTCTCCACATACAGGGTAATGATCTGCTGGGAATATGTTTTTAGAACCAACTTGCCGAGCCAGCCTGTGTTAATTGTAGGGGCAGAGCCAGGCAGCTGCCCAAGGTGGAGCTACACAGCTCCTCTCCGTCCCACCCCCATGTCTGCACCAGAAGGGTTGTAACTCAGTTATTGGGACAATGCCACAGATTTTTTTAAAGCCATTGTGGAACAGATATTTTGTCCACAACATCAGGAGCTGGACCAGGCTGGAGCCTGGAGCTCTCACCATGTTTGCCACATGGGTGGCAGGGACCCAGGTGATAAGGTGATCACCTGCTATTTCCCAGTGTGCACTCAAACTGGGAGCAGGGATGGGATTCAGACCCTGGGATTGGGGGGCAGGGTTACCCCAGGAGGAGGTCCTAAATGCTATGCCAAATTTCCACCCCCCAGTGGGTGCTTCTTGTAGTGCAGATCCAAGGATGAGCAAGTCTTTAGTGTGTACTGGCAGGGGGAGGAGCTGACTGGACAGGGACAGAGGGAGATGGTGAGAGTGTGGCAGTCCCCGAGTGTGACTGTGCTCTGTGGCTGTCACTGAATGTCACAGGTGAGGCAGTTATGAAGGCTTCCTGTACTCATAGGTCTAGGGGCCAAGACTGCCAAGGGTGAAGGGCTACACCTGCTGAACGTCTGCTCCGGGTTCGGCTGGTGGCTTTTGTGAAACCAGATCTGGAGAGTGAGTCACAGTCCCGGGATGCAGAAACCCCACCACCTCGCTTCTTACAGGGCCTGCCGGGAGCCGCTGCTGACACCTGCCAATGGGGATTCGGCCTGAGTTTGGTGGTGACTTCCAAGCCCCACCCAGCTTCTATATTCCCTTTTGAACCTCCTAGAGGTGCAATCTAGAGGCTGAAAAATGCCCTGTGACATCATGGAAGGGCCTGGATTGAACAAAGTGAAAAGCATTGTCCCATTACCGGGCTTTCAGAAGGTGGTGACCATGCATAGAAAATGTGTGTGATTTTGGGCGAGGGAGATGGGAGGAGAGGGAAAAGTGCTGAAAGGAAGCTTAAAGTCTTTTTTTCTTTTTGGTTACTGATGAGAGAATTAAATAGTTTATTATTATATAATACAGAGTGAGGGAGAGAGGTCTTTCATCTGCTGTTTGGTTCCCCACATGGCTGCATGGTCAAAGCCAGGGATTCCAACCAGGTCTCCCACACAGATGCAGTGATCCAATTACCCACCTGAATAGCCATGGGTCCAGTCTAGCAGCTCTGGAAAATGGGCCTTGGGGTGGTAGCCTAGCGGACTCACATTGCACACGCCGATATGGGTGCTGGTTCATGCTCAGCGGTCCCGCTTTCCATCCAGCTCCCTGCTTGTGGCCTGGGAAAGCAGTCGAGGACAGTCCAAAGCCTTGGGACTCTGCACTCGAGTTGGAGACCTGGAGGAAGTTTCTGGCTCCTGGCTTTGGATCCGCGCTTCACCGGCCGTTGCGCTCACTTGGAGAGTGAATCATTGGACGGAAGATCTTCCTCTCTGTCTCTCCTCTTCTCTACATATCTGCCTTTCCAATAAAAATAAATAAATTAAAAAGAAGAAGAAGAGAGGGAGAGAGTGAGGAGGGAAGTAGTGAGTGATGGCATGAGAGTTAAAAAAAAAAAATAGAACGAGGAGAGGGGCTGGAGCTGCTGGGACAGCCCTTCCACGGAGCAGCCGGACAGCTGCTGCTGTCACCACCCAGCCTGCTCCTGTGGGACAGAGGGCTGTTACTTACCCTTCATGGGACTCTGGCACAGAGGCATGGAGCAGCTGGGTCGTCCCCGAGCTCTGCCTGCTGGCTTGGTCACTTGGTGGTGAGGAGGAGGGAAAGTCCAAAACAGGAGCCAAGGCCTAGCGGCCACTGCGGTTTAAAGCGGTGTAGGATCCAGGGGCTGCCGCTAGATGGCACCAGCCAGCCACACTGGCTCCTTTGGTTCCCGTAGAGGGAGGAAGGTATTCCAGAGGGGAGGGCAACATGAGCCTTCAGCCGGACCGCCACACTCGCGTATGGGAGCCTCATGGGATTCAAGATGCCTTTGGGGCTGGGGCCAGGAGCAGAGGGTAAGCGAAGGACGCTGTGGCAGCTGGGGTCCAGGCTGGGCTGCTTGCCGAGGGAACGTGGCTGCCACCTTGACCACCGGCCTCGCCTGGTGGGGCTGCTCTTCTCTCTGTGGTCTCACCTCTGGACTCTCCCCAAACCCTGGATTCTGGGACCCCGCACCTTTATCCTTCCCTACCTCTGAGGACAGCTGCCCCTCCAGTCAGTTCCACACTAGAGGAGGAGTGATCACCTTGACCGTGGCCCTCCTCTGCTCTTACTTCCTGAGGGTGAAGGCTCAGCCCATTGCTCCTTATCACACTGGCCATTCCAAAATCAGTGAAAGAAGTTTACATGTGAAGAGGGAAGGGTGAGGAAATAGAAAGGGGTCTTGGTTTTCACACCCAGTTAGAGCCCCGGACCAGGGGTATTTAAAGGATGGCCGCATCCTCCCATCCAGTGCAGGAGGTGCTGCTTGGCTCCCCTGGAATCCGGGCTGACTTTGGAACTTGCTTATAATCGGGAGGATACAACCGTAGGGACACTGGGAGCGCCTATACCAAAGTGCTGGCAGGGCCCTATGATCAACCACTCTGATCGGTGGCTCCAGTCCCTTTTATATCATGCACTCTACTTTTCTGCATGTTTGAAAATGTTATTGATTACTTAAAATTTTAGTGGTGCTTTAAAAAAAAATCACCCCATTTAATGTAACATTTGCGACTGTAACTGTGTGGCTTCGCTGATTTCTTGGCCTCAGCCAGAACAGGCCTTGCGACTCCAGCAGGTACTCTGCAGCTTGAGCTGAGTACCCTGAGGTTAGGACTCTGATGCCCACATGGGATACCAGTGCTGTAGGTGGTAATTTAACCCCCTATGCCAGCCCCAGCTGTTTTTCGTTTCATTTTGTTTTGTTTTTAACTTGGCATAATGCTCTGAGCACGGAAGGATTTGAAACTGGGGATTATCAAAGCAAATATGGATTATCAGTCTGGGGGTTGTCTAAGCACGGAGTCTGCATCTGTGTGTATTTACAGATTATTACACACAAAGAACCTCCAGCAACATCCTCCGATCCCTGCCTTCCAACCCTGTCCTCTCGTTCTCTTCCTTCCTTTCTCTCTCTCTTTTTAAGGTTTATTATTTTTATTGGAAAGACAGATTTACAGAGAGAAGAGGTGGATTTTTCCATTCACTGGTTCACTCCCCACATGGCTGTAACAGCCAGAGGTGAACTGATCTGAAGCCGGGAACCAGACGCTTTCTCCACTTCTCCCACACGGGTGCAGGGTCCCAAGGCTTTGGGCCGTCCTCAACTGCCTTTCCAGGCCACAGGCAGGGAGCTGGATGGGAAGTGGAGCAGCTGGGACATGAACTGGTGACCATGTGGGATCCTAGTGCTTGCAAGGGAAAGATTAGCCAATTGAGTCATTACACTACCCTCTCCTCCCTCCGCCACTGTCAAGAGGTCACAAAAACATCTCCATCCTTTTGTGATATGCAAGGTCAAGTGGATCCAACCCTGCTCACTCCTTAGCCATGCCTCCCACTCTGTCACCCTGAACTGCTTCTTACTATTTGAGAAGCAGAGGTACTGGGTGGGATTGGAGGGGGCGGAGGGAGAGAGAGGAGAGATCCTCCATGTACTGGTTCACTTCCCAAATGTCCATAGCAACTAGATCTGGGCCAAGCCAAAGCCAAGAGTCTGGAACTCCATCCAGGTCTCCCACGTGGATGACCGGGGTCCAAGGGCTGATGTCTGCTACTTTCAGCTGGGTCAGAGTCGAGCAACTGGGACTCAAACCAGTGCTCAGAGGGGATGCAGACTCACAGGTAGAGACTTAACCCTCCATGCCACAAGGCCAGCCCCCACTCTGCCCCGTCAGGTTTGTGCACACACAATCTGCTCAGGTGTGACGCTGACCATTTAATAGGTATTAGCTCCTTGTTTTATCCTCACATATTCCCATGAGTGAGTATTATGTACCCCCAGTGCAGACGAAGTGACTGAGCCTGGTCTGGTAGATGGGGTGGTGAGATTATGAAACTAGAAAATCCAAAGCTAAGTTTCAACCCCCGCTGTCTGACTTCAGAGTTTCCTCTTGGCTGTCAGACCGTTCTATTCGCTGTTTATCCATTTGATAGAAAGCACATGTTCCACCTACTTCCCAAGGTCTGGCAGCCACTTAGGAGGGAGTGAGTTGTTGGCCCGCAGTGCGTTCTAGCACAAGCTACAGGAGCACTTAGAAAGGAAGGATGTGCTCTGGGGCAGGGGGGTGGTCCCTCTGCTGCATGTTGGAGGTGTACATGGGTATAAGCTCAAGTGTGGCATGGATCAGGGGACAGAGACCCCTGAGTATAACCTTTGCTTGTGTCCTCTGTCAGTCTGGCCTTTGGGGTTGAGCGGGCAAGAATGGAGCAGACCAGGAGTGCGCACAGGTCACAGCCTGCCCTGCCATTCTCAGCCTGTGCTCGGAGCCTCCCTCTCAGCCTCCTGCTGCCCTAGGCTCGGCTTCCAGAAGGGCCCACAACTCCCCACTACCTAGGACCAGAGAGGCTGCCTTCCCACCCAGCACCTGTCAGAATTTATCTCAGAGGGAGAGAGACCGAGAGAATAAGAGAAAGAGAGAGAGTGAGCTCACATCAGCCCAACTGCTCAGGGGATTTGAACAAAAATGGGCATAGCGCTGGTGTTTGTAAGGAAGGCAAACTGGACATGCTGACACGTTCTCCTCCGACGTGCGGTGCACCCCTCCTGGTCAGCTTCAAAGTGGTTGCGAGTAGCAAACGTGATGGTGGAAGATGTCCTGTTTGTTTGACAGGACACGGCCCGCGTGGTCAGTATCATAAATGGGGAGAGGCCGGAGCACACGGGCAGCATGCACAACGTGACCCGGGCCTGACAGCCCTCCGCCCGCCTCACACGCGCTCCTCCACCAGCTCCCATTGGCCGGGGGGCCCCGGAGTGGGTGGGGGAGGGAGTGAGCCCATCTATCTCGGGAAGGGAATGAGATCACCCACGGGCTGGCTGATTTAGAACTGGGTAACTTTTTCCGTCCATATGGCTCTCAGAGACTTCTGCACTGGCTCATAAACCTTGGCGCCAGCCTGCAGGGAGGGGGAGCCTCAGGGTGGAGATGGAGGCCCAGTCTGCCTACTTGTAGGCAGGTGCCGGGCTGAAATGGAGAGATGTGGTAAGGTGCCTTTGGGGGCCCACCAACCCTGTTCCCAGCAGATTTGGGAGGAAGGAGGGGCCCTGTGACTCACTAGGGGCCTACAAGAGCATAAAGTACACTTGGTGGATGCAGGAATATCCCAGAGGAGACCAACCTGCTGAGGTCACCCCCTCTCAGTGCCTCTGACACCCTGGTATGATTTGGGATTCTGATCAGCCAGCCCAGCCCTTCCTCCAGAGGATACTCCCCCCTCTGGGCAAAACCCTGATGGAGGTGGCTGCCAGGGCGGGGATGGGATAGGGTAGAGAGTGGGAGACATCTGGGCTGGGAGAGGACTGGGGTCCCTTTTAGCAAATAACTGAGTTCAGCTCAATCCCCCTAGCTCTACTCCTGAGTACCTACCTGGTTCCCTCCAATCTGTGTCCCAGGCTCTAGGAAGCTTGGCAACAAGTTTTCATTGCCAGAACTCTGCCCCAGTCCTGAGCCTCTGCCCACCCCAAGGCTGGGCCAAGTACCATCTGTCCCTCAAGTCCATGGCCATCCTGCCAGCTGCTCCATTGCATGTTCATCCGAGGTCAAGGGCTTGGCTCCAAGGGAAATGTCTAGGACATTCTTGATAAAAGGGGAAGGGTAGTGGTTCAGGAGAGGGGTCCATGGTATGCTCACCCCTGCTCTGTGCCAGCACTTCAAGGGGCACCTAGGAGCCCCATGTCCCTCCTACCCCAAATTAAACAGTTGAGAACATGGAGCAGGAACTGGACAGAGCCAGAATGAACCAGGAGCTGGGCAGAACAGGAATGAGCCAGAATGTCTCCTCCTTAGCTTGGGCCCTTGGAAGCAGAGCCAAGAATGGAATTCTCCAGTGGCAAGGAGTGGCTCCTGGAAGATCCCCATTACCACTACAGAGTGTGCTCTTGGGCTCGGCTCTGGCCCTGCTGAACTGGGCGGGTGGTGGTGGGGCGGGGAGAGGCTGTGCTGTGGTGCTGTTGGGAGCCTCGGCCAAGGGTCTCACCCTCTCCCTGGACTTGCAGACAGCTGACACGCACAATCACACTTTGAAAAATCAGTATCTATCAGCTTCAGCAGATTTTCCCAGCCCAAGGAAACCGCCACTCAGAGATGCCAACCCTCTCACCTGGGGTCGCCCAGCTGGAGCTGGGATCAGACCTTCTCAGAGGGAGAGTCGGCAGGCACTCGCTCTGGTCCCTAATTCCTATCGAGACCTCCAGAAAGGGTAGTGTCCCCCAGCAGCTCAGCCCCACCTGATGAGCCCTGGCTTGGCCCTGTATCAGCTGAATCCAGGCAGGGATGGAGGACCGTCACCTGGAACCTATTTTTGTCCTTCAGGCCAGGAGGAAGCCTCACCTTGTGCGGTAAGCACGGGTCCCAGGGTAGAGCATGTGACCTGTGTGTCCTGCTGGCCTTGCTGCCCTGCTGGGAAGTAACTAGGCCAGGAGGAGAAGGTTTGGCTCAGCCCGTCTCTTTCTCTGCTGCAGCTGCTTCCCAGAACCCGCCCATCAACACCTGTTCCCTCTTCTTCACAGACCACACCCTCACGTATGCAAGCACACGTACACACTGCACACAGGAAGCCCAGAGCACCCTTCTTTGTCTCTGCGATCCATTGCTGGATAGGCAGCTAAACACCTGGAAGATTCCTATTCCCAGCAAGCCTTGGGCCAAGCCCACTTCCAAAAGGCTCTGGAATCCAGGTGCAGCGGTGTCTAGGAGGGGTTCCAGCATCTAGAACTTGACTTTAGGATCTGGAATCTTGGAGTCCTGGTGGGGTGGGGTGGGGAGGAGGTGGGGGGACGCAGTGGCTGGTGGCATTTGAGGGGCTGATGGATGCAGTGGGCACAACCACATACATGATCAAATACAATCTCAGGGGTCATGGTTATCCCAGACCATTGAACAGAAGGGGTTGGTTTCTGGCGATCAGCCCATAAAGGTATAAAGGCCAGAAGATGGAGGTACTTGTTATTCCTGAAGTCAATTGTGTGTGGCAGGGAGGGTCAAAGAAGTGCCATGGGAGCTGGCACAATGACTCAACCAACTAATCCTCCACCTCCAAGTGCAGAGCACAGGTGTGCTATATGGGGGCCTGTTCATGTCCCGGCTATTCCACTTCCCATCCAGCTCCCTGCTTGTGGCCTGGGAAAGCAGTAGAGGACGGCCCAAGGCCTTGGGATCCTGTACCCATGTGGGAGAACTGAAAGAAGCTCCTGGATTCTAGCTTTGGATCAGCACAGCTCTGGCCATGGCAGCCATTTGGGAAGTTAACCAGCAGATGGAGGATTTTCTTCTCTGTCTCTCCTTCTCTCTGCCTTTCCAATGAAAATAAAGTTAAAAAAAAAAAAGAGGTGTCGTGTTCTGAACCCAGCAACCTAAGGAAATGCACAGAAGAAAAGGGTGGCAGGAAATAAAGGCTTTTGTGACAGGAGCGGCAGCCCTGACTGTGCTGACAGAGCTGGGCTGGTCCAAAGCTAGGAGCCAGGAGCTTCTCCTAGGTCTCCCATGTGGGTGCAGGGGCCCAAGCACTTGGAGGCATGTTCCACTGCTTTTCCAGGCACATTAGTAGGCAGCTGAATTAGAAGTGGGACAGGGCCCAGCACAGTAACCTAGCGGATAAAGTCCTTGCCTTGCATGCACCAGGACCCCATTATGGGCGCCGCTTCTAATCCCAGAATCCACATTTCCCATCCAGCTTCCTGCTTGTGCAAAGGCAGTGAAAAGGATGGCCCAAGGCCTTAGGATTCTGCACTAGCAAGAGACCTGGAGGAGGCTCCTGGCTTCTGGCTTCGAATCAGCTCAGCTTTGGCTGTTGCAGCCACTTGGGGAGTGAATCAGTGGATGGAAGCTCTTTCTCTTGGTGTATCTGACTTTCTAATATAAATACATACATATATACATACCTCTTAAAAAAAAGAAAAGAAATGGGACAGCCAGGGTTCAAACAGGTGTCCATATGGGATGCTGGCACCTCAGGCAGAAGCTGAACCTGTGGTGCCACACCACTGTGCTCTTCTGGGCTGGGTCAAAGCCTGTGGGGTAAGCTCTGGACGTGTCTGGATTTTGCCAGGGCAGCAGCTTTTCTGGAGATGAATGCATAAACTCCTGTGCTCTTCCTGTTGCTAGGGCTGGGCTTGAGAGGGCATGATCAGCCCCTCGGGGATGCCTTTGGGGAGCCAGCCAGACACATTGCTCTGACCCTGGCTCCCACTTGGCCCTACTGCTCTGGGCATTGGGGCTTGAAATAGCAGCTGCTTGAGAGCTGACAATCAAAGGACAGCTAAAAAAAGGCCCCTCTGTCTGGGCTCTGTCGCACGCGGCTCGAAGGGCCTGTTCTCGGGGAGAGGGTGCCGACGTGCCAGTGGAAAATCCAGGGGATGGGAGTCTCCAAGGTGGGGCCCCACATGCTTTTCTCTCCTGGTTCTGGTCCTGCTCCTGCACCCCCAAGTCTGGGGGCGCACATAGATACACACACATATATGTGCATGCACAAACATGCACATGCATGCTCACGGGCGCACGATCTGCAGTCCCTAACCCATCTTCCTGCAACAGCCTGGAGAGGGACAAGGACTTGGCAGCTCTGAGATGGGATGATGGACAGCGGGCCGAGCAGTGGCCCGCTTGGGTCCCCGGGGATCATGGCCCAGTGCTGAGCCCCGGAGGCAGCTTCTGCATGGCCAAAGGCAGCACCCTGTCCCCAGGGCCGTGGACAACAGAAATGGAACCACGGTGGCAAGCTCTGCATTGAGTGTTCTTAGCAGCTAATCCCTTAGAGACCCACTGGGTCAGTTCTGATGGGATCTTGCCTGGCTCCAGTGGGAAGGCTGTGGAAACCCAGCTTGCCACACCATCTCTGTAACCGCCTCACCCCTAGACCGGCCCAGAGTGCCCAGAAGCTGGCAGCACCTGCCAAGTTTCCAGGGAATGTGTCAGATAAGGGCCTGGTGCGCATGACTGCCTCCCAGCTGGCCACTATCTCTGACCCCACTGCCACCACCACTGCCACCAAGTGGAGAGAGGAGTGAGGGCCCAGGAGAAGGACTCACAGGGCACCAGCCACTTGGGACAGTGCAGTGATGGCTTCAGGGCACAGCTCCAGCCCTCAACTGGGGGACAAAGTTCCAGATCTCTCTCCCCAGCAGGCCCTGTGCTCCCCGGGGCCACGTCCCCACCTTGGACAGGCATCCCTTCATGCCTGCTAAAGCTCCAAGTTTCCTCTCAGCACAGGGATACAGGATAGGGTGGGTAGGAGACCACATCTGGGGCCTGAGCCCGACCCCACGGAGGCTTTGTGTAACCTGGAGCTGGACATCGCCCTTCTCTAGATCCACAAGCAAAACGAGGTGGCCTGTGGGGGTCTTTCTCCTAGGGCTCGGGGTCCTTTCCCCAACTATGCCTAGGCTTGGGATGCTGACTGTGGTCCATGCA
Source organism: Ochotona princeps (assembly GCF_030435755.1). NCBI lineage: Eukaryota > Metazoa > Chordata > Mammalia > Lagomorpha > Ochotonidae > Ochotona > Ochotona princeps. The sequence continues at coordinate 15,299,426 of NC_080847.1, read as the reverse complement.
ATGTGGATGAGGTCGGGCACTGGTCCCACATTTAGGAGTCCCTGGGGCGTGGTCACAGGATGTGTGTGGCATGAGCTGGTGCAGGTCGGGGGAGGAGATGTGGTGGATGCAGCCACTGTGTGACTCTCCTGTGGAGAGTGTGGGAGGGTGGCTGCGTCACTCTGAGGAGGGAAGAAGCTGTTGTCATGGAGCCCATGATGACTGTCACTGTGCCACCGGAAAGGAGGAAACCCAGGCCACTGGGACACCATGTTCCCAAGCTGTGGTGTCACCTGGGTGTCTCCCACCCTCCCAAGGCAGCTGAGGACCTGTTGTTAACACCAATGACCCCATCACTCCTATGGTGTGTGTCAGTGCCGGTCCTAACCCCAGGCCCCCAGCCTCCTGGCCTGCCCTCTCCCCAGCCTGCTCTTGTCCCCATACTGTCCTCAGGTTACCCTCCTGGGAAGAGCTGCAGGAGGTTCCTGAACCCCCATAGCATCCACACACCAAAGGCGCCTCTGCAGCAGCTTGGAAGTGCTGAGAAAGGTGAGCAAGGGGGGCTGAGGAGGGCATACCCTCACAGCCCCACAGATGTGCCCACACACCCCATGGAGTGACAGGGCCGCTGAGGGGTCTCCCAACATCAATTCCTGCAATCCAGAAGCCCCACCAGGCCTCTGAGACCCTCTCCTCAGGACCCTGACCTTCCACAGCAGCAGGACGCTCAGGGGTAAGACCATAGGGTGAACTTCCACGGTGGGGCCCCAGGTTGACTCCTGGGTAGGAGCAAGTAAGTGTGGGTGGGGAAGCGTATCTTGGACCCTGGACAGCTTTGTGCGTTTGTTGGGAGAGGGCCACACTGACCTCTGGGCCCCTTGCTTTGAGAGCCCTAATCACTGGAGCTGGAAAAAAGTTTAAAAATATCCTCCTGTTTACATTCTTTCCAAGCCCGCCTCTCGGCCTCCATGCCGGGGGCCCTTTGATCTGGCCCCGTGCCTTTGGGAGGGACCTGGGAGGGGAGAGCAGAAGCCCCCCCAATGAGGGCCCAGCCTTCCCCCACCCCTACCTGCAGTTGCAGACAGAGCCTGGGCACCAAGGAGAAGACAGCAAGACCGGAAGTGGGGATGAAGCAGGGACTCTTCCCAAAGTGCTCCCCACCACCACCCCAGCCAAGGCCTGTGTAACTGTGTAGCTTTGACACCTGTGGCAAGTCCCCGGAGATCCACAGAGTAGGCCAAGCCACATCTAGCCAGGGATTCTCTCATCTGCTCCTCCTGGCCACCCCATGAACCATTTTATCACAAAGTAAACTGAGGGCAGGGTGTTTGGCCTAGCAGTTCAGACAGCTTATGATGGTTCCTTGGGACGTGCCCATGCCCTGTCAGGGTGCCCAAACGTGAGGCTTGGCTTTGCTCCTGATTCCAGAGTCCTGCTACTGTGGCTCCTAGGAGGTAGCAGCTGATGGCTTCAGTACTTGAGTGTCCGCCACACATGGGGGGCGGAAATTTGGATTGAGTTTTGGGCTCCTGGATTTGGCACAACCCAGCCCCAGCTGTTATTACAGGCATTTACAGAGCGAGGCTGCAGTTGGGAGAAACTTCTCTCCTCTTGCTATATGTGTATTTGCTTTTTCATTTTTAGAAATAAAATCAGGGCCAGTGCAATGGTTCAGTGGGCTGATTCTTTATCTACAAGCGCTGGCATTCCATGCATATGGGCTCTGTGTCCTGACTGCTCAACTTCCCATCTAGCTCCCTGCTTGTGGTCTGGGAAAGCAGTAGAGGATGACTCAAAGCAGTAGAGGATACACCCATGTGGGAGACCTCAAGAGGTTTCCTGGCTCCTGGCTTTGGATCAGCTCAGCTCCAGCCATTGTGGCCGTTTGAGGAATGAACCAGGGAATGGAAAATCTTTCTCTCTGCTTCTCCTTCTCTCTGTAAATCTGCCTTTACAATAAAAATAAATAAATCTTTAAAAAAGTGAAAGGCAGATCTTGGGGGTCTCTCTATAGTGTCTCTCTAAACAAGGAGTGGCTGGTGGGAGAAGCCCTCATATGGGAGTTGGGCCCCTCATTCGCCCCAGTGTCCTGTCATCCACCGTTGTCTTTGCTGGTCCGTAGCACTTGCTCACCTATCCACCAGTCCATCATCCATCTGCCCATTCCCCCAGCCCTCTCCCATTACCCATCCCCCCCAGAACACAGAGTCAAAGAGTAGGGCTGCTTCCGTCCAGTGCTGCATCCCATGGGCCACAGGAACATGTGGAAGTCCCTCCATCTCCTGGCAGTGCCTCTTCCCTCCTTGACAGTAAGCAGCAGACCTGGCTGAGCCCTAAGGCCCTTCGGTGGATGTCGTGGGAGCAGGGACCAGCGGAAGGCAGAGACCTGATAAGGACCATGGCCAGACTGTTGCATCCTGTACCCTCGTTCTTAACACTCCCTCCTGCAGCCCTCAGCCTCCCTGACCTTTCCTATTCTCCCTGGCTCTGCACGTGGCTGAGAAGATGGGACAAGATGCTTTCTGCAAACAGTTTTGTGCCCTGAGGACTAATGTGTGGTGCAGATGAGGCAGAAGATCCTGGGTCCAGGCCGGGCAGCTCTTCTGGGGCCCAGGCTTATGGGCAGAGCCCCAGATGGGGATTCCTGGGCCAGCCTCAGATCTCATCCCCTGAGTCTCCCCAGCGATGCTTGCCCTGTCTCCCTTGGCTAGGCTTGGCCCCCTTCCCACGGAATCTGCCAGCAGTGGAGAGATTATCTCCTATAAATAGGGCCTGGGCCTCACAGAGGCTGTTTTTTTCCCTTCCCCGTGATTTCCCATCAGCAGGCAAGGGGGCCCAGGATAGCAAGTCCCATCCCAGCTCACCCAGAGACTTCTGGGAAGGGAGTCTAGTGTAGGGAGGGTCAGCACGAGTTTGGGGGGAGCCAGGGATCAGGGATTATAGGTGAGTGTGTAGGGACATTCAGGGCTCAGTGAGCTGCTAGGGCGAGCACAGGGTCCCTGTGCCCCTCCAGTCACTCTAACACAGTGACCCTCCCTCCCCAACTTTGTGCAGATTTTCCCACTGGCATTGTCATTAGCAAGCATGACAGCCAGACATGCCTCGGAGCTTGCACTGGGGCACCCTGGCCTCCTGCCTAAGCCCCTCCTGAGCCCAAGGGGCCTTTGGCGACCCCACCTGTGACTCATGCACAGGGGTGTGACTGCTTACGCATGCTTAGAGAGCTGGACTCACAAGACTATGCCCTCCTAGAGCAAAGATGATGTCCAGGAAAGTCCAGAAAAGATACCTCAAAGACATCCCTCCTTGGGGCCAGCATGATGGTTCAATCAGCTAATTCTCTGCCTGCAAATGCTGGTATCCCATATGGATATCAGTTCATGGCCTGGATGCTTCATGTCCCATCCAGTTCCCTGCTTGTGGCCTGGGAAAGCAGTGGAACACAGCCCAGAGCCTTGGGACCCTGCCCCTGCATAGAAAACCTGGAAGAGGCTTTTGGCTTTTGGCTTTAGATCAGCTCAGCTCTGGCTGTTGCAGCTGTGTGAGGAGTGAACCAGCGCATTGAAGATCTCTCTGTACTCTGCTTTGACCATCACCTGCAGGGTTAACCTGTGCCTGGTCACATTCTCTAGGCTCTGGCTCTGGATGGCCAAGGAAATGACTCACCTTGCCATGACCCCAAGGTCTCATCAGCAGCCTGCCTAAGGCACCTGTGCCCTTCCCCACAGAGGGTGCCCTTGCCCATGGAGGTGAGGGGGGCCAGGAAAGGCTTGGAGGTGCAGGTGTGCAAACCCACACAAGCACACAGCCCACAGGACAGGGACACTGAAGTCCCCAGGGGCCCAGCCCAGCTTCCCAAGGCTTTATTAGTAGACAAACATGCCACCGTCTGCAGTGCTCGCCCCACGCAGCCCATGTTCAGGTGACAGTGCCACCACCAGGGCACACGGAGGATCTCAGGTGTCAGGCCCTTGCCAGGAGACAGGCTTCAGATTGCTGCCTTCAGGGGCACACTGTCCGCCGGCTGGTCCAGGTCCTTCTTCCTTGCCAGTGCCATGTGAGTGAAGATGAGGATGAGGAAGAAGCCTGGGGTGGTGGGGTGGGATGGACCAGAAAGGAAGAATCAGGCTCCAGAAGGAGTTGGAGGGACTCCCTGTTATTGACATGGGTTGAATAAAGAGATGGCATTTCCTGGATGGCACTCCAAGCCTGGGCTGGGGACAGCAGCCCTGTCTGCTTGGCCTGCTGAGCTCTCACTCCTCTGAAGCTGCTCCAGCAACAAAGGCCTCTCTATTAGAGGGGGACAATTTGGTGGCAGTCACCTGGAAACAAATGAGCAGTTCTTCTTGACCTCTGACAGAAAGGCCCTTTGTAGACTGCTAGAACCCAAGCAAAGAAATCCAGCCAGGGAGCGAAAGCAGTCTAAGGGCTGGACAGAGTGGACAGGTGGGGGTGGAGAAGTTGGGCTAGAAAGACCTAGGTTCTGCCACATTGTGGTTGGGGACACTCGAACAAGTCACTGAACTGCTCTGAGCCCTGTGACCTTGGGATCGACCTCACAGGGCTGTGAGGAGGAGTTGGGATCATTTGTGTCCAGTGCCTGGCACAGAACCTGGAATGGCCAGCAAAGGAGCAGACAACAGCACAGATTGCATCTCCAACAACGATGATGAACATGCCAGCAGGGGCAACGGTAGAATGACCAGGAGAGATAGGACACTTTTTTCCCATACTTGGGGCACCTTGGGGACTGGCGACTCCACTCTGTGGCCCCAACCACCCCTCACTCTCACCCAGGCAGAACCCAGCATCAGTTACCTATGGCAGCCAGGGTGCCCACGAGGATGCCCACGGCCGACACCTTGGTGGGCATGCCCTTCATGCGGCCCACCTTGCGCATGCACTGCCCCTCCATGTTGCAGCGACATACTACCACTGTGGAGGGGGAGGGTAGAACACAGATGATGGGCAAGGGCACCCTGGCTACAGACATGTGTGTTCTGTGTACACCTGCATAGTCACACATGTTCTATACATGTGCCCGGCAGGGCTGTCTGGGTGAGCCTCCATGTACGTATGTCCCCAGCCCCTCCCCATATGTCCCAGGGACAGCCCCCAGGAGCTGCAGGCTACCTACCTGGTACAGAGAACTGCCACACCCGGGTATCATGGCTGACAACAACAGGGACCATGTGCTCACCTGGCTCCACCCAGTGCAGGGCCAGGGTGAGAAAGGCGTGGGAACCTGAGGGGATGGCAGGCAATGACCAGAAAGAGTCACCAGCCTGGATAGGCCCTCAGGGTGGGGGTCAGAGCCGCTGTGCATACTGCCTCCCAGCCCCCACACTTCCTCCTCCCTTTCCCCACTGCACACCGTTGAAGGGTTGGAGACGCCAATCACGCTGCACCGTAGGATTGGGACCAAGGGAAAAGTTGTAGAGACTATGCCCAGAGGCCACGTTGGGGTCCTCTCCAGGGCCTCTGACGAGCACACCCTGGTCCTGGCGGGGTGTGCAGAGGTGCCGGGTGAGCATGGGGCCCAATGGCATGGCCCGGGCCGGAGGGGCATTCAGGAAGTGGATCACCAGAGCGGCAGAGGCCCTCAACCTTGGTTCCTCTGCGGGTCAGGGTGGGGACAGGGTGAGCACCACCTTGCTTGCCCCCTCAACCCCCTTTTCCACCCACCTCTCATCCCAATGTCACTCTGTGCCAGCCTCTGAACAGCTGCCAGGCCTTCTGTACCTTCTGGGACACCGAACCTGCCCCTCTCTCTTCCCCCACTCCTATCATGCCACTTGAGGACTAAGGGAGAGAGCTGGGAGGGTGGCCAAAGAAAGGAGGCAGAGGCCAAGCCTACCCAGCTGGGGTTAAGTCCTCGTCCCTTGTTCCTGCCTGGGGTGTGGTAGACGCCAAGGAATCCCAGGGAGGAAGCTCTGTTCTGCTCCCAAGTCTGAGTGTCACACTCCCTCCCTGAAGGCCCCACATTTCCCTGGGCCCACCTGCATCCTGGGCCACCACCAGCACTGTGTAGGAACCCCCAGGCTGGGCACCCTGCAGTGAACGGGCTGTGTGCACCTGCCCAGAGACCTTCTGGATACAGAGCCAGCCCTCTGAGTCATTGACCAGGGAGAACCTGAGGAGAGAAGGGGTGTGGAGGTGGCAAGGAGGCACCAGTACCACACATGCACATCAGAAACTCCCAGAGCAGGCCTCAGTGTCTCTGTGACTCAGGGAGGAAGTAGAGCCCGAGGTGCCTAGTCCCCCACCTCCAGCTGTAGGACTTGGTGCAACCCTCAGAGCTGGGCACCTGGTGTTCCCTCCAGCTGGGGAGGCAAAAGCTGAGTTCTCTTGGGATCTAAATTCTCCCCTCCCCTCCATGCCCTGCCTGGTCCATTCAGTCCTGACAGTCCCCAGGCGTCCCCACCTTGGTATTGGGCCATAGCTTACAAACTGTTCCAGGCCACAGGGAATGTGGGTTATCCCTGGGCACCCTGGCAGAGCTGGTCCAGGTAAAAGGCTGGGTTTTTGGCTAACCTGAGGGCTTTGCTCCAGGCCTCTGAGGGTTGGATGGTGAGCAGGAAGGAGCCGGCTGGGGTGTTGACTGGGACGTTGGCCTCATAGCTCTCCTGTTCCAGCCTGGGTGGTGGCGCTGCCTTCTGCACCAGCACGGTCACGGTGGCTGTGGCTGCAGGAGCTGAGCTCGGGCCCACCAGCTCCACCACGTTCCTTACCACCACCACCACTGTGTGGCTTGGAGCGGCCTCAAAGCTGAGGTTCTACAACAGGTGAGGCCAGGTCACTATGTGGACTGGGAGTGTGTGTGCGTGTGTGTGTGTGCACATGTGCTCCTTTCCCATCCACCCAGCCCCTGACCTTGAGGAGGAGGAGTTGGACATGGTCTGAATCTGGCTTCCAATCCAGACCAAAGGTTCCATCCGCGTCCCCTGCCTCAATGGCGAAGTCCATGCGACGGAAGTCAGGCTCAAGGTCAGCATCAGTGGCTGTGAGTGTGGCCACCAGAGTCCCGGGCTCCGTGTCCTCAGGGAGGTTTACAGGCCCAATCTGAAGAGATGGGGAAAGTAGAGGACATGCTCTCAACCGCCGGCACCCTCCCTGAGGTCACCCCACCACCTCAGCTCACCTGGGAAGTGGTGAACTCAGGAGCGTGATCATTGATGTCTATGACCTTGACCTCAACCTCACATGTGCTGTTGAGGCCTGAGACAGGAGGGGCCGTGTAGACGAGCTTCAGGTTGGAGCAGAGGGGCAGTGACTTCAGGCAGGGGACAGGGCAGGGGACAGGGCAGGGGGCCGGGGCACTCACCCTCCTCTGCTCCGGCCAGGTCAATGGCCAGCACCTGCAGCAGGAAGTTCTGGCCAGCCTGGAGTGGGACATCTCCCAGGCTCAGGCTGCCTGAAGCAGGGTCCAGCTGGAAGGTCCTGCCCCCGGCTCCCTCCTCCGGCTCAGGGCTCAGCAGCTGATACACAATGTGGGAATTGGGGGAGCCAGGGGCATCTGCGTCCTCTGCTGACAGCGTGGTCACTACAGTGCCTGAAAGGGGGTACCCACCCTGTGGGCCAGCTGCCCAGTCCAGAGGCCCCGCCCACTGCTGGGCTGCATGGAACTGAAGCTTGTGCGTGTTTATCTGGGGAAAGGACATTGACCTGAGGGTCTGGGCTGTCCCCCATTCATGCCAGAGGAGTGATTCATAGGGACCCCATACTTTCCCACCCCTGCCAGGGCCATGGCCCACCTAGGGGACTGAGCTCAGGGATGCTGATTGGCGGGCCTGGCAGGGGGCAGACAGGTGCGTTGTCATTCTCATCCATCACGACCACTTGTAGCTCCAGGGGCTCCATGTAGTCCTCCCCATGGGAATTCTGAGCCTGCACCTGGAGCAGGTACTGCCATAGACAGTGGGGAAGGGAGGGAGCTTCAGGTCAAGGCCACGGACAGCTCCAGCCTGGCCTGGCCCAGGAAGGAGCTATCCCTGGTGGCCAGCTTCAGTTCTCTTCTAGGCTGGCCCCACTGCCTCTGAACCTTCAGGGACTGTGGCACCCCTGAAAGCCAAGCAGGCAGCGACCTAGCACGCCCCACCTGCTGCCCACCTTCCCTCTCACCTCACCTCCGCCTGGACTTCTCGGTCCAACTCGCTGGTCACATAGAGCTTCCCTTCCGTGTCCACATCAAAGGGCCCTGGGGGATGGCTCTCCAAGTGGTAGCTCACATCGTCCCCACTCCAACGGACCTATGAGGGCACAGAAGGAGGGCAGTCGAATGAGGGTGCCCCAGATCGAGGACCATGAGCAACCCACATCGTCATTCCCTGTGACCCAGCAGATTCCTGGGTGAGGAGCCTGGGGCCCTGCTACCATTGGACCCCAGGTGAGATGCTGTCCTCCCTTGGCCTGCAGTCCATGGGGGGCTCTTCCTGTTAGGGGCACTTGTTGGCAAGACCACAGGGGCCTTGCTCTGGCACACACGTGGACTCTGCCCCAAGTGCCTGAATCACCACCAGGTGATTTTATTTCCTGCCCTCTCTGCCTGGGCCTGACCCCAGGGCATTCCCAGAAGAGACTGAGACATTCCCGGCTTAGGTGACAATCCCCAGGCAGCTGGTCATCTTGGAGGAAGAATTGGGCAAGCTTGGCAGGCATCAGAGCTGAGTGTCACATCCACCAGAGGATGGTAGGTGAGAGACCAGAGGATTGGTCCCAGAGCCTTAACCATCCTGCTCACGGTGGGGGAGTGATGGGTCGAGTGGAGGGAGGAGCAGGGCTTAGGCTGGGTTACAGACCCACCTCCCAAACGGGCCCACTGCAGTATCCACTCACTCACTCACCTGGGCCAGGTGGTGTGGGTATGGGACTTTGAGGTTCTCAGCCAGGTGGACAGGCTCTAGGGGCGTCCAGGTGTTCTCCACCACAGAGATCTTTACTGTAGCAGTGGCCTGGTGGCCTGAGGCCTGGTCACCCATGTCTTTGACCTGTACCAAGAGCTGGTAGAAGCCCTCCAGGGCATGGTCTAGGCCAGCGCTCCCTAGAGGAGAGAGAGTGGTTAGCTGGGCAGAAGGCCAAGGGCAATGGCCAGCATGTGCTTCGTAGCAAAGTCTCTTGTACCATGTACCATGTTCCGTGTACCATGAAAGGAGGAAGGGCTGGAGGTATGGGAAGAGGGAGAGGTGGGAAGGTGGTAGGTTGCTGACTGGGTGGATGGGGCAGGGTTTGGGTATATGGATGGGGGAGTGCTGGGGGAGTGTCAGAGGTGCTGCCTGTAAAGTGGCAGGGGTGAGGGCAGATGTGTGATAGGCAGGCTGGGCTGACACATAATCTGCTCTTCTCCCCATCGCAACCCTTACCTGGTCTGAACTCGCCCATCTGGGTCTCTCCTGAGCTCTCCCAGTGACAGCCCAGGCTAACCACCCCGCTTCCCCTGCGGTTGTTGCCATGGGGTCACCAGTGTGTGGAGCTGAGGCACTGCCTTCGTCCTCCACCCCCAACTCTCCCCTGTCTGTGCCGCAGGCTCCTCCATTTCCCCCAAGCCTTCTCTGTCTGTTCAGGTGCCCCCTCTCCGGGCTTTCTGGATCCTCCTGCCCCACCTCCAGTGCACCCAGTTCAGAGCTCACCCTCCCAGCGGAGGGCCAGAGCCCCCAGAAAAGGGTCCAACTGGAACACATCTGAAGAAGGTTGGGCCGGGGTCTGGCTCAGGATGTGGAATCGAAGATCTGAGTTGGCCGTGCCTGGCTCATCTCCGTCTGAAGCCTCGAGGAAGAGGAAGGGAACGCCTGGTATGTGGGAGGAAGGGAGACCATGAGGGCTGGAGGTGAGGGTAGAGTCTTCAGGCCTCTCCTCTGTCTCTCCCTGGCAAGTCTTTTGTAAGCTGTCAGATCTAACTTGGTGCTAAGCATCTCTCTGGAGGTGAGCCATAACTTTTCACCCCACTTTACTGCTGAGCAAACTGAGACCAAGAGTAGATGGGGCCACATGGCACAGAAATCAGAGGGAACAGCCAGGACTCCCACTTCCCCATCACCATGCCAACTGACTCTCTGTCATCCCTTCAGCTCCTCCCAGCCCTCCCTCGACTGCCCTGGCCACTCACCAGGCCTGGTGCCCTGGCTCAACTGAACTGCATAGCTGGCCTGGGAGAACTGGGGCACCTGGTCATTTTCGTCCTTCACACGCACTGTCACAGGCTGTGGACCCCACAGGACACGCTTATCCTCAGCCTCCAGGGTCACCTGGTGGAGCAGGGCAGTCAGTGCCCAGCCCTGCCATCCCTATTGCTCCCAGTGCCTAGACCCATCCCTACCTGCAGTCGGTACTCCGCCTGCTCCTCTCGGTCCAGGGCCCTGGTCACCAGCAGGAAACCAGACTCGGCCTCCACCGCAAAGGGGCTCTCAGCTGCCACACCCAGATCGGCTGCCAGCAAAATCTGCCCTCCAACTTCCGTGTGAGGCAGTGGCAACTGGGGGGTGGAGGATGGGAGGGAAGGCAGAGGATCCTGGGCCTGGGTTGGGAGGCCTCCTGAACCCGTTGCCCCCTGTCCCATGGTAGGTTTGGAGAGACTAAGTGTCAGGGAGATTTCACAGCCAGTAAGCAGTAGGCTTGCACCTGCTACTCTGGCTGCTCCTTCTGCTTCTTTCAAAAGCTAGGAACTTTGCCATCAAGAGACTCCCTGCTCACTCGGTAAAGCCTTGGGCTTAACTCCTGCCAATCACACACACTCCGAGAGACACTCCACATCAAGCAGGATTGGCCAGTCACCCAGAGCCAGAAGGGGCAAAAGGTATAGGAGGCAGGGGACGAGGGGCTCACCTTGGCCAGATACAAAGGCAGATTGCCTCCATAGTTCTCTGGGACTTCCACATGTAGCTCGGCGGGCGGGACCTCTGGGGCAGCCTGTGCAGGGTCAGCAGGGTCTTTCTTCCTGCCCGACCTCCCTGGGTCTAGTCCCATACTTGGGCCTTTGACCCTCTGAGACCACAGCAGGGGCCACAGCCCATGCTTCCCACATTGCTCCAATGGTCAGTGTGATATCCTGGAAGGTAAGGTGTCGGGGGGGCAAGGGGCCCTTCCTCCTTCCCCCCTCCCCTCCAAGGCCAGGACCTGGAGGAACGAGACAGAGCCCAGCTCACCTGGGGGACAGAGAGGCAAAGCAGCCACAACCAGGCCAGGACCATGATTGGGACAGTCCTGAAAGACAGGGCGGTCAGGTTCCAGTCCAGGGCAGAAGAGACGGGGGTTCTGTCCTATTGGTACAGCCAGAGGGGGCCTCACTATGGACTGGCGCCAGGTCCTAGGGCTCCCTCACAGTATCTACAGCCCCAGGCCCAGCCTCTCTGTGCCTCAGCCCTCCCCCTACAAGGTTTCTTACAGCCACCAGCTTGATACCCCCAGAGGCTACTTCCCAGCAGCCCCAGATCAACCTGTAACTTCCTGTTACAGGCAAGTCCCGAAGGGCAGGCAAAGCCCGGCCAAGGTCATGGAGGACTTCAGCACAGGAGGGGTCCTCTGGCTGCAGCAGGCTTGTGGCTTAGGGTCTCCAGGGAGGTGCCACCTCCCCCTAACACCCATTAGACATGGAGTTACACCCCAGCAGGTGGACAGTACTCAGAGAGGGATCCCCAGGAATTCTTCCCAGACCACAGGAATCCAGGGCTGTCTCTCTCTCTCTCTCTCTCTCTCTCTCTCTCTCCCTTGCCCCATCCCCATCCCTGACCTCGGCCTCAGCCCTCCCCACCATCCCTGTCTCCACTGTCAGCCCCTCACCCACGAGTGCCAAAGGCTGGCTTCTTCAGTCCTACTGCCAGGAGAGAGGGCTCCTTCTCCAGGGAGCTTGGGCCAGGCCAGGCCAGGTGGGGTTTGCCTAGGCGGACACTTGAGCAGGTAGGCGGTCCGGCCACACTAGTTCATGGGTGGAAAAATGCCACTGGGCCCACGGCAGCAGGCCAGGCCCCGCCCCCCGCCCCCAGTTATTCATTGACCCTGGAAAGCTAGGCACTGCTGCCCAGCATCTGTGACTGCCAGCCCCAGGAGGGGGGCACCCCCAGACCCCGACACAGTCCAGTGGGTGCTCCTTGGCCTTCAGGTTCGGCTGTGACTTTGCAGATTCAGATTCCATCTGACATTTCTGCTGTGCACTGCCCACCCCCCACCCCAGCTGCAGCTTAACTGCTCTGTGCCTTTTACCTGGAATGCCTATCTAGCTCTCTCACCTGCTTACATCTCGAGGGATCCCTTCCTGCAGCCCCCTTTCCTGCCCCTTCTCACACACACCATGTGTTCCCTCCCTTGACACACACAACGTCACTCCTATTATTTCCATTAGATCAAGAATCTCTCTGGCATAGGACCTGAGGACCCAGCAGTGGCCTGGCTCTCACCCTGCCTTGGCGTTATCCCCAGTGGGACTAGTGGGTGGGCTGGGGATATGGACTATCTTGCGCTTCCAAGAAGAGACACGTGAGCCAGCTCAGGTGACCTTGAGTGAGTTGCAGGGCTGCCCAGGGGCCCTCCCCTCGCTGGAGGCAACTGGGCGGGCAGACCCGAGGAAGCTCTTGGGGCTGGGAGCCAGGACAAGGGCAGCAGGTGGAATGCTGGTTTCTGGTCCTTCCCCCTCCTTGGAGCTTCCCAGGGTTGCCCCAGGTCCTTCACACTGTGTGCCTGGGAGGACTCCAGGTTCAGACGTTCCTTCATTAGTTTTAGGCGTCCACTTCCTGGACCTCCGTGAGCTGCCTGGAGCCTTGACCTCAGCTCATTCCATAGTAGGAGGACCTGTAAGTGTCTCTCCATCAGAGGCCCAGAGGCCAGTTCCCCCTAGCTGTCCCAGCTGCCCTGGTCACTCTGATGGCCTGGCTGGGGCAGTGCCATGGCAGGGTTGGCAAGGAGCTCAGTATCTCTGCTGGGCTCCCATGGTGCTCTGGGTGCTGTTTGGAGTACACACCTATTGAACTGCACCTACTCACACGCTGAGCATAGAGAGGCCCAGGGGTTGGCACAGAGTCACACAGCCAATGGAATATCAAGCCAGGAAGGTCTGGGGACCTTGTCCCTGCTCTGAGAGAATCATCCCCTCCAGCTGCTTCCAGGTGTGCTGGGGTGGACGCAGCTGCAACCACCCTGAGGGGAGGTGGGTGGGTGAGTCTCAGAGGTGCCCCTGACACACACACACACACACACACACACACGGAGGAACAGCCCTTATACCTCCTCTTAGCTGATACACAAGCTACAATCAGTTGTGAGGACTTTCAGGGGATTACAGGATGAACAAACTAAATTCATGAAAATATGTCTTCATCTTGGTCTGCCCCATGCTGCCTCTGGTCTTGGAGATGGGCAGACCTCACTCAGGCACTTCTCGCCCGTTACTGAATGGGATTCCTCACCTCCCAAAACTACGTGCAGTGGCCTGTTCCCCATTATCCTTGGGGGATTTGTTCCAAGACCCTCTGTGGGTAGAGACCGTGGAGAGAACCGACCCCTACAAATATTGCATGTTTTCCCAGTCACATGGACCTCAGCACATTTTTACTTAAAGGAAACCCTTTAGTGTTCCTCTTTGGCACATATAAGCTGCCAGCATGACCCACTGGAGCTGTGGGGTCACCATGTAGGAAGATAAGGATGGCAGGAACACAGACACTATTTGATCGAGCCAGGATCTGGTGAGAATTACCAGGAGGGTAGCAGGTACAGTGTGGACCCACTGTATACAGGGATGAGTCATGTTTTGGGAGGGACATAAACCTCATCACATGACTCAGAATAGCTCTCCACTTACTATAACTTCTGAGTGCCTTCTGGAATTTTCCAGGTAATATTTTTGGATTATGGTCAGCCATGGGTAACTGAATGCATGGAAAATGAAATCACAGATCAGGGAGAATTATTGCAGATCAGCTCCCATACAGGTACCTGGTGCTGGGGAGATGGGCCCTCCTGCCATGTGTACACAGGCATGCCCTTGCACAGATCATACTCAGCTGTGGGATGGAATGGCTGAGGTCGGGATGCCCTGGCTTTGCACTCCCAGTGATGAGAAAGGAAGAAGGCTGCCCTGTATGGACGTCTCCAATGTTTTGCCCATTCTTTAGCACCTAGGGGAGATGCACCAGCCCCGTAGCCACAGCTAGGGCATCTGGTTGGCTAGAAGATCCAGGGAAAGAGCAACCTCAATTTCCCTGCTATAGATGTGCTGAATTCTAAAAATATTATTGCTGTATTTTAATTTGAAAGGCAGATTTATAGAGAGCAGAGACAGAAGGCTCTTCCATCTGCTGGGTCACTCCTTAAGTGGCCACAATGGCCAGAGCTGAGCTGATCTGAAGCCAGGAGCTTCTTCTGGGTCTCCATGTGGGTGCAGGGGCCTAAGAATTGGAGCTATTATCCATCACTTTATCAGGCACCTTATCAGGGAGCTGGACTAGAAGTAGAGAAGCCAGGACATAAATCAGCACCTATGTGTAATGCCAGAACAGAGGGCAGAGATTAACCTTGTTATGGGGGAGCCAGGAGTGGAATGGGGTCTTCAGCCACCCACCCTCAGCTGACTGGTATGTGTTGAATTTTAAATACCTCTTGTAGTTCCTTTGGCAGGGGTAGATTCCCAAGTGACTGCACTAGCTTTCCAAGGTCCATAGGCCAGAAGTTTGAAACTTCTGATCTCTACAGTCAAGTTATTGAACCCTTAATCAACTGGGTTACAACAGACCTAAGTAAGGGAGGACCCGAGTGACAGGGGCAGGGAGGGGCTGTGTGTCTTCCTGCTTCTTGGATCCCATGCTGACCCATGCTCTACCCCATCCCAACCTAGGTCCAGCTGACTGTATCTGGACCCAAATATGAGGGTATTCAAGGCCACACACGAGTATAGGTGCAACGAGCCTCTTCATCTCCCCACTTCCTGTTCCTGAAGGCCCTGGTCAGAAGGAAACACACAATCATCAGCCCTGACATATCAGGAAATAATCTTTATTATATATATATATATATATATATATATACACACACATATATATAAAAAAACACAACCTCTGCATGTAAACAAATAGCCAGCACACCCAACAGCCTCCCGCCGTGGGTGGAAGGCACCCACACGTGTGGCTGTCCAGGATGCACGTGGGCCCGCACGTGCCTGTCGCTGGGCCCAGCCCTCACTGCCCACTGGGAACTGCCTCCTGGGGCAGCACTGTGTGTCTGTCCGTGCCACGGCAGGTCCAGGGTGGGGTGTGGGGGTCTAGAATCTCAGCCAGTCCTGAGGCATTTAGGGTGGCTGGCTGGGCCAGCCTACCCAAACTGTCCATCCATCTGCCCACTGCAGTGAGAGCTCAGGGTACCTAGAGAACTGAGAGGTCATGGCAGGACTTGGACTTGGCACGGAAGGCCATCTTGCGGCTGTTGCGTGCCACGATGCGGCCCAGGAAGCGCTTAGCCTTCTTGCCGAGGCTCTCCCGCCGCCGAGTGCCCGCCTGCCTCCGGGCGTTGGCCTCCTTGCTGTCCCTGCGCAGCCGGATCTGACGCACGATGCCCTCAAATAGTGCCTGGACGTTGTGATGCAATGCCGCTGATGTCTCGATGAACTTGCAGTCAAAGACCACAGCGCAGGCTCTGCCCTCTGGTGTGGGAGGGGGCAGCACATGCCAGTTAGCAGAGGGTGGACAGCTGAGAAGTCTGTTCCACTCCTGGCTCATCCCCCACCCCCTCCTTGGCAGTGTAAGTCCCCAGAGAAAGAGAACACACAGACCCGGGCTGAGGGTCACCCCACAAGCAGAGCATGCCCGGATGTTAAGAGTTCCCAAAAGGAGGTGAATTTGCTGAAATCACTTGCAATATTTAAAGGGAAAAACAGCAGCCGTCCACACAGAAAATGACCACAAGGTCAGATCATTGAGTGTGATCAATGAGTCCGTCAACTGGGGGCTGGGGTAACATTGCCCAAGCTGCCAATGAGGAGGAAGCCGGGCCCTGCTGGACTCCTCTCAGGGTCTTGTCCTGGGCACTACAGAGCCCAAGAGGGAAGGGTCCTTCCCAGGGCCACGCCCACTCCAGGAATGGTTCTGGAATCCAAGCTCTGGCCTGTATTCCCTTCTGAACATTCACAGCCCATCCACCGAGGTCAGGGCCAAGTTTAACTCTTGCCCTAGTCCTGTCAGGCTTTGGGCAGCCCTGTAGACAGGCAGCAGCCTCTGACGATCCCCAGCGACCCAGGTGGAGCCTAGATGGCCTGGACCACAGCTCATGACTGGACTTGCCTTCTGCTCGGGCCCACTGTCGACTCACCATCCACAGAGACCTCCCGTGAGCGCACCAGATCGCTCTTGTTGCCCACAAGGATGATGGGCACATCGTCTGTCTGCCGTGCCCGCCGCAGCTGGACCCGCAGCTCCGAAGCCTTCTCAAAGCTGCCCTTGTCAGTCACTGAGTACACGATGACGTAGGCATCTCCCATGGCCATGCAGTGGCTGGGCAGCCAGTGGCCCCCATCCTGGGTAACACACACATATGATCATGCATGGCTCCCAAAGGCCTTCACACTTTTGGGTGTAAAGAGCCTGGTCCTCCCAGCAAGCCCCTGTGCCATCTTACCCTTCCTGCCCTGGCCCCGCACCTCAGCCTGTGTCCTACCTGCTCCCAAATGTCATAGACAATGAGCGATGCCTCTTCTCCGTCTACGGTGATGGAGCGATCGTAGGTGTGCCCTGAGACAGAAGTTACAGCCAAGTTACCACCTGACTCTCAAAAGCTCCCAGTTGGGGGTGAGGCTGGTTGGGCGGGTCCTCCTAAGAGCCCCTCAATCCTCCTACCCGACTTGCAAGTGGCTATTATAGTGACTGCGAAAGTGACAGGGTTGGGAGCTGAGGATGGAGGGCATGGCATACCAGAGCTCCCCCTGACTTGTCCCCAAGCTGGCAACGTCCTGGGGGTGTCACTCCAGCACAGCCTGCACTGCTGCCTCCACCTCCACTCTCCCCACCCCCACTCTACTGGCTCGGATCACAGAAGACTGAGTTAGAATGGCAACTGTCACCCCTCTCCCCGGGGGCCGAGGCTACCAAGGACCTCCTAGAATCTCCCTCTGGTTTTCTGCCTGGCCAGGAGGGCTGTCCTATCCCTAGCCACAGACTTGTGCCACCCGTACCCTGGGTCCTTTCCTCTGGAATTTCTCCCCCTGCCTTCTTAAAAGGGGTTGGGCAGGGTATAGAGGCACGGTTCTGAAGGCGGTTTTGACTAGGTCCATGCTCCTAAGCTCCCTTTTCCTTGTCCCTGTGATTCCCCTCACCTGCAGCCTCTACTTCAGGCCCGTCTTCCACACCGCCGAAGATGCGCGCCAGAGCGCTCTTGCCCACGCCGGGCGCCCCCAGCAGCAGCACCTTGTACATACTGTCGTCGGAGCCGCTGCCCCCTGAGCTGAGCGAGTCCGAAGAACCCTCAGGCCAGTCCAGCCTCGGACCCTGGGTCGTGGTGCCGGCTGCAGTGGCTGCCAGAGCGCTGGGCGCCAGCGCCGCCTGCAGGTCCCGCTCGTCCACCGGCATGCTCCGGCGGTGCAGCGGCGGCGCGGGGCCCCAGGGCGTGCTGCCCCGACGGCGCTCGCGCTCCCGGCCGCCGCCGCGGCTGCCGCCCGCTCCGCTGCTGCCGCCGTTCAGAGTCATCGCGACTGACGCCGTCTGGAGGATCGAGACCCGGGGCCGCAGTATTAGCCGTTAGTGGAAACACACCCGGAGCGCCCCTGCCACATACGCGCCTTGGGGTGAGGGTTGGGGGCTAAATTCGCAGTAGCACCTTAGGAGCCACGAGGGTCCTGGCGCCCTAACCTGTATGTAAACCACCCGCAATTCCGCTAGGACACTCACCCGCTCGTTCACACTAACCGGACCGGGATCCAGCCTCGGATGCAACCCCACTCTCAGACCCGAGCTCGGACACTCAGTCTAACTGTTCCTGCGACCGCCTTCTTCTTGGCTCGTACTGGCTCTGGGCACCGGAGCCTCCTATTTAAGCCTCCACCCGCTCCCGCCCGGCTCCTGGCCCACGCAGCTGCGGGGGCTGACGTGTCCACCTCCGCCCCCGGGAATCCCCACCCTCCTCCTCCTTCGGGGACCTCACACGCTCAAAACGCCCCCCCTTCGCCCGCCCCCGCCCTCCAGGGGCGGGGCAGGGAGCTGTCTGGGGCCTCCAGCGTCCTCTGTGATTGTTTAGGTGTTTGAGAGTGGGGACAAGGGGGAGATGGAGGAGGGGCAAGGTGGAGGAATGTAGGGGAGTGGGCGATGGGAAGGGTGCGAGGCGGGGTAACCTATTAGGTCTGGCACATTAAGAGTGAATTTTCCTTCCTTTCCCCCTCAGTCTGGCCTGTGGTCCCAGCCAATTGAGAGTTGAAGGCTTCATGGAGATTCTCCCCTTCTCTGTCTGCATACTCACTCCCCACAGACCCAGAGCTGAGCTAGCTGTGCCATCAAGTCCCAGCCACTCTGCTCCCTGTCCTGGGGAGATGAAGATCCTCCCTAAAGATGCTGCCTTTCAGGATGAGGACAGGGTCACCCCGGGAGCTGCTGGCTGTGAGCAGAGTAGGGCATGGTGTGGCCATATTGTGCAGGTGCATGCTAGAATCCTGGGCAGGAGACCTTGGCCCCTCCGGGAAGTCAGCTTCTACCCTTCCTCCCAGCAGCCACCCAATAGCTGCCAGCAACTCTGCTAAAAATATCTGCCCCTGACTGTGACCCTGCTCCTGATCGTCCTGCTCCTGGGCTGGAGGCTGCCCAGCGTTGGGGAAATCCGGGCACAGGGGTGTGGGATGCCAGCTGGAGGCTGCCACTCAGTCTTTAAGGTCTCCATCTCACCTGCCCCTGGGGGTGGGGGTGGAGAGCCTGCTGTCCAGGGCATAGTCAGGATCTGGAAATTCAGATTCCTACCCAGCAGGGTGTAAATAGGGTCAAGGAGTGGGATGCCATTTTGTGCCACCACTGCCCAGAGTCCCTCTCCCATCAGGCCTAGGGTGGGTACCAGGGCACGGAGGGCAGAAGTGATGAGGACGGCTTTGGTTTCCAGTCCAGCTGAATCCTTTCTCTCCTAACCTCAGCATGCTCAGCTATTCACTGGGCATCAGGATCTGCTCATCGCAGCAGGGTGCTCATCTCTGGGGTAAGGACTGGGACAGGCAAGCTGTGAATTGACAGGAAGCTATCAGATTCTGATGTTTGTGATGAGTATGCTGGGAGTGGGAAGGCACCCTATAGGGAAGATAGACCCTGGTGAGCTGTCACAGGTTGTCATGGAGACCTGGTCAATGTCTGGCTGTTACGTCAGTTTCCTTAGCAACACCTAAGATGGCCTTGGATTGAGGATGGCTTGGTTAGGTAAGGTCACAGGGCTCATGCAGGGCTCTCTTATTCATGTGGTCCCCAAGATAGTTCAGAGGTGGCCTGGGGGGGCTGCCCAATTGTGTTCTCCCTGGGACTGGGGGACCTGGAAGTCTGGGGAGCGCTCCCCCCTGTGCTTCTGGCTTCCTGGATGAAGTCCCGTGGGAAGGAAGAATCACAGCTCAGCCACCTGTCAGATGTCAGAAATCTGAAGCGCCAGCACGCACCACTTCCCATCAGACATCCAGGCTGCCCCCTCCCCCACCAACACCTACAGCTGTGCCGCTGGAAAGGGCTCCCGGGTGTTGGACAGAGGGTGGTGGAATGGGTCGTTGTGGCCTTCCCAACAAGAAGACGGGGTGGGGATTCCCCTCAAGTAACCTGAGCTCTAGACCGCAGCACTGTTTCTTCATTGCCAAGGGAACTGTGTCCACAAAGGGCCCAATCAGGCCCTGGGCACTCGGATGGCGGCCCCAAGAGGCCAGAGATGCTTCCTATGATCCTAGGTGTGACCAGGGACGTCAGGATCAACACCAGGACATGACCTTGAGATACCCCCACTCTCACCCCCAGGCCTTTCCATCTGTCTGAGCTGGACTTGGATGCTCTTGAAGAATCGTCTGGCCTTACTTGTGGGACGGTGTGGGCGTTAAACCACAGCCCCTGCCCCCTGTACCACTGTCCATTCATCCTGACTGAGATTCAGTAACCTCTCGGGTCAAAACCTTGTTACAGGACATCTGTAATGAGAGATATGAGAGAAAAGTACGTCTCAATGAGGATATTTGCATCATCACCAATGGGGCAGGTGCAGGCCATGGGAACAAGACAAATGCCTCTCTCCATCCCCAACTGTGGGCTTCCACATGCTCTCCCTCTCTGTGGACACAGGAACTATCCCTCACCTTACCACAGCCCCTGTACCTGGCCCCTTTGCCGTAAGGATCAATTCATTCATTAATCCTAAACACCTACTGTGTACCAGCCCTGGGCTGGGGTGCTAGAACAGGGTGATGTATGAAAACAGACCGAGCTGAACGTGTCCCTACAGGTCATCTAATCCTGAGTTTGATCTCATTTAGCTGTGATGTACTGTTCCCACTTTATAGACATGGCAGCGAAGGCAAAGGGTTCACAGGCCAGAAACAGCCATCAGACACACCGGCATAGGGTTTCAAGGAACTTAAACTCCTCCATTCGACTGTTCCCCTCAGACAGCAGCTGAAGTTCCAGAAAGTTCTCTGGGTGCTGGCCCAGTATGCACAGATGGTGTCCCTACAGGCAGCCAAGGGGCCAGGCACAGATGAGTCAAGCAGACTATGTGATATACCAGCTGTGGCATGAGCGGATTGGTGGCACCCACTCCCCGCAGCCTGGCTGCCAGGAGGGCCAGTGGAATGACTCAGCAACACCTGCCTTCCCCTGACCCCCATCTCCCCCAGGCTCCCTGGCTACCTCCTAGAGGCAGGGGCTGTGAGGGCAGAGGGGCATGTGTGATGAGGCCTAGGGTTGCTCAGACTGCCTTCTCACCTGCAGAAATGGGGAAACTTTGGGAGCACCCCCGCCTCCAGGTCAGTCCAGACCTCTTTTAATCCCTTACAGAGCATTCCAAGTGATTGCCATGCCTGTGCCCCCATCACACAAGCAGAAAATCTGAGCAACAGAGGCCTCTCTGATCTTGGGGAGTCAGATCCAGAAGATTCTCTTGGTCTTTAGGTGCGCAAGCCACTCCGTTCCTAAGAGCCAGCTGGGATGGCCATAGGAGCTGGATGTGAGCACAGCCCGTCCAAAGAGGCAACAGCGCCCCCTGCCAGCCGAGCTAAAGCTGCGAAGCTGCTTCCACGCTTTTCAATTGAAGTCTTGAGAAGTAAGGAATGTATTCTAGAAACATTCCTCATCTGCAAATTAGGGATTAAAAAAAAAAAGACTAGCAACCTGTGGACAGGTGTTTGGTGCATTGGTTGGGACATCCACATCCTGTATTAGAATTAGAGCCCCCAGGATTGAGTTCAGGCTTCCTGAAAATGCTCACCATGGAAGGCAGCAGGTGGTAGCAGAAGTCCCTGCGACACACATGGGAGACCAGCACTGACTCTCAGGCTCCTGGCTGCAGCCCGGCCCAGCCCTGGCTGTTGTTGGCATTTGGGGGATGAAATGGTGGACAGAGGAGATCTCTCTTTCTGCCTTTAAAGTTTTTGTTTGTTTTTTTCTTAAGGAGAAAGTCCAGCACCCAGCACACAGAGCTGGGCGAAGTGACTGACAGATGGTAAATAGAAAGGCCGTGGCCAATTCCTGTTCTGAGAACTCACAATCTGTGTCACCAGCAAGATCCCAAGAACAGATCTGCCAAGTGCACAGGCTTGTTGCTGAGGCTTCTTGAGGTCACTGTCCACACTCAGTAAGGGGATGGAGGCAAGGTTTAGTTTTTATTTGAAAGTCAGAGTTAGAGAGAGAAGAAAAAACAGGGAGGTCTTCCATCTGCTGGTTCACTCTCCAAATGGCCCCAATGGCCGGAGCTGAGCCGTTCCAAAGCCAGGAGCCAGGAGCTTCTTCTGGGTCTCCCACATGGATGCAGGGGCCCAAGGAGTTGGGCCATCTTCTACTGCTTTCCCAGGCCATAAGCAGGGAGGTACATTAGAAGTGGAGCAGCTGGGACCTGAACCCATATGCCCATATGGAATGCTGGCATCAGATGCATTTATATGTTCACATCACACATAGGATCAGGGCAATATGGCATTGTCAGCAATTTCAGTGAATAACTGAATTTATGGTGGTGGTCAGGTATGCAATTTCTTCCTCCCCCCCTCCGACATATTTATTATTTGAGAGCACAGGGGAGAGAGAGGCAGAGAGAGCAAGAAAATGAAATCCTCCATTGTTGGTTCACTCCCCAAATGATCACCAATGGCTAGGGCTGGGCCAGGCTGCAGCCAGGAGCCAGGAGCTCCATCCAGGTCTCCCACACGGGTGGCAGGTGCCAAGTACTCAGACTATCTTCCTTTGCTTCCCCAGGCAGGGAGTTGAACAGGAGTTGGAGCAGCTGAGGCTCGACTGGTGCACCATGGGATTTCAAGGCCATCAGCAGCATTTTCACCCTTTCTCCCTTCTCTTACACTTTCAACCTCTAATCAAAATGCTGGGAGAGATTTTACAAATAAAAAATTATATTTTGACAATTTGCATGAACACTCGTTGTCACAACTCCTTCCCAAAAAACCGCAAATGATCCCACCAAAATGAAAGATGTCAAGGCATGTTGGGAAATGAATATAAATTAAGAGTTTATTACAAAATGCAAACATTAGTTTCTCATTGCATTTGAAGGAAAATCAGGGCGTGAGCCCTGCGGGGAGTGGGGTGTAGGACACTGGTAAAGGTGGCAGGTCAGGGGCTGGAAGCCAGGTTCAGGAGCGAGCTGACAGGCACTGATTGACGACCTCCAGAAGGTGGGTGTTTTCCAGGGCAGCTGCCACCCGCTCCTTGTCCGCAAGCTGCTTGTTCACTGTGGGAAACCGAGAGGCGAAGGCAGGTCATGGCCAGCCTCACCTCTGAGACGAGGGGGTGCAGGTTATACTCCCATCCACAAGGCCCCTCCCCACAGCTGCTTTCCGTCTTCCCAGTCCCTGAGTGCACACCTATCCTGCCCTCTTGGCATCCCTCCCACTGGGCTGCTCCTATTAACTCTTAGCCCTTCACTGCGGGACCTCTGCTCTGGCAACCTTTCCCCTCAAACCTGGAGGAAGCCTCCTGGAGAACGGCCCAGGCGGCCCCCTCACCACCAGACCACACTCACCTGCGTGCTCCGAGGCGTGGGTTCCTGGAGTGATGTGCACATCCATCTGTGAGGGAGAGCACCAGGGCCTGGGCACCCACGCACCTGCCTCCTCCCCCAAGGCCCTCCATCTGATCCTCTCTCCTCATTACACCTCGGGAAACTCACCTATGACCACTCCAATTATACCCAAAGACCCGGCCAACTACAGTTCACTTAAAGGTTTGTTGGGCCCTCTGCTTCCAGTCCAAACCTACGCGCCGCCCCCTACTGTCCACCCTCGCACATTTCTGTCTCTTAATTCTCTCTCTTTGCACTTGGCAACTTAGAACTTATCTTTTCTCAGCATCAGCTGGGAAAGTTTCCTCTCGGTTTTATTTCCAAGATTGACATCCTCCCAGGCCCGACCGTGGTGTCCAGTTCAGGCTCGTTTGGGGCCCCGTGCTCAGTTGTAGACTCTGGGGCCTGTCTCACCCCACCTCTACCCACATCCCACTAGGTGCAACTGACCTTGAACCGCTGAGGAAGGGACCGCAGAAGCTTGACCTTGATGGACAGGCCGATAAGGGTGGCCATGCTGCAGTGTGGAATAGTGGGCGTGAAGGCCACAGCCACTGTGCTCTCAGGATCGCTTACCTGTTGTGGAAACGAGATGGGGGAGAGGGTAGCACAACCATCCCCAGGCCTGAACCTAGTCTGCTGCTTGGGACACGTCGTCTAACCTCGATAAGCCTCGGCTTCATCCTCCAGGCAATGGGCACAGCTCCCTCGCGGCAATCCCGGACCCTGGGGGTCACTCACCTGAACCCGCACCTGCTCTACCACGTTCAGCTCCTCCAGCGTCAGCGGGTGCTCCGGGTCATTGATGGAGCGGATGAGATGTGGCCAGTGAAGGAAAAGGGGCTCTATGCCTGCCTCGGTCCCATCAGGAGTGCCGGGGAGGCCGACGGACACTCCTGCTCCCCCTCCCCAGCGACCCCGCCCGCCCCCGGCAGCGGCGGATATCGAAGATCTCGCGAGCGTCAATGCTATCGGGGACCTGCTCGTCCTCCTCCCCCGCCGTCACCGGCCGCTCCCCGGAGCGCTCGTAGATGAGAGGGTTCGCATTCTCCAGCAGGCCGTCCCCTCCGCCGCCGCCGCCTCCCACCATCGCCGCACCGGCGCGCCTACACCCGGCGGCGGGCACTTCCGCCCGCTCCTGGAGGGGCTCTTCCGGGGAACCGGATGGGGCGTGGC
Source organism: Ochotona princeps (assembly GCF_030435755.1). Lineage (NCBI taxonomy): Eukaryota > Metazoa > Chordata > Mammalia > Lagomorpha > Ochotonidae > Ochotona > Ochotona princeps. Next base: position 15,275,078 of record NC_080847.1, on the reverse strand, counting down.
GCGGCAACGGGGTGGCGCGAGGGACACGCCGCGCTGCCGGCGCTCCCCCTGACGCTGTAGAAAAGCGGTGCTGTGAGGTGCTTGAGCCCGGGAAGACGCTGCTGATCCTCTGAAGGGAGCCGGGGCAGGGCTGGGCCGGGAGAGTCCCCGGGGAAGTGGATCGCAGCGGCTCAGGCAAAAAACCCGGGAGACCCGCCCGCTTCCTCACCTCATCCTCCCCGCCGGCCACCTCACACAACAGTGAGTGCCAGGGGGCTCCCGCGATCAGGCCTGCCAGACCGAGATTCATACGTGTTCAAACACCAAATAAAAGGGGGGAACCCGATCCTGGTTATGATGGGGAGCAGGTCTGTGACTGAGAAGGGGGCACCCCATGACAACCCTCAGAGCATGGACACGAGTGGGGAAGGGGTGGCCAGTCAGCTGTCGGTCCTGCCATTAAGAGGCCCTCTTTGCCTCTTTTCCCACCTGTGCACCTCCTCGGCGAAGGCCTCCTGGCTTCCCCAGTTACGGCCACTGCAGTGTCACCCTTTGGTTTGCAGGGATCCCATGTGTTTGGGGCTAAGGGAGGGAGTGGGTCCCCAAATGGATTTATTCCAGGTTTATTCTCACAGTGTGAGAAATGAATCCAGAGAATGAGATCAGGATTTAAGTAAGCAGATGAAAGAACAGACATTCAGCAGCTGAATGGAAGCAGCGTCCTAGCAAAGAAACACCCTGACACCTCCATCTCCCCCCCGCCAGCCGGGCTTGAGGCCCCCTTTATTGGTAGAGGGCAGTGCCCTGATTGAGTATGCTAACAGGATGGGTTTCCAGGCATTTCCCAAACGTGGAGCTCCACAGAAGCGTGTTCGTCTTGGACCCAGGAGACAGGTGCACCACGCCCAAGCGAGCATGCAGATTGGCACGCGAGGGGTGGGCTTTGGCAGAGAAAGGCAGAGGCAGAGTTGGTGGGAAGTTTCTCAACTCCTCCACCTGCTCCCTACCCAGGTCATATCCTATGTGCAGGGAACTAAGTGACTCAGACTAAGCAGAAGGGTCTCTAGTATAGCAATGGGGCCAAGGCAGAGTGCAAACGGCAGCAGCTAGGCTCCCGGGACTCCTGGTGACCTTTGTCAACGCAGCCCCGCCCCCTGGTGCGTCCTGCCCGGCCAGACTCGGTCCTGGACTAGAGGTCCCTGGTCAGGGTCCGCACCGCGACAGCAGTGGCATTTGGGGGACAGCCGCCCTCAAGCGGAGGCGCCTCCGACCATGCAGCAGCAGAGTCCACTTGGCACAGCGACCTTCGCACTCTGGCTTTTCCTTGTCTGGGGCTAGGGTGAGGCTCCCGCAGGGAGCGACAGGGCCCCAGGTGGATCTGTTTAGTTCTCCAGAGCTAGAGCCTGACACGCAAGCGCGCTCGCGGGCAAGCCGCCGCCTGCGAGGGTGCTGCCGGTGGAGGAGACAACACAGGGCCCTGGGGTGCAGGAATGAGCCCAGCATGGGTCGCTCTGTGGAGTGCTGATCTGGGGCGGCAGCCTTGGGAGAGGTCGGAGGTGGGGGAGGGGGCAGAAACTGGGACAGGGAACGCTTCTTTCTGGTGCTTTGGGTTTGCAGCTGACTCAGCATGCGATTTGACACCCACCCCCCATCCCCCTACCCCCCCACTCCCCCTCCAGATCGGGCCCCAGGCAAAATGGCTGGCCCTCTGAGCTTCTGCAAGTCCTGGAGCACCATTCTGGCCCTGCCACCACAGCGTCCTTGTCACCTGGACACCTGCCCTGGGAGAAGTGAGGCTTGGCGGCTGGGGTAAAGGGCAGGGTGCTCTCAGTTCCTGCCACTGTCCAGGCCCTTGGGCCACATCCAGGCCAGTACAACACCCAGCAGGGGGTTGGGTGTCTTCCACTACGTTATGGCCCGCCTGTATCTACCCAGGAGGATCCATGATCCTCCACTGTGACCCACACTGCCCTGGCCTGCCCCTTGCCCAGACCCCCATAAATATGTGAGCCCTTCCTGATTGGAAGATCTGCCAGCCTTCATGATTCCAGAAAATGGGATTTTATGTTGGGCCCACAGTCAGAATAAAGGCCTGCCATGGTCCCTTGGTGTTGGAAAAAAAAAATGACAATTTCTCCACTGACTACATTCCCACCGTCCTACCCCACAGTTCTTCCTTAGCTGTGTTATGATGAGATGCTAAGGTGCTTTTTCCCCCCAAGGAAAACTTCTTATACTCCCCCCCCCCCAAATTATTTATTTGAAAGGCAGAGAAAAAGAACTTCCATCCTAAATGACTGCTACAGCAAGAGCTGATCCAATCCGAAGCCAGAAGCCAGGAGCTTTTTTGGGTCTCCCAGAAGGGTACAGGGGCCCAAGGACTTGGGACAGCCTCCGCTGCTCTCCCAGGTTATTAGCATGGAGCTGATTGAAAGTGGAGCAGCTGGGACTTGAACCAGAACCCATGTGGGATGCCAGTGTCACAGGTGGTAGTTTTACCTGCTACATCCTAGCATCAGCCTCACTTTTAAAAAATGATTTATTTTATTTTCCTATTGGAAAGGCAGATATACAGAGAAGGAAATACAGAGAAAGATCTTATACCCACATGGCTTGAATGTCCAAGATCACGAATCAACCCAGGCTTTCCCATTGCCCCTGGTCCAGCCTGGAACTAGGAGTCCAGCCTCTAGGCAACTGTGGTTGAACCAGATGGTCGGCCTGAGGAAGCAGGCAAGCTTAAGGTAATTGACCTGCAGGAGCTGACCTGTCTTCCCCATCAGGTTCCCACAGCCCGGTCTACTTCTATGAGTTCCAGCGGCGCCCCAACTACTGGAAGGACATCAAGCCGTCTCATGTGAAAGCTGACCACAGTGATGAGTTTCCCTTTGTCTTTAGATCATATTTCTGGGGCAACCAAGGTGAGGCTTTCTCCTTGCCTAGGTTGGAGAACAGGGTCTTGGCTCTCTCAGAGTTGTGGTGAGCCTACTGTCCAGATGTGAAAACTGAGGTGCTGAGAAAGGGTGGGGTAAGTTGTCTCATATCACCTAGCTCAAGAGACCTGGTCAGAACTAGAGTTGAGAATCTGGAGATGTCAGCTCATGCTGCCTCCACTTCTGTCCACACTGACGATGGGTGTCCAGCTCGAGGGCAGGTGGAGGTATTTCCGAAGTGATTCCCCAAAGTCAGACAAAAGAAGAGACCCCAGGGTGTAGGGTGGGCTGGTGTCCAGTGAACTGCAAACTGCATGAAGAAAGGGCAGCTGCCCTGAAAGCCAGGGGAGGGACAGAGAGCCAGGCCTAAGGAGCCAGGGTCTGGGTGCATTTGGGCTGGTGAGTGTGGTCAAGGTGGGGCAGTGGGCCTGCCCTGCCCTGTGTCCTTCCCCGCTACAGTGACTCTCACTGAGGAGGAGGAGCTGCTGAGCAGGAGGATGATGAAGTACTGGGCCAACTTTGCTCGCACCGGGTGAGACACCCCACTCCCACCTCCCTGGGCCACGGGACCCTCCCCTGTGGGAACTGCAATGGCAGCCCAGTGTTCTTAGTCATGTGACAGCTCCCTCCCAGCAATGGGGTCAACTGGTGCACACAGGGGTCCTGAGGACCAGGGACATTCTCCCCATCCAGCCCTTGACCATGTGACCTGGACTTGATCATGAGCTGTCACTCTCAACGTTCATGCACCTGCAAACGCATCCCCACCACTCCTGATCCAGCCCAAGCCAGAACACTCAGAATCCCCACAGTCCTACCTTCCTGACCTTTCATCTACAGGAACCCCAATGTCGAGGGCCTGCCGCACTGGCCTGTCCTGGACCAGAAAGAGCAGTACCTGCAGCTGAGCACGCAGCCTGTGGTGGGCCGGGCCCTGAACGCCCACAGGCGCCGTTCTGGGCCCAGACCCCATTCAGGAGCTGATGTGGGCTGAGCAGGAACATGCGGAGCTGTAGTTCCCTGTGCTGTGGTTGCCAAGGGATTCCAGAGCTGGTGGAAGTCATCCTGATATACCCACCCACAGCCACAAAGGCACCATTCATTCAGTAAATGCTCATGTGTCCAGTCACTCATCCTGCTCTTGTCCATTAAACAAACTTATTTTGCACCTTCCACCTGAGTTTCATTGTCAAGACTGCTAACAGTCCTCTTTGTGAGACACATTCTGTGTGGTTCCCATGAAGCTATGCCTGGACAACGCCCCTTAACACCCAATAGGACCTTCTCTGCACCCCATCCTCTCTTTCCAGGTCCTCTCCACTTTGCGGGAGGTATCTTGGGATTTTTACCCACCCCTGAGTGTCAGAACCCCTTATCCTCCTCCAAGAAAAGCTTGCATTCTCAGTTCTGTAAATGCCCAAAAGAAAGCTTGGACACCAAGAGCCAATGTGTCTTGGTCTCTTAAGGTTGCCGTGGATAGCACCATCCAGTCCCATTCTTGCTGCCACAACTGAAGGATCTAATTTCTTTTATATGGCAAAGTAATATTCTCTGGACACATGTAACATATTTCTGCGTACATCCATATGTCAGCAGAAACCCAGTTACCTGGTTACTTCTACATCTTGGGCATTGTGAAGATTGACTTCCTTAAAAAGAGGAGTGTAGGTATAGCTTTAACACACAAATCTTAGTTTCTTTATAAATACAGTCTTAACAATTATAGACTATGTCAGAGATGGGTTCCCAGGGAGTCCCTCCGACCATCGACCAAGAACTATAAGAGATAAGGCACCATGGGATTCACTTAATCCTGGGTGCTAAAACCAGGGAGGGTTTCTTGGCCTCGGGGACAAGTCACACCTTCCATCCTTTTCTCAAGAACTGTCCTTCACCCCATGGAAAGATCATCCCATTTCACCAGGACTGAGGAGAGGGCCCCAGGTACCATGCAGTGACAATGACATGGTGGAGGTTGCCATACCAGCATCTGCTGGCCCTTAGGTCCGCACGCATCCTCTCCTTCTAGACTGCAATTCGAGCCTGGCCAGCTGACCTGCCTTCTCCCTGCCCAGGTTGAACTCCGGCCTGGGCGAAGACCAGCTCCACCCCTCGGGGGAGCACCCGGGGCAGCCTGCGGGGCATATAGCAGCTGCACACACACGGACCTGCCTTGGACCATGGGGCTGCACCAGTTGTGCACACAGCTCGGCGCCATGGCCTGCGGGCTTCTACTGCTTCTTCTCCCAGGCCAGGGTGAGACTCCCCAAGGTGGCCACAGGGACCCACAGTTAGAGCCCTTTTCGGTAGGAGGGCTGGCACCTGGGAGTGGGCGGGACATGCGGTGCACCCCGAGTGGGCTCTTGAGACCTGGAGCAGGTCATGGCTGCCTGAGGCCAGAGAAGGAGAGGAGTGAACCTGGCAGGATGCCTCTGAATGGAACTGGTGTGGGTCATCCCTGGGATAGGTTCAGGGGTAGGAAATGGGGCTGCTTCCCACCTGTACTTGTGTCTGGAGCTAGGAGCAGGCATAACAATGTAACAAACCTTCTTGTGGTGGAAGTGCCACTGGTCCCCTCCAGTGGGAGCCCAGGTCCATAGGGCAAATGTGATCTGAATGACCACTCACTACATCTGACCTGGGGCTAAGACCTTGGCCTCCAGGGCTGAGGCAATGGCCTGTGTCTGCCGGGTTAGGCTCTGTAACCTTTGATACGGACTTTATCCGGTCCCAGTATCCCTCCCTTATTCTGCAATTTATCTATAAAGAACCCATTAAGGGAGTGACGCAACAGTCTGCTCCCCCTATAGTTAATATCTTAGTGCTGGCCTGCATTTTGAGAGATTTTTCAAGAATTCACAAGCAGGACTCACATCACAAGCCTGGAAGTTTGAGGTGTCCTGATGTCAAACTTCAGTTGCAATGTTTTTCAGGAAGTCACAAGCCCTGAGCGAACAAATAACCAATGTATCCTTGTACTCAGATGGATAGGAGCCCACCTGGGCTGCTCACCCCTGTCATTGACCAATCAAAGGAAGGCCATGCACACTGTGGAATAACCAAACACCAAGATGAGTTGGCCTGATGCTGCACAGTCCCAACTCTGAACTCCGTGCTTGAAGTAGGCCTTGCCTACTTCAGGGAGGCTGAAAATAAAGCGTTACTGTCTGGCTCCTGGCATTTTGCAATAACTGCCTACATTCCCCCCCACCCCATCTACCATGATGTCAGCTATTGGCTTACCACACACCAGGCAGGTGATCCCAGTTTTGGGGATCTATAGCAACTCCTAGAGCCATTTTTGGGGACTCTTCTTTACTAACTGTGTGGGCGGAGTTCTCAAGTCTGGATCCTGTCACCCGAAGTGCCCCTCCTGTGGTACCTTACTATTTGGCTGCCCTTTCCCAATCTGTTCTTCCCAGGAAAGGATCTTGGTCTGCCCTTGGCCAGGCTCTCGGAGGTGACAAGGATATTTTAGGAAGAAAGATCTGCGTGTGCTACCTAATGACACCTGCTGAAAATAGTGTTTGGCTTGGACCCATGTTAAGAAAGAATCATGGACAAGTCTCAGAGAGTTCCTCCACCTCTTCTGTGCCACCTGTACCTGGCTTCTCTGCTAGGGCCATCAAGGTCTCAGACCTTGTCCATAGCACCCAGGAATTTACTCCAGAACAGATATGCACTCTTTGACATGAGTGTGGGCAGGCCCTGTCCATGAAGAAAGGAGGGTGGCTAAATCTACCAAAGCCAAGGTCATCCCTCAACACCACCACACTGGGGACCACACTCCCAGCACCAGAACCTTTTGGGGGCACACCCTTAACTTTCCCATAGCATTGTGTCTCCTGGCCCCTATGAGTGTCTCTTACAACGTGCATTCATTTCATGTGCCAATCTTTAGAAAGGTTTTAACTCAGTCCGCAAGAACTCACAAGTCCAAGGTCCCAAGTCCCATCTCCGACCCAAGGCAAATTCCTAATAGCTGTGAACTGTGAAACAAGCAGATCGAGAGCTTCCAAACATGGTGGTACAACAGGACCAGAAACCATTCCTAAGTCAAATGGGAGGAATGGACAGGAAAGGGCTCCCAGGGTACAAGTCCAAAGCCCAGCAATCACTAAGTCCTGAAGCTCCAAACCCAGAATACGAACACGTGTCTGCAGAGCTCCATGTTTGGGAATGCCTGGAAACCCATCCTGTTAGCATACTCAATCAGGGCACTGCCCTCTACCAATAAAGGGGGCCTCAAGCCCGGCTGGCGGGGGGGAGGGGAGATGGAGGTGTCAGGGTGTTTCTTTGCTAGGACGCTGCTTCCATTCAGCTGCTGAATGTCTGTTCTTTCATCTGCTTACTTAAATCCTGATCTCATTCTCTGGATTCATTTCTCACACTGTGAGAATAAACCTGGAATAAATCCATTTGGGGACCCACTCCCTCCCTTAGCCCCAAACACATGGGATCCCTGCAAACCAAAGGGTGACACTGCAGTGGCCGTAACTGGGGAAGCCAGGAGGCCTTCGCCGAGGAGGTGCACAGGTGGGAAAAGAGGCAAAGAGGGCCTCTTAATGGCAGGACCGACAGCTGACTGGCCACCCCTTCCCCACTCGTGTCCATGCTCTGAGGGTTGTCATGGGGGTGCCCCCTTCTCAGTCACAGACCTGCTCCCCATCATAACCAGGATCGGGTTCCCCCCTTTTATTTGGTGTTTGAACACGTATGGATCTCGGGCCTGATCACGGAGAGCCCCCTGGCACTCGCTGTTGTGTGAGGTGGCTGGTGGGGAGGATGAGGTGAGGAGGCCACGGATATGAATTTGCTGATTTTGCAATGAGGAGAGAGACAGAAAGAGAGAGAGAGACCTCAGTCTACACTAAACTTGGTCTAGGCTTTTGCTTCTATGTATGAGACTTCAAGTTGATATGGATAAAGGGACCCAGGAATGTAAAATTTATTTAAAGATAAAGTATACGCCCAGAGAAAATGAGGGTCGCAATTTGCAAGATTCTGTGCTGTCCTTTGGTAGGCTCTGCCCAGAACAGAGCCTAATTTACTGTTTAAAGAAGACAGAGTTGTAGACAGGGCTGCAGCACATGTGGAGATCTCTAGGAGTTTCACACCGCCTGGTATATATGTGTGCAGAGCACCTATTGGCATCTAGGAAGTGTCATGGAGTCAGGTGCATGAGGGGAAGTGGGCTCAGGTGCATGATGGGCGGTATTGAACCTGCAGTATAGAAGAGGCTGAGATTTGGGCTGTGCAGCCTCAGTTTCCCCTCTCTTCCCAGTTGCATGCTGGTGCCCTCAGTTTTCCTGGACTCGTACTGCACACTGAGTGGGCTTAGAAGAGCAGGGCTACACAGTTCCAGGGTCCCAAGAACAGCATTTTTATTGCACAGCTTCACAGGCATTCTAGTGGTGGATCTTTGCAGGGGATTCTCTCCTGGAGGAAGGCTCAGCTTAGATCCCAAACTTTCCCTTGAAATCCTGGTGGAAATCACCATGACTTTCCACTACAACCATCACAGGACTTGCATTCTGTAAAGTTAGCACCCCCTAGATGCTGCCAAGGTCTGCCAATGGCTTCCCTTGTGTCTTCGTGAGCAATGGCTAGGTTTGTCACAGAGTTTCAGCAGAAACCCTGGCCTTTAAGAGCACCCTATACTACTCTCTGGAATCACTCTGCCCTCCAAGGGCCTGTGCTAAGTAGGATAACCAAGACAATTGCAGAAATGTCCCTGGCTTTCTCCTACAGGAATCTCTTAAGCCAGTGGGTTCTTGGTCACACTAGCATTATTCTTTCTCAAGCAAACTTTTTTGCCCTCTACACAGACAGGCTGGGAATTTTTCACTTTCACATTCTGGTTCCCTGTGTTGAATCTCACCATTAAACTTGTTGAGAGCAACTACCAATACCAATGCAGCTCCTTCCTCAAATTTTGCTTAGAAAGTTCTTTCACCAGATATCCTGGATTATCACCCTCAACTTCTTTCTTCTAGCATGAATCTCTTAGAGCACAGGCACAGTTGTGTGACAAAGGTGCCTCTTTCTTTTTCTTTCTTTCTTTCTTTCTTTCTTTCTTTCTTTCTTTCTTTCTTTCTTTCTTTCTTTCTTTCTTTCTTTCTTTCTTCTTTAAAGATTTATTTATCTTTATTGGAAAGGCAGATTTACAGAGAGAAGGAGAGACAGAAAGAGGGAGATCTTCCATCTGTTGGTTCAGTTCCCAATAGCTGCAACAACTGGAGCTGAGCTGATCCAAAGCCAGGAGCCAGGAGCTTCTTCTGTGTTTTCCACATGGGTACAGGGGCCCAAGGGTTTGGGCTATTCTCCACTGCTTTCCTAGGTCACAGGCAGGGAGCGCAATGGGAAGTGGAGCATCCAGGATACTAACCAGTGCCCATATTGGGTGCTGGCACTTGGAGATGGATAATTAGCCGTTTGAGCCATTGCACCAGCCCCATCTAGTTCTAACAAACCATTATTGTCTGTGTAAACCTTATCCACATGTTGCCTACATTTCTATCAGGATTCTGATCAGAACACCTGACCAGTGTCTGACAATTTCCAGCTCTTTCCTTATCCCTTTTGTCATCTGAGCCACCAACAAAGTCACCCTTATCCTTTTATTCACAGTGATGCTGGGTTTTCTAGCTTCATCTTCTTGCAACCTCTGCCTACTCCCAGTTGCAAAGTTGCTCCTACCTTCTTAGGTGTTCCTGTTCAGGTTTGCTTTTATAGTCAGAAGTCACCACACTGATTCACCTTTCCTCCCAAGCAATTCCCAGGCTTCCAGCTATCTGCTTTCTGTCTCTGGGATATACTTATTGTGGGCATTTCTTATAAATGAATCAATGAGTCAGCAGACAGGTGGCAGGGTGTATGTGGGGAAGCATTTCAAATAGGAAGCAGGATAAAACTAGTGATTGTAGTGCATCAGGTCCTCACCAATGCTGAACTGAGGACAACTAAGAGATGGCTACACCAGAAGTTGGGGGTGGGGGTAACGAGGGGCAGCTAGTGGGCTGTCTGCTAGCTGCCCTCCTTGACTGTACCTCTTTGTCCACAGGCCAGGACTCCACAAGCCCCATCAGGACAACATACTCCGGGCAGGTGCAGGGGAGTCTGGTCCACGTGGAAGGCACCGACGTGGGAGTCCACACCTTCCTGGGCATTCCCTTTGCCAAGCCACCTCTGGGGCCACTGCGCTTTGCACCTCCTGAACCTGCCGAAGTTTGGAGTGGAGTGAGGGATGGTACCTCCCATCCAGCCATGTGAGCTCTTCCAGGAGTGTTCAGTGAACTTCTGGCTCTGGGGTCGGGGTGGCCCAGCTGTCCTTTCATCCACACCCAAAGTCAGTTTTCCCTCACACCACGTGCATTTTCCCAATGATCTCAGGAGGGTGCAGAGACTCCACCACCAGGGAGTGCTATCTCTGGGTGCAATTCAGGTTGGCCCAAGAAGCTTGTAGAAGCCTCCAATCCAGCAGTGGTGGCTGCCTGGAGAACGCATGTCCAAAGCCACAGAGCCACGTGACATTGGGCCTTGGTTGGCTCTTTTCTCTTAGAGCAGGAGACTGTGTTGGAGCGGTGAGACTTCCCTGAGTGAGAGTGGACACTTGGGATGAGGAATGTCCCACTGTCCTTCCCCGAGAAGTCACAACTATCCTGACATGCAGCATCTGTGTGGGCTGCTCCCCTGGGGCCAAGCCTGAATGGGTACCAGGATACAGCAGTGAGTGCCGTTCTAAGGATCCCCTAAAATCAAGGCTTTCCCAAGTAGTTGGATCCTAAGCCACATCCATAACACTGAGGTCTCCTTGGAGATTCATGCCAGCTTTCCTCGAACTCAGGGCCCTCTGTCACGGTGGGAAGAGCTGTTGGAGAAATGTCACATGTGAACAGGGGCTGGGCAGTAGGGGTCCAAGTTATCAGGGATACAATCTGGGTCAAGCATGTAATTTAGCCCCAGCCGGCTCCCGTACTGACCTTCTAACATGGTGGTCCCAGCTGTCTACAGGACATGGTTGCTATGAATACCCAGACTCAGAAGCTGTTGAACCTGACCCTGCCATCCATTCTCATGTCTGAGGACTGCCTGTACCTCAACATCTACACACCTGCCCATGCCCATGAGGGCTCCAAGCTGCCTGTGAGTAGGAGGCCAGGGGCAGCTGGGGAGCGGGAGCTTGCTGGGAGGATGTTTCTTCTGTCGGATGATGAGATGAATAAGATCAGGATGGGCTACATTACAGTACAAACCTGTGGAGAAGCTCCTGAATTCCAAGGCCAAGACATGGGTCTTCCCCAGGGCGCTTGACCCTTAAGAGTGAGTCTCATAGTCTTGGGTGGGGATGAGGCTCCCGGAAGTCAGAAGCAGTGACCCTGGGTCAGATCTAGGAGTCACCCATGCAACCTGGAGGCACATGTGTCCCAGGCCTGGGCTTGGAGGCTGTCAAGGAGTTAGTTTTGGATAATCCGTTGGGTGAGTGATGACAGTAAGGTAGTTAAAATAAAAGGTGAGCCTTGGCCACTTCTGATCCATGTTCCTGTGGGACTATCTGAGGGGCATCCCTTCTCTTTGCACCTCACAAGGAGTTCTGGGAAGTAATGGAACCAGGCTTTGATACATAAAGTTGAACAAAAACTAAGGAGGCCTATCCACCTGCCCAAACATGGCCTGGGACCTACGGTCTCACTAGAGTTCTGTGTATGGGCAGGTGCAGAAAACCAAACATTGGTTAGTCAAAGTGGCAGCTCAAGTGGGTTTCAGGTTTAGGGGTGACCTCTTGGCATTGAACCTGATATCCCCAGGTGATGGTGTGGATCCATGGGGGTTCCCTGACTATAGGCATGGCATCTTTGTATGACGGATCTGCCCTGGCAGCCTTCGAGGACGTGCTGGTGGTCACCATCCAGTACCGCCTTGGCATCCTGGGATTCTTCAGGTGAGCCTGAGCCTGGGCCTGGGCCTGGGCTGGGCACTGAGGGAGGAGCATCCCAGACACAGCCCTGCCATCCCTGTCCCTGACACTTCTCAGCACTGGAGACCAGCATGCCAGTGGCAACTGGGGCTACCTGGACCAAGTGGCTGCACTGCGCTGGGTGCAGCAGAACATCGCCCACTTTGGAGGCAACCCTGACCGGGTCACCATATTTGGCGAGTCAGCGGGGGGCATAAGCGTGTCCTCACATGTGCTGTCACCCATGTCGCAAGGACTTTTCCATGGAGCCATCATGGAGAGTGGGGTGGCTGTGCTGCCCCGCTTCATCTTGAATTCATGTGATGCCATCTCCACGGTGAGTCCTGGACACTATAGAAGCCCTGGCCTGTCTCTCAAACCTCTATTACTATCTTTTTGTTGGGCATGACAAGGAACACCAAGATGCCCCAGAGCTGGTGCCTACCCAGGCCTTGCTGAGGGGCAGAGAGGTCAGAATTTACATAACCTGAGATTTCCTGTAACCTGTCAAGCTGTTACCTTGATTGGTCACCCTGACTGGTACTTCTGAATATAGGCAAAGTTTTGACACTATCAAAACTGCACAACCAACATGCAATGTCCCATGAGAGCTGGGACACAGCTGTTCCTGTCAAGGCTTTGGGTGAATTTCACTCCCTCCCTGCAAGGATGAATCAAAACCTACGTGGTCTCTTTACAGATGGTGGCCAACCTGTCTGCCTGTGACCATGGGGACTCTGAGGCCCTGGTGGCTTGTCTGCGGGGCAAGAGTGAGGAGGAGATGTTGACCATCACCAAGGTCAGGCTAAATTCCCAGGGGCTGATGGGGACAGGGTGAAGGACCCAAGTGTGGGAATTCCATTCCATGCCTGGGTGACCTCACAGTCCTGCAGGAAAGTAAAAGTGAGACCATTCTAGCCGCAGTACAGCATTGAACCCATTACCCACGCTGAGCCAAAAAATGCTCCTGAACTTGAATGTGCCCTCAGGCCTTCAAGATCATTTCTGGGGTGGTGGATGGAGCCTTCCTGCCCAAGCACCCCTTGGAGCTGCTCTCCTCAGCCAACTTTCAACCTGTGCCCAGCATCATTGGGGTGAACAATGATGAGTATGGTTGGATCATTCCCTCGGTGAGTGCCTGGGGAACACTCATGGTGGGGAGGCCTCAGGCTCCTTGGCTCCAGCATCTTCCAGCCCGCACTTGAGACTATCCTCTCACCACCCAGAGCCTGGGCCTCTATGCCACACAGAAGGAAGTAGACAGAAAGACCATGAGGACTTTTGTACAGAGATCATTGGCACATATGGTAAGGCTCCTGGGGTCCTGCGCAGAGGAGGGAGGCCTAGGACCTGTCTCCCCTACCCTGAGCCTACTGCTTTTCTTTCCCCAAGTCTGTCTAACACTGCCTGTTCCCTATCACCTCGACTAGATGCTGCCCCCTGAGTTTGAGGACATGTTGATGGAGGAGTACCTGGGAGATACTGAGGACCCCCAGACCCTCAAGATCCACTTCCTGGAGATGATGGGGGACTTGATCTTCCTGATTCCTGCCCTCCAAGTAGCACATTTGCAGCGTGAGTTGATCCATGATTAATGCCAGACTGGCAAGAAGGCAGCTCAGAGTCGTGAGTGTCTGGTAGGGTGTGTCTCATCCCATCCACCCTGAGTGACAGGCACTTGATGTCCTTGATCTGAGCCAATCCTCATGGCCGATCCTGGAGGCAGAATCTCCCCTAGCTGACAGAGGTCGGGGATGGGTAAGCATGCTTCAGCGACACTCCTAGCTTGAAGTCCAAGATCATGCCCCAAGCTAGGCTAGTTCCCTTGCTCCTGTTCCACTCTGTGCTGCTCCCTCACTTAGTTCTGCTGGGGACGAGAGCTCATCACCAAGGGCGAGGCAGGAAAGCTTCAGATTGATGGTTTCCAGATAGTGACTATTCTGCCCCATCTCCACTCCAACACCCAGGTTGCCATTCCTCGGTCTACTTCTACGAGTTCCAGCATAGGCCCAGCTTCTTCCAGGATACCAAGCCGCCCCATGTGAAGGCCGACCATGGGGATGAGGTTCTCCTCATCTTCAGAAACTTTTTCAGGGGCACTCAGGGTGAGTCTTTCTCCTTCCTCTAGAGATGAGATGTGGCTATGGCCTGGTCCCTCAGTGAGCATTGCCCGCACTGCACAGATGAGGGGACCAAGCTTCAGACAGAGAGTGGGACAGGTGCTCAATGTCACAGCTCTTAAGGCTGTGCCAGGAGTAGAGCAAGAGCCTTCAGCCTGTACTCCCTCCTCTTCTGCCAACCTTGGAGACAGGTGTTTCATCTGAGAATAGGGACCCATGTTTCAAAAGTGAATTTGTTTCTTAAATGGCTTCTCAGAATCAGAAAAAAAAAAGGTTTTGTTTGTTTGTTTTTTTCTTTTGGACCAGAAGTGAATGAGTGTCCAGTGATCTAGAGATTGAGTTGGGGAAAGGATTGTTGGATAAGGGGGAGGACAGGGTCCCCAAGAATGATGGGGGAGAGAATAGAGACTGGCCCATTTCTATCTGCGCTGACAAGTGTGATCATGGTGGGACAGCAGGCCTGCCCTGCCCTGAGCTGACCCTGTGTCCTTCCCCACTACAGTGACTCTCACTCAGGAGGAGGAGCTGCTGAGTAGGAGGATGATGAAGTACTGGGCCAACTTTGCTCGCACCGGGTGAGACACCCCACCCCACTCCCACCTCTCTGGGGCTATGACCTTGACTTGGCCATGAAATGTCATTCTCAGAGGTTCCCTGTAGGAGTGAGGACACCACATCCTGGGTTGGTAGGTCCCTATGTGCAGCTGAAATCAGAGAAGGAGGCAGCTCTCCTATTCCTACAAACCATCCCCCACACCTTCTGGCCTTGCCCGACCCCAGACAGGCTGCTCAAAGTCCCCATGGCCCTCCTTCCTGATCTCTCATCTACAGGAACCCCAATGGTGAGGGCCTGCCACACTGGCCCATGTTGGACCAGGAAGAACAATACCTGCAGCTGAGCACGCAGCCTGCAGTGGGCCGGGTCCTAAAGGCCCACAGGCGCCAGTTCTGGACCAAGTATCTGCCCCAGAGGATGCAGGAGCTGATGGGGGCTGAGCAGAATCATGCGGAGCTGTAGCTGCCATGTCAAGGTTGCATGAAGGACTCACAGGCAAGTACCCATGCACACCCTCAGAAGAGCTGTTGACTGGATTCTAAGTTCATGTGCCACTCACTCATTCTTCTGTCTTTCCATTCAGCATCATGTGCTGGGGACCTACCACCCTGTAAAAATGTGTACCACATACCAACGTCAAATTAGAACAATGAACACATCTATATGGGCCTCTGAACTCTTGTCTACTAAGTCTTTTAAAGGTCAATGTTATACACCCTCCACAGTCTAGAACACTGGAACCATTTTTTTGTATGCATTTTGCTGACCGTTATCCAGCCATTATGCAGTCTACCACTCCTACCTTTATTACTCTGTAGTGATTACTATTGTTCTTTCTACTGCTGTGACATCGACTTGGTTAGGTTTTAAAAGTAAGTGCAGGCTCAACGCTGTGGTATAATGAACTAAGCCACTGTCTGTGATGCCAGCATTCCACGTGGACACTAGTTTGTGTCCTGGCTGCTCCCCTTTCAATCCAGCTCCCTGCTAATGCACTTGGGAAAGTATCAGAGGTTGGGCAAAGAGCGTGGGCCCCGCATCTGTGTGGGTTCCTTGCTTCGAAGCGGCATAGCCACATTTGGTGTGGCCATTTGTGAGATGAACCAGCACATGGACTGTCTTTCCCTCTGTTTTGGTAATTGTGTCTTTCAAATGAATAAAAAATAAATCTTGGGGAGAAATATATCAAAGTGTGTATGTGAATGTTTGTCTTTCTGTGGCTGACTTGTTTCTTTCAACATGAAGTCCTCCGTGTAACCGCATTGCCACAGATGAGAGGATTCCATTCTTTGAGGGTGAACAACACTCCATGGTGTGTCTATGCCAGAATCCTTTACAAATTCATAAGTCAGTGAACACCTCTGGTGACTCCACAGCCTGCCACTATCAGTGGGTACCACAATAAACACTTCAGCACTGGTTTCTCCCAGAAGTCCACTTTGTACTTCCCTTGGATGCTGCCCAGTACCAGGAGTGTGGAACACATGGTAGATGTAGATCTTGGACCCTGGCCTGTGAATTAGTGGGGACAAGCAAACTGAGCCCTGGGCCAGGGAAGAGTTCTAAGTGCTCAGGGACAATCACACCTCCCAGGGTTCACTCCTGAACACCCAGAGAAGATCATGCCATGTCCCCATCTATGGGGATTCTCTACTTGGTCTCCTCACTGAGAAGGCCTCCTGGCTTCTCCAAATCCAGCCCTTTGCTCCCTCCTCTCTGTGAGGACAGTGAGCTCAGTGGCTCCAGGACCAAGGGGAGGTTCTCACATAGCAAGCAGTGACAGGGACAGGAGTGGGGAGGCCATTCATTGGCTTCGTGGTCTGCACTGCAGCTTTGCTGGGTCATTTGGGTTCCCCTTAAGCCCCAAACCCTGTCCCGATTGCCACCCTGTCCACTGAACTCCTCCCGCTTAGCTCAGTCCTTCTCTTCAGTTTGATTCCCTCACTCCGCCCCGCCCCAGAAACCGACCTGCCCAGGGCAAACTCCAGCCTGAGCAAAACCCTGCTGCGCCCTCAGAGCACCCAGGACAGCCTCTGGTGTACACAGCTGCAGCACAACACAGAGACCTGCCTGGGAAAATGGGGCCACACTGGCTGTGCACGCAATTCATCGCCTTGGCTTGTGGGCTCCTGCTGCTGCTCGTCCTGGGCCAGGGTGAGGCTCCAGCGGGTGGCCACAGGGATCCTTACTGGATTGGCTATTAGAGCTCTGGAGCTTTTGGGCTGGCGGGGGGCAAATGGTAAGGGTATGGTGCCCCTGTGCTCTGGATCTGTCCCTAGGCTGAGAGGGTGTCCTGGTTGCCAGGTGTCGGAATCAGCAAGAAAGGAGATACAGAAGAGGGAGTTAAGGGGGCAGCTTGTGGTGGAGGTGCTGGGAGCATTTTCTGCCAGTGCTTGTGGCTGATTTGGGTGCTGTGCCTAAGTGCTGTCTGCAGGTGCTGTGAACATGTGCTTAGGGCTTCTCCCACTGTGTGTTGACTCTCAGGGGCTGCTCTTGGTAGAGACCCACAGCTGCCCTCTGAGGGGTCCCAGGGCAAGGTCCTGGGAGCACAGGGAGTATTGAGCTACAACCGGCCTGAGGGGCAACAGGGTCCCCCAGCCCATGCACTTATCTTGGGGCCAAAGGCTTTTTAAAAAATTTTATTATTGGGCCCGGCGGCATGGCCTAGCGGCTAAAGTCTTCGCCCTGAACGCCCGGGGATCCCATATGGGTCTGGTTCTAGTCCCGGCAGCTCCACTTCCCATCCAGCTCCCTGCTTGTGGCCTGGGAAAGCAGTTGAGGACGGCCCAATGCATTGGGACCCTGCACCCACGTGGGAGACCCAGAGAGGTTCCTGGTTCCCGGCTTCAGATGAGCGCGCACCGGCCGTTGTGGCTCACTTGGGGAGTGAATCATCGGACGGAACATCTTCCTCTCTGTCTCTCCTCCTCTCTGTATATCTGACTTTGTAACAATAAAAAAATTTTTAAAAAACCTTATTATTATTATTATTATTATTATTATTATTATTATTATTACTAGGCAGAGTTGAGAGACAGGGAGAGAAATCTTCCATCCTGTGGTTCACTCCCCAAATGGCCACAACAGCGAGGGCTGAGTGAATCTGGAGCTAGGAGCTGTCTCCGGGTCTCCGATGTGGGTTCAGGGGACCAACCTGGAGCCCCAGCCACTGCATTCTCAGGCACATTAGCATCGAGCTGGATTAAAAATGAAACAGCCAGGGCTTGAACCCACACCTATCTGGGATACTGGCACTACAGATGGAAGTTCATTGTATAATACCATGGTGCCAGCCTCCCAAAGGCTTGTGTTTGAAGGCAAAGCTGGCAGTGTCTTGTGCCCTGCCAGTGCTCTTGGTTCTCTTATCAGAAGCTCAGGCAGTGAGGGCACCAGGTCTGGGTGTGTTTTGACCCTTGATACTCTGGATCAAAAGACCTACTCCCCCACCTGTTCACCCCCCAACAGTTTCTCAGTCTGATCTGCCAGAAGGGATCCACACACACCCTGCCCTTTGCTGCTTCCTGTCTCTCCACTCCTTGCTGAAATTTCACCTTTACCTCCCCTTGCCCTCACTCTCCAAAGTGGTCCAGTCTTTCTGGAGGGAAGGCTACCTGGCCTTTCAGATGACTCTATTAATCAGTTATTTATCAATTTCTTTAAGGTTTAATTATTTGAAAGACAGCTTAATGGAAGTGAGGGAGAAAGAGATCTTCCAGGGGCTGGCTCACTCCAAAAAGGGCCGTGGCAGGTGTAGATGTGGAAACCAGTAATCAGAAACTCCTGCTTCGTGGCATGGGCCCAAGCACTCAGGCTGTCCTCTGCTGCCTTCCCAGGTGCATTAGCAGGGAGCTGGATAAGAAGCAGAGAGCTAGGACTCCCATGGGTGCTCTAACGTGGGATGCTGGCATTACAGGAAACAGCCTGCTGGGCCACAGCCCTATCGCCAGGGCTCTAACGGTATTTCATGTGGGTTCCATGTTCAGAAAGACTACAGCTGATTCTTGGTGTGGGCAAAGAGTCTCCCAATGTTATAAGAAGGCTCATGTGTTCCCTGGAGTGTTATAGTTCCACACCCCTGAAAACAACACAAAAATACATCCTTGGTACTATTATGATGTGCTTATAAGTTGTTTTTTCCTGGAAAACTTTTTAAAGAAGAAATGGAGGGATCAGCACTGACATGCAGAGGGTTAAGCTGCTACCTGCAGTGCCAACATCCTGTAATAACTCAGGTTTGAGTCCTGGCTACTCCATTTCTGATCCAACCACCTGCTAAAGCACCTGTGAAAGCAGCAGAAGATGGCCTGAGTGCTTTGGCTCCTATTGCCACCCAAGTGGGAGACCTAGATGGAATTTCTGGCTCCTGGCTTTAGCCTGAGCTTGCCCAAGGTATAGTGGCCTTCTGGAGAGTGAATTAATGAATGGAAGATTCTCTTATTTTCTCCCTCTCTTTTACTTCTCACTGAGTATAGTTCCTGATCCCAGCTGTGAAAGTCCACAAGGGCTTTTGGTCACTACAAATGGGCTCTTTCTGATCATCTCATTAGGATGGAATCAGGATGGTTCACACAGGAACTTCAGAAAGTAAGTGTGTGTGTGTGCATCGGGTCCTGAGCAAGGCTGAGCTGAGGATGATAAGAGGGAAGCTGCAGTAGTATTGTGGGGGGAACTCTCCCTGATTGTACCTTTCTGCCCACAGGCCAGGGCTCTGCCAGCCCCATCAGAACCACACGTTCCGGGCAGGTGCAGGGAAGCCTGGTCCACGTGGAAGGCACCGACGTGGGAGTCCACACCTTCCTGGGCATTCCCTTTGCCAAGCCACCTCTGGGGCCACTGCGCTTTGCACCTCCTGAACCTGCCGAAGTTTGGAGTGGAGTGAGGGATGGTACCTCCCATCCAGCCATGTGAGCTCTTCCAAGGGCCTGGGGAGCATCAGGTCTAGGGTGGGTTTGGGAACCTCCAAGTGCTAGGCCAAGCCAGTTGTTCTTTCATCCACAGCCAATTCCTACTTCTTAGGAATTTTTACCAAAAACCCAGACACCAGTTGCAGTGAGTCATATAGGAGGTCTTCATTCCAATGGAAAAGGTGGCCATGGGGAAGAAGAAGGAGCAGAGAAAGAGTGCATGTGGGAGAATACTTTGATGACAAAGAGGAGGGTATTGTGAATAGGGGTTGGGATGGCTGTCAGGGTGGGTACGGGGATATGGGCTGCAAGGGATTGGTGGATAGGGTGGTAGAGTACAGCGTCATGAAGTTACAGTGGATTGATGGAGAGCAGGATTACAAGTTTACAGCTGATTGACAAAGAGCAAAATTTGAACCTAAAGGGCAAACCTGAAGGAAATAGAGACCTAAGGGAAGCAAATATTTAAAATGGGGTCGGGTCTAAAAGGGCAGGGGACATTATCAATTTTTAGGGCCAACGTTCAAGTCATTCATCACTACTAACCATCTGTGTGCTGTGGACTTCCTGTGAGTGGGCTTGCCAGGCTCCTGCCAGGTTCTTGGCTCAGGACTTGGGACTCTGAGGCCTCTGAAAATGGAGCGAGAGACTCAGCTCCCCAAGTTCAGCTTCTGCCATATTCCTGAACTGCTAAGGGATGTTGTCCTGGGTGAGTTCCCCAGGTGGTCTCGCCAAAGCTTGTAGGAGTCCCTGACTGCATCAATAGATCCTGCAGGTACTTAGATGGGCACCAGTGGAACCAGGCATGGGCACAGAGCTAAACCATGGAAAAGGATATTAGCCAAAAGACATGTGTGTGTATCACAGCTGGAGGCAGTGCAGGAGTGATGAGTGCCAAGGATCTCAGGAAATGGGCCATCTCACTGTCTTCCATCAGGAAGGGATGGGCATCCAAACACCCAGCATGTGTCGGGGAGGCACCCGTGCTCAGGGCCTGACTGTGCAGAGGGACACACTGAGGTCAGCACCTGCAGGCAAAAACCTGCCAGGAGACCCTAAGAGTAAGGTGTGCCATGTCAGTCCCCACCTGCCTGGAGAGTCCCTGGAAGCTGGTGCCATCCCAGCTTCCCAGCAGTCTCAGATGAGTTTCTGGACAGAAGGGATATGAGGGCAGGCTTAAGAATGAGCAGCAACACAGGGAAGAGCAAAGGAGAGAATCAGGGGCAAATCTAGACCCACGCTCTGGCTTGAGCCACTGCATGGATCCTGCACTAATGTCTGCTTGGGTGATCTCAGGTGTCCACAGAACCTCGCTATAATGGGTGATGATGCTAAAAAACTGAATTTCACAATGTTGTCCATGCCCATGTCCGAGGACTGCCTGTACCTCAACATCTACGCACCTGTCCATGCCCGTGAGGGCTCCAAGCTGCCTGTGAGTGGGAGGTCAGGGGCAGCTGGGGGTGGGAGGACATCTGTCCATGACTGGAGGATGTGAAGGGGAGAGGTGACTGTGTCCTCCCATATCATGGATCCTGTTGAGTGGTTCCTTCCTGTGGGGTCCAGGAAGTGCCTCTTCTCCTGGGTGGGCAGCTGAGCACGGGGCATGAGGTCCCAGAAGACTGTCTGTTGTGAGAGGACAGAATGTATGGACCCTAATGGACCCAGAATATCTGTAGCACCCAGTTGTCCAGGAGATACACCCAGGTGACTGAGGGTTGTAGGGCTCAGGGCTGAGAAATCTCACAGTATTTACCCCAACTTTCAAGGTGATGGTGTGGATCCATGGAGGTGCATTGGTTGTAGGCATGGCTTCGGCATATGATGGCTCCACCCTGGCAGCCTTTGAGGATGTGGTGGTGGTCACCATCCAGTACCGCCTTGGCATCCTGGGATTCTTCAGGTGAGTCTGAGCCTGGGCCTGGGCTGGGCACTGAGGGAGGAGCATCCCAGACACAGCCCTACCATCCCTGTTCCTGACACTTCTCAGCACTGGAGACCAGCATGCCAGCGGCAACTGGGGCTATCTGGACCAAGTGGCTGCACTGCGCTGGGTGCAGCAGAACATCGCCCATTTTGGAGGCAACCCTGACCGGGTCACCATTTTTGGCGAGTCTGCTGGCGGTGTAAGCGTGTCCTCACATGTGCTGTCACCCATGTCGCAAGGACTCTTCCATGGAGCCATCATGCAGAGTGGGGTGGCTGTGCTGCCCCGCATCATCACCAGCTCATCTGACACAATCTCCTCAGTGAGTTTCCTTCACTGGTCCTGCCTTAGCCCTTAGCTGCCATCTTCCCTCTCAGAGCCTGTGTTACTTTCTCGATTGTGTCAAAACACATGAACCATCATGCAACTCGGCACTGCCCACCCAGGGGATGGCTGAGGGGCTGAGGGGTCAGAATCCACATACCTGTGCCTCAGTAGAGTCTGACACAGTTCTTGGCCCTGAAAAGTGGCCCTATGTGGTCCACCTTGTCTGTAGTCAGCTAAGCAGGCACAGCTCACTGAGGCTGAGATGCTCCAAGTCAGGGTAGAGGACTAGTGCATGTCAAGGCTGCAGCTGTGCACCCATGAGACTGTTCCTACCTTCAGCTGGGCCTTGGGTACCCTCCTTCCTCTCCTGCATGGATGTCTAGCCCATGTGCTCCCTTCCCAGGTGGTGGCCAACCTGTCTGGCTGTGGCCAGGTGGACTCTGAGACCCTGGTGGGCTGCTTGCGGGCCAAGAGTGAAGAGGAGATCCTGGCAATGAACAAGGTGGGACCTCATTCACTGGGACAAATGGGTGATAGACCCTGTTGCCCTGCAAAATCCCTGGGCTATGAGCTCATGTCCGTGCCTTCCTCCCCTCCCAGTCCTCAATGCATAGAGGCGACCAAGTCCTGTAAGCCAGACATGGTACTCCATGTGTTGAGGTGTAAGGCCTCTGGGATGATCCCGGGTTAAGGGAGAGTCTCAAGAGCAAAAGAAAATTCTGGATTATAAATCTTCTCTACCACCCTGGGTGCCCCTAGGCCTTCAAGATTATCTCCGGGGTGGTAGATGGCGTCTTCCTGCCCAGACACCCTTATGAACTGCTGGCCTCTGCTGACTTCCAACCTGTCCCCAGCATCATTGGTGTCAACAACGATGAGTATGGCTGGATCCTCCTCAAAGTGAGCCCAGGCTGAGTTCACAGGAGTCTGTCTCAAGGCCAGGCCTGAGGGGGCAGAGCTCCCGGTAGAACAACTCCCCTCAAATCCTTTGCTCACTCCACAGTTCTTCGGTGTCAGACACACTGAGGATGAAATTGACAGAGTGGCCATGGAGACACTAATACATCAAACATCTGAGCAGTGGGTGAGACCCTTGGGCCCCCAGCCAACAGATCCCTGCCCCTTGGGGACTCCTGGAACCAAGACACGGCTGGCAGTGTTTGTGCTTGGGGATGGGGTGGCCACAAGCCTGATCCTTTGCCCCATTCTGTCTTTGTCCAGGACATGGGTCAGTTGTCTCTCTCCCTGGCAGTCAGCGGACCCTGACTCTATTCCTGTTCCTCGGGCTAGATGCTGCCTCCTGGTATAGGGGAAAAGTTGGTGGATGAGTACCTGGAGGACAATGAGGACCCCAAGACCCTCATGGCTCAGTACCAGCAAATGATGGCAGACTCACTCTTCGTGATGCCTGCGCTCCACGTAGCACATTTTCAGCGTGAGTTCACCTGTGGCTATGGTCACACTGGCTGGGGTTCTGCCCTCACTGGCCGGTGGTGAGTGCACAGCTTTTGATTCAGGGCGGTATGTCATATGCTGGCTCCTATCCACATATGGCTGGGTCCTTCAGAGCCAAGTACCCATGTCCTTATCTAAGTTCACCATCCTGTTAGTTCAGGAGATGCACATCAGGGGACTGGGGAAGAGACAAGATTGTAGCAAGGATGAGTTAGCTACATTGTGCCAATACCTTCCAGCTACAAAGTCCAAGACCAATACCTCAGCCCTTGCCACTACCCTTCTCACCTGGGACTCCACCAGCACTACCCGAGTCAGACCAAGTGGGCATTGCTCTACTGTCCTCTTGGGTAGTGTGAGAAACCCAGGGGAAGGGCCTCCATCTGTCACCCTGTGCACCTGTCACCCAGGTTCCCATGCCCCTGTCTACTTCTACGAGTTCCAGCATTCGCCCAGCTTTGCAAAGAACTTACGGCCACCCCACGTGAAGGCCGACCATGGCGATGAAGTTGCTTTTCTCTTCAAATCAATTTTCTTTGGGAAAAAAGGTGAGGCTTCCTCCTTCACAGCATGGGGAAGCAGCACTTGGCAGTCCTGAGGGGGTGCTGTGCCCACTGCACAAATGACAGGGCTGAGGCTCAGATGGGATCAAACACCCCAAATCTCATAACTCCCAGGGCTGAGCCAGGACTGCACTGTGAGTGCCTCCAGACCCAGCTCCCTCCTCCTCTGCCCGGTCCTGTGATGAGAGTCTGTCCTGGGTGCAGTGTTGCCTCTTGAGTGATATGCCAAAGTCATAAGAGTGAACACCTACTGGGCCAGTAAGAGGCCAAGTGCAGGTGACTATGAGGTCAGGGTTCATTTAGCAAAGAAAAAGCCAAATCCCTGTGGTCAGGAAAAGGTAAACTTCATATTGGCAGCCAAGGGTCAAGCTCCACTGGGTTGGCTAGTGTGGTCAAGGTGGGGCAGTGGGCCTGGGGTGGTGGGTGTGGTCAAGGTGGGGCAGTGGGCCTGCTCCTACCTGGGCTGACCCTGTGTCCTTCCCCGCTGCAGTGACTCTCACTGAGGAGGAGGAGCTGCTGAGCAGGAGGATGATGAAGTACTGGGCCAACTTTGCTCGTACAGGGTGAGACACTCCAACCTACTCCCACCTCCCTGAGACCATGGGACCCTTCCCTGTAGGAACCACAGCAGCAGCCATGTGTCCTGAGTCATGTGACAGCTCCCTCCCCAGTTTCAGGACTTAGTGGCACACACATGGGTCCAAGGGACCAGGGACACGCTATTTACCCGCCCGGCTTATGATCTCAACATCAGGTTTTAACCACAGAAGCTCCCCATGGGAGAGAGGGCAACACAGCCTGGGTTGGGAGGTCCCCATGCGCAGCTGACACCAGGCAACATAACAGCTTCTGGAACCTGGAAATTTATTTCCACCCCTACTGGTCTGCATAGTGGTCTGTCTGGACCTCAGGCAGGCCGCTCAGAGTCCCCATGTTAGCCCCTCCTTGATCTCTTGTCTGCAGGAACCCCAATGGCAAGGACTTGCCGCTCTGGCCCGTCTTAGACCAGGAGGAGCAGTACCTGCAGCTGAGCACACAGCCTGCGGTGGGCCGGGCTCTGAAGCCCCACAGGCGCCAGTTCTGGGCACAAACTCTGCCCAAGAAGATGCAGGAGCTGATGCGGGCTGAGCAGAAGCACACAGAGCTGTAGCTGCCTGTGTCTATATGGGTGTCCTGCTCCCATTCACAGCAGTCACTTACCTGCCCTCCTTCCCTTTGGCATACCTTTGTGGAAGACCTGCTACCTGAGGCTCCATGTTCTTCCTGCCCTGGGTGCCCTGTGCCAGTTGTACTCACACCATTCCCATGAAGCTGTGCATGTCACAACCTGCAGAAGCCCACTTTCCTCATCTCCAACTGGCACAGGACATGTCCTTCTCACCTCCTCTTCTTCCTCTTCCTGATCCTCTCCTCTCTTCCCAACCCCAGGCCATAGAAATCCAGTGGGAACTGCTTTGTGGGTTGTTGTCCACCCCTGGGTGTCAGAAGCCCTCATCTTCCTCCCAGCACATCCTGCGAGCTTATGTCTGTAAGCAACTCACAGGGGACCTGGGCACCTGGAGACACGGTGTCCTTGGTGCCCTTAGGCTACCATGAGTGGCCTCCTTCCATTCCCTTCATGTTGCCACAAATAAAGGCTCCCATTCCTTCAGCTGAGAAATAATCATCCGGGTAACCTTGCCACATGCTCATGCAATTGTCTCTCTCTGTAACACTATCTTTCAAATAAAATAAATCTTTAAATACACACACACACACATACACATACACATAAAAGATATTTGTTAGCCTTCTGCATATTGTGTTATTGGAAATATTTATTCAGATCTTTTGACCCATTAAAAAAAAAATCTATCCATTTGAGAGGTAGCGCAAGGAGAGAAAGATGAATAGAGAAAGCAAGGGCTCTCATCCTCTGACTCATGTCCCATGTCTTTCCTGAGGCCTGGACGCAAGAGCTGGGAACCGCAAAACAATTAGGTTTCCCCTGTGACTGTCTGGGACCCAATCATTTGAACCATCTCCATTCCCTAGCAGGAAGCTAGGGCTAGGAATCAGATTGTGGGGGCCAATGAAGTCACAAGAATATGGAACATAGTCATTCTCTTCACATCTTAGCCACTGTAGCAAAGGCCTACCACGATCTGTCCACTTTCTATGTGTTTGATAAGTTGAGCTTTCTGCAACCTGGACTCTATTCCTTGCTAGGTGCACAGTCTGAATGTGTGTCCTCTTTCTAGTTTGCTGACCTGTGTGATGCTTCTTGGGGTTTGTACATTTCCTCCCCATGGAGCAGCACTTCTCCTGAGCCACCAAGGAGTCTTCTTTCTGATCCTGATGAGGCACACGTGCATCTGAGCATGGGCAGGTTAGACAGACTGCCTAGGGAAGGGATGGACTCGCAGGGCAGGGCTCCCAACTCAGCTGTGACTGTTGAACTCCTCTGCCTGGCACAACCAGTAGGCTTCTTTGTCAAGGGGAGAAAAGAACTGGTGTCAGAGCAGGGTGGGGACATGGGAAACATGGGGTACCACCAGCAGCAGAGCAGGAAAGGGTCCCATGGAGTAGGGAGGGAAGGGTGGAAACACTCAGGGGAAGGGCCCAGAAAAACAGGGAGCTCCAGTGCGGAACCTGGAGCTTCCAGGACCTGGACAGTCACACCTCCCAGCCTTAGCTCAGAGCCTCCATGACACCCAGCAGAAATTCCAGAGCCAGTTATGTTTGTGGGGATTTTAACCTCGTGCCTCTTTGAAGAACGCCTTCTGAATTACCCAATCACAACTCATTGCTGCTTGCGGTCTATCCTGACACTGCAGTTGGCCATGACTCCAGGATTGAGAGGAGGGTCCTGGACAGCCAGGAGAGAAGAGAGGCAGCCCCAGTACTGGGCCTGCACTGACTTCCACCAGCTCAGCTGGTTCCTGTTCTCCTGTGAGATCTCCTTGCCCTGCCCCAAAGGCTGCCCAGCCTACTTTCTGACCACTTCAAATTCTGGCATGGATAACATCCTGGTCTGCACCCAGAGTGCCCAAAGCAGCCTCTGGGCGCAAGTGGAGCACATGAAGACATACCCAGAACCATGTAGCCACAGAGAATATGCACGCGGGTCTGTGCCGTGCCCTGTGGACTCCTGCTGCTCCTAATCCCTGGTCAGGATGAGGCTCCTGCATGCAGCCACGGGGACCAGGGTCAGATCTGCAGTTAGAGCCCAAGTTGGTGGAATGGCCGGTGTTAGTTATTTAAAAAGATGGTAGAATTCTAGTTCATAAGATATTACTATATTATTATGCGCAGCTAATTCCCACAACCTGGTTCTTTACCGTGAGCTGAAATTACCAGATGCAACGAGATATCTTAGGAGGTTTATTCCAACGGGGCAGGAACAGGGTAGAGGTGGTGAAGATCAGGAAAGAAGGGGAGAGAGGAGAGAGAGGAAAGAGAGAGGGAGAGACCAGAGAGGGAGGGATAAGAGAGACCAGAAAGAGAGAGAGAGACAAGAGAGACAGAGACCAGAGAAGGAGGGATAAGAGAGACCAGAGAGAGCCGCACCTGCTGGGGCCCTTTTGTCTGCCAGGTGTAGGGGGTGGGGATTGGGAGGGATTGAGGCCAGGCCCCAGGGGATTAGTGCCTGGGGATGATTGGCGAGTGGGCGGAGTTGGGGGAGGGGCTGAAAGATTGGGGTGGGATTCAGGTGGAATGCCAGGTTACATCTGATTGGTGGACGGCTGGACCGGCACGAACTTCATGAGCTGTGAGGAAGAAGGAATGGCGCCGGGTCCAGGGAAGGATATTGGAATAACTCCTTACAGCCGGCACCTGAGAGGAAGTGGGAGAGGGTGGTGTCTGCACTAGAAATAACAGTCTGTGAGCCCAGCAGGAGGCTCTGAGCGGAGCTGCTCGGGATCAGCCACGGGACAGGATCAGGGACAGGATTTAGGCCCATTCTTTTCTGTGCTTGTGGATGCACCAATGCACATGCCCAGTCAAAGGATAGTCATGAACCTGACTGTTTCTGCCACAACTCTAATCTAGGTGTCCCCTGAGAAGTAAGTGATCTGCGGACTACAGAAGCCCCAGGTGCCAATTCTAGGAGCCTTCTGAGACTCAAGAACGTCTGTGCACCATGCTGCTACCTAGGGCGTAGGTGATGGCCTACATGCATGGCCTTATTAACAAAAGTTCAGGCTATGTGTGGGAGTCCTGGGTTGTGTCCTTGATCCTTTATGTGCTCATTCAGAAGGCCCAGGACAGGAGCCAGCCTCCTAGAGCATCAGGTTAAATCACAACTTGGAACACTGCACCCCACAAGGGTGCACATTCCAGTTGTGCTTGCTCTGCTTCTGTTGTAGGGTTTTTTGACCCCGAATACGGCAGCAACCAATTCTTGTCTCGCAGGAAAGAAGAATTTTCATGCAGACAGTTTAGTTTTTTTTTAAAGATCTATTTATTATTTTTATTGCAAAGTCAGATATACAGAGAGTGTTAGTTATTTAAAAAGATTGGAGAGTTCTAGTTCATAGGATATTATGATATTATTACGCGCACCAAATGTTAGTTATTTAAAAAGATGTAGAGTTCTAGTTCATACGATATTATTACGCGCAGCTAATTCCCACAACCTGGTTCTTTACCGTGAGCTGAAACACACCAGACGCAACGAGATATCTTAGGAGGTTTATTCCAACGGGGCAGGAACAGGGTAGAGGTGGTGAAGATCTGGAAAGAAGGAAGAAGAGAGAGAGGAGGAGAGACCAGAGACCAGAGAGGGAGGGATAAGAGAGAGAGCCGCACCTGGGGGGAGCCTTTTTGTTGGCCAGGTGTAGGGGGTGGGGATTGGGAGGGATTGAGGGCAGGCCCCCAGGGGATTGGCGCCTGCAGGTGAATGCCTAGGGATGATTGGCGAGAGGGCGGAGTTGGGGAGGGGGCTGGAAGATTGGGGTGGGATTCAGGTGGAATGCCAGGTTACATCTGATTGGTGGATGGCTGGACCGGCACGAACTTCATGAGCTGTGAGGAAGAAGGAATGGTGCCGGGTCCAGGGAAGGATATTGGAATAACTCCTTACAGAGAGGAGGAGAGACAGAGAAGAAGATCTTCCGTCCCATCGGACGGAGCCGCAACGGGCCGGTGCGCGCCCATCCGAAGCCAGGAACCAGGAACCTGTTCCGGGTCTCCCACGTGGGTGCAGTGTCCCAAGCTTTTTGGGCCTTCCTCGACTGCTTTCCCAGGCCACAAGCAGGGAGTTGGATGGGAAGTGGAGCTGCCGGAACTAGAACCAGCGCCCATATGGGATTCCGGGGCGTTCAAGACGAGGACTTTAGCCGCTATGCTACGCCGCCGGGCCCAGACACAGTTTAGTTTTAAAGCAAGATTTATTAGAAAAAGTTGAAAAAGGAGAATCCCATCCTAGTGATGGGAGGGGGCTCTGAGATAGCAAGGACCCTTACCCCCTGCCGTAGTGGCAGGAGGAGAAGTGGAGAAAAAAAGAGACCCTAGCCCTCTGCCATAGTGGCAGGAGGAAAAGTGGAAAAAAAGAGACCCTAGTCCTCTGCCATAGTAACAGGAGGAAAAGCAAAAAGACCCCTATTAATGGTGGGGAAAGCATCTTTTACAGGTTCCCCTCAAAGATGTTTCTCCACAAACAAAGAAAATTCCTGGTTTCCATGGTACCTATTCTTGGGACAAAGGCCAGAAAGGTGTCACTGGCCAACTTCTTGGTCCTTTCTAATGATAAAGAGGACAGTCTGAAGCCCTCCCCCTTGTCAATGGCTGGAGACAGAATCGGGCTGAGGCTTCAGGTAGGGAACTGATATGTTAATGTCGCCCTTGTCTCTTGGGGAAGTATGTTCCTGATGAGTTAAAATATGCACTTGTCTTGTGAGAGACGTGCTCTGGTCAATCCAAGACATGGTGGGGAAAACACCCCTTTATATTTGAGAAAAAAATACCTTGGGAACCCAGAAAACCCTAACTGCCTACTACCCAGTCTAACTCCTCTCACGCTTCCAATCAAGCTCCCTCTGCTAATGTTCCTGGGAAAGCAGCAGAAGATAGTCCCAATGCATGGGCCCAGACATCCATGGGGGAGACACAGATGGAGTCCCAAGCCCCTGGCTTAGGACAGGCCCAGCCCTGGCTGTTGGGGCTTTTTGGAGAAGAACCAGCAGACAACTCTGACTCTCCCTCTCTCTGGAACTCCACCTTTCAAAAAGTAAGTAGATCTGTAAGAAAATGCAAAAATAATCAAAGACCCAGGATTCTTCCTCCGCACTTTCCCAATCTAACCTACCAGCAGCAGTCCACGTTCCTGCTTCTTCTGGGGCTCATCCAGCAGGCTCCCTCGCTCCCTCCCTCCCTTGCTTGGTCTCTCCCAGATGACTAGGACATTCTAGGCAGAGGGCTCAACCTCACACTTGGTGGCTCCCATTAAAATCGTGTGTTGGGCTGGTTCCCCTCTCAGAAAGGACACGGTGTCTCTGGGCATTCCGGGAGTCCAGGACCACTGTGCTGACATCTGCAGACACTGCCATCCTGGGTACCAGGAGCACCTGTGTAGGAGCTGCCCGTGTCCTCCATGTGATCATCCAGCTCCAGCTCACCTATCACTAACACAGCGTGAGCATTGTTTCACTTGCTATGGCACTCTGTGTTTATGGTGTATGATGGGAAACATGTCAGCACCTACCACAGCACCCTGTTTGCCGTCAGCCCAGTGGGTTGAGCTGATGGAAATTAAATCTCTTTTTTTTTTTTTTTTTTTTTGAAACTGAATCTCTAACGTGGGTGACTCCAGCACCGGAGCAGTCACCGTCTCCAGCCAACTTCTGCCTTGTCTGGAGTGCACACTTCCATAGGCAAATCTGGAAGCTAAACCCAGGCTCTGTGTTGTAGGGCGAAGGCTACCCAAGCTGCTCCTTCACTGCAGGACTGTGTTTGGCAGTGCTTTCAGTTCTTTGGGGGCTGATATCTAGAGTTGTGTTGTGCCGGCACCAGCGTCAGGGTGGATGGATGGATTCAGTTCCCCGGCTAGCTGGCGGACGGGTGGGCGGCAAGCAAGCAGGGTTCCCCTGACAAGGGCACAGCCAGGCAGGTGAGCCTAGGCGGGGCTTCCTGGACCGCGGCGCAGCAAGGCACCACAGGTGGGCAGCAAGCAGGCGGAGGTGGGGCCGTAGTCTCAGCTCTTTCGGTTGTAATTGGTCACGACCTGGAACAGTGTCACAGCTCGGCGCACTGGCCAATGACAGGCCGGTCCGCGTACAGCTCGGCAGGAGCCTCCTCTTCTCTGGACTGGCGAGGCAACTCCACAGCCAGGGACGACCTGGCCGTCCCCGATGCTGTGGTCACTGTCACGATCCGCCGCTGCTTCTCTTCCTCACCGCTGCCGCCGCCGCTCTGGGGCCGGCGCCTTCTGCTGCTACCACCTCCGCCGCAGCCACCCCCTAGGTAGGTGCCACAGCCGCCCGCCGCGGTCACAGTCAATACCGCGGTGCACCCGCTGCTGCCGCCGCCGCTGCCACCGGAGCCGGGGCCGCCGCCGGGATCTCCGCTCTTTCCCGAAGAATCACCAGGAGTCAGAGGTCATCAGGAGCGTTTATTCAAGCATGCCCGGGTCTCAGAGGAAGAAGACCCCGAGCCTCCAAATCTTGGGGTTTTGATACAAAAATCAGCCAATCAGAGGGTTAGGTTTTAGTATTGGTTAGTTCAAAGGGTAGGTGGGGGCTTCCTATCGGGGGTGGTGGGACAAATGTCACATAGGAAGGTTGGTCTCCTCAGAGTACCTGGGCAATTGCCCCTAAATTGTCAGGCCTGAGGTCACATGGCCTCTTAGCAGAACAAGTAAGGCAGGGGTTACAGAAGCAGGAATACAGCAATCAGCACCTAGCAGGGGCAAATGATTAGAGTTTTTTAACTGCACCTTCCTCAGTTGCAGCCTCTGGTTCTATGGCAATAAGAGCTGCAATCACTTGAAGAACTGCCCACTTCCCTTGCACCATATTCCCTTGCCACTTACACTGTGTGAAGGCTCCAATTTCGCCCACATCCTGACCTATACTCTTGATGACCTGTTGCCGGTGCTTGTTGGTTTTACTGTGTTTTGAGACTCTTTCACTCTGCATGCCACCTCTTGCCTCTGCCTCTCTTCTCATTTGCTTCTAATTGTGCTGATTTTAAAGAACCCAAGGACTTCCTTCTGGTTTTGCTAGGATTGGTAGCACCACCTGGGTTCTACTGATGGTGCCCTGGGGGTATCAATGAATCATTCTGCTGTCTGCCATGTGCTCTGTGCATTTGTAACTCTATTCTAGAGGTGACTTCAGATTCAGGTTCTAGATTTCAGCTTCCTTTATTGGCAAGGTTGCTTTGCAGTGCTGTAATTCCCAATAGGAAATCTGTGATGTTTGGTTCTATTGCTTCATGTGTCAAAATATGTCCTAGAGAGGGGACTGTGCCACCAGTATGGGGTCAAGTGGTGGGAAGTCCCTACCTGACCATGCCACTCTGATCATAGGTGCCAGTTCTGGACCTGGTATTTGCTCCCAGCAGATCCGGTGCACGTGCAGACGTAGCTACCACAAAAGATCCTTGGAAGGACTCATGGGCCAGCGCCCACTTGTCCTGCTCTGTGAGGACAGTGATCTCAGTGGCTCCAGGATTGAGGGGAGGGTGTCATGGGGCAAGCAGTGACAGGGACCGAAACGGGGAGGCCTTGGTCACATTTGTTGGCTTTGGGTCCACTTCTGATAGCTGCCAGGTTAGGTTCCCCTTGCATCCTAATCCCCGCCCAGTAAGCTCACTCTGCCCAGTCCCTGCCCAGTACAAACTCCAGCTTGGCAATTGCCGTGTTCCTCCCCTACAGCACTCAGGACAGCGTCTGGGGCACACAGCGGCACACACGGATTTGCCTGGGAACATGTGGCGGCACCGGCTGTGCACCCGGCTTGGCAGCTTGGCCTGCGGACTCATGCTGCTCCTTCTTCCAAGCCAGGGTGAGACTCCCACGGGTGTCCACAAGGACCTGGGTCAGATGGGCAGTTACAACTGGAGAGCATGTGGGATGGTGTGGACAAATGTGAGGGTGGGTGATGGTGGGATTCTCCTCCTTGTGTCCCCGTGTGCCCAGAAGCTGAGAGAGGATCATGGTTTCCAGGGACCTGAGGCAGTGAGAAGGGAGACCAACAGGAAGGAGTTCAAGGGGGCAGCTTGAGGAGGAGCTGAGGCAGTTTCCTGCTGCCTGTGTTTCTGCCTGATGTTGGTGCTGCCTGCAGGTGCTGTGAACATGCAGTTAGGGCTTCTCCCACTGCAGCTTCTCCCACAGTTGGCTGTTCTTGGCCAGAAGCCCCCAGCCACACTTGAGGGGCCCCAGGCAAGGCCACTGACCCTGGGAGCACAGGCAGCATGAGGCTGCAACTGGTCTGAGGGGCCACAGGGTCCCCCAGTTCATGCACCTTTCTTGGTGGCAAAAGGGTTTTTTTGTTTTTAATTGTTTGTATTCTTATTGGGAAGGCAGATTTAATGAAAGAGGAGAGTCAGGGAGAG
This sequence comes from Ochotona princeps, assembly GCF_030435755.1. NCBI lineage: Eukaryota > Metazoa > Chordata > Mammalia > Lagomorpha > Ochotonidae > Ochotona > Ochotona princeps. Next base: position 15,241,821 of record NC_080847.1, on the reverse strand, counting down.
AAATCTTCCATCCTGGAGTTCATACCCCAAATGGCCACAAAGGCAGGAGCCAAGGATCTGGAGCCAGGAGCTTCATCTGGAATCCCATGGGTTGGGGAGTGGGAGGTGGTTCAGTGACCAAGGACTTGGGCTACTAACAACTGCTTTCCTAATCACTTTATTTATTTTTTTTTTAAAGATTTATTTTATTTTTATTACAGCCAGATATACAGAGAGGAGGAGAGACAGAGAGGAAGATCTTCCGTCCGATGATTCACTCCCCAAGTGAGCCACAACGGGCCGATGCGTGCCGATCCGATGCCGGGAACCTGGAACCTCTTCCGGGTCTCCCACGTGGGTGCAGGGTCCCAATGCATTGGGCCGTCCTCAACTGCTTTCCCAGGCCACAAGCAGGGAGCTGGATGGGAAGTGGAGCTGCTAGGATGAGAACCGGAGCCCATATGGGATCCTGGGGCTTTCAAGGCAAGGACTTTAGCCGCTAGGCCACGCCGCCGGGCCCTCCCAAGCACTTTATTACTGAGCTGGATAGGAAGTGGAGCAACCAGGACTTGAAGCAATATGGGCTGGTGGTGCCACAGGCAGAAGTTTAGCCTGTAACATCACGTGCTAGCGCCCCATAGGCTTGCGTTTGAAGGCAAAGCTGACAGTGCCCTGTGGCTGCCAGTGCTCTTGGGTCTCTCATCAGAAGTTCTGCCTCTGTGGGCACCAGGTCTGGGTGTGTTTTGATCCTTGCTTTTCTAGGTCAAAGGCCTTCTCCCCCACCCTTTTGCAATCTAATCTGCCAAAAGGGATATACACTCACCCTGCCTTCTGCCTATCCTCCCTCTCCCTCTGCCCCCTTCTCTCTGAAATTCCAGCCTTACCTGCCCTTTGCCCATACGCTCAGGGTGACCGAGTCCTTACAGAAGGGAGAGCTACCTGGCCTTCCAAATGGCTCTGTTAGTCATTGGTGTATCAGTTTCTTTAAGGTTCACTTACAGGAAAGATAGATTTTTGGGAGTGAGAGAGAGGTAGAAAGGGAATGAGATCTTGAGGGGTTGACTCACTCCCCAAAGAGCCATGGTAGGTGGAGATGGGCTACATGGAAACCAGGAATCAGGAACTCTATCCGGGTGGCATGGGCCCAAGCACTCATGTGTTCTCTGCTGCCTTCCCAGGTGCATTAGCAGGGAGCTGGATCAGAAGCAGAGAGCTGGGACTCCCATGGGTGCTCTGATGTGGGATGTTGGCGTCACAGGCAGCAGTTAGCCTGCTGGGCCATAGCCCTGTCTCCAGAGCTCCAACAGTATTTCATGTTGGTCTCACGTTCAAAAAAAAAAACTACAGCCTTCTCTTTGTGTTGACACAAAGTCTTCCCAAAGTTATAACAAGGCACAAATGCCCCCTCGATGTCCTCTGCTTTTAATATCATCTTTGACGCTGTTATGATTAGTCTGCAAGCTCTTTTTTCTGGAATAATTCTTATTCTTTAAAGAAGCAATGTAGGGATCAGAGCTAAAGTGGAAATGGTTAGGCCATCAGCTGCGGCGCCAGGAGGCCAGAAGATCTTGGGTTTGGCTGTGGATGCTCCACTTGATTCAGCTCCCTGCTAACACCCTGTGAAAACAGCAAAAGATGGCCCAAATCTTGGGCCCCTGTCAATCCTGTTTGAGAGACAGAAGGCATTTCTGTCTCCTGAATTTAGACTGTGCCATTTCAAGCTGTTATGGCCGTTGCAGAGTGAACCAATGGATGGATGGAAGATTCTCCTTGCTGTCTCTTTCTCTCTTTCCTGCTTCCCACCCAATCCAAACCAAAACCCAGCAACAGAAACACTCAACGGCTTTTGGTCAACGCATTGGCTCTTCTAGCTCATTTCATTAATGGAATCAGGAAGGACTACACACAGCTACTCCATAAAGCTGGTGTGTGTATGTGTGTGTGTGTGTGTGTGTGTGTTTGCACGCATCCGGGTACAGGACAAGGCTGAGCTGAGGACTGCAAAGAGGAAACTGCATGAGTAGTATTGGGGGTAGCTGGTGTGGCAGCCCTCCCTGATCGTACCTCTCTGTCCACAGGCCAGGACTCCACCAGCCCCATCAGAACCACACATTCTGGGCAGGTGCGAGGAAGCCTGGTCCACGTGGAAGGCACCGACGTGGGAGTCCACACCTTCCTGGGCATTCCCTTTGCCAAGCCACCTCTGGGGCCACTGCGCTTTGCACCTCCTGAACCTGCCGAAGCTTGGAGTGGAGTGAGGGATGGCACCTCCCATCCAGCCATGTGAGCTCTTCTAGGGTCCCGGGGAGCATCAGGTCTGGGAGCCTCCAAGTGCTAGGCCAGGCCCGGTTGCCCTTCCACCCACAGCTGACAGCCTTAGTGTGCCATAGACATCCATGTGAACACTTCCATTGGATCTTTCCAGGCTCTTGGCTCAGGACTTGGGACGCTGAGACTTTTAGCTCCAGGTGCTGAAGATAGAGGCAGGGACCCAGCTCCCCAAGTTCAGTTTCTGCCACATTTCTGTGCTGTCAGGGACACTGTTCTGGGTGACTTCCCCAGGTGGGTTCCTCAGTGCTTGTAAGAGTCCCCGGCTCTATCAGCCAGTCCTGCAGGTCCCCGAGATGGGCACCACTGGAGACTGGGCACAACAATGAGATAGCCAACAGGCCAAGGACACGGGCCAAGGGAGAAGTGTGTATCACTGCTGGAGGCTGACAGGAGTGATAAGGGTCCCAGGACATCTCCCAGGAAGGCACTCTCACTGCCTTCCCTGGAGAAGGGATGGGCATCCACACACCCAGCACATGTGTAGTAGGAAAGCCCTGTACTTCATGCCTGACTGTGTAGGAGGACACAGCATTGAGGCAAGCACCTGTAGGGAAAACTTGCCACAGAGACCCTGAGAGTCAGGTGTGCTTTCTCAGTCCCCACCTACCAAGAGGGTCCCTGAGAGTTGGTGCAATCCCAACTTCCTCCGAGTCTCATATCTATATACAGGTTAATAGGGACATTAGGACAGGCTAATGAATCAACACGGGTACAGTGAGGAGTGAAGGAGAGAGTGAAGACAATTCGGGGCCCGGGCTTTAACTTGAGCCACTACATGTATCCTGCACTAACATCTTCCTTGGGTGGGCCCAGGTGTCCACAGAACTTCGCTATATTGGGTGATGTTGCTGTGCTGTCCCTGCTGTCCATGCCCATGTCCGAGGACTGCCTGTACCTCAACATCTACACACCTGCCCATGCCCGTGAGGGCTCCAAGCTGCCTGTGAGTGGGAGGTCAGGGGCAGCTGGGGGTGGGAGGACATCTGGCCGTGACTGGAGGATGGGGAGGAAAGAGGTGATTGTGTCTTTCCAGATCATAGATCCTGGTAGAAGCTCCTCCCTGTGGGGTCCAGGAAGCACCCTTTTCCCTGTGGGTATTTGAATGATGGGTATGGGGTCCCATGGGCCTGGTTGCTGCCAGAAGTCAGAATGTGTGGACTCTGGTGGTCGGGGACATCTGTAGCACCCTGAGACCCAGGAGATGTACTAGAGAAAAGAGAGCAGCAGAGTTCAGGCTAGGGAAACCTCACGGTGTTGGTCTTGGCTTTCCCAGGTGATGGTGTGGATCCACGGAGGTGGGCTGACTATGGGCATGGCTTCGGTATATGATGGCTCCACGCTGGCAGCCTTTGAGGATGTGGTGGTGGTCACCATCCAGTACCGCCTGGGCGTCCTGGGATTCTTCAGGTGAGCCTGGACCTGGGTCGGGCACTGAGGGAGGAGCATCCCAGACACAGCCCTACCATCCCTGTCCCTGACACTTCTCAGCACTGGAGACCAGCACGCCAGTGGCAACTGGGGCTATCTGGACCAAGTGGCTGCACTGCGCTGGGTGCAGCAGAACATCGCCCACTTTGGAGGCAACCCTGACTGGGTCACCATTTTTGGCGAGTCTGCTGGTGGTGTAAGCGTGTCCTCACATGTGCTGTCACCCATGTCACAAGGACTCTTCCACGGAGCCATCATGGAGAGTGGGGTGGCTGTGCTGCCTGGAATTATCACCAGCTCATCTGAGATGGTATCCACAGTGAGTGTCCCCCAGTGGCCCAAGCCTGAAACTGCCATTTTCCATCTCTGGTTCTTTGCTACTATCTCTATTGAGTGGGCATACGTGGCCCATCGGATGTCTCAGCACTGCCCACCCTGCCCACATGCCTGAGAAACTCAGTGGTCAGAATCCTCATGCCTGTGCCTCAGTAGAGTCTGACACCGTTCTGGGCCCTGAAAAGCTGCCCCTCTGAGGCTGAATTTGTCTGTAGCCAGCTAAGCAGGCACAGCTCACTGAGGCTGAGATACTCCATGTCAGAGAGGAGGGAATATTGGGCATCCAGGACAACAGCTGTGCATCCACAAGACTCTGCTTCTGCTTCCCTCTGGGCCTCGGGCACCCTCCTTCCTCTCCTGCATGGGCCTCCAGCTCCCATGTGCTCCCTTTGCAGGTGGTGGCCAACCTGTCTGGCTGTGGCCAGGTGGACTCTGAGACCCTGGTGGGCTGCTTGCGTGCCAAGAGTGAAGAGGAGATGCTGGAGATAAGCAAGGTGGGACCGCATTCACTGGGACAAAGGTTTGATAGACTCTGTTGCCCTTCAAAGTTCCTGGCTATGAGCTCATGTCCATGCCTTCTTGTCCTGCCACCCTCAATTGCGAATAAGGTTGAGGCAGTTCTGTAAGCCATGCATGGTACCCCATTTGGTGTGATATTTGCACACTGGAATGAGCTAGGCAGGCGTGGAGTAGCATTTCAAAAGCAAAACTTCTTCCTGGCCCTCGGTGCCCATAGCCGTTCAAGATCATCTCCGCAGTGGTGGATGGCATCTTCCTGCCCAGACACCCCTATGAACTACTGGCCTCTGCTGACTTCCAACCCGTCCCAAGCATCATTGGTGTCAACAATGATGAGTATGGCTGGAGCCTCCCCAAGGTGAGCCCAGGATGATTTTTCCAGAAGTCTGTCTGATTTTCAGTTCTCAGGGTAGCCCACCCATCTAGCGCATAACCTTTTGCCACCTCCCAGGCTTTCACTGACAGAGATACCGGGGATGATATCAACAGAGCTGCCATGGAGGCACTAATACATCAGGCATCTGAGCAATGGGTGAGTCCCTGGGGCTCCCACACAACAGCCTCCTTCCCCAACAGCTCATAGTCCCAATAGCTCCTTCCCCGCGGGGCTCATGGGTCAAAGTCACAGCAACCAATGTGTTGTTGTAGAGGGAATTGCCCTGAGCCCAGTTTTTTGCCTCATTTCCTGTCTTTATCCAGGAACTTTGTCAGCTGCCCCTCTCTCTGGCTGCCTGACTTCCTAACTCTGTCCCTGTACCCCAAACTAGATGCTGCCTTCTGGTATAGGGCAAAAATTGGTGGATGAGTATCTGGGAGACAATGAGAACCCCAAAACCCTCATGGCTCAGTTCCAAGAGATGATGACCGATGCACTTTTTGTGATGCCTGCGCTCCATGTGGCACATTTTCATCGTGAGTATGTCCGTGGCTAAGGCCAATAGGCCTACACTTGGATAGCACAGAGTTAGCTCTCAGGGAGGTATGTTCTGTCTTAGTTATATCTTGGCTGTGTCTCTCGGCACCAGGTTCCCATGCCGTTTGTCTCATTCCAGCTTCCTGTGAGTTCAGTAACTCAACATCTCCATCAGGGGACAGGAAGAGCCAGGGTGAGACAGTTTTATTGTGTCAAGACACAGCTACAAAGTCCAAGGCAAAGGCTAAGACCTAACCCAGGTTCTTGCCACTGCCATTCTCACCTGGGACCCCACCAGCACTTCCCAGATCACACCAGTTGGCAGTTTTCTGCTTTCCTGTTGGGTAGTGTGGGAAACCCAGGGAAGGAGTCACCACTTGTCACTCTGTGCACCTGTCACCCAGGTTCCCACGCCCCTGTCTACTTCTACGAGTTCCAGCATTCACCCAGCTTCATGAAGGACTTACGGCCACCCCATGTGAAGGCCGACCATGGTGATGAGCTTCCCTTTCTCTTCAGAACTACTTTCGTTGGGACAAAAGGTGAGGCTTCCTCCTTCCCCAGCATGGGGATGCAGCACTTGGCTCTCCTGAGAGGGTGCTGTGCCCACTGCACAGATGACAGGGCTGAAGTTTAGATGGGATCAAGCACCCCAAGTCCCACAGCTCCCAGGGCTGAGCCAGGACTGCACTGTGAGTGCCTCCAAGCCTGGCTCCCTTCTCCTCTGGCTGGCTCTGTGATGAATGTATGGCCTGGGTGCAGAGCTGACCCCTGAGTGATCCCTCAAGGTGAGAAGCATGAAACCTACTGTGCCAGTAAGAGGCCAATGGCAGGTGAACTTGAGAACTGGTTTGGATAAGGAGTTTGACAAAGGAAAAGCAAAATCTGGTTGTTTAGGAGAAAGCAAACTTCATAATGGGAGCCAAGTGTAAAGCGCCACTGGACTGGCATGTATGGTCAGGTGGGAAAGAGGGCCTGTATCTGTCTGAGCTGACCCTGTGTCCTTCCCCGCTGCAGTGACTCTCACTGAGGAGGAGGAGCTGCTGAGCAGGAGGATGATGAAGTACTGGGCCAACTTTGCTCGCACCGGGTGAGACACCCCACTCCCACCTCCCTGGGCCACGGGACCCTCCCCTGTGGGGACCTCAGCAGTGCCCTCAGTCAAGTGACAGAGCCCTCCCCAGCTTCAGGGCCTGCTGGCTACACAAGGGTCCTGGGGATCAGGGACACTTTCCTCATTTACCCCACTCTGTGTCCTGGACTTAGCCAAGAGCTGACACTCTCAGATTTTTCTCTTGGGAGTGAGAGACACCATTGCCCTGGTTGGCAGATCTCCATAAAGCTATCATCAGGGGAGGTGACAGCTCTCCTGTACTTGCTAACTATCCCTCATTCCTGGCAAGCTGGCCTGGCCCTAGCCAGCGCACTCAAAGGTTAAGGCCTCAGAAGTCTCAACATCCCCGCTTCTGACCTCACATATACAGGAACCCCAATGGCAAGGACCTGCCGCTCTGGCCCGTCCTGGACCAGCAGGAACAGTACCTGCAGCTGAACACACAGCCTGCGGTGGGCCAGGCCCTGAAGGCCCACAGGCACCGGTTCTGGACACAAACTCTGCCCAAGAAGATACAAGAGCTGATGCGGGCTGAGCAGAAGCACACAGAGCTGTAGCTGCCCGTGTCTATATGGGGGCCGCATCCCACCCTCAACTGTTCCTTGTCTGCCCTCTGTCCCCTTGGCACACCCTTGTCGAGATCCTGCTGTCCAGGGCTCCCTGCCCAGCCTGCCCTGGGTGCTCTTCATCAGGTGCACTCAACGCAGTCCCCGTGGGACTGCGCTTGTCGGTGCCCAAAGAAGCCCACCTTCCTCTTCACCCACTTGTACTGGACTTCTTCTGCTTGCCTCACATCCTCCTCCCCACCCTTTCTCTGCTAGCCTCCTAGCCTCATGCCATACAAATCTAGTGGGAACTGCTTTGTGGATTGTTGCCCATCACTGCATGTCAGAAACCCTCCTCCCAGCATGCCCTGTGAGCTCATGTCTGTAAACTGCCCATAGGGTACCTGGGTACCTGGATCACCATGTCCTGGTGCCTTCAGGCTGCCATGAGTGACCTCTTCCATTTCCTCCATGTTGCCACAAATAAAAGCTCCAGTTCCTTCGGCCAAGAAATACTCATCTGAGTAACCTTGCCACAGTTTCATACACCTGGCAGCTTGCAGGGCTCAGGTATCAGAACAATCACTGCTACAAATGCAGGGTGCAGGTATCCCTTCTACTGTATTTTTGTTTCTTAGCATATTTACCAGATAGGAATTCTTGAGATTATGGTGGAAATTTCATTTAAAAACAAAAACAAAATCCTTTGTTTTAAATGCTTTCCTCATTCTGCTTTAAATATTGGACCCAATATCAACTTTTGAGGCACTTCCATAGAGTTTCCCATGAGGTCTCTACTATGTCACATTCCATTTCACAGGTTACAAGTGTCCTCTTGGGCCCAGCGGCATGGCCTAGTGGCTAAAGTTCTTGCCTTGAACGCACTGGGATCCCATATGGACGCCAGTTCTAATCCCGGCAGCTCCACTTCCCATCCAGCTCCCTGCTTGTGGCTGGGAAAGCAGTCAAGGACGGCCCAATGCTTTGGGATCCTACACCCGTGTGGGAGACATGGAGGAAGTTCCTGGCTCCTGGCTCCGGATTGGAATAGCACCAGCCGTTGCGGTCACTTGGGGAGTGAATCATTGGACGGAAGATCTTCTCTGTCTCTCCTCCTCTCTGTATATCTGACTTTGTAATATAAATAAATAAATCTTTTTTAGAAAAAGTATCCTCTTTTCTCCATATCCCTGCCACCTTTGACAAATTTTTTTTTAAAGTCAGAATGGCTATAATGATTTCAATAGGTGTAATAATTAGTGATACTGAGTACATTTCAAATATATTTGTTGGAGGCCAGTGCTGAACTGTAGAGTCCTGTAGGGGCACTGGTTCTATTCTTGGCTGCTCCGCTTCTGACCAAGCTCACTGCTAACATGCCTGGGAAAGCATGTGAGAGACCCAGAAGAAGCTCCTGGCTCCTGGTTCTTGGCTTTGCCCTGTCTTCAGTTTGGCTTGGTCCCGGCCATTGCGACCATTTGGGGAGGGAACCAGCGGAACTAGATCTCTTCTTCTGACTCTCCCCCCTGCTGTCTGTGACTCTGCCTTTCAAATAAAATAAATAGATCTTTAAACACACAGTAATAAAGATATATTTGATATATTTGCTGGCCTTCTGTATATTGTGCTATTGGAAATATTTATTCAGATCATTTGGCTATTAAAAAATCTGTTTGATAGGTAGAGTCAAGGAGAGAAAGACAAATAGAGGGAGCAAGAGCTTTCATTCTCTCAATCCCTTCCCTCATGTTCCTGGAGGCCTGGACACCTAAGCTGGGAGCCATGAACAACATCCAAGTCTCTCACATGGGTGGCTACAACCCCATTTTTTCAACCATCTGCGTTGCCTAGCAGGAAGCTAGGGCTAAGAATCAGAGTATAGGGGCCAACCAAGGCACTAGACCGTGAGACACAGTTATCCTCCCTGCATCTTAGCCAGCAAGGCAAAGGCCCACCATGATCTGCCCACTTCCTGCATGGCTTGCTGAGTTGAGCTTTCTGTCTCTGGATGGTCTTCCTTGTGGGGGGACACAGTGTGGATGTGTGTCTTCCTGCCAGCCCACTGCTTGTCTCTTCACTCTGCTGATTGTGTTCCTGTGGCAGGAGCCTTCTGAGTTAGATGAAGCTTCAATTGTCTATGGATGCTCTGGTTCCATGTGCTTTGGATTCTTCTCCAAAAACATTTTAGCCCTACATGAGGTCAAGTGTTACTCAATTAAGAAAAAGTGTTGAAGTATTACCCTTATGTTTTTCTGCTTAGAGTTTCATAGTTTGAAATCATCCATTATGCAGATAAAAAATAATTTTGTTCAGCGTGATTTTCCTGTATGCTAGAGATGGGCATTGAGTTTCATTCTTGGCAAGCAGCTATCCAGGTTTCCGCAGCACAGTGTGCAGAGAACGGGTCCTGTCTGAGGTATGATCTCAGCATCTTTGTCAAAAAGATAGAAAAATGTGTTATGGTCTGTGCACTGTCACAGGCCCAAGAGTCTGATGCTTCAGCCAGATTCCTGCCACTTCAGAGGTAAAAGGTCAAAGCAGAAGCATCCTAGGGCACACAAGCAGGACTGACCAAGAGAGAAAGAGAGACTCACGCTGAGTGAGTGCTAGCCTGCACAGAGAGGTACCCATCCTGACTGGCCAGAGTATCCTGGGAGCAGAAAGGAAGCAGCAGCCGCCCAGGAAGAAGTCCCAAGCATGGTCAAGGGCAAGAAGAGGGCCTCTCCCCAATTCCCATAGTATATTCTTATTCATGAGGCAAGGGTGGTGCCTCAATTGAATAAACCAGCATGTAGGGACTTGTACCTGTGGGACACTTTTTACAGCCCTTCCCCAAATAGGGACACTTTCTCTTGGCCACCACAGCTTCCACTTCCTGAACCTGAGGAGGCACAGGGTATCTTGCCATGACGGGTTAGACAGACTGACTGGGGAAGGGATGGACTCACAGGGCAGGGCTCCCAGCTCAGCTTTGTTGAGCTCCCCTGCCTGCATTACCAGCAGGCTTCTTCATCAAGGAGATAAAAGAACTGTGTCAGAGCAGGGTGGGGACATGAAAAACACCAGCACTAGGGCAGGGAAGGGCCCCATGGAGTAGGGCGGGGAGTATGGAAGCTCTCAGGGGAAGGGTCTGGGAATCCAAGGACTCCATCACAACCAGTAGAAAACCCCGAGTCCAGTTCTCCATATCTGTGGATTTGAGCCTCCTGTCTCATCACTGAAGTTCCCCTGGATTGTCCAGTCACAGCCCAGGGTTGCTTGTGATCTATCCTGACACTGCATTTGGCCATGACTCTGACCGGAGGGTCATGAACAGCAGCAGTGAGAAGAGGCAGACTTGTCCCTGGGCCTGCATTACCTCAACCTTCTCAGATGTGACCTACTCTCCCATGATTTCTTGTTCCCTGCCCCAAGGGTGGCCCTGCCCACTTCCTGCCCACACCAAACTCTGGCCTGGGCCACACTCTATTCCGTACCACAAGGAGCCCACGACAGCCTCTGGGGCACACAGTGATGACACAAAGAGACCTGCCAAGGATCATGAGAATGCACTGGATGTGCTTGTGGTTAGGTCCCTTGGTCTGAGAGCTCCTGCTGCTCCTAATCCCTGGCCAGGATGAGGCTCGTGAAGGCAGCCCTAGGGACCTGGGTAAGATCTACAGTTAGAGTGCAAGTTGGTGGGATGGCCAGGACCTGGGGGGCTGAGGTGGCTGCCCAAGAGACAGCAAGGAGTTGAGCCCAGCAGAAGGTTCTGAGTACAGCTTTTTTTCAGGGTCATCCATGGGACAAGTAAGGGGACAGGATTTGAGGCCACTTCCTTCCCATGTTTGTGGATGTGTTAATGCTGGTGGCCAACTCAACTTCCATTTAAGAGGGCCCTGCAGGGTAACTGGATCTGGGGACTACAGATTCCTCAGGTACCAATCATAGGTTCCCTTCTGAGACATAAGAGACTCCAGTACCCCAGGCACTGAACAGCGACCATTAGCTGGGCTGCCCTCAAGGGCAAAGGTGATGGTGCCATTAATGCCTGGCTTTGTTATCAAAAGCTCAGGCTTGCGTGACAGGCTCCTGGGTGTGTTCTTGATCCTTTATGTACTCATCAGAGGGCCCAGGACTGGAGCCAGCCTGTTAGAGCACCAGGTTAAATCATAACTTGGAACACTGTTCCCCACATGGGTGCACATTCCAGGTCAGCCTGCTCTGCTTCCAATCCTTCTCTCTCTGCTAATGCACCTGAGAAAGCAGCAGAAGGTGCCCCAGTGCATGGGCTCAAGCACCCATGGGGAGACACAGATGGAGTTCCAAGCTCCTGGCTTAGGATTGGCCCAGCCTTGGCTGTTGGGGCTGTTTGGAAAGGAACTAGCAGATGGACTCGCTGTTTCTCCCTCTCTCTGAAACTCCACCTTTCAAAAAATAAGTAGATCTATAAGAAAATACAAAAATGGCGCCATGATTCTTCCTCCGCACTCTCCCAATCTAACCTACGAGCAGCAGTTCACACTCAGCTTCTTCCTGGACACAACCGGAGGCTCCCTCATTCCTTGCCATTGCATGTACTCCCCCATGTGACCAGCACATTCTAGACAGAAGGATCAGCCTCACACTTAGTGGTGCCCATTAAAATCATGTGTTGGGCTGAGTCTCCTCTCATAAAGGACATGGAGTCTCTGAATCCCGGGAGTCCAGGACCACCATACTGACAACTGCAGATGCTGCCATCCTGGGTACCAGGAGCACTTGTGTAGAAGCTGCCCGTGTCCTCCGTGTGATCTCATCCAGCTCCAGCTCATCTATCACTAATACAGCATGAACAGTCTTTCATGTGTTATTGCACCCTATTTTACCCTATGTTTAGGGTGCATGATGGGAAACAGCACCTGATCAGCACAGAGGCCATTTTTTTTTTTTTCAATTTTCAGCCAGTCCAGTGGGTTGAGTTGCTACTTATTGAGTCTGCAACACGGGTGACAGGGCTTCCAGCACCGGAGCAGTCACCTCCTCCTACTCTCTCCTACCATGTTCTGAATGCAGACTTCCAGCGGCAAATCTGGAGGCTAAACCCAGGCTCTCTGTGGCAGGGTGAAGGCTACCCAAGCTGCTCCTTCACTGGAGGACTGCGTTTGGCAGTGCTTTCAGTTCTTTGGGGGCTGATATCTAGGGATGCGGCCTCTGGTCCTACGGCAGTGCCAACTGCAGTCACCCAAAAAACTCCCCAGTTGGCTTCCAGAGCAGTTGCACCATATTCCCTTGACACTTGCACTGTGTGAAGGCTCCAATTTCCCCACATCCTGACCTATACTCTTGATGACCTGTTGCCGGTGCTTGTTGGTTTTACTGTGTTTTGAGACTCTTTCACTCTGCATGCCACCTCTTGCCTCTGCCTCTCTTCTCATTTGCTTCTAATTGTGCTGATTTTAAAGAACCCAAGGACTTCCTTCTGGTTTTGCTAGGACTGGTAGCACCACCTGGGTTCTACTGATGGTGCCCTGGGGGTATCAATGAATCATTCTGCTGTCTGCCATGTGCTCTGTGCATTTGTAACTCTATTCTAGAGGTGACTTCAGGTTCAGGTTCTAGATTTCAGCTTCCTTTATTGGCAAGGTTGCTATGCAGTGCTGTAATTCCCAATAGGAAATCTGTGGTGTTTGGTTCTATTGCTTCATGTGTCAAAATATGTCCTAGAGAGGGGACTGTACCACCAGTATGGGGTCAAGTGGTGGGAAGTCCCTACCTGACCATGCCACTCTGATCATAGGTGCCAGTTCTGGACCTGGCATCTGCTCTCAGCAGATCCGGGAGCAGATGAGGGCTGAGCAGGTGCACGTGCAGACGTAGCTACCACAAAAGATCCTTGGAAGGACTCATGGGCCAGCGCCCACTTGTCCTGCTCTGTGAGGACAGTGATCTCAGTGGCTCCAGGATTGAGGGGAGGGTGTCATGGGGCAAGCAGTGACAGGGACCGAAATGGGGAGGCCTTGGTCACATTTGTTGGCTTTGGGTCCACTTCTGATAGCTGCCAGGTTAGGTTCCCCTTGCATCCCAATCCCCGCCCAGTAAGCTCACTCTGCCCAGTCCCTGCCCAGTACAAACTCCAGCTTGGCAATTGCGGTGTTCCTCCCCTACAGCACTCAGGACAGCCTCTGGGGCACACAGCGGCACACACGGATCTGCCTGGGAACATGTGGCGGCACTGGCTGTGCACCCGTCTTGGCAGCTTGGCCTGCGGACTCATGCTGCTCCTTCTTCCAAGCCAGGGTGAGGCTCCCACGGGTGTCCACAAGGACCTGGGTCAGATGGGCAGTTACAACTGGAGAGCACGTGGGATGGTGTGGACAAATGTGAGGGTGGGTGATGCTGGGATTCTCTTGTGTCCCCGTGTGCCCAGAGGCTGAGAGAGGATCATGGTTTCCGGGGACCTGAGGCAGTGAGAAGGGAGACCAACAGGAGGGAGTTCAAGGGGGCAGCTTGAGGAGGAGCTGAGGCAGTTTCCTGCTGCCTGTGTTTTTGTCTGATGTTGGTGGTGCCTGCAGGTGCTGCCTGCAGGTGCTGTGAACATGCAGTTAGGGCTTCTCCCACTGCAGCTTCTCCCACAGTTGGCTGTTCTTGGCCAGAGGCCCCCAGCCACACTTGAGGGGCCCCAGGCAAGGCCACTGACCCTGGGAGCACAGGCAGCATGAGGCTGCAACTGGTCTGAGGGGCCACAGGCTCCCCCAGTTCATGCACCTTTCTTGGAGGCAAAAGGGTTTTTTTTTAATTGTTTAATTGTTTGTATTCTTGTTGGGAAGGCAGATTTAGTGAAAGAGGAGAGTCAGGGAGAGAAATCTTCCATCCTGGAGTTCATACCCCAAATGGCCACAAAGGCAGGAGCCAAGGATCTGGAGCCAGGAGCTTCCTCTGGACTCGTGGGGAGGGGGGGCGGGTGTTGGAGGTGGAGGTAGTTCAGTGACCAAGGACTTGGGCTACTAACAACTGCTTTCCTAAGCACTTTATTACTGAGCTGGATAGGAAGTGGAGCAACCAGGACTTGAAGCAATATGGGCTGGTGGTGCCACAGGCAGAAGCTTAGCCTGTAACATCACGTGCTAGCGCCCCATAGGCTTGCGTTTGAAGGCAAAGCTGACAGTGCCCTGTGGCTGCCAGTGCTCTTGGGTCTCTCATCAGAAGTTCTGCCTCTGTGGGCACCAGGTCTGGGTGTGTTTTGATCTTTGCTTTTCTAGGTCAAAGGCCTTCTCCCCCACCCTTTTGCAATCTAATCTGCCAAAAGGGATATACACTCACCCTGCCCTCTGCCTATCCTCCCTCTTCCTCTCCCTCTGCCCCCCTTCTCTCTGAAATTCCAGCCTTACCTGCCCTTTGCCCATACGCTCAGGGTGACCGAGTCCTTACAGAAGGGAGAGCTACCTGGCCTTCCAAATGGCTCTGTTAGTCATTGGTGTATCAGGTTCTTTAAGGTTCACTTACAGGAAAGATAGATTTATGGGAGTGAGAGAGAGGTAGAAAGGGAATGAGATCTTGAGGGGTTGACTCACTCCCCAAAGAGCCATGGCAGGTGGAGATGGGCTACATGGAAACCAGGAATCAGGAACTCTATCCGGGTGGCATGGACCCAAGCACTCATGTGTTCTCTGCTGCCTTCCCAGGTGCATTAGCAGGGAGCTGGATCAGAAGCAGAGAGCTGGGACTCCCATGGGTGCTCTGATGTAGGATGTTGGCGTCACAGGCAGCAGTTAGCCTGCTGGGCCACAGCCCTGTCTCCAGAGCTCCAACAGTATTTCATATTGGTCTCACATTCAAAAAAACACTACAGCCTTCTCTTTGTGCTGGCACGAAGTCTTCCCAAAGTTATAACAAGGCACAAATGCCTCCTCGATGTCCTCTGCTTTTAATACCATCTTTGACGCTATTATGATTAGTCTGCAAGCTCTTTTTTCTGGAATAATTCTTATTCTTTAAAGAAGCAATGTAGGGATCAGAGCTAAAGTGGAAATGGTTAGGCCATCAACTGCGGCGCCAGGAGGCCAGAAGATCTTGGGTTTGGCTGTGGATGCTCCACTTGATTCAGCTCCCTGCTAACACCCTGTGAAAGCAGCAAAAGATGGCCCAAATCTTGGGCCCCTGTCAGTCATGTTTGAGACACAGAAGGCATTTCTGTCTCCTGAATTTAGACTGTGGCATTTCAAGCTGTTATGGCCATTGCAGAGTGAACCAATGGATGGATAGAAGATTCTCCTTGCTGTCTCTTTCTCTCTTTCCTGCTTCCCACCCAATCCAAACCAAAACCCAGCAACAGAAGCACTCAACGGCTTTTGGTCAATCCATTGGCTCTTCTAGCTCATTTCATTAATGGAATCAGGAAGGACTACACACAGCTACTCCATAAAGCTGGTGTGTGTATGTGTGTGTGTGTGTGTGTGTGTTTGCACGCATCCGGGTACAGGACAAGGCTGAGCTGAGGACTGCAAAGAGGAAACTGCATGAGTAGTATCGGGGGTAGCTGGTGTGGCAGCCCTCCCTGATCGTACCTCTCTGTCCACAGGCCAGGACTCCACCAGCCCCATCAGGACCACACATTCTGGGCAGGTGCGAGGAAGCCTGGTCCACGTGGAAGGCACCGACGTGGGAGTCCACACCTTCCTGGGCATTCCCTTTGCCAAGCCACCTCTGGGGCCACTGCGCTTTGCACCTCCTGAACCTGCCGAAGCTTGGAGTGGAGTGAGGGATGGTACCTCCCATCCAGCCATGTGAGCTCTTCTAGGGTCCCAGGGAGCATCAGGTCTGGGAGCCTCCAAGTGCTAGGCCAGGCCCGGTTGTCCTTCCACCCACAGCTGACAGCCTTAGTGTGCCATAGACATCCATGTGAACACTTCCATTGGGTCTTTCCAGGCTCTTGGCTCAGGACTTGGGACTCTGAGACTTTTAGCTCCAGGTGCTGAAGATAGAGGCAGGGACCTAGCTCCCCAAGTTCAGCTTCTGCCACATTTCTGTGCTGTCAGGGACACTGTTCTGGGTGACCTCCCCAGGTGGGTTCCTCAGTGCTTATAAGAGTGCCCAGCTCTATCAGCCAGTCCTGCAGGTCCCCGAGATGGGCACCACTGGAGACTGGGCACAACAATGAGATAGCCAACAGGCCAAGGACACGGGCCAAGGGAGAAGTGTGTATCACTGCTGGAGGCTGACAGGAGTGATAAGGGTCCCAGGACATCTCCCAGGAAGGCACTCTCACTGCCTTCCCTGGAGAAGGGATGGGCATCCGCACACCCAGCACATGTGTAGTAGGAAAGCCCTGTACTTCATGCCTGACTGTGTAGGAGGACTGTAGCATTAAGGCAAGCACCTGTAGGGAAAACTTGCCACAGAGACCCTGAGAGTCAGGTGTGCTTTCTCAGTCCCCACTTACCTAGAGGGTCCCTGAGAGTTGGTGCAATCCCAACTTCCTCTGAGTCTCATATCTATATACAGGTTAATAGGGACATTAGGACAGGCTAATGAATCAACACGGGTACAGTGAGGAGTGAAGGAGAGAGTGAAGACAATTCGGGGCCCGGGCTTTAACTAGGGTCACCACATGTATCCTGCACTAACATCTTCCTTGGGTGGGCCCAGGTGTCCACAGAACTTCGCTATAATGGGTGATGCTGCTGTGCTGTCCCTGCTGTCCATGCCCATGTCCGAGGACTGCCTGTACCTCAACATCTACACACCTGCCCATGCCCATGAGGGCTCCAAGCTGCCTGTGAGTGGGAGGTCAGGGGCAGCTGAGAGTGGGAGGACATCTGGCCGTGACTGGAGGATGGGGAGGAAAGAGGTGATTGTGTCTTTCCATATCATAGATCCTGGTAGAAGCTCCTCCCTGTGGGGTCCAGGAAGCACCCTTTTCCCTGTGGGTATTTGAATGATGGGTATGGGGTCCCATGGGCCTGGTTGCTGCCAGAAGTCAGAATGTGTGGACCCTGGTGGACGGGGACATCTGTAGCACCCTGAGACCCAGGAGATGTACTAGAGACAAGAGAGCAGCAGAGTTCAGGCTAGGGAAACCTCACAGTGTTGGTCTTGGCTTTCCCCAGGTGATGGTGTGGATCCACGGAGGTGGGCTGACTATGGGCATGGCTTCGGTATATGATGGCTCCACGCTGGCAGCCTTTGAGGATGTGGTGGTGGTCATCATCCAGTACCGCCTGGGCGTCCTGGGATTCTTCAGGTGAGCCTGGACCTGGGTCGGGCACTGAGGGAGGAGCATCCCAGACACAGCCCTACCATCCCTGTCCCTGACACTTCTCAGCACCGGAGACCAGCACGCCAGTGGCAACTGGGGCTATCTGGACCAAGTGGCTGCACTGCGCTGGGTGCAGCAGAACATCGCCCACTTTGGAGGCAACCCTGACCGGGTCACCATTTTTGGCGAGTCTGCTGGCGGTGTAAGCGTGTCCTCACATGTGCTGTCACCCATGTCACAAGGACTCTTCCACGGAGCCATCATGCAGAGTGGGGTGGCTGTGCTGCCTGGAATTATCACCAGCTCATCTGAGATGATATCCACAGTGAGTGTCCCCCAAAGGCCATAACCCAACCCTTGAATCCATCTTCCTTCTTTGAACATTTGTTATAATCTCGATTGTGTTGGTACGCAAGGCCCATCGGATGTCTCAGCACTGCCCACCCTGCCCACATGCCTGAGAAACTCAGTGGTCAGAATCCTCATGCCTGTGCCTCAGTAGAGTCTGACACCGTTCTGGGCCCTGAAAAGCTGCCCCTCTGAGGCTGAATTTGTCTGTAGCCAGCTAAGCAGGCACAGCTCACTGAGGCTGAGATACTCCATGTCAGAGAGGAGGGAATATTGGTCTTCCGGGCCACAGCTGTGCATCCACAAGACTCTGCTTCTGCTTCCCTCTGGGCCTCGGGCACCCTCCTTCCTCTCCTGCATGGGCCTCCAGCTCCCATGTGCTCCCTTTGCAGGTGGTGGCCAACCTGTCTGGCTGTGGCCAGGTGGACTCTGAGACCCTGGTGGGCTGCTTGCGTGCCAAGAGTGAAGAGGAGATGCTGGAGATAACCAAGGTGGGACCGCATTCACTGAGACAAAGGTTTGATAGACTCTGTTGCCCTTTAAAGTTCCTGGCTATGAGCTCATGTCTATGGATACTGCCCTCCCAGCCCTCAATAGGGCAGTGTTGATGTAGGCCTATAAGGCAGACACGGGACCCTATTTGCTAGGTTTTGATCCTGCTTGGTGAGCCCACCTTGGGGAATCATCTTAAGGCCAAACTTTCTCTCGGTTCCTGGTGCCTCTAGCCCTTCAAGCTCATCTCCGGGGTGGTAGATGGCATCTTCCTGCCCAGACACCCGTATGAGCTACTGGCCTCTGCTGACTTCCAACCCATCCCTAGCATCATTGGTGTCACCAATGATGAGTATGGCTGGGTCATCCTCAAGGTGAGCTCAGGTTGGGAACCTTGGACATCAGCCTTGGGAACCTGTCTGGACATCAGAACTCCTGGCCCACCCACCCCCAAACTGTGACTCTGCTCATCCTGCAGTCCTTAGCTGCCAGAGACTCCGGGGATGAAATCAACAGAGATGCCATGGAGACACTAATACATCAAACATTCAAGCAGTGGGTGAGGTCCCTGGGCTCCCAGCCAACAGATCGCTTTCCAATAGTTTGCTGCCCTGTAGGGCCTCATTGAACCTAGGCACTGGTGACATTGGGTTGCTTGTGGAGGAATGGCTCTGAGCCTGGTGTTTGTCCCATTCTCTGTCTTTATCTGAAATTTTTCTACTGCTTCTCTCACTGGAAACCTGCTTCGCCTGAGTCAGTTCCTATCCCCCGGTCTAGATGCTGCCTCCTAGCATGGAGCAACAGTTGGTGGATGAGTACTTAGGGGACAATGAGAACCCCAAAACCCTCATGGCTCAGTTCCAAGAGATGATGACCGATGCAATTTTTGTGATGCCTGCGCTCCAAGTGGCACATTTTCAACGTGAGTGCATCTGTGGTCATGGCCTCAAGGTCTGCACTTAGCCCACAGTATTAGATCTCTGGGAAGTGTGTCCTGTCTCAGCCACATCTTGGCTGGGTATCTTGGTGTCAGGTAGACATGTCCTTTGTCTCAGTCTACCTACCTGCTAGTTTAGGAGCTAGATACTGATAGGAGGAGACAGGGTGGGATAGGGCTGAGTTATCTTCACTGTATCAAGACCTCCCACTTAGAAAGTCCTGGAAAGACCTAACCCAAGCCATTGGCACTGCCATTCTCCCCTGGGAATCTGCCAGCACTGACCAAGGTCAGACCAAAAGGGCATCATTCTACTGTCCTCACTGGTAGTATGAAAACCCAGAGAAGGGGTCGCCACCTGTTGCCCTGCACACCTGTCACCCAGGTTCCCAAGCCCCTGTCTACTTCTACGAGTTCCAGCATTCACCCAGCTTCATGAAGAACTTACGGCCACCCCACGTGAAGGCCGACCATGCTGATGAGCTTCCCTTTCTGTTCAGAACTACTTTCGTTGGGACAAAAGGTGAGGCTTCCTCCTTCACAGCAGGGGAAGCAGCGCTTGGCTCTCTTGAGGGGGCGCTATGCCCACTGCACAGATGACAAGGCTGAGGCTCAGATGGGATCAAGCACCCTAAGTCTCATAGCTCCCAGGGCTGAGCCAGGATTGCACTGTGAGTACTCCAGACCCAGCTCCCTCCTCTTCTTCTTGGCCCCTTGATGAGTGGCGTGGGTGCAGACCTGTCTCCTGGCCTGTGGCAAGTGAACTTGAGAATTGGTTTGGACAGGGAGTTTGGTAAAGGAAAAGCAAGTCCTTGTGATCAGGAGCAGGTACGCTTCATATTGACGGCCAAAGGCCAAGCTCCACTGTGCTGGCAAGTGTGGTCATGGTGGGTCAGTGGGCCTGCACCTGCCTGAGCTGACTCTATGTCCTTCCCCGCTGCAGTGACTCTCACTGAGGAGGAGGAGCTGCTGAGCAGGAGGATGATGAAGTACTGGGCCAACTTTGCTCGCACAGGGTGAGATGCCCCACCCCAACCCCACCTCCCCGGGGCCATGGGACCCTCCCCATTCCCACCTCCCCAACAGCACGGGAACCACAGTGGCAGCCCAGTGTCCTGCGTCACATTTCAGCTCCCTCCCCAGTTTCAGGATCCAGTGGCACACACATGGGTCCTAGGGACCAGGGACACTCTACCCATCCAGCTCATGATCTCGACATCAGGTTTTAACCTCAGAGGCTCCCCATGGGAGAGAGGGCAACACAGCCCGGGTTGGGATGTCCCCATGTGGATCTGACACCAGAGGGAGGTGGCAGCTCTCCTGCGCCTGCAAACCATCCCCCACACCTTCTGGCCTGTGTGGCAGCATGGCCTGGCCTTAGCCAGGGCACTCAGGTCTCAGGGGTTAGGGGCTCAAGGGTCCCCATGGTTCCTCTTCCTGACCTCTCATACATAGGAACCCTAATGGCGAGGGCGTGCCACACTGGCCCGTCATGGACCAGGAGGAGCAGTACCTACAGCTGAGGGTGCATCCTACAGTGGACCAAGCCCTGAAAGCCCACAGGCACCAGTTCTGGACGCAGACTCTGCCCGAGAAGATGCAGGAGCTAACAGGGGCTCAGCAGAAGCACATGGAGCTGTAACCACCTGTGTCAAGAAGGAGGACCCTGGTCCCATTAAGAACTGTCACTCACCTGACCAGCCTGCCCTCGCACACCCTTGTGGAGGACCTGCTGCTGTTCACTCAGGGCTCTCTGCCCTGTCTGCATAGCCTGCCCTGGGAGCCCTGCACCAGATGCATTCAACACTGCCCACATGAGGCTGGCCTTTCAATGACCAGGATTCCAACTTCTTCATCTCTCATTTACCCTGGGCCCATCCTGCCTGCCTCACCTGCTCTTACCTCCTCCTCCCCACCTTGTCTCTCCTATTCTTCTAGCCTCAGGCCCTGGAAAGCCAGTGGGAACTGCTTTGGGGTAGTTGCCCACCATTGCATATCAGAAGCCCACCTTTTCCTTCCAGCATGCCCTGTGGATTTATGTCTGTAAGCGGCCCATATGGGAACTGGGCACCAGGAGCCGCCATGTGATTTCAGACTGCCATGATTGTCCTCATTCCACAAATAAAAGCTTCCATTCTTTATGGCTGAGAAATACTCATCTGGTAACTGTGCCACATTCCATGCACCTGGCAGCTTGCAGGGCTTGGAATTCAGAACATTTGCTGCAGTAAACACAGGGTGCAGATATTCCTCCTACTGTGCTTTTGTTTTTGTGTGTTTGCATTTTCACCAGATAGGAATTCTTGAGATTATGGTAGTTTTCCTTTCACTTTTTTTTTTTTTTTTTAATAAAACCTCTGTTTCAAATGCTGGCCCCCAAATCAACTTTCGAGGCACTTCCATAGAGTTTCCCATGAGGTCTCTACTATGTCACATCCCATCTCACAGCTTAAAAGTGTGCTCTTTTCTCCATATCCCTACCAACACTGACAATTTTTTTAAAGTCAGAATGGCTATAATGATTTCAATAGGTGTAATGATTAGTGATACTGAGTACATTTCAAATATATTTGTTGGAGGCCAGTGCTGAAGTGTAGAGTCCTGTAGGGGCACTGGTTCTATTCTTTTTTTTTTTTTTTTTTTTTTTTTTGAAGTGGGGATGCTGATTCAGCATTTTATTTTTTTATTCTTATTTATTTACTTTTTTATTTTGCATTATGTGACAGTTTCATAGGCTCTGGGGATCCCCCCGACCCCTCCCCCTCTCCCTCCCCCACGGTGAACCCCCCCACCCCGTTGCATCGTTACAGTTCAAATTCAATCAAGATTCTTCCCCTGCAAACAGATGCCAAGCATATAGTCCAGCTGCTCATTGTCCAGATGGATTGAACAGCTTCTTGGGGAGACTATTTAGCTGCGATCAACCCCTAGTGGTTTTAATATTTCTCTAGTTATGAATCACTGCTAGTCTCGCCTCTCCCAGCTCGATGAGGTCGTTGTAGAGTTCACTGGTTGACACTGTCCATCATAGAGACTTCATTCGCCCAGTTTTCACTGCCAACATATATCCGGGATGGTTGATTGACCCGTTCCGTCCTCCGTCTTATCTTGGCTAGCGTTCTGAGTCCAGCTGGTCATCGCCACAATCAGTTTGTAGGTGCAATTCCTGGGCTGATTTTGTTTTCGGACTGGAGTTGCTCTGGAACCAGTGGGTGTTGCAGACTAGGTTGGTTTTGCCTAGCACGTACTCGGCACTTGTATCAACCAGTGGGGGCTGGAGCCTAGTCGGGGCGACCCACAATAACCCCCACTAGGCCTGCCCCCTATCCTGGTTTGCCTGTGTGTATAGCAGACTAGTCCAGTCTGTCCCACATCCCATTTAGCTCTTGTATTTGTCCTTGGGTTTTAAAACTTAGTTCTAACTAACCAGCTCAGCCATCCTGCCCCCACAGATGTTGTTGTGTTCCTCTCTGTCTAGCCACCCCAGCCCCCTTCCAAGTTTTCATGTCCTCCCGCGGGAGCAGTGACCCAGAAGGGGGGAACCCATGGTTTCCCTCCTGGGTCACTCACCATCCCGGTTTATGCACTTATCGGGTGGTTCCGCGATTTGACTTAACAGAATTAGTCCCCAGAGCCAGCTTCTGCCAGCTGGTGTTGCAACTAAGTCCTTACACCCCTCATCCATTCTAATTTAGGCTTGCCCCAGCAGGGGATAATTTGCTCAGCCTGGCTTTTCCCTGGTCTTGTACCCATGCGGCGCACAGGTGTTGTAGTCCTGCTTAGTGTGGTCTGTCCCCAGACCAGCCCACGCTCTCCTGTGGGAGTAGCAGTCCGGTGAGGGGACCAGCTCCTAAATTCCCATGCCGGCTCTGCCACTCCTGGTTCTCACATGTGCTGGTTGGGCGCTGCAGTCAAATCTAGTACCGGTAACCTTGCCCTGACATTCCACATTGTACGCTGGTTTTGTCGCAACCAAAT
This sequence comes from Ochotona princeps, assembly GCF_030435755.1. Classification (NCBI taxonomy): domain Eukaryota; kingdom Metazoa; phylum Chordata; class Mammalia; order Lagomorpha; family Ochotonidae; genus Ochotona; species Ochotona princeps. The sequence goes on along the minus strand of NC_080847.1, from coordinate 15,218,685 downwards.
CCAGCCCAACGCACACTCTGTTCCGGTGTTTGGATTTGCCAGTGGACAACATGCACTGATTCAGCCTGGTCTGCCCCTGTCCCGTGCCAAATGTATGCCCGTGGGAAATTTTCCATGGCCTCTTCTGGGCTGTTTCCTATTGTGCTTCTTGCGCTAACCTGGAGGGTCTGTATCTTGCCAGAGGAGTTGCCCTGGCACTTCCCTCTGAGCCTCTCCCATTGTCAACTTATGCGCATACACTGGTTCTATTCTTGGCTGCTCCACTTCTGACCCAGCTCCCTGCTAACGTGCCTGGGAAAGCAGCAGAAGATGGTCCAACATTGGGCCTCCTGCACCCATGTGAGAGACCCAGAAGAAGCTCCTGGCTCCTGGTTCTTGGCTTTGCCCTGTCTTCAGTCTGGCTTGGTCCCGGCCAATGCGACCATTTGGGGAGGGAACCAGCGGATACAAGATCTCTTCTTCTGACTCTCCCCCCTTCTGTCTGTGACTCTGCCTTTCAAATAAAATAAACAAATGTTGAAACATACACATATGTGATCTTCCAGGATCTGGACAGTTGCGCCTCCCAGCCTTAGCTTAGTTGAAAACCCCAAGCCCAATTCTCCTCTTGTGTGGATTTGAACCTTGTGCCTCCTCATTGAAGACCTTCCAGATTATCCAATCACAGCTCATGGCTGTTTGCTGTCTATCTCAACACTATAGTTGGCCATGACTCCAGGACTGTCAGGAGAGTCATGGACAGCCAGGAGAGAGGTTAGGTAGCCCTGGCACCAGGTCCACACTGACCTCCACTGGCTCAGCTCAGTTCTGCCCTCCTGTGAGATACCCATGATCCGCACAAAAGCCTGCCCCACCCACTCCCTGCCTAGACCAAGCTCTGGCCTGGGGAGCACCCTAATCTGCATTAGGGAACCCAGGATAGCTTCTGGAGCACACAGCAAAGGTGCACGTGCTCACTGCCTGGGACCAAGAGGCAGCACTGGGTCTGCACACAGCACCTTGATCTGGGAACTCCTGCTGCTCCTAGTCCCTGGCTAGGGTGAGGCTCCTGAAGACAGCCATAGGAACCTGGGTAGGATCTGCAGTTAGAGCCCGAGTTGGTAGAATGGCCAGGACCTTGGAGGCTGTGGAAGACAATAGTGGCTGCCCAAGAGACAGCAAGGAGTTGAGCCCAGCAGGAGGCTCTGAGTAGAGCTGCTTGGGGTCAGCCATGAGACAAGTATAGGGGCAGGATTTGACACCAATTTCTTCCTGTGTGTACTGGGCTAATATTGTTGTCCAAAGGATAGTTATGAACCTGCCTTTCCATCCCCACCTGCCCCTACCCCTCATCTAGTGGTTCCCTGCAAGGTAACTGGATCTGGGGACTACAGAAGCCCAGGTGCCAGTTCTATGGCCCTTCTAAGATACCAGGGATGCCTGTTATCCCAGCCACTGTGCAGTGGCCATTGGCAGAGCTACCTTCTAGGATGCAGCTTGATGCCCTACATGCCTGGCTTTGTTATCAAAAGTTCAGGCTATGCGTGGGAGTCCTGGGGTATGTCCTTGATTCTTTATGTGCTCATTCAGAAGGCCCAGGACTGGAGTCAGCGCTTAAGACTAACAGGTTAGATTGCTACTTGTACGCTGCATCCAAGATGAGTGCACATTCCAGTTCTACCTGCTCTGCTCCAATTCTTCTCTCTCTGCTAAAGCACCTGAGAAAGCAGCAGAAGATGGCCCTAGTGCTTGGCCTCTACACCCTTGTGGGAGACTCAAATGGGATTCAAAGCTCCTGGCTTATGACTGACCCAGTCCTGGCTGTTGGGGCTGTTTGGAGAGGAACCAGCAGATAGACTCTCTCTGAAATTCCACCATTCAAAAACTAAATAAATCTGTAAGAAAACACAAAAATAACCAAAGCCTCAAGACTCTGTTCCAGCCTTTTCCCAATCCAACCTATTAGGAGCAGTCCACACTTCTGCTTCTTCTGGGGCTCATCTGGCAGGCTCCCTCTCTCCCTGCCCTTGCTTGGTCTCTCCCAGGTGACCAGGACAATCTAAGCAGAAGACTCAGTCCCATACTGGTGGCTCTCATTAAAATCAAGTGTGGAGCTGGTTCCCATCTCAGAAAGGACACATTGTCTCTGGGCATCCTGGGAGTCCAGGACCACAGTGTTGACACCTGCAGATGCTGACATCCTGGGTATCAGGAGCACCTGTGTAGAAGCTGCCCTGTCCTCCATGTGATCTGATCCAGTTCCAGCTCACTTATCACTAATACTGCAAGGAGTTAGACAGGATAATACACAGTTAGGGTCTCTGGTCCCTGATGAAGTTACCTTGTAAAATATAAAACATTGCTTTTCCCCTTTACCCTTTCAAGAGTACATTCTCCCCAGGCTCACGCAAGGTCCTATTGAGGGAGAGCAAAGACACAGATTCAACATATCCCTTCTCATCTCTTAGAATGACAAAAGCAGGGAGACATAGCTTAAAGTAACCCCCATCTCTGAGATACTGTCGGAGATAGTGCCTGAGATTTCAGCTTATGAGATCAGGAGGAGGAAGGTACCATTCACACCTTTATGAAGTCGACTGTGCAGCGTTGTGTACTCCCAATAGAAAATCTGTGCTGTTGGTTGTATCGCTTCATGTGACAAAGTATTTCCTGGAGAGGGGCCTGCACCTCTCCTGATCGTGTCTTTCTGCCCATGAGTGCCAGATCTGGACCAGGTATCTGCCCTAAAAGATCCAGGAGCTGATGGGAGCTGAGCAGGAGGAACACGCGGAGCTGTACCACAGACTCACAGGCCAGGACCCACTCATACCCAAAGAGGAGCTGTGACTGGATTCTTCATCCATGTGGCCGCCCACATATCATTCTGTCCCTCCATTCAACAGAGATGTGCTGGGGACCTACCACCCTATGAACATGTGTGCCGTGTCCCAAGGTCATATCTGGATAACTAACATCTCTCTAAGCCCTCTCTGAATTCTTGCCTGCTAGCTGTTTTAAGATAAATTAATAAAGGGTTGACATTAGGGACCCTCCAGAGCCTAGAACACTAAAACCATTTTTGCTTATACGTATTTTTGCAAAAGTTATCCACCTGCCATGTCCCCTCCTACTTTTCTTACCTTGTTAGATCACTACTGTTCTATTTACAGCTATGACATTGCCTTCGTTAAATTCTAAAGTGAGTGCAGGACCAGCACTGTGGTGCAGTGAGTTAAGCCAGTGTCTGTGAAACTAGCATTTAACATAGACACTGGCTTGAGTCCTGCTTCACCTCTGTTCCAGATTCCTGCCAATGCATCTGGGAAAGTAGCAGAGGTTGGCAAAAGAGCTTGGGCCCCTGCATTCACATGGTCTCCTGGCTTTGAACTGGCACAGCCATGACTTTTGTGGCCACTATGGGGTGAATCAGCATATGGAACAACAGACACACATCTCTTTCCCTCTTTTTGTGACTTTGTCTTTCACGTAAATTAACCAATCTTTAAAAATATGTAAAATGAGTGCGAATATGCTGTTTGTCTTTCTGTGGCTGTCTTCTTTCATTCAACGTGAAGTCCTCTAATAACTATATTTCCACAGATGAGAGAATTTCATCTAGATGGGTGAATAATACTCCATGGAGTGTCTATGCCAGAACCCCTTCCATATGCATCAATCAGGGAGCCTACCTACTGTTGATGGTTCTAGAATAAACACTGCAGTGCAGGTTTCTCTTGGATGCTGCCCAGTACCAGGAGTGTGGATCACAAGGTAGATGCAGATCCATGGCATGTGGATTGAGCTCCCAGCTCCTGTTCTTGTCCTGGCACAGGCCTAATCACTGCAAGCATTTGGGGACTCTTCTTCTCAGATTCCTAAGTAAATTTTTAAAAAGAAAAAAGAAAAGAAAAGAAAAGAAAAAAGCATACTGAGTCAGGAGGGACTGTGAATTAGCAGGGAGAAGCAAAATGAGTCCTGAGCCAGGGAGGAGCTCTGAGTGCTCAGGGACAATCTCTCATGTTGGGGTTCAGCCCCACACCCCCAGGGATCATCCCATGTCCCCATCTCTGGGGATTCTCACATCTGTGCTGAGAAGGCCTTCTGGCTCTCCAAATCCAGTCCTTTGCTCCCTCCTCTCTGTGAGGATAGTGAGCTCAGTAGTTTCAGGACTGAGGGGAGGGTCTCACAGAGCAAGCAAGTATAGGGATGGAAGTGGGGAGGCCATGAGCATATTTGTTGGCTTTGGTGTCCTCCGCAGCTGCTCTCTGCTGAGTCAATGGAGTTCATCTTGAATCCCAATCCCAGCCCCACAATGGTCGCCCCACCCACTTCCTGCCCAGGTCAAACTCCAGGCTGGGTGACACATTGTTCTGCCCCCAGCAAGTGGGGCAGCCTCTGAGACACACAGGGTAGCACACAGATGGACCTGCCTGCGACCTTGGGACCTCACAGGCTGTGCGTGCAGCTTGGCACCATGGTCTGCAGTCTCCTGCTGCTCCTTGTTCCGAGTCAGGGTGAGGTTTCCGGGGGCGACCACAAGGACCTGGGTCAGACTGACAGTTAGAGCACCAGAGCAGGTGGACTGGTGTGGTACAGAGGGAGGGGGTGAATGGGTACTTTCCCCATGCCCTGGATGCACCCAGAGGCTGAGAGAATCATGGCTGCCAGGGACCTGAGCCACTGAGAAAGAAAACCAACAGGAGGGCAGTCAAGGGGGCAGCTTGTGGAGGAGGGGTTGGGAGCATTTTCTGCCTGTGTTTGTGCCTAATTTGGGTGCTGCCCTAGGTGCTGTCTACAGGTGCTTTCGACATGTGCTTAGGGCTTCTCCCTCTGTGGGTTGACTCTCAGGCGCTGCTCTTGGACAGAGGCCCCAGCTGCCTATGAGGGTCCCAAGGCAAGGTCACTGGTCCTGGCAGTTCAGGCAGCATAGGGCTGCAACTGGTCTGAGGGGCCACAGGGTCCTTCAGCCCATGCAAAAACAAATGGCTATTTTTCCTCTTTAATTGTTTATATTCTTATTGAAAAGCAAATTTGGAGAAAGAGAAGAGTGAGAGAGAGAAATTCTTCTTTCCTGGGTTTCATTCCCCAATGGCTACAAAGGCAGGAGCTGAGCTGATCTGGAGCCAGGAGCTTTCTCTGGACTCCCATGAGGGTTCAGGGACCAAGGACTTGGGCCATCAGCTTTTGCTCTCCTTGGAATAATAGCATCAACCTGAATAGGAATTGGAATAGCCAGGACTCAAACTATATAAGATGCTGGCACCATAGACAGAAGCTTAGCCTACAACACCATGCTGCTAACTCCCCACAGGATTGTGTTTGAAGGCAAAGCTGGAAAGTGCCCTGTGTCTGACCAGGGTTCTTGGGTCTTGGGTCAGGGTTCAGGGTTCTTGGGTATCAGAAGTTCCGCCTATGTGGGCACCAGGCCTGGGTGTATTTTGACCCTTGATGCTCTAGGTCAAAGGCCTCCTCCCTCACCCTTTCTCAATCTAATCTGCCGAAGGAGATCCACACTCACCCTGCCCTCTTCTTCACCTGCCCTCATCCCCTTCACTGAAATTCTACCCTTACCTAGCCTTACCGCCACTCTCCAAGGTGGTCCCAGACCTTTCTGGATGAAGAACTACCTTCCAGATGCTCTGTTAGTCATTGATGTATCCATTTCTTTCAGGGTTTACTTACCTGAAAGACAGATCCATGGAAGTAGGAAGAGGTAGAGAGGGAGAAGGAGATCTTCCAAGGGCTGGTTCACTCTCCAAAGAGCCGTGGCAGGTGGAGATGGGCCATGTGGAAACCAGGAATCAGGAACTCCACACGAGTGACATGGCCTAAGCACTCAGGCTGTCCTCTGCTGCCTTCCCAGGTGCATGGGCAGGGAGCTGGATCAGAAGCAGAGAGCTGGAACTCCCATGCGCTCTCTGATGTGAGATGCTGGCATTACAGGAAACAGTTAACCCGCTGGGCCAAGCCCTGGCTCCAGGGCTCCCACAGTTTCGTGTTGATTCTATGTTCAGAAAGACTGTAGTTGTTTCTTGGTGTGGGCACAGTTTCCCAAATCCGTAAGATGGCCCAAGTGCTTCCTGGAGGATCACAGTTTCACTCCACTGAAAACCATTAAAAAATCACTTTCTTGACCCTATATGATGAGCATGTAAATGTTTTCTGTTTGTTTGTTTGTTTTTCCTGAAAATTCTTAATCTTTAAAGAAGCAATGGAGTGCAGAGGGTTAAGCTGCCCTTGTGGGGCCAGCATTCCACGTGCATGCATGTTTGAGTCCCAGTTGCTCCACTTCCTGTCCTATTCCTTCTTACACAATGAAAACAGCAGAAGACGGTCTAGTGCTCAGACCGCTTCAAACCATGTGGGACACCCAGATGCAGCTTATGGCTCCTGGCGTCACCCTGACCAGTGACAGCTATTGTAGTCATTTGAATCAAGAGACGAAAAGAGCCTTTTGGGCCCGGCGGCGTGGCCTAGCGGCTAAAGTCCTCGCCTTGAACGCCCCGGAATCCCATATGGGCGCCGGTTCTAATCCCGGCAGCTCCACTTCCCATCCAGCTCCCTGCTTGTGGCCTGGGAAAGCAGGAGAGGACGGCCCAAAGCTTTGGGACCCTGTACCCGCGTGGGAGACCTGGAAGAGGTTCCTGGTTCCCGGCATCGGATTGGCGCGTACTGGCCCGTTGTGACTCACTTGGGGAGTGAAACATCGGATGGAAGATCTTCCTCTCTGTCTCTCCTCCTCTCTGTATATCCGGCTTTCCAATAACAATACGTGCGTACATGGGGTGCGAGGCTCTCGGGCAGCTTTTCGATTTGCCGGGGTCCTGGTCTGATGGCCTCCTTTTGGGGTGGGAAGGTTGTCCTAGGACCCTGAGAAGCGGATTGGGAACGCCTCTGAGCGCGCCATGCCATGGGCTGGAGTGGGGGAGGAGCTAGCAGGATCCAGGCGGGGGCCCAAGCGGCACGGGTCCCTGCCACGATTCCAGCCTAACACAGCCAAGCTTTCCACCACGTACGTGCCCGGCCAGGAAGTTCTGGAATTTGGTTTCTCTGATATGCTGCATGAGACGCTCCGCACTGAACCCACAGTACTCTGAGAATATGTATTAGTCCTTAAGCTTTTCAAAGGCATTTAATCTTCCTCTGAAGAAACCTGTAGTCACTTTATAGTGCCGATAGCCAACATCAGCTCACTTAAAAGGCAAAATTCCGGGCTTGTCCAGCAGGATGCCCCATTACCTGATAGGATGAGGGATCAGCAGAGGGGTCACAGAAGGCAGGACTATGACACTGACTGGCATTCAAGAACCATACTCGGGGCTAGAATGTGTGAGGCATGCGTGGACCAATCCCCTGAAACTCTGATCCCATTGGACAGTTTAGAAGGGCCGGTGGAGTCTATGCAGGAGGCATGACAGTCTATAGGGCGCTCTGGGCTGACCAGAGCAACCTCTGGCATACTTAACACTGGCTGGCAACAGGCCTGGTTGGAGAGCGTGGGGGAGGCCTTGGCTGCCTGGAGCCTACTACTAAGGGACACAGGAACTGGAGGGAGGCTGAGTTCTGGTCGGGTCACAGTTGTAATCCCTTGGCACAAATATCTATTCGGCTTTGACGCACCATGCCGGATTAGACCACAGCACAGTTTGGTGCTCCGGAGGACCAGGATAGATGTTGGACGGGCTCGGCTAGGCCTCAACCCCATCTGAGCCATATATGAGATATGCGTGGGTATGGACGAGCCGTGGCTGGGCTGAAACTCTCAACAGCAGGAACCAGAATGGATTGAAGAGCTGAGCTGGCCGAAGGACCTGCTGGAATGCGTGAAACCCGACACCAGGAAGGAGTCGGAGGGAGGAACCTGAACAGTTCCTCTGATAGGACACTGACTCTACAAATAAACCCAGCAAGCATGGAGGTAAATAACCCAGAAGAGGCTTCGGAATGTGACCCACTGGAATACACTTGGCTCGGGTTGGGGCAGACCAGGCTGAGTCGGTTCACGTCATCCACTGGCAAGCCCAAGTGCTGAAACTGTGTGGGGGCCTGGCCGGGTTTGGTTGCGATAAAAAAAAAAAAACAACAAAACAGTACAAAACACAAAATACCAAGGTGAAATGGCCTGTGCTAGTAGGGAATGCAACACCCGATCAGCACTCCTCCCACTGGTTTAGGTGAGGGACGAGAGTGTGATGGGCAGAGCCGGGGAGAGATGCGATACTCATTGGTTCCAATAGAGGTCGGGGCTCAGAAGAGAACCAACCCAGGGGTTAAAACCATCAGCTGATCGGAGTGATGGACGGTGGCGAGCACTGTGCTTACTAGTAGTACATGTAGGAGCCTGGACTGGGAACACCTCAAAGTTTCTTTGGGGATTCCCCTGAACAAAATGGAGGAATCAAAACATTAACCAAGAAAAGATAGAAGATGGAGTAGATCAACCTACCACCTCAGCTATATGCTTCCAGCCGAAAACTGGACAAGGGGAAACCCTAAGACGGACTATGTCAATCAGTGGACTCTGCACCAGCCTCATCATACCTGGACTGTTGCTGATGATATGTTGGAGCTTCTAATTGATCGAGGTGACGCTCTGCTGGCTCTGCCTACAAACCTGAAAGGGCCTCCCTAAGAGGCCGTTGAACTTGAACTGGACAAGGGGGATGCTGGACTCTGTATGGTGTAAACTTTTAATTAGGGAATCTCAACGGAACTTGAGCTGTGGTTATGCATCAAGGTGAAGGAATTCATGATGGGGGAAGGGTTTGGGGTGAAGGGGGCGAATCCCAGTACCTATGAAATGGTGTCATGTAATGCAATGTAATTAATGAATAAATGAATATTAAAAAAATTCAATGTAATATAAAAAAAAAAAAGAAAAGAGCCTTTCACTCTCATTCTCTCCTGTGTGTGTGTGTGTGTGTCCATCTCTCTTTAATTCTGCCTATCAAATGGACAAATAAATCTTCAAAAATAAGAAGGAGCAATTAATCGCTCAACACAAGTAATCCACCCTGTATGACAAAGGATGTAATGTGTGTGTGTGTGTGTGTGTTAGTATGTGCACAGGGGTACAAAATTTAGGATGAAATCTGCATACTAACAACCCAGGTGGAAAAAATCCAAAGGATGTTAACTAAAGCTGAGACCCCAGTTTTTGCTTCTGTGTGTATATTACAACTCCCTCACTGAGCCAGAGTGAAGGGGAAATGGGAGGGAAAAATTCTTACCTTCTTCACCCAGCCAAAAAATATTAAGTCTCTAATTTTTCAAAGAGTGGTAGTCTCTGAGGTCATCAACATGCTGGTCATTTTGCAGTCTCCATAGCAGCACTGAGTCCAGTAGCACCTGTCCCAGAAAGCTGAGGGTGCTATAATTCTTTACGCAAGGTGGCATCAGGTTTTGCCCAGATGCCTCACAACTCACCTTATAGAATGCCAATGTGATGACAACTATTGGTACACTGGTGTAGGGAATAGGACCAGAAAGTAGCCTGTGAACACAGAGTACAGACTTTGTGTATTATCCTATTTCTGGTATGGGAAGTTAGGTGAATCTGTGATTGCTGAGGTCACAAAGAGGGAGTGATTGAAAACTGTGAGTGGGGAAAGGTGTCCAGCACTGTGGCCTCCTATCGCTTCCAGGCTGGAATTTCCTCCCCAAAGACCATTCTGGCTCCCAGGGCCTCACACAAGTGTCTGCTGCTCCTATGTCCTGGGCTTGCTTGGCATTTCCAGAGGCATCCATCTCAGTTTTCGCCCACTCAGTACAACCCTGGTCCCAGCTGCGGAAGTTCGCATGGGCTTTTGGTTGCTACAAATGGGCTCTTTCATCATTTCATTAGGATGGAATCGGGAAGGAACACCAAGGCTTCTGCAAAGTGAGTGTGTATATATCCAGGTCCTGAGATGAGAATAGCAAGGAGGTGACTATATCAGCAATGTTAAGGGGCAGCTGGTAGGGCAACCCTTCTTGATCACACCTCTCTGTCCACAGGCCAGGACGCCACCAGCCCCATCAGGACCACGCACTCTGGGCAGGTGCGGGGAAGCCTGGTCCACGTGAAAGGCACCGACGTGGGCGTCCACACATTCCTGGGCATTCCCTTTGCCAAGCCACCTCTGGGACCACTGCGCTTTGCACCTCCTGAACCTGCCGAAGCTTGGAGTGGAGTGAGGGATGGCACCTCCTACCCAGCCATGTGAGTTCACCCAGGGTCCCCACCCAGCGTAGCATCAGGTCTGGGGTGGGTGTAGGAGACTCCAAGTGCTAGGCCAGGCCTGGCTGGCCTTCCATCCACAGCTCACAGCTGACAGCTGACAGTCCTAGTGTGCTGTGGGCTCCCACCTGAGCACTTCCAGTGGGCTTGTCAGGCTCCTGCCAGGCTGTTGGCTCAGAACTTGGGACTCTGAGGCCTTTAGTTCTAGGTTCTGAAGATGGAGGCATAGAGCTAGCTCCCAAATATAACTTCCATCACATTCCTGTGCAAAAAGGGAGCACTGTCCTGGGTGAGCTCCCCAGGTTGGCTCCTAAAGATGTAGGAGTTCCTGCTCCATCAGCAGATCCTGCAGGTCCCAAGATAAGCACCAGTGGAGGCTGGGCAAAGCACCGAGCCAAAGCACTCAAAGATTCACCAAGGAAGATATGTGTATCACAGCTGGAGGCTGTGCAAGTGTGATGAGGATCCCAGGATATGGGCCATCCCACTGCCTTCCCTGAGGAAGGGACAGACATTCATGTACCCAGCACATGTGTGGGAAGTCTCCATGCTTTGGGCCTGACTGTGCAGAGGGACATAGTACTGAGGTCAGCACCAGCAGGCCATACTTATCACAGAGACTCTGAGAGTCAGGTGCACTGACTCAGCCCCTACCTGCCTGGAGGATCCTTGGAAGTTAGTGCCATCACAGTTTCCCCACAGTCTCCCAGCAGTATCTGGGTCAGAAGGGACATTAGGGCAGGCAAATGAGTGAACAAGATGAAAGAGGGAGGAGACAGAGAGAGTCAGGGGCAAGTCTGGGCCCAGGCTGTGTCTTGGGCCACCACATGGATTCTGCACTAACACCTGCCTTGGCTGGTCCTAGGTGTCCACAGAACCTCGCAATAATGGATTATGATGCTCTGAATGTGACATTGACCCTGCTGTCCATCCCCATGTCCGAGGACTGCCTGTACCTCAACATCTATGCGCCTGCCCATGCCCGTGAGGGCTCCAAGCTGCCTGTAAGTGGGAGGCCATGGGCAGCTGGGGGTGAGGGGACATCTGGCCCACTGCTGGAGGATGGGAATGGAGGAGGTGATTGTCTCTTCTAGTGCTCTGGATTCTGTGGGAGGCCACTTTTTTATAGGGTCCAGGAAGTGCCTTTTTCCGAGGTGGGCAGCTGAGCACGGGACATGAGGTCCCAGAGGCCTGTTTGCTGTGAGACATCAGAATGTGTGGGCCCAGGTGGTCTGAGGCACTGGTAGCACATCGTGTCTATGAGACACACAGCTGACCGAGGCTGTGCTTGGATATCACAATACACCCATTCTATGGGAAGGGAGGCCTTTTCGATAGCATCCATGTGATTGATCAAAAAGACATCCCTTTCTTTTCCACCCAACAGCAGGTTATGGGGCTGACAGAGCCAAGCATTGAACATGGTGTGGGACTGAAAGACAGCAGGCCTGGGCTGCCCGGTTATGCCTGGGTCTTTGGCTCATGGCTAGGTTCCTTAAGCCTCACCAAGTTTCTGACTGCAAGGAAATCTGCACAGGGCCAGAGCACGGGTTAGGGAGTTGTGGTCTAGTGGGGCTCAGGCTGGAAGGAGCATTCTGGCATTAACCCTGACATTCCTAGGTGATGGTGTGGATTCACGGGGGTGCACTGACTGTAGGCATGGCTTCTGTGTTCGATGGCTCCATCCTGGCAGCCTTTGAGGATGTGGTGGTGGTTACCATCCAGTACCGCCTTGGCATCCTGGGATTCTTCAGGTGAGCCTGGGCCTGGGTCGGGCACTGAGGGAGGAGTGGCCCTGACACAGCCCTACCATTCCTGTCCCTGCCTACTTCTCAGCACTGGAGACCAGCATGCCAGTGGCAACTGGGGCTACCTGGACCAAGTGGCTGCACTGCGCTGGGTGCAGCAGAACATCGCCCATTTTGGAGGCAACCCTGACCAGGTCACCATATTTGGTGAGTCCGCAGGGGGCACAAGTGTGTCTTCACATGTGCTGTCACCCATGTCGCAAGGACTCTTCCATGGAGCCATTATGCAGAGTGGGGTGGCCATGATGCCTGGCCTCATCACCAACTCATCTGAGCCAGTCTCCATGGTAAGTGTTTCCTACTGGTACAGCCTTGGCCCACAGAGGCCATTTTCCCTCTCGCGGCGTCTGCTGCTATGTCTTCTTATTTGGTATGCAAGGTCCAACAGGTGCCCCAGCACTGCCCAAACTAGGGATGGCTGAGAAATTCAGTGGTCAGAATCCTCATGCCTGTGCCTCAGTAGAGTCTGACACAGTTCTGGGCCCTGAAGGGTGGCCCTCTGAGGTCTACCTTGTCTGTAGTCAGACAAACAGGTCAGCTCACTGAGGCTGAGATGCTTCAAGTCAGAGAGGGAGGACTAGTGTGCAACCAGGCCACAGCTGTGTACCCACAAAACTCTGCCCCTGCCTCTGCTGGGCCTCAGACACCCTCCTTCCTCTCCTGCATGGGTCTCCCATATAATCCCTTCCCAGGTGGTGGCCAACTTGTCTGGCTGTGGCCAGGTGGACTCTGAGACCCTGGTGGACTGCTTGCGGGCCAAGAGTGAAGAGGAGATGCTGGCAATGACCAAGGTGGGACTCCATTCACAAGTACAAAGGGGCAATGAGTTCCAATGCCCTTCAAAGTCCCTGGGCTACCAGCTCATGTCCATTCCTTCCTATCCGCCCATATCTCAATCAGCTAGGTTGGCCACAACGTAAGGGAAGCATGGGACACCTGCAAGGGGGGAGGTATGGTATGGCCACAGGGATGAGCCATGTATGGGGGAGACTCTCATGAAACAGTCTATACCACAAAGCTTCTCTCATACCCTGGGTGCCTAGGCCTTCATAATTATCTCTGCGGTGGTGGATGGCATCTTCCTGCCCAGGCATCCCTATGAGCTACTGGCCTCTGCTGACTTCCACCCTGTTCCCAGCATCATTGGTGTCAACAATGATGAGTATGGCTGGATCCCCAAGGTGAGCCCAGGCTGAGTATCCACGAGCCTGTCTCATGGGCAACCCTCAGGGCATCAGAGCTCTGAGGCAACCACCCCCAATGCAACACCCTCTGCTCACCTCTCAGATCACTGCTTTGGGACACTACCAGAAGGAAATTGACAGAGCGGCCATGGAGACATTAATACATCAGACTTCTAAGCTGTGGGTGAGGCCCCAGGATCCTACTCAAGAGCTTTCTGCCCCGTGGGGATTCAGAACTGAAACACAGTTGGCAGTGTTTGTGTTCTTGGAATGGGGTATCCCAGAGCCTGCTCCTTTGCCCCATTCCCCATGTTTATCCAGAACCAAAGCTGCTTCCCTCCCTGGCAGTCTACATCCCTTGACTCAGTCCCTGTCCCTCGGGCCAGATGCTGCCTGTTGACATAGTGGAGCCAATGGTGGATGAGTACCTGGGGGACAACAAAGACCCCAAGACCCTCATGACTCAATTCCAGGAGATGATGGCTGATGTCCTCTTCGTGATGCCAGCACTCCATGTGGCACATTTTCAGCGTGAGTTCACCCTTAGTTTGGCATAAAAAGTCTGGGTTCCAACTACAGTATTGGGTCTCTGGGGGAATCTTTCTTATCTAGGCACCTAGCCACATATGGCTGGGTTCCTCAGCTGCAGGCACTTGTGTCCTTTATCTCAGTCCACCTACCTGCTAGTTTAGGAGATGGACATCTCCACCAGGGGACAGAGCAAGAGATAGGGTGGGAACAGGGGTGAGGCAGCTACATTGTGTAAAGATCTACCAGTTAGAAAGTCTAAGATCAAAACCTAACCCAGGCCCTTGCCAGTATCCTATTCCCTGGGACTCCACCAGCTCTGCTCAAGTCAGACCAAGTGTCATCACTCTGCCGTCTTCCTGGGTACTGTATGAACTCAGGGACAGGCCTGTCTCCCTGTGCACCTGTCACCCAGGTTCCCAAGCCCCTGTCTACTTCTACGAGTTCCAGCATTCACCGAACTTCATGAAGGACTTCCGGCCGTCCCACGTGAAAGCCAACCACGGCGATGAAATCGCCTTTCTCTTCAGATCCTTTTTCTTTGGGGGAAATGGTGAGCCATCTTCTTTCCCAGGATTTGAATGTAACACTTGGCTCTTCTGAGGGGGCTCTATGCCCACTGCACAGATGACAGGGCTGAGTTCTGATGGCATCAAGCACCCCAAGTGTCATGGTTCTCAGGGCTGAACCAGGATTACAGTGTGTGTCTCCAGGCCAAGGCTCCATACTCCTCTGTCTGTTTGTCCACATTTAGTGTCTGTTCTGGTGCAGAGCTGTCCAAGGTCAGAAGGGTGAGGTCTACTGGGCCAGTAAGAGGAGAGTGCCAGGTGGCCTTCATCAGGTTTGAATAGCGAGGTTGACAAAGGAAAAGCAAAGTACTTGTGCTCAGGTGAAGGCAAGTATCAGGATGATGGACAAAGATCAAGCTCCACTGGGCTGTGAGTGTGGTCATGGCGGAGCAGTGGCCTGGGCTAGCGAGTGTGGTCATGGTGAGCAGCGGGTCTGAGCTGGTGAGTGTGGTCATGGTTGGGCAGCAGGGCTGGGCTGGTGAGTGTGGTGAAAGTGGGACAGTGGGCCTGTGCCTGCCTGAGCTGACCCTGTGTCCTTCACCCACTGCAGTGACTCTCACTGAGGAGGAGGAGCTGCTGAGCAAGAGGATGATGAAGTACTGGGCCAACTTTGCTCACACTGGGTGAGACACCCCACCACATCGTTATGTCCTCCAGGGCGAGGGGACCCTCTCCTGTGGGGACTTCAGGAGCAGCCAAGTATCCTTAGTTAAGTGACAGTGCCCTCCCCAGTGGCAGGGTCCCCTGGCACACAGGGTTCCTGAGGACCAGGGACACTCTGCCCATCTACCCCCAACTTTATGTCCTGGACTTGGCCATGAGCTATCATTCTCAGTGTCTTCCCTTGGGAGCGAGGAACACCATAGCCTGGGTTGGCAGTTCCCTATGTGGACCTGATACCAGTGAAGGTCAGTTCTCCTGCAGCTGCACGCTATCCCCCATGTTTCCTGACCAATATGGCAGTCTGGCCTGGCCCTAGCTAGGGATTCAGGGCTTAAAGCCTAAGAGGTCCCATGATCCCTCCTTCCTGACCTCTCATACAGGAACCCCAATGGTGAGGGCCTGCCACACTGGCCCATCATGGACCAGGAGGAGAAGTATCTGCAGCTGAGCACGCAGCCCACAGTGGGCCGGGCCCTGAAGGCTCACAGGCGCCGGTTCTGGGCACAGACTCTGCCCAAGAAGATGCAGGAACTGATGGGGGCTGAGCAGAATCGCACAGAGTTGTAGTCATCACACGGAGCCACATGATAGACACACAGGCCAGCACCCACTCACGATTCTTTATTCATATGGCCTCCCACTCATCCTCCTATCCTATTCAGCAGAAATGTGCTGGGAACCCCACTAATGGATAAACATGTGCACCACATACCAAAATCAAATCAGGACAATAAATATTTCTCTAAGCCCCTCTGAACTATTGTTTGTTAACTTTCTTATGATCTGTAATGAATGGCCAGTGGTGGCAACCTGCCATGGTTTAGAACACTAGAAGCATTGTGTCTGTAATTTTCCAGCAGTTATCTGACCCCTACATAGTCTTCTTCCACCTGCTTTCTTACTCTTAGTGACCACTATTATTCCCTTACTGCTATGGTATCAACTTGATTTTCTTCTAAAAGTGAATGCAGGCCCAACACTATAGTGTAACGAGCTAAGCCATTGTATCTGATGCTAGCATCCAAGGTGGGTATTGTTTTGAGTCACAGTTGCTCCACTTCTGATCCAGCTTCCTGCTAATGCACCTGGGAAAGTAACAGAGGTTGGCCAAAGAGCTTGGGCCCCTGCATTCATGTGAGCTCCTGGCTTCAAACTGACATAGCCATGTTGTGGCCACTCGGGTGTGAATCAGCACATGGAACGTCTCTCTCTCTCCCTCTTTTTGATTCTGCCTTTCACATAAATTTAAAAAAGATAAAAAAATATTAAAAAAATGTAAATTAAGTGTGAATGTGCTGTTTTTCCGCCTATGGCTGACTTCTTTCATTTAACATGAAGGGCTCCATGTAAATTAATTGCCACAGATGACAGAATTTCATCTTGATGGGTGAATAACACTCCGTGGTGTGTCTATGCCAGAACCCCTTCCATATTCATCAGTGAATGAGCCCACAACAGTCGGTGGTTCCAGAATAAACACTGCAGGGCAGGATTCTCCCTGATGTCCTCTTTGCACTTCCCTTGGATGCTGCCCAGTACCAGGAGTGTGGATCACATGGTAGATGTAGATCCATGGCATATGGATGCTACAGGAATCCACCGACTCCTGGAGAAGAGTTCATTGTCACCAAAGTTCATCATTTTGGAATGTTCATGGTAACCATCCTGAGTGGGTGAGACCATTTCTCTGTGTGAGTTTGATTTGCATTTCTCTGATAATTAATGATGTTGAATTTTTCTTTTAATCTTTGCAGTGTTTGTATAGCATCTTTATGAGAGTGATCTATTTAGACCACTTCCCCTCTTTAAAGTCATATTAACGTCTTAAAAATGTGTTCTTGGAGTTCTTGTAACTTTATTAAATTCATGTGTGATTTCTAATGAGATTTCTTTCCAGTGGATTCTTAAGGTCTTTCTACATACAAGACCATGTCATGTGAACACAGCAGCTCTTTCCTTGTTTCTTCTCTTTAGTTGGAGTATTTGATTGCTTTCATTTCTATAATTACTAGGGCTAACTAAGCAGTAACTGAGACTGAAGGAAGGAGGCCATGTCTGCACCTACTGGTCTCTGAGTCTGCACTTGACCCCTGCTGGTCAGTTTGGATATCGTTCTCAATCCCCATGCTGCTTCCTGGCAACCGACCTGCCTGCTCCCTCCCGAGGTCAAACTCCACCCTGGGCAAGGACTGGCTCCACCTCTAGGGCACCCAGGCAGCCTCTGGGGCACACAGCGGCAGCACACACATGGACCTGCCTCAGACCATGGGGCCACACGGACTGTGTTTGCAGCTCGGCACCATGGCTTGCGGGCTCCTGCTGCTTCTCGTCCCAGGCGAGGGTGAGGCTTCCCAACTGGCCACAGGAACCAGGGTCAGATTTGCGGTTAGAGCCCTGTAGGCTGGAGGACTGGCATCTGGGAGGCAGTGGGAGCTGGTGGGGGTAAGGGTAGTGGTAGTGAGAGTACTGGAGGCTATGTGCCTCAGACACTGTGAGAGGTGGTGGCTGCCCAGAACCACAGAGAGAGAGAGAGGAGGGAGGCCAACAGCAGGAGTTGTTTGTGGGCATCTTGTGGAGGAGGGGCTAGGCTACATATCTCACCCACCTGTGTGTGTGTGGCTGATTCTGAGTGCCAGTGGTTCTATGAATAAGCAGTTAGAGCTTCTCTCACTACAGGTTGATTCTTAGTGGCTGCTCTTGGCCAGAAGCCTGCAGCACCTCTGTGGGCCCTGGGCAAGGTCACTGGCCCTGGGAGCACAGGGAGCATTGGGCTGCAACTGGTTGAGGGGCCACAGCGCCCTTTAGCCCATGCACTTATCCTGGGACCAAAGGCTTTTAAAAATTGTTCATATGGCCCAGTACGATGGCCTAGTAGCTGAATCCTTGCCTTGCATCTGCAGGAATCCCATATTTTAGCTCCTGGCTGCTCCACTTCCCATCCAGCTCCCTACTTGAGGCCTGACAAAGCAGTGGAGGATGGCGTATGGGCTTGGGACCCTGCACCAATATGGTAGATGCAGAGGAAGCTCTGGGCTCTTGACCTTGTATTGGCTCTGCTCTGGCAGCTGCAGCCACTTGGTGAGTGAGCCAGTAGATGGAAGATCTTTCTTTATCTCCTTCTCTCTGTATGGCTGCCTTTCTAATAATAAAATAAAAATAAATCTTTAAAAAATTGCTTATATTCATATTGAAAGGCAGATTTAGAGAAAGAGGAGAAACAGGAAAGAGATCTTTCACCTGTGGTTCAGTCTCCAAGTGGCCACAAGGGCGGGAGCTGAGTCCATCTGGAGCCAGGAGTTTCCTCTGGACTCCCATGTGGGTTCAGGGGACCAAGAACTTGGGCCAATCTCTACTTTCCTAGACACATTAGCATTGACTTGGATAAGAGTGGAACAGCCAGGACCCAAATCCACACACATCTGAGGACCTCATTTCAACACCCTGAAAGCAACACAAAATCACATTCTTGACACTGTTATGATGAAATATGCACATCCCAAGGCCCACTAAGGATTCTGTAAAGTGAGAGTGTGTGCATCCAGCCATGTCCTAGACAAGGCTGAGCTGAGATGGCAACTAGGCAGCCACAGCAGCAGTGTCGGGGGCAGCTGGAGGGGCAGCCCTTCTTGATCACACCTCTCTGTCCACAGGCCAGGACGCCACAAGCCCCATCAGGATCACACACTCCGGGCAGGTGCGGGGAAGCCTGGTCCACGTGAAAGGCACCGACGTGGGCGTCCACACCTTCCTGGGCATTCCCTTTGCCAAGCCACCTCTGGGACCACTGCGCTTTGCACCTCCTGAACCTGCCGAAGCTTGGAGTGGAGTGAGGGATGGCACCTCCTACCCAGCCATGTGAGTTCTCCCAGGGTCCCCACCCAGCGTAGCATCAGGTCTGGGGTGGGTGTAGGAGACTCCAAGTGCTAGGCCAGGCCTGGCTGGCCTTCCATCCACAGCTGACAGCTGACAGTCCTAGTGTGCTGTGGGCTCCCACCTGAGCACTTCCAGTGGGCTTGTCAGGCTCCTGCCAGGCTGTTGGCTCAGAACTTGGCACTCTGGGGCTTTTAGTTCCAGGTACTGAATATGGAGGCCTATAGAGACCCAGCACCCAGGTTCAGCTTCTGCCACATTCCCGTGCAGCCAGGATAAGCTCCCTAGGTTGCCGCCTCCAGGTACTGCCAGTCCCAGAGATGGGCACCAGTGGAGGTTGGCACAGCACTTAGCTAACCCACAACCAAGGATAATGGCCAAGGGACAAGTGCATATTATAGCTAGGGGCTGTGCAGGAGTGATTAGAATCCAGGACATGGGCCATCCCACTGTCTTCCCTGGGGAAGGGACAGGCATCTACACACCAAGCATGGAACAGCCCATGCTCCGGGTCTGACTGTGCGGAGAGTCAGCACTGAGGTCAGCACCTGCAAACCAGATTTCTCACACAGACTCTGAGAGTCAGGTGTGTTATCTCAGCCCCCACCTGCCTGGAGGGTCCCTGCAAGTTGGTGCCAAACCAGTTTCCTCTGAGTCTTAGACTTGCATCTGGATTGGATGGGACATTAGGTCAGGCAAATGATTTAGCAGAGGTGCAATGGGAAGGGACAGTAAGGGTCACGGTCAAATCTGACTTGTGTCCCTGTATAGATTTTGCACTAATATCTGACTTGGCTGGTCCTAGGTGTCCACAGAACCTCGCAATAATGGGTGATGACGTTCTGAATATGCAATTGTCCCTGCTGTCCATCCCCATGTCTGAGGACTGCCTGTACCTCAACATCTATGTGCCTTCCCATGCCCATGAAGACTCCAAGCTGCCTGTAAGTGGGAGGCCATGGGCAGCTGGGGTGAGAGGACACAGTCCCCTCCACTAGTAACTGGAGGATGGGGAGGAATGTGGTAACGTTATCCTCCCGTTCTGTGGATTCTGGTGGGAGATCACACCCTGTTGGGTCCAGAAAATGCCTGTGTTCCCGGGTTGAGCAAATGAGCACTGGGCATGGGTTCTCAGGGACCTGGTTGCTGTGAGAGGTCAAAATGTGTGTTCCCTAAGTGGGCTGAGGACACCTGCAGCACCCTCCTGTTACAGAGCTACAATAGCTGATCGAGGGCTGCACTTGTCACAATAGACAGCCCATGGGAAGGGAGGCCACTCTGTTGAACATCCATGTTAATGATCAGAGACAGCACTTTAGTTTCCACCCAACACTTGGTGCTGCTGTTGATAGAACCAAATACTGATCATGGCATGGGACCCCAAAAGACAGGACCAGACTGCCTGGTTATAACTGGGTCCCAAGTTTGTGGCCAGGTTCCTGAAGTCTCACCTAGGAGTAAAGAGAGGTGGTAGCCTACTGGGTTCAGGCTGAAAGTAGACTCATGGTATCAGTTTTGATTTTCCAGGTGATGGTGTGGATCCATGGAGGTGCATTGGTTGTAGGCATGGCTTCAGCATATGACGGCTCCACGCTGGCAGCCTTTGAGGATGTGGTGGTGGTCACCATCCAGTACCGCCTCGGCATCCTGGGATTCTTCAGGTGAGCCTGGGCTTGGACCGGGCACTGAGGGAGGAGCATCCCAGACACAGCCCTACCATCCCTGTCCCTGCCTACTTCTCAGCACTGGAGACCAGCATGCCAGTGGCAACTGGGGCTATCTGGACCAAGTGGCTGCACTGCGCTGGGTGCAGCAGAACATCGCCCATTTTGGAGGCAACCCTGACCGGGTCACCATATTTGGCGAGTCTGCAGGGGGCAGGAGTGTGTCCTCACATGTGCTGTCACCCATGTCGCAAGGGCTCTTCCATGGAGCCATCATGGAGAGTGGGGTGGCCGTGAGGCCTGAGTTCATCACCAGCTCATCTGTGCCAACCCCCAGGGTAAGTGTTCTCCACTCGTGCAGCCTTGACCTGTAGCTGCCAGCTTCCTTCTCAGGGCCTCTGCTACTGTCTCTTTTGTCCTGATACGTGTACCATCAGGTGTCTCAGCATTGCCCACTCAGGGGGTGGCTGAGAGGCTCAGGGGTCACAACCCACATGTCTGTGCCTCAACAGAGTCTGACACAGTTCAGTGGCACTCCAAGTCCACCTTGTCTGTAGCCAGCTATGCAAGTGCAGCTCACTGAGGCTGAGATACTCCATGTCAGAGAGGGAGGACTACTGTGCATCCAGGACAACAGCTGTGCATCCACAAGACTCTGCTTCTGCTTCCCTCTGGGCCTTGGGCACCCTCTTTCCTCTCCTGCATGGGCCTCCAGCACCTGTGTGCTCCCTTCGCAGGTGGTGGCCAATCTGTCTGGCTGTGGCCAGGTGGACTCTGAGACCCTGGTGGGCTGCTTGCGTGCCAAGAGTGAAGAGGAGATGCTGGAGATGACCAAGGTGGGAGCTCATTCACTGTGACAAAGAAGTGATAGGTTCTGCAGCCCATTAACAGTCCTTAGGCTATCAGCTCATGCCAACCTCTTCCTGCCCTCCCAGCCATTGATGGGTTAAGTGACATAGTCCTTTGAGGCAGGCATGGGATGCTTACGGGTTGGGAATTTGTTTGAAAACCCCCTGGGATAAGACTGGGTTAGGGTAGAGCCTCAAAGGCATCAAAATAAGTCTGAACCTTTTCTCTGGCCCTGGATACCCCAGACCTTTATGACTATCTCCGGGGTTGTTGATGGCGTCTTCTTGCCCAGACACCCCTATGAGCTGCTGGCCTCTGCTGACTTCCAGCCGGTCCCCAGCATCATTGGTGTCAACAACGATGAGTATGGCTGGATCCTCCCCAAGGTGAGCCCAGACTGAGTTCCCCCGGAGCCTGATTCACAGTCAGGCCTCATAGTGTCAGAGCTTCCAGCCTTCCACCCCTAACCTGAGACTCACTGCTTAATCCACAGTTGTTCTCTTCCAGAGACACTAGGAATGAAATCCACAGAGAGGCCATGGAGGCTCTAATACATCAGACATCTGAGCAATGGGTGAGGCCCTGGGGCTACCTCCTGCAAACCCTGCGCGGACTCCCAGAACTGATACACAGCTGACAGTGTGTGCCTGGGAATGGGCTGGCCCCAATACTGCTCTATTGTCCCATTCCTTGTCTTTATTCTGGACCTTCTTCAGCTGCCTCTCTCCCTGGTAGCAAGCGGCCCTGACTGTACCCTTATCCCTCGGGCCAGATGCTGCCTCCAAGGATAGGGGAACAGTTGGTGGACGAGTACCTGGGTGACAATGAGGACCCAAAGACCCTCATGGCTCAGTTCCAGGAGATGATGGCTGATGCCCTCTACGTGATGCCAGCGCTCCATGTCGCCCATTTTCAGCGTGAGTTCACCCATGACTAAGGCCTCACTGGCCAGGGTTCTGCCCACACTTTTGGGTCTGAGGTGTGCCCTGTCCAGGCTCCTAGCCACAGATGGCTGGGTTCCTTGGCACCAGGTAGACATGTCCTTTGTCTCAGTTCACTCTTCTGCTAGTTTAGGAGATGGACATCTCAACCAGTGGACAGGAAAAGAGACAGGGTAGGAGCAGGACTGAGTTATCTCCACTGTGTCAATACCTCCCAGCTGCTAAGTGCATGACCAAGACCTAACCCAGGCCCTTACCACTGCCATTCTCACCTGGGCTCCACCAGCACTTCCCAGGTCACACCAGTGGGTTCTCTCTGCTGTCCTCTTGGGTAGTGTGGGAAGCTTGTGGAAGATACCTCCACCTGTCACCCTGTGCACTTGCCAACCAGGTTCCCACGCCCCTGTCTACTTCTACGAGTTCCAGCATTCACCCAGTTTCATGAAGGACTTCCGGCCATCACACGTGAGGGCCGACCATGGCGATGAAGTTGCCTTTCTCTTCAGATCCACTTTCCTTGGGACAAAAGGTGAGGCTTCCTCCTTCCCCAGCATGAGGATGCAGCACTTGGCTCTTCTGAGGGTGCACTGTGCCCAATGCTTGGATGACAGAGGCTCAGATGGGATCTCATAGCTCCCAGGGCTGAGCCAGGACTGCGCTGTGGGTGCTCCTCTGCCTGGCCACTGTGTGAGGATCTGTCCATTAGAAGGCTGAAATCTACTGGGCCAGTAAGAGGTCAGTGGCAGGTGAACCTGACACCGGGTTTAGATAGGAAAAGGAAAAACCAGGAATGTGTACTCAGGAGAAAGCAAGCTTCAAGCTGGAAACCAAGTGTGAAGCCCCATTGAGCTGATGCGTGTGGTCGTGGTGGGCAGTGGGCCTAGGCTGGTGAGTGTGGTCATGGTGGGGTTATGGGCCTGGGCTGGCAAGTGTGATCACGGTGGGATAGCGGGCCTGCATCTGCCTGAGCTGACCCTGTGTCCTTCACCCACTGCAGTGACTCTCACTGAGGAGGAGGAGCTGCTGAGCAGGAGGATGATGAAGTACTGGGCCAACTTTGCTCGCACCGGGTGAGACACTCCACTCTACCTCCATTTCCCCAAGGCGAGGGGAACCTAGCCTGTGAAGACTTTAGCAGCAGCAAAGTGTCCTTAGTCATGTGACAGTGCCCTCCCCAGTGGCATGATCCACTGGCACACAGAGGGTTCCTGGGGACCACAGGCACTCTCCCCATCTATCCCCACCCTGCATTCTGGTTTTGGCTAAGAGCTGTTATTCTCAGTGTCTTCCCTTGGGAGAGAGGGACACCACAAACCTGGTTGGCAGGTCCTGATTTGGAGTTGACATCAGAGGGAGGTTGCAGCTCTCTTGTACCTGCAAACCATCCCTCACCCCTCTTGACCTGCATGGTAAGCTCAGCTGTTCTTAGGGCACTCAGGTCTCACCATTAAGGCCTCAGAGGTCCCATGATCCCTCTTTCCTGACCTCTCATATACAGGAACCCCAATGGCGAGGGCCTGCCGCACTGGCCCGTCATGGATCAAGAGGAGCAGTACCTACAGCTGAGCACACAGCCTGCAGTGGGCCAATCCCTGAAGGGCCACAGGCACCGGTTCTGGGCCCAGACCCTGCCCAAGAAGTTGCAAGAGCTGATGTGGGCTGAGCAGAAGCGCACAGAGCTGTAGCTGCCTGTGTCTAGATGAGGGAACCCTGATCCCAGCCATAGCTGTCACTCACCTGCCCAGCCTGCTCCCAGCAAACCCTTGTGAAGGACCTGTTGCTGGGCTCCCTGCCCAGCCTGCTCTGAGTGTCCTGTGCTAAATGCACTCACCACCCCCCCATGAAACTGTGCCCATCAGTGGCTACAGATGCCCACCTTCCTCATCACCCACTGATACTGGGCCCCTTCTGCCTGCCTCACCTCCTCCTCACTCCACTCTGTTTCTTCCATCTCTTAGCCCCAAGCCCTGGGAAATAGTTGGTAGCTTATTTGGGGGTTGTTGTTTAACCCTGAGTGTCAGAAGCCTTGCACCTGCTCCCAGCATACTGAGTGAACTCATGTCTTTAAGTTGCCTTTAGGGAAGCTGAGCATTGGAAGCTGCCGTGTCCTGGTGCCCTCAGGCTGCCATGAGTGGCTCCTCCTTTTCCCTCTGTGTTGCCACAAATAAAGGCTCCCATTCCTTACTGCTGAGAAATACTCATTTGGGTAACCATGCCACACACTCATGCACCTGACATTTTGTAGGGCTCAGATATCAGAACATTCAGTACACTCACTGCAGATATACCTTTTACTGGTTTTATGTTCATCTTTTTAGATTGATACCCAGAAGCAGGAATTATTCATATTATGGTATTTTTAATTTCACTCTTTAAGAAACTTTGTGTCTTGATTTGAAGATCAGTTTTATATATACAGACAGAGAATCTTTCAGCCATAGGTTCACTCCCGAGTTAACTTCATCAGCTATACATGGGCCCAACAAAGCCAGGAGCTTCATCCAGTTTCCCCTTGGGTACCAAGGTTCAAAATACTTGGACTATCTCATGTTGCTTTTCTCTGAAGATGGATTTGAAGGTGAACTTCAAGGACAGGACCAACACCTATCAGAAGTCTATGTTACAGCCAGTGTTTTGCCCACTACACCACAATGCTGGCCCCAAATTCAGCTTTGGAGGAACTTTCATAGAGTTTCCCATGAGGTCTCTACCTTATCACATTCCATTTCAGTTTAGAAGTGTCCTCTTTTCTCCATATCCCTGCCAGTATTGACAAGTTTTTTCTTTTATCAGAATAGCTGCATTAATTAGTGATATTGAGTACATTTAAATAAATTTGTTGGGGACCAGTGCTGAGGCATAAAGTCCTGTAGGGGCACTGGTTCTATTCCTGGCTGTCCCTCTTGTCCCCTTCATATTCTTATTCATGAGGAAAGGGTGGGGCCTCAGTTGAATAAACAAGCAGCCAGGGACCTGCACTTGTGGGACGCTTGCTGGGGGTTTGTACAACTCTCTACATTGAGCTACACTTCTCCTGGACCTCAAAAGCTCTCCTTCCTGACCTTGATGAGGCACATGTGCATCTGGGCATGGCAGGTTAGACAGACTGACTGGGGAAGGGATGGACTCACAGGGCAGGGCTCCCAGTTCAGCTTTGTCTGTTGAGCTCCACTAATTGGCATGATCAGTAGGCTTCTTTGTCAAGGGGAGAAAAGAACTGATGTCAGAGTGAGGTGGGGACACGGGAAACAATGGGTTCCACCAGCACCAGGGCAGGGAAGGGCAAGGAGGATTAGGGAGGGGAGGGCGGAGGCTCTCAGGGAAAGTGTTTGAGAACCCAAGGAGCACCTGTGTGGAACCTGGAGCTTTCAGAAGTGGAAAAGTCGCACCTCCCAGCCTTAGCTAAGAGGCCTCCATGAAACCCAGCAGAAAACCCAGGGCACAGTTCTTTGTGGGGATTTTAACCTCATGCCTCCTCGTTGAAGGCCTTCTGTGTTTTCTAATCACAGCCCATGGCTGCTTGTAGTCTACCTCAACACTGAAGTTGTCTATGACTCTGGGATTGGAGAGGGTCCTGATGTGCTGCTGAACTCAGCCCTGCTCTCATGTGTGATCCCCTTGCCCCGCCCTGGCAGCAACCTCGCCTGCTCCCATCCAGGCTGATGTCTATCCTGTGCTACTCCCTTCTCCTCCTGTGGAACTCCTGGGGCAGCTTCCTGGTCTCACGAGGGCGTCACACATGTGCATATGCCTTAGAACATGGGATCACACCAGCTGGACATCAGCTGGACATCGTGGCCTGTGAATTGTCCCGGGCCAGGGTGTGGCTCCCTTAGGTGGCCACAAGGACCTATGTAGAGTTAGTGCCTCAGTAGGTGGAGGGCTGGCGCCTGGAAGGCAATGGGAACTGGAGGCGGTGAAAGCGAGGTGCTTGTGTGTCCAGGGTGAGGGAGGCAAGAAGTGAGCCCCAGCAGGAGGTTCTGAGTGGAGCTGTCCAGGGTCTGTCTTGTGACAGCTGCAAGGACAGGATTTCACACCACTTCTTCCTGTGCTTCTGCTGGGCTAATGCGGCTGGTCAAAGGATAGTATTGTACCTGCCTTTCCGTCCCCCACCTCTCATCTGGTGATGCCTTGCCAGGTAACTGGATCTGGGAACTGCAGAAGCCAATCCTAGGGTCCTTCTGAGATGCCAGGAGCGCCTGTCACCCCAGGCACTGAGCAGCAGGTGTTGGCAGATCCACCCTCTAGAGTGCAGGTGTTGATGCCTTACATGCCTGGCCTTGTTATCAAAAGCTTAGGCCATGCATGTCAGGCTCCTGGGTGTGTTCTTGATCCTTTATGTACTCATCAGAGGGCCCAGGACTGGAGCCAGCCTGTTAGAGCACCAGGTTAAATCATAACTTGGAACACTGTTCCCCACATGGGTGCACATTCCAGGTCAGCCTGCTCTGCTTCCAATCCTTCTCTCTCTGCTAATGCACCTGGGAAAGCAGCAGAAGATGGCCCCAATGCATGGGCTCAGGCACCCATGGGGGAGACATAGATGGAGTTCCAAGCTCCTGGCTTAGGATTGGCCCAGCCTTGGCTACTGGGGCTGTTTGGAGAGGAACCAGCAGACAACTCCATCTCTCCCTCTCTCTGAAGCACCACCGTGCTGACTGCAGATGCTGCCATCCTGGGTACCAGGAGCACCTGTGTAGAAGCTGTCCTTGTTCTCCATGTGATCTCATCCAGCTCCAGCTCACCTATTTCTAACAAGCGTGTAATATTGTTTCACTTCCTATTGCACCCTATATTTAGGGTTAGCACCTGTCCACAGAGGCCATTTTTTCTGCCTGCTTTTAGTCAGCCCAGTGGGTTGACTTGCTGGATGCTAAACCTCCCACATGTGTCACAGGGATTCTAGCACTGAGCCGTCACCATCTCCCACCACATCCTGCATCCTCCTAGAGTGTAAAATCCCAGAGCAGAGCTGTAACTTGGACACAGGCACTGTGTTAGGGGACACTGGCTGCCCAACCGGCACCTTCACTGCAGGGTGCATCTGCACTGTGCTTTCAGTTCTGGAGTGGCTCATATCTAGGATTACAACTGCTGTTCTTATGATAACAACACCTGTAATGACTCCAAGAATTGTACAGTTGGGTTCCAGAACAGTTAGACCATATTCCCTTGCCACCTGCACTGTACAAAGCCTCCAATTTTCTCACATTCTACCTACATTGTTGATGACCTGGCTATGTTTGTTGTCATTGTTATTATGTTTAGAGTCTCTTTCGCTCTTCATGCCACCTCCTGCCTTTGTCTCTCTTTTCGTTTTCTTATACTGTGCTGTTTATTGAAGAATCCATTGGACTTCTGGTTTTCTCTGGGGAGGATGGCACCTGGTGGGTTCTGCTGATGCTGCCCTTGGCGGTATCTACGAATCATTGCTCTGCTCCAGTGTGCTCTGTGCATTTGTAACTATTCTAGAGCTTCCTCAGGTTCTTGTTTTTGGTTTCAGCTTCCATTGTTGGTAAGGCTGCTACACAGTGTGTGTACTCTCAATAAGAAATATGTGATATTGGTTGTATTTCTTCATGTGACAAAATATGTCCTGGGGAGGAGACTGCACCAGCAGTGTTGAGGGCATAGGTGATACAGCGTCTCCCTGATTGTGCCTCTTTGAGCAAGGGACAGTTTCTGGACCAGATATCTGACCCAGAAGATCCAGAGGCTAATGGGAGCTGAGCCCGAGCATGCAGAATTGTAACCACCACATCAGACATGTCAGACCCACGACCCAGTGCTCACTCATACCCACTGAAGAGTTGTTGACTGTATCTTTTATTCAAATGGCCATCCATTCAACAGATGTGTGCTGGGGTGCTTACTACCCTGTGAACATAATTACCACGTCCCAAGGTCAAAGCTGAACAATGAACACTTTTGTTAGCCCCTCTGAATTCTTGTCAGAGAGCTGTTTTAAGATCTAATTATACATTCAACATTAGGTACCCTCCACAGTCTAGAACACTAGAACCATCACATCTATATGTATTTTTGCAACCATTATCCAACCACTATGTGATTGTCCCCTCTTACTTTTTTACTCTTTACTAACCACTATTATTCTCTCTACTTCTATGGCATCAATTTGGATAATTTCTAAAAGTGAGTGCAGGCCTAGCACTGTGGCATAGTGAGTTAAGCCAGTGTTTGTGAAACCAGTATCCCATGGCGCGTACCAGTTTAAGCCTTGGCTGCTCCACCTCTAATCCAGATTCCTGCTAATGCACCCAGGAAAGTAGCAAATGTCGGCCAAAGAGCTTGGGCCCCTGCATTCATGTGGGGGTCCTGACTTTGAACTGGCACAGCCATGCCTGTTGTAGCCACTCTGGGGTACATCAGCACATGGGAGATTTCTCTCTCTCTTTCTCTCTCTCTGTAACTCTGCCTTTCAAATAAATAAAAAAAAATCTTATACAAATATGTAAAATCAGCATGACTGTGTTGTTTTTCCGTCTATGGCTGACTTCTTTCACTCGACATGAAATCTTGCATGTAACCACAATGTTACAATGAGAGAATTTCATCTTGATGAGTGACTAACACTCCGTGGTGTGTCTATGCCAGAACCCCTTCCATATTCATCGCTCAGGGAGCTTGCCTACAGTCGGTGGTTCCAGGATAAACACTGCAGAGCAGGTTTCTCCCTGACGTCCTCTTTACACTTCCCTTGGATGCTGCCCAGTACCAGGAGTGTGGATCACATGGTAGATGTAGATCTATTACTTACGGGTTGAGCTACCAGCTCCTGGCCTTGCCCTGGCACAGGCCTAACCTCTGCAGTCATCTGGGGACTCTACTTCTCAGATATCCAAATAAAGAAATGATGAAATATGTTAAAAAGAGGAGACATGACCAGGGTTGGTAGGGGTATGAATTAGCAGGAACAAGCAAACTGAGTCCTGAGCCAGGGAGGAGCTCAGAGCACTCAGGGACAATCACTCCTCCCACAGATCATCCCATTCCCTATCTCTGGGGATTCTCACACCTCTGCTGAGAAGGCCTCCTGGCTTTCCAAATCCAACCCTTTGCTCCCTCCTCTCTGTGAGGACAGTGAGCTCAGTGGCTCCAGGACTGATGGGAGGGTCTCACAGAGCAAGCAGTGACAGGGACAGTGTGGAGGCCATGTCCACATTTGCTGGCTTTTGGATTTGCACCTGAGTTCTGCTGGGTCGGTCAGTTCCTCTTAAACCCCAAACCCCGCCCCATGATAGTCACCCTGCCCATTCCCTGCCCAGGCCAAACTTCAGGTTGGGAGTTGTCCTGTTCTGTCCCCAGAGCACACAGTCCAGCACACGGTGGTGACACACACACAGACCTGCCTGGAACCATGGGACCCTACCAGCTGTACACCTGGCTTGGCATTGTTCCCTGTGGCCTCCTGCTGCTCCTCACCCTGGCCCAGGGTAAGGCTCTGTGGGTCTCCACAGGGACCCGGGTCAGATTGGCAGTTCCAGCTAGAGAGCATGTGGGCTGGTGGGGGGCAAAAGGTGGGGGTGGATGGAAATGAGACTGTCTTCTTGTGCCTCTGTGTGCCCAGAGGCTGAGAGAGGATCATGGCTTCCAGGGACCTGAGCCAGTGAGAAGGGCGAGGAACAGCAAGAGACTCGGGGAGGGGGGGGGGCAGCTTATGAAGGAGGGGCTGGGGGTGTTTCCTACTGCCTGTGTTTGTGGCTGACCTGAGTGCTGCCTCGAAGTGCTGCCTGCAGATGCTGTGAACACGCAGTTAGGGCTCCTCCCACTGCGGGTTGACTCTCAGTTGGCTGCTCTTGGCCAGAGACTCCCAGCCATCTCTGAGAGACCCTGGCTAAGGTCACTGGTCCTGGGAGCTCAGGGATCATTGGACTCCCTCTGGTCTGAGGGGCCACAGTGTTTTCCAGCCCATGCACCTTACGTAGGTGTAAAGGCTCTTTTGTTTGTTTATTTATTTATTTATTTATTTATTTATTTAGGCACATTTAGAAAAACAGGGGAGGAGATCTTGCAGTCTGCGGTTCACTCCTTAAATCACCGAAGGGAGGGGGCCAAGACTATCTGGAGCCAAGAGCCGCCTCCCAGGTGTGTTTAGGGTTCCAAGAACTTGGGCCACCAGATGCTCTTTTCTCAGGCACATCAGCGTCAAGCTTGATGACAAGAGTGGCAGCTGGAGAGGATGGCATGACAGGGAGAAGCTTAGCCTACAACACCATGCTCCTAGCCCTCCATTGGCTTGTGTTCGGGGCAAAGTTGGCAGTGCCCTCTGCCTGCCATTACTCTTGAGTCTTTTATCAGAAGTTCATACTGGTGCCCACCAGGCCTGCCTGTGTTTTGACTCTTGGTGCTCTGGGTCTAAAGGCCTCCTCCACCACCCTTTCTCAATCTAATCTGCCGAAGGAGATCCACACTCACCCTGCCCCCTGCCTCACCTGTCCTGATCCTCTTTGCTGAGACTCTACCCTTACCTGCCCTTACTGCCACTCTCCAAGGTGGTCCCAGACCTTTCTGGATGAAGAACTACCTTCCAGATGCTCTGTTAGTCATTGATGTATCCATTTCTTTCAGGATTTACTTACCTGAAAGACAGATCCATGGAAGTAGGGAGACGTAGAGAGGGAGAAGAAGATCTTCCAAGGGCTGGTTCACTCCCCAAAGAGCCGTGGCAGGTGGAGATGGGCCATGTGGAAACCAGGAATCAGGAACACCACACAAGTGACATGGGCCCAAGCACTCAGGCTGTCCTCTGCTGCCTTCCCAGGTGCATGGGCAGGGAGCTGGATCAGAAGCAGAGAGCTGGGACTCCCATGGGTGCTCTGATGTGAGATGCTGGTGTCACAAGCCACAATTAACACACTGGGCCACAACAGTATTTCATGTTGATTCTATGTTCAGAAATAATAGAGCTTGTCTCTGGATGTGGGCACAGAGTTTCCTAATTTTATAAGAAAGCCCAAGTGCTCCTCATAGGATCCCATTTCCACTCCCCTGGAAACAATGCAAAATCACTTTCTTGGCCCTATTATGATGAGCATGTAAATATTTTTCTATTCCTGGAAATTCTTCTTCTTCCAGGAACAAATGGAGGGGGCCTGGCTAAAGTCCTTGCCTTGCATGCGCCTGGATCCCATATAGGTGCTGGTTCGTATCACAGTGGCCCTGCTTCCCATCCAGTTCCCTACTTGTGGTCTGAGAAAGCAGTAAAAAACGGCCCAAGCCTTGGCATCCTGCACGCACATGTGAGACCAGGAAAGCTCTCCAGGCTCTGGTTTCAGCTCAGCTCAGCTCAGCTCCAGCCGCTGCTGCCACTTGGGGAGTGAATCAGTGGATGAAAGATCTTCCTCGCTCTTTCTCCTTCTCTGTGTATATCTGACTTTCCAATTAAAAAAAAAAAACAAAAAATAAATTAATAAATCCTTAAAAAAAGAAGGAACGGAGAGATCAGTGTTAAAGTGCAGAAGGTTAAGCTGCCCTTGTGGAGCCAGCATTCCATCTGAGAGCATGAGTACTGGCTGCTGCATTTCCTATACAGCTCACTGTTAACACATACATGAAAGCAGCAGAAAATGGTCCCAGTGCTTGGGCCCCTAACACCCACGTGGGACACCCAGATGGAGTTTAAGCTTCCTGGCTTTAGCCTGGCTAGCCACAGCTGTTGTGGTCCTTTGCGGGGCGGGGGGAACCAACAGATGGAAGTTACTCTTTCATCATTTTCGCATTCTCCTGTGTACGTTGTGTCCTCCACTCTGGAATTCTAACTATCTCACAGATAAATCTTCAAAAATAAGAAAGAACAATTGATCACTCAAGACAAGCACACCACCTTGTATAACAATGAAATGATGCAATGTGTATGTGTGTGTGCGCGCGCACAGATGAAAAGAAAAATCTAGGACCAAATCTGCATTTTCACAGCTCAGGTAGAAAAAAAAAATCCCAAAACATTACCTAAAGCTTCTGAGCTCCAGCTTCTGCATCTGTGTATGTATTACAGCCCCTTTCCTGCACCAGAGTGAAAGGGAATGAGAAGAAAAAACTCTTATCTCCTTTGCAAAGCCACACAAATAATACAGTCACTAATTTTGCAAAAGTTTAGGTGTCTACGACATAGCCTGCCACTAGGGTGGACATCCAGCAGTCTCTACATTTGTTCCAGAAAGCTGAGGATGCTCAACTGCTTTGTGCAAGGTGGCATCATATTGGCCCAGATGCCTGACAATGGCAATGCAATGGGAAAAATTGGTACACTGGTGTAGGGAATAGGACCAGAAAGCAGTCTGTGAACACGGAGTACAAACATAGCATATTGTCCTAACTTTCTGTTTTGAGAGTTCACTCTCATTGCTGAAGCCACAGACAGGGAGTGATTGAAAACCGTGAGTGGGAAAAGCTGTCCTGTACAGTGGCCTCCCATCCCACACATGCTAGGGTTCCCTCCCCAGGGACCATTCTGGTTCACAGGACCTCACACACAGTGTCCACTGCTCCTATGTCCAGGACTTCCTTTGGTATTCACAGAGGTGTCCACCTCAGTTCTCCTTCCCACTCATTTCAACCCTGGCCCTGGGTGCAGAAGTCTACATGGGCTTATGGTCACTAGGATGGGTCTTTCTGATCATTTCATTAGGATGGAAACAAGAAGGACCAGCCAGAAATCTATAAAGTGAGTGTATAAGCCCAGGTCCTGGACAAGGTTAGGCTAAAGAAACAAAGAGGCAGGCTCCTGGCAAAGCAGCTCACAGGCAGCTCTACCTGATTGTATATCTCTGCCCAGAGGCCAGAACTCTGACAGTCCCATTAGGACCACACACTCTGGGCAAGTGCGGGGGAGCCTGGTCCACGTGGAAGGCACCAACGTAGGTGTTCACACCTTCCTGGGCATTCCCTTTGCCAAGCCACCTCTGGGGCCACTGCGCTTTGCACCTCCTGAACCTGCCGAAGCTTGGAGTGGAGTGAGGGATGGTACCTCCCATCCAGCCATGTAAGCTCTTCCAGGGTACTGGAAGTTTCAGGTCTGGGGTGGGTATGAAGCATCTGAGTGCTGGGTCAAGCCTGACTGCCCTTTCATCCACAGCTCACAGCTGACAGCCCTACTGTGCCGTGGGCTCCCACAGCAACACTTCCAGTGGGCTTGCCAGGCTCCTGCCAGACTCTTGGCTCAGCTCTTGGGACTCTGAGGCTTCGGTATATGATGGCTCCACCCTCGCAGCCTTTGAGGACGTGGTGGTGGTCACCATCCAGTACCGCCTCGGTGTCCTGGGATTCTTCAGGTGAGCCTGGGTCTGGGCTGGGTGCTGAGGGAGGAGTAGCCCTGACACAGCCCTGCCATCCCTGTCCCTGACACTTCTCCCAGCACTGGAGACCAGCATGCCAGTGGCAACTGGGGCTACCTGGACCAAGTGGCTGCACTGCGCTGGGTGCAGCAGAACATCGCCTACTTTGGAGGCAACCCTGACCGGGTCACCATATTTGGTGAGTCCGCGGGAGGCACTAGTGTGTCCTCACATGTGCTGTCACCCATGTCGCAAGGACTCTTCCATGGAGCCATCATGGAGAGTGGGGTGGCTGTGCTGCCTGGCCTCATCTCCAGATCATCTGAGATGGTTTCCATGGTGAGTGTTCTGACTGGCCCAGCTTTGACCCATAGCTTCCATTTTCTGTCTCAAGGCTTCTCCTACTATCTGTTGAGTGGGCACATGTGGGCCATCAGGTGCCTTGGCACTGCACACCTCAAGGATGGCTAAGGGGATCAGAAGTCATAATCTTAATAATTATACCTCCGTAGACTCTGACA
This sequence comes from Ochotona princeps, assembly GCF_030435755.1. Taxonomy (NCBI): domain Eukaryota; kingdom Metazoa; phylum Chordata; class Mammalia; order Lagomorpha; family Ochotonidae; genus Ochotona; species Ochotona princeps. The sequence continues at coordinate 15,184,596 of NC_080847.1, read as the reverse complement.
CAATCTGGGTCCTGCAAAACTGCCCTTGTGAGGGCTAACTTGTCTGCACCCAGCTAAGCAGGTGCAGCTCACTGAGGCCAAGACTCTCCAAGTCAGAGAGAAAGGACTAGTGTGCATCCAGGCCACAGCCATTGGTCCACAAGACTCTGCTCCTGCCTCCTGCTGGGTCTCAGACACCCTACTTTTTCTCCATATGGAGATCCAGCACCCATGTATTCCCTTCCCAGGTAGTGGCCAACCTATCTGGCTGTGGCCAGGTGGACTCTGAGACCCTGGTGGGTTGCTTGCGGGCCAAGAGTGAAGAGGAGATGCTGGCAGTAACCAAGGTAGGACCCAATTCACTGGGTCAAATGGGTAATCAGCTCTGATGCCATTCAAAGTTCCTGGGCTGCCAACTCATGTCCATGCTTTCTTGTCTTCCCTGCCCTCAATTGTCAGGCATGCCCAGTTGTGTAAGCCAGGGATTGGATCCCACATGGTGGGACCTGAACTTGCTCAGGTTAGCTAGGAGAGGAGAAACGGATCAAACAACATCTGGCCCACAAACTTTCTCCTTGTTTCCGGATACCCTAGCCCTTTAAGATCATCTCTGCAGTGGTGGATGGCATCTTCCTGCCCAGATACCCCTATGAGCTGTTGGCCTCTGCTGACTTCCAACCTGTCCCCAGCATCATTGGTGCCACCAATGATGAGTATGGCTGGATCCTCCCCAAGGTGAGGCCAGGTGAGGTCCTCTGGAGTTCATTTTGCAGTTAGGCCTCAGCGTGTCAGAGCTCCAGACCAACTACCACCCATCCAAGGTCCTCTGTTCACCCACTAGTTCTTCACTGCCAGAGACCCCTCGGATGAAATCGACAGAATAGCCATGGAGACACTAATACATCAGTCATCTGAGCAGTGGGTGAGGTTCCAAAGGTCCTGCCCAACAGCTCTGTAACCCAACAGCTCATGGTCCCATGGATCTCAAAGAACAGAGGCACACTGCCTTTGTGTGTGTTTGGAGATGGGGTGGCCCCAATCCTGGTTTGTCATTCCCTGTCTTTATCAGGGACCTTTCTCAGTTGCTTCTCTCCCTGGCAGCAAGCTGTTCTGACTGTACCCTTATTCCTCGGGCTAGATGCTGCCTGCAGGCATAAGGGAGCAGCTGGTGGACCAGTATCTAGGGGACAATGAGAATCCCAAGACCCTCATGGCTCATTTCCAGGAGATGATGGCCAATGCCCTCTTCGTGATGCCTGCACTCCATGTAGCACGTTTACAACGTGAGTTCATCTGCGGCTAAGGCCTCACTGGGCAGGGTTCTGCCCACAGCATTGGATCTCTGGGGAGGATTGTACTGTTCAGGCTTTTATCCACATATAGCTGGGTGCCTCAGCACCAGGTAGACATGTACGTATGTAGACAGGTAGACATGTCTACCAGATGGCAGATAGACATGTCCTTTGTCTCAGTTCACTCTCCTGCTAGTTCAGGAGATGGACATCTCCACCAAGTGACGGATGAGAAAAATCTGGGAAAGAGAATGGGGAAGCAGGGGTGAGGCAGCTACACAGTATAAAAACCTCTCAGCTACAAAGTCCAAGGCCAAGACCCATCCCAGGCCCTTGCTACTGCTCTTCTCCCCGGAACTCCATCAGCACTGTCCTGCCCAGACCAAGTGGGCATTGCTTTGTTGTCTTCTCAGGAATAAGGGAAACCTTTGGAAGGGGCCTTCAAACGTTGCCATGTGCACCTGTCACCCAGGTTCCCATGCCCCTGTCTACTTCTGTGAGTTCCAACATTCACCCAGCTTCATGAAGGACTTCCGGCCACCCCATGTGAGGGCAGACCATGGTGATGAAGTTGCCTTTCTCTTCAGATCCGTTTTTTTCGGGACAAAAGATGAGGCTTCCTCCTTCCCCAGCATGGGGATGCAGCACTTGGCAGTCCTGAGGGGGTATTGTACAAACTACACTGGTGACAGGGCTGGGGCTCAGATGCGATCAAGCACCCCAAGTCTCATGGCTCCCAGGGTTGAGCCAGGACTACACTGTGAGTGCTCCAGACCTGGATCCCTGCTCCTCTGCCTGGCCTTGTGATGAGTGTCTGTCCTTGCTGCAGAGTTGTCTCCCAAGATCAAGAGGGTGCATTACACTGGGCCAGTAAGAGACCAATGGCAGATGAGCTTGAGACCAAGTTTAGATATGGAGTTTAGCAAAGGGAAAGCCGATCAAGCTCCATTTTGTGGCAAGTGTGGTCAAGGTGGAGCAACAGGCCTGGGCTGGTGAATGTGGTCAGGAATAGGCAGTGGGCCTGCACCTGCCTGAGCTGACCCTGTGTCCTTCCCCACTGCAGTGACTCTCACTGAGGAGGAGGAGCTGCTGAACAGGAGGATGATGAAGTACTGGGCCAACTTTGCTCGTACTGGGTGAGACACCCCACCCTATCCTTATGTCCCCCAGGGCCCTGAGACTCTCGTCTGTGGAGACCACAGCAGCCCAGTGTCCTTAGTCATGTGACAGTGTCTTGCCCAGCTACAGGGCCCACTGGACACAGGGTTCCTGGGAACTACAGATACTCTCCCCACCTGCCCTATGATCTGGACGTGGCCATCAGCTATCACCCTCAGAGGCTCCACAGTGGAGTGTGAGACACCATAACCTGGGTTGGCAGGTCCCCATGTGGAGCTGACACCAGGGGAGGAAGCAGCTCTCCTGCACCTGCAACTCATCCCCCACCACTCCCCTGGTGCCCAGCCCCAGGGAGGCTGCTCAGAGTCCTCACAGTCCCACCTTCCTGACCTCTCTTCTGCAGGAACCCCAATGGCGAAGGCCTGCCACACTGGCCCATGTTGGACCAGGAGGAGCAGTACCTGCAGCTGAACACACAGCCTGTTGTGGGCCGGGCCCTGAAGGCCCACAGGCACCGGTTCTGGATGCAGACTCTGCCCGAGAAGGTGCAGGAGCTGATGGGGGCTGAGCAGAAGCACGTGGAGCTGTAGTTGCCCATGTCTAGATGAGGGACCTGACCCCACCCACCCACCCATCACTTGTCTGCCCTCATCCAGTTGGCACACGCTTGTGAAGGACCTGCTGCCCAGGGCTCCTTGCTCAGCCTGAGCTTGTGCCCTGAATCAGATGTACTCAACACTGCCTCCATGACGCTGTGCCTATCAATGCCTGCAATAGCCCACCTTCCCCATTTCCCAGGGGCCCATGGCTCCTTCTGCCTCCATATGTCCTCCTCCCCCTCTTCCTCCTACCTCCCATCCACAAACCCTCCCCACTCTTGGGAGCTGCTTAGGGGTTGATGCCCAATCCTGAGGAAGCCCTGCTTTTCCTCCCAGCACACCCTGCAAACTCATGTCTGTAAGCAGCCCATGGGTGATTTGTCTACCCGAGCTGCCATGTCCTGGTGCCCTTAGGCACCCATGAATGGCCTCCTCCTGTTCCCTCCATGTTGCCACAAATAAAGTCTCCCATTCCTTCAGCTGAGAAAAGATCATCCAGGTAACCATGCCACAAACATTTATGACTGTCTCTCCCTCCCTCTCTCTGCAATTCTGCCTTTCAAAGAAAATAAATATGTATTTAAACACATACACATACATATATAAATAATATATTTGTTGGTCTTCTGTATATTGTGTTATTGAGAATATTAATTCATACTACTTGACAATCTGTTTGAGAGATAAAGCCAGGAAGAGAAAGACAAATAGAGGGAGCAAGAGCTCTCATCCTCTGAGTCACTTGCTATGTGTGCCCAGAGGCCTGGACACCAAAGCAGGAAGCCATGACTCCATGCAGTTCTCATACGTGGATAGCTGGGACCCGATTATTTGAACCATCTCCATTGCCTAGCAGGAAGCCAGGACTAGGAATGAGAGTGTGGGGTCAACAAAGGCTCTAGAATATCGGACAGAGTCATCTTCCTTGAATCTTAGCCCCCACCAAGGCCCACCATGATCTGTCCACTTCCTACATGACTTGTTGAATTGAGCCTGCTGTCTTCTGGATACTCTTCTCTGCCAGGTGCATAATCTGATTGTGTGTCCTCCTTCTGGCCCATTGTACCTGTGGAATGCTTGCTGGGGTTTGTACAGGGGCCTCCCTTCCAGCCAGCTGAAAACCGAGCCCAATTCTCCATTTGTGGGGATTTTAATCACTTGCCTCATTATTGTTGTCCAATCACAGCCCATGGCTGCTTGTTGTCTATCCTGACACTGCAGTTGGCCATGCCTTCAGGACTGACAGGAGGGTCATAGACAGCAGGGAGAGAGGAGAGGCAACCCTGGCTCTTGGCCCGCACTTACCTCAGTCTGCTTAGTTCAGTCATGCTCTCCTGAGAGCACCCTTTGCTCCGCCCCAAGGGCCACCCCGCCCACTCCCTGCCCGGGCTGAACTCTGGCCTGGGTGACAACCAGTTCCACCCTCAGAGCACCCAGGACAGCCTCTGGGCACACAACTGCAGCTCACACTCAGACCTGCTTCAGACCATGGGGCTGCACCGGCTGTGCGCGAGACTCAGCATCATGGCCTGCGGGCTCCTGCTTCTTCTAGTCCCCAGCCATGGTGAGGCTCCCACGGGCAGCCACAGCAACACGGGTGTGATGGGTGGTTAGAGCCCAAGTTAGCGGAAAGGCCTGCATCACGGAGGTGGTGGGAGCCATCAAGGGTTGAGGGTGTGGGGTTCTTGAACCCAGAGTGGGAGAAAGTGGTAGCTGTCCTAGACAGAGGCATGAGTGAAGCTAGTCAGGGTGAGCCTTGGGACAAGTGCAGGGGCTGGATTTGAGGCCACTTCCTTCCTGTGCTTGTGGCTGCCAGCCCAAGGGGATTATATTGAATCTGCTTCCCTGCTCCTGCCTGCCCCCATATCTCATCTAGTGGGTCCTTTTGTGGTAACTGGATCTGGGGACTATAGAAGACCGAGGTGCCAATCCTAGGTACCTTCTGAGACACTAGGGGCCACTGTCACCTTAGGCACTGAGCAATGGCGGTTGGCAGCATAGCCCTCTAGGGCGAAGGTGATGGCACCCTACATGCCTGGCCTTGTTATCAAAAGCTCAGACCATGCGTGCAAGGCTCTTGGGGTGTGTCTGTGATCCTTTATCTGCTCATTCAAAAGGCGCAGGACTGGAGCCAACCTTTGTAAGCAGCAAGTATTTCCTGGATAACCCAGAAGTCCAAAACCACCTTGCTGACATCTGCAGATGCTGCCATCCTGGGTACCAGCAGCACCTGTGTAGAAGCTGCCCGTGTCCTCCATGTGATCTCATTCAGCTCCAGCTCACCCATCACTAACAAGGCGTGAATGTTGTTTCACCTGCAATATGGAACCAGGGGGAAGTTAGCTTGCAGGCAGCCCATCCATGATCATACTTCTCTGCCCACAGGCCAGGACTCTGACAGTCCCATCAGGACCACACATTCTGGGCAGGTGCGGGGGAGCCTGGTCCATGTGGAAGGCACTGATGTGGGAGTCCACACCTTCCTGGGCATTCCCTTTGCCAAGCCACCTCTGGGACCACTGCGCTTTGCACCTCCTGAACCTGCTGAAGCTTGGAGTGGAGTGAGGGATGGCACCTCCCACCCTGCCATGTAAGCTCTTCCAGGTCCCAGGGAACCTCTGAACCCAGGGTAAGGGGAGGAATGGGGAGGGCCTGAGAGCTCTGAGTCAGTCACAGGTGTCCTGTCCTGATCAGCTCCCCAAGCCCCAGCCAGGTGGGTGTATGGGGGCGGGGAGTGGGTTCGCATGTGCATTTTCTCGTGAGCCTGCTGAGGCTCAGGAGGATGTGGAGGCATTTCGAGCTCCCAGCTCAGAATCCAGGCAGTCAACTCAGGGACACGAGAGAAAAGCCGACTCCAACATTCCACCAGGGGCGTGCTCTCCAAGTGAGCATCAGGTTGGCTCCGTAAAGCTTATAGGGATCAGTGATGTAAAAGTGGATTTTGTTTGTCTCTGAGCAGGGCATCAGCTGGGTCTCCCAGGGGACCAACTAGCCATGGACACCAAACCAACTGACAGGGAACTTGTCATATCTTTATAACTTGATAGGAAGGGAGTGATGAGGTTCCCTGAGAGTCTAGAATTAAGATGAGGCCTGTCCCACTTCCCTTCCTGGAAAAATGGCATCTACATGCTCGGGCTGCTCCCCTGTTCCTGGATGAAGTGGTACTGGGATATTGCAGTGAATATGATCACATGAAGAAGCCCCGGACTGACTATTGTCATGGCAACCACCAGGTGTCTACAGGATGTGGCTGTAATGAGTGCGTTGATGGAGAATCTCTTTGACATACGCTTGCCTCCCTCCCCCACGTCTGAGGACTGCCTATACCTCAATGTTTACACACCTGCCCATGCCCGTGAGGGCTCCAACCTGCCTGTGAGTGACAAACTGAAGTCATTGGGTGGGTGGGAAGATGGAAAGAAGGAGAGAAGGAAAGGACATGAGCTTTGGCAAGAAAATTAGAAATGTCAAGGTTAGCCCAGACCTCACTTGACTGTGGCCTCTCAGTGTCAGGTCCAAGCAATGTTTCTTTCATTCAGTGGGAAGCTGACCCTTGAGCATGGCCCTGTGATGGACCCAGGACTAACCTAACAAGTTGTGGCCAGTAGAGTCACTTGGGTGCCCAAGTGCTATGCTACGGGTCACCCCACTCCTTTGGCTGTGAACTGTTTATGCTGAAGACAATGATGGATTACTACCCAAGTACAATAACCAGGAAGGCATGCTTTTTCTGCCCTGGAAGTAAAGAAACAAGAGTTTAGCAGTTGGGGAGGGGACCCCAAAGTGTGAATGGCCTGGTGCTTCTGAGAGAATTGAATCCAGGTCCACAGTCTGCTGGAGTTGGAGTTCTTTCTGCATGAGCAGGTGCACAGAATCAAGCAGTGGCTTATCTTGGTGAGATTGGGCTTGGAGGACCCTCCTGGCATTGAACCTGATGTCTCCAGGTCATGGTGTGGATCCACGGCGGTGCTCTGGCTGTAGGCATGGCTTCCATGTACGATGGCTCTGCCCTGGCAGCCTTTGAGGACGTGGTGGTGGTCACCATCCAGTACCGCCTCGGTGTCCTGGGATTCTTCAGGTGAGCCTGGGCCTGGGCTGGGTGCTGAGGGAGGAGTAGCCCTGACACAGCCCTGCCATCCCTGTCCCTGACACTTCTCCCAGCACTGGAGACCAGCATGCCAGTGGCAACTGGGGCTACCTGGACCAAGTGGCTGCACTGCGCTGGGTGCAGCAGAACATCGCCTACTTTGGAGGCAACCCTGACCGGGTCACCATATTTGGTGAGTCCGCAGGAGGCACTAGTGTGTCCTCACATGTGCTGTCACCCATGTCGCAAGGACTTTTCCACGGAGCCATCATGGAGAGTGGGGTGGCAGTGCTGCCTGGTCTCATCACCAGCTCATCTGAAATGGTCTCCATGGTAAGTGTCCCCCAAAGGCCCAGTCCAAACCTATAGCCATTGTCCTCTTTCTTGAGGCCTCTGCCAGTGTCTCTGTTGAGTGGGTACATGTGGACCATCAGGTGCCCTGGCATTGTCCACTCAGGGGATGGCTTAGGGGTTCAGGGGTCAGAATTCACATTCCTGTGCTTCAGTAGAGATTAAAGTGATTCTGTGTCCTGTTATGATGCTGTATTGGGGATCACTTGCTGGGCAGAGTCCTCCAAGCAGATGCGCAGACCGTTTTGGCTGAACGCCCCAAGTGTACTGTAGTCAGACCATTTCACACCTGCAATGATCCATACAGTGGACCTGAGACTGAGACACCCATAACTCCAGCCCAGACTTTGGGCCAACTCTTCACCCTGCCTGGGTTATTGATACGGTTCCTGTGTGGTCCCTTTCTAGCTGGTGGCCAATCTGTCTGCCTGTGATCCAGTGAACTCCAAGGGCTTTGTGGCCTGCCTACGGGACAAGAGTGAAGAGGAGATGCTGGCCATCACCAAGGTCAGGACAATCCACTACAGTCTGGAGGAGCATGGAGTCAAGGGTTCAGGTGCCCTTCCTGCTCTCTGAGTCAGCCATGTTGTCTCCACACCCAGCTGTCTTTGTAGTCCTGGGTAGGATATGGAGGCCAAGTCAGGCATGGCACCCCCTGTGGACACTACAGGCGTAAGCCAGAAGGTGTCAGAAGAGGCCAGGGATCTGACTGGTTCCCTGGCCTCACCTGCCTCCTCAGGCCTTCAGAATCATCCCAGGCGTGGTGGATGGCATCTTCCTGCCCAGGCACCCCCAGGAGCTGCTGGCCTCTGCTGACTTCCAACCTGTCCCCAGCATCATTGGTGTCAACAATGATGAATATGGCTGGCTCCTCCCCAGGGTGAGGCTGGGCTGAATGCGGTTAGGTGACTCAGGAGTTCATTGGTTGGTGGGGGAGGAATTTCAGGGACTCTGTAGCTCCAGGCTCACATACTGCCACCCGTCTCACCCAGCCCCAATGAGACTCACTCCTTGCCACCCAGGGCATGAACACTGTAGACACTCAGAAGGAAATGGACAGAGAGGACATGCGTGCCGCTCTGCAGAAATCTTCAGCCCAGATGGTGAGGCTCCTGAGCCCCTCCCCCATGGAGAGGGGGCTCCCTTCTAGTTCCTCAGGAACCCAGCCCCCAGAATCCTGCTCAGACAGGGGCTCCAGGAGCAAACGCTATGGGGTGTGCATCTGTGTGTTTGCCTGGGGGTGGGTCATCCCAGAGCTTGGCTCTTTTCCCATTCCTTGGGTCTCATCTCCACATTGCCCTGGAATTAACCTAACCCACCTCTCTCCATATCACCTGGGTTAGATGTTGCCCCCTGAGTCTGGAGACCTGTTGATGGAGGAATACATGGGGGACAGTGAGGACCCCCCAACTCTCCAGGCTGGATTCCAGGAGATGATGGCTGATGCCCTCTTTGTGATGCCTGCGCTCCATGTCGCACATGTACACCGTGAGTTCACCTGTGACTGAGCTCTGACAGTCAAGGAAGGAGCTCAGAACCATGGGGCCCAGAAGTCTATCCGGTCCAGGTCCTTCCCACAGCTTTCTAAAGTTATCAGGGATGTGTTGGAATGGTAGAGATACACTCTGAAAAACAGATGCACCAAGTCCTCTACCCACTCCTTCACTCCCCCAGGTACCTGCAGTGGCCAGGGCTGGCCTGGGCCAAACCCAGAAGTCCAGAACTCAACCCAGCTCTCCGTGGTGGGAGCAGGGGGACAAGGATCTGAGCCATTTCCTGTCACCTCTCTCACACATTGGTAGAAACTGGAATAAGAAGAGGTGGCCAGGTGGCATCTTAGCCATTGCATCAAATGCCCACCCACCTGTGCCTTCTTTCCACGGTGCCTGGGGACCAGAACTCGTAATAGCCCCAACTAGTCTATTTCGAAGCTCAAGACAGACACTTCCCCTATTTTATATTGTGTAAATTGAGGTAAATGAAGCTGCTCAGCTGGGAAGTCCCCTGTCATGACTCCATTCAGGAGGTCCCCACTGCCCCTGCTCCCTTCTGGAGGCTGCACTGTATTCCACCCCCCCCCACGCCCCCACCATCCAGACTCCAGATCCCAGCTGTGGTGCACTTGGTCATGACTCAGGCCTGAAAGCTTGTGGAACTGAAACCACTCCCCTTCTGAAAAACTCAGCCACCATCTAACCCTCCAGAAAGCCGCGCCCCTGTCTACCTCTACGAGTTCCAGCAGCGGCCCAGCTTCCTGAAAGACAAGAAGCCGCCCCACGTGAAGGCAGACCATGGGGATGAGATTGCCTTTGTCTTCGGACTCCCCTTTGTGAGCAGTGGAGGTGGGTTCCCCTAGAGGCAGGACTTGGATGTAGGGGCAGAAGAGGAGTTACAAAGTCTAGGCAAGATCAGCCTACACCCACTACCCGCCCTGGCAATGGCTATCTGGCCTGGCAGCAGGGGCGCCTATGTCAAAGGTGTGTTTGTCTGCCAGTCACAAAAGATGCCATTTCTGAGCCACAATGAGCTGGTGTCCAGTGAGAAAATGAGGTTTGCCCCCCAGAAATGGTGGGGAGGTCAGAGAACCAGCCCTAAGCTGGCAAATGAGGTCAAAGTGGGGCAGTGGGCCTGGGCTGGTGAATGTGGTCAAGAATAGGCTGCGGGTCTGCCTGAGCTGACCCTGTGTCCTTCCCTACTGCAGTGACTTTCACGGAGGAGGAGAAGCTGCTGAGCAAGAGGATGATGAAATACTGGGCCAACTTTGCTCGCACCGGGTGGGTTACTCCAACCTACCCCCACTTCCCCGGGGCCATGAGACCCTCCCCTGTGGGAACCGCAGCAGCCCAGTGTCCTGAGTCACGTGACAGCTCCCTCCCAAGTTTCAGAACTCAGTGACACACACAGGGGTCGTAGGGACCAGGGACACTCTATCCATCCAGGGCAGATCTGGACATGGCCATCAACTGTCACCCTCAGAGGCTCCACAGTGGAGTGTGAGACACCATAACCTGGGTTGGCAGGTCCCCATGTGGAGCTGACACCAGGGGAGGAAGCAGCTCTCCTGCACCTGCAACTCATCCCCCACCACTCCCCTGGTGGCCCAACCCCAGGGAGGCTGCTCAAAGTCCTCACAGTCCCACCTTCCTGACCTCTCTTCTGCAGGAACCCCAATGGCAAAGGCCTGCCACACTGGCCCATGTTGGACCAGGAGGAGCAGTACCTGCAGCTGAACACACAGCCTGTGGTGGGCCGGGCCCTGAAGGCCCACAGGCACCGGTTCTGGATGCAGACTCTGCCCGAGAAGATGCAGGAGCTGATGCGGGCTGAGCAGAAGCACGTGGAGCTGTAGTGGCCTCTGTCAGGAAGGGCGACCTTGGCCCTACTAAGGAGTGTCACTCACCTGCCCTCATCCAGTTGGCACACCCTTGTGGAGGACCTGCTGGGGCCCCCTGTCCATCCTTCCCTGAGTGCCTTGCACTAGATGCACTCAACACTGCCCCCATGAAGTTATGCCCACCTTCCTCATCTCTCTTGTCCCTAGCCCCTCCTGCACACCTCACCTCTTCCTCCAATACTTTCTCGTCCTGAGTTTCCTATCCTCCCAACCCCAGAACCTCCCCACTCAATGTGAGCTGCTTTGGGGGTTGTTGCCCACCACAAGGTGTAGGAAGACTTCCTCCTCCTCTTCCTAACATGCCCTGTGAATTCACCTCTGTCAGTGACCCTACGGAACCTGGGCACCAGAGCCGCCATGTTCTGGTGTCCTCAGGCTGCCATCACTGCCCTTTTTCCGTTCCCTCCATGTTACCATAAATAAAGGCTCCCATTCATTCAGCTGAGAAATACTCATCCAGGTAACCATGCCACACGCTCATGTACCTGGTGGGTTGCAGGGCTCAGGTATCAGAACATTTGTTGCAATAAACACAGGGTGCAGATACACCTTTTGTTTTTGTATTTATACCCAGAAATAGGAATTTTTGATATTATTATTGTTTTAATTTCACTCCTTAAAGATCCTATGTTTATTGATTTGAAGATTAGAGTTGTAAATACAGATACAGAGAGAGAAAACATTCCATCTACCAGTTGACTCCCTAGAGAATTTCAACTATCATATAGTATGGGCCACATCAAAGCCAAGAGCTGCATGAGGTTTCTACCTGGGTACCAGGGTACAAAATACTTGTACCCTGCTTCAGCTCCTTCTCTCGAGCCATTACCAGGGAGCTAGATTTGAAGGGGAACAGCAGGGACAGGACCAACACCCATCAAAAGGCCCTGTTGCGGCCAATGTTTTGCCAATTACACTGCAGTGCTGGCCCTAATTTCAGCTTTGGAGGAACTTTCCTAGAGTTTCCCATGAGATCTGTACTATGTCACATCCCATCTCACAGCTTAGAAGTATCCTCTTTTCTCCAAATCCCTGCCAACATTGACAAGTTTTCTCTTTTATCAGAAAAGCTGCAATTATTTTAATAGCTCTAATAATTAGTGACATTGAGCACATTTTAAATATATTTGTTGGTGCTCAGCACAGAGGCATGCTGTCCTGTAGGTGCATTGGTTCTATTTCTGCCTGCTCCATAGCTGATCCAGCTGCTTACTGATGAGCCTGGGAAAGCAGCAGAAGATGGTCTAAACTTTGGCCTCCTGCACCCGTGTGAGAGACCCAGAAGAAGCTCCTGGCTGCTGCCTCCGGCCTGTCTTCAGTATGGCTTAGCCCTGGCCACTGTGACCGTCTGTAGAAAAAAAACAACAGATGCAACATCTCTTTTTCTGTCTCTCCATCCCTCTCTCTGTAACTCTGTCTTTCAAATAAAAAAATAAATCTTTAAACATACACACTTATATATACGATATACAGAATACATTTGTTGACCTTCTGTATATATTATTATTGGAGATATTTATTCAGATCATTTGGCTATTAAAAAAAAAAGCTATCTATTTGAAAGGTAGAGCCAAGGAGAGAAAGATGGATAGAGGGAGTGAGAGCTCTCATTCTCTGAGTCTCTTCCCACATGGTCCGGAGGCCTGGGCACCAAAGCTGGTGCCACAACTCATGCAGGTGTCCCACGTTGTCTGCACCATCTCCATCACATTTGCAGGGAGCTAGGACTAGGAATAAGAGCACAGGGGGCCAAGAAAAGCACTAGAACATGGTATATAGTCATCCTCCCTGCATCTAAGCAACTGAGGAAAAGGCCTACAGTGATCTGTCCACTTTCTTCATGGCTTCCTGAGTTGAAACTTTATTCTGGACACTGTATTTTGCCAGGTACACAGTCTAAATGTGTTTTCTCCTTGCAGCTTGCTGCACCTGTGGGACGTTTTCTGGGGGTTGTACATGACTTCCCCCATGGAGCTGCACTCTCTGGGCCATAAAAGCATCTCCTTCCTGATCCTGATGAGGCACATGTGTATCTGGGCATGGTTGTGTTAGAGTAACTAGGGAAGAAATGGACTCACAGGGTAGGGCTCCCAGATCAGCTGTGTCTGTTGAGTTCCCCTGCCTGGCATGACCAGCAGGCGTCCTTGTCAAGGGGAGAAAAGAAGTGGTGTCAGAGCGAGGTGGAGACACAGGAAACACTGGGTTCTACCAGCACCAGGCAGGAAAGGGCCACAGTGAGTAGGGCGGGGAAGGCAGAGGCTCTCAGGGGAAGGGCCCAGGAACCCAGGGAATACCAGTGAGGAACCTGGAGCTTCCAGAATTGGGACAGTCGCAGCTCCCAGCCTTAGCTTGGGACCTCCCCTCCACCCGGTTAAAACCCTAAGAAAATTCTCCTTTTGTGGTATTAACCTTGTGATTCTTCGGAGAGGGCCTTCTGGGTTGTGCAATCACAGCTCACAGCTGCTTGTAGTATATCCCAACACTGCAGTTGGCCATGACTCCAGAACTGAGAGAACAATACTAGAAAGCTGGGAGAGAGGAGAGGTAGTCCCAGCCCTGGGCCCACACTGACATCCACCTGTTCAGCTGGATCCTACTCTTATGTAAGATCCTCTCCCTGCTCAGGTCAAACTTCAGCCTGAACTACACCCTGCTCTGTCCTGGCACTGCCTGGGGCAGCCTCTGGGGCACACAGCTACAGCATACAAGCAGACCTGCCTAAGACAATGGGGCTGTACTGGATGTGTGCATGGATAGGCACCATGGCCTGCGGACTCCTGCTGCTCCTCATCCCAGGGCAGGGTGAGACTCCCACAGGGACCTGGGTCAGTTCTGCAGTTACAGCTTGAGTTGGTGGGAGGGCCAGCATCTGGAAGCGGTGGGATCTGGAGGGATCCAGTGAGAATTGAGGGCACTCAGGGTAGGAAAGAGTGGTGGCTATCCCAGAGACAGAGATGAGTGAGCCCAATCAGACTTGGGACAGGTGCAAGGGCAGGATTGAGGCCATTTGCTTCCCATGATTGTGGCTGTGTGAATGCTGCCTGCCAGTCAAAGAAGAACCTGCCTTTCAGTCCACATCCAGCCTCTCATCTAGGTTTCCCCTGCTAGGTAACTGGATCTGGTAATTACAGAAGCCTCAGGTGCCAATCCTAGGGCACTTCTGTGACACGAGGGTCCCCTGTCATCCCAGGCACTAAGCAGCAGCCTTTGGCAGACCAGCTTCTCTGGCTTAGGTGTTGGCACCTTACATGCTTGGCCTTGTTATCGAAAGCCAGGCCATGTGTGCCAGGCTCCTGGGGTGTGTCCTTGATCCTTTATGTTCTCATTAGAAGGCTCAGGACTAGAGCCAACCTTCTAGAGCAGCAGGTTAAATCACACTCGTAGCACTGCATCTAATGTGGGTGTTGATTCCAGGTCAGTCTGCTCTTCTTTCAAACCAGCTCTCTCTGCTAATGTGCCTGGGAAAGCAGTGAAAGATGGCCCCAGTGCTTGGGCCCAGGCACCACGTGGGAGACACAGACGGATTTCAAAGTTGTTGGCTTAGGACTGGCCCAGCCGTGGCTACTGGGGATGTTTAGAGAGGAACCAGGACACAACTCTGTTTCTCTCTCTCAGATACTTGGCCTTTAAAAACATAAATAGATCTATAAGGAAGTATAAAAATAATCAAGGGCACAGGACTCTGTGCCCTTTGACCATTGCCCAATCTAACGTGTCAGCAGCAGTCCACACTCTTGCTGGCTTCCACGGCTCACCCGGCAGGCTCCCTCCTTCCCTGCCCTTGCTTGGTCTCTCCCAGGTGAATAGGACATTCCAGACAGAAGGATCAGCCCCATTCTGTATGGCTCCCATTAAAATCATGTGTGGGGCTGGCTCTCCTTTGAGAGAAGACACAGTGTCCCTGGGTATCCTGGGAGTCCAGCACCACAGTGCTGCCATCCTGGGTACCAGCAGCAACACCTGCATAGAAGCTGCTTGTGTCCTCCATGTGATCTCATCCAGCTCCAGCTCACCTATCACTAATGCAGCATGAGTGTTGTTTTCACCTGCTGTGGCACCCTGTGTTGAGGGTGTATGATGGAAACACATCAGTACCTATTCATTATAGAGGCCATTTTTTCTGCATGTTTTTAGTGGGCAAAATGGGTTCACTTAGTGACTTGTGAGCCTGTGCTCCTGTACTTTGGTCAGCCATTGACAAGCCAACAGGAGGGCACTGTGGGTCACACACTCTGGTCCTACCCAGTCCTGGCTCCTTTACAGGGAGCTGTAAGGTGCCCAGGGTCTCAGACACAGCACCCATATCTTTACCAAAGAGTCCAGGTGAGCACTCAGCCTTGGCCTTTGCCTCAAGGTCACAAGCTTCCCCCCTGGTGTCAAGGCTGAACTTGCCAAGCCTCCTCTTGCTGGGACTTCCTTGGCCGTTAAATAGAAGGTTCCTCTTTCAGCATGAGTCACGGTTTATGCAGCTGAAAGATTTTTTCATTTTATTTTGTTTAATATTTATTATATTTATTTGAAAGGTAGAGTGACAGAGACACATTTTTCATTCACTGGTTCATTCCCCAAGTGATTTTAACAGCTGGGGCTGGGCCAGGCTGAAGCCAGAAGGCTGGAATTGCTCCTGGATCTTTCACACAGGTGACAGGGACCCAAGCACTTGGGTGTGTGACTGTATTTGCCTATGCTCTCAGGTTTGGGGGTTGTAATGCCTCAAAGGACTGTCCAATTGGTTTCCAGAGCAGTTACACCATATTCCCTGGTCATCCACACTATGTGAATGTTCCAATTTCCCCACATTTGACTTACATTCTTGGTGATCTGGTGCCATTTGTTGTTGTTGTTGTTGTTGTTGTTGTTATTGTGTTTTGAGTCTCTTTCAGTCTTCACACCACCTCCTGGGCCTAGATGTCTTTTCATTTTTTCTTGTGTTGCTGTATTAAAGAATCACTGAACTTCTGGTTTTCTTTTGGGAGGGTGACACCATGCAGATTCTACTTGATGGTGCTCACAAATGTATCTTTGAATCGTTCCTCTGTGCCTCATATGCTTTGTGCATTTGTAACTCTATTCTAGAGGCTTCATCAGGTTTTAATTCTAGGTTTCAGCCTCCTTTATTGACAAGGCTGCTTTGCAGTATGATGTACTCCCAGTAGGAAAATTGTGGTTGGATATCTCACTTCTTGTGACAAAAAATGCATCCTGCAGGGGTGGCTACAGCAGCAGAAGGAGGTGGGGTGTGACACAGTATGAACCCTCCATGATCACACCTCTCTGTCCACAGGCCAGGACTCCACCAGCCCCATTAGGACCACACACTCTGGGCAGGTGCAGGGGAGCCTGGTCCACGTAGAAGGCACCAATGTAGGTGTCCACATCTTCCTGGGTATTCCCTTTGCCAAGCCACCTCTGGGGCCACTGCGCTTTGCACCTCCTGAAGCTGCTGAAGCTTGGAGTGGAGTGAGGGATGGCACCTCCCATCCAGCCATGTAAGCTCTCCCAGGGGCCCACCCAGGGTAGCAACAGGTCTAGGGTGGGCATGGGAGTCTTTGAGTGCTGACTCAGGCCCGACTGCCCTTCCATCCACAGCTCACAGTTGACAGCCCTAGTGTGTTGTGGACTCCCTCAGCAACACTCCAGTGGGCTTGTCAGGCTCCTGCCAGGCTCTTGACTCAGGACTTGGGACTCTGAAACCTTTAGGCTCCAGGTGCTAAAAATGGAGGCAGAGACCCAGCTCCCCCAAGTTCAGCTTCTAACCCATTTCTGTGCTGCCCTGGTGGGGGGTTGCTGTCCTGCGTGAGCTCCCCAAGTTGGCTCCTCCAAGCTTGTAGGAGTCCTTGGCTCAATCAGCCAATCCTGCAGGTCTCTGACATGAGCACCAGTGGTGGCTGGCACAGTACTGAGCTAACCCACAGGCCAAGTCCAAGGGCCAAAGGACAAGTGTGTATCACAGCTGGAGGCTGTCGGGGATAATAAGGCTACCAGGACATGGGCCATTCCATTGCCTTCCTGGGGGAAGCAATGGGCATCCACATACCCAGTACATGTGTGGGTGGCCCCCATGCTCCGGGCCTAACTGTGCAGAGGGACACAGCACTGAGGTCAGTACCTATAGGCAAGACTTCCCACATAGAGCCTGAGAGTCAGGTGTGCTAACTCTGGCCCACATCTGCCTGGAGGATCCCTGGAAGTTAGTGCCATCCCAGCTTCCCTCCAGTTTCAAACCTGTATTGGGTTGTTAGTGATGTTAAGGTAGACACATGAGTGAGCTGGGGTGCAAGAGGGACGGGTATAAGAGAGGATCAGGGGCAAGTCTAGACTCAGGCTCAGATTTTGGTCATTGCATGGATCTTGCACTAATGTCTGCCTTGGGAGGTCCCAGGTGTCCACAGGACCTTGCTGTGCTAGCACTGGATATTGTGAATGTCTCGTCCCTGATGTCCATCCCCATGTCCGAGGACTGCCTGTACCTCAGCATCTATGCACCTGCCCATGCCAGTGAGGGCTCCAACCTGCCTGTGAGTGGGAGGCCAGGGGCAGCTGGGGGTGGGAGGACATCCCCCTCTCTGATGGGAAAGAATGTGGTGACTGTGGATTTACATGTGATGGATCCTGGTGAAAGGTTGTTCTCTGTGGGGTCTAGCAAGTGCCTCTTCCCTGGGGAGGGCAGGGGAGGGCTGGGCATGGGATCCCTGAGACCTGTTTACTGCCAGAGGTCAAACCGTGTGGGCCCTGGTGGGCCCAGGACATCTACAGCATCCTCCTGTCCTTGAAATATACTCAAAAGACTGAGAGTTGGCTTGAATGTCACTACAGACCCAGTCCATGCGAAAGGAGACCACTTTGATTAGCATCCTTTTGAAAGCTTCAGAGACACTGTTTTCCTTTACTCCACTCTGCAGGTACTGAGGCTGACAGAGCCAAGCATTGAAAATGGTGTAGGACACAAGATGGCAGGCCTGGGCTGCCTGTGTATGAATAGGCCTGGGTCGCCAGCTCATGACCAAGATCCTGTAGTCTCAACAAGTGTCTGGCTATATGGGACTCTGCACAAGCCAGAGCATGGGTTAGAGGAGATGGTTTCAAAGTGGGATTCAGGTTGCAAGGAGCCTAATGGAATCAGTCTTGACTTCCCTAGGTGATGGTGTGGATCCACGGGGGTGGGCTGGTTGCAGGCATGGCTTCCATATATGACGGCTCTGCCCTGGCAGCCTTTGAGGACGTGGTGGTGGTCACCATCCAGTACCGCCTCGGCATCCTGGGATTCTTCAGGTGAGCCTGGGCCTGGGCTGGGTGCTGAGGGAGGAGTGGCCCTGACACAGCTTTGCCATCCCTTTCCCTACTGCTTCTTCCCAGCACCGGAGACCAGCACGCCAGTGGCAACTGGGGCTACCTGGACCAAGTGGCTGCACTGCGCTGGGTGCAGCAGAACATTGCCCACTTTGGAGGCAACCCTGACCGGGTCACCATATTTGGTGAGTCCGCGGGAGGCATAAGCGTGTCCTCACATGTATTGTCACCCATGTCGCAAGGACTCTTTCATGGAGCCATTATGCAGAGTGGGGTGGCCGTGATGCCTGGCTTCATCACCAACTCATCTGAAATGGTCTCTGTGGTAAGTGTCCCCCAAAGGCCCAGTCTAGACCTATAGCCATTGTCCTCTTTCTTGAGGCCTCTGCTAGTGTCTCTGTTGAATGGGACACCTGAAGCATCAGGTGATTCAGCACTGACCAACCCAGCGAAGGCTGAGACGCTCAGGGGTCAGAACCCACATACCTGTTCCTCGGTAGAGTCTGACACAGTTCTGGGCCCTGAAAAGCTGAACCTCAAAGGCCTACCTTGTCTGCACCCAGCTAAGCAGGTGCAGCTCACTGAGGCTGAGATGCTCTAAGTCAGGGAGGGAGGACTAAGGAGCATCCATGCACCAGCTGTGTGCCCATGAACTCTGCTTCTGCCTCCCACTGCGACTTGGGCACCCTCCTTCCTCTCATACATGGGTGTCCAGTGCCAGTGTACTCCCTTCTCAGGTGGTGGCCAACCTGTCTGGCTGTGGCCAGGTGGACTCTGAGACCCTGGTGGGCTGCTTGCGTGCCAAGAGTGAAGAGGAAATGCTGGAGATTTCAAAGGTGGGACCCATTCACTGGGATAAAAGGATGATTGGTTTCGTTGCTCTTCAAAGTCCCTGGGCTACTAGCTCATGTCCATGCATTCCTGCCCACATAGCCCTCAATGTACATGGGTGACCAACTCCTGTTAACCACGAATCAGACCCCATGGAGTGAGGAAGTATAATGTGCTTGCTGGGATGGACAAGATATAGACGAGAGTCTCAAGCAAAAGTCTGAACCACAAATCTTGTGTTTGGCCTCGGCTGTTGCTAGGCCTTCAAGATGATCTCCGCGGTGGTGGATGGCATCTTCCTGCCCAGACATCCCTATGAGCTGCTGGCCTCTGCTGACTTCCAACCCGTTCCCAGCATCATCGGTGTTAACAACGATGAAAGTGGCTGGATCCTCCCCAAGGTGAGCCCAGGGTGGATTCCTGTGATCCCACTCGCAGGCAGGCCTCGCAGTGTCAGCGTTCCTGGACCAACCACCCCCAACTTGAGTCACTCTGTTTACCTCGTAGCTCATGGGTGTTGAAGACCCACAGAAGAAAATGGACAGAGCAGCCATGGAGACACTAATACAGCAGACATCTGAGCAATGGGTGAGACCCCTAGGATTCCCCCAAACAGCTTCTGCCCAATGGGAACTCATGCAAATGAGGTTTAACTGACAGAGTATGTGCTTGGGGATGGGGTGTTTCCAATACTGTTCCTTTGCCCCATTCCTTGTCGTTATCCAGGATGTTTGTCAGTTGCTTCTCTCCCTGGCAGCCTGGCTCCCTGACTCTGTCCCTGTCTCCCGGGCTAGATGATGCCTTCTGGACAAGAGTTGGTGGACGAGTATCTGGGTGACAATGAGGATCCCAAGACCCTCATGGCTCAGTTCCGGGACATGATGGCTGATGCCATCTTCGTGATGCCTGCGCTCCATGTTGCACATTTTCAGTGTGAGTGCATCTGTGGCTAAGACCTCACTGCCTAGGGCTATGGCCTCACTGATTGATGCTCCACCCTCACTGGCCAGCGTTCTGTCCTCGCTGGCCGGGGCTCTGCCCACAGCATTGGGTCTCTGGGGAGGTTTGTCCTGTGCACAATCCCTTCCATGCATGGCTGGGTCCACTGGCACAAGATCCATCCGGCTAGTTCAAGAAATAGACATCTCCACCAAGTGACAGAGGTAATAGGATAAGGATGGGGAAGGGTGTATGAGTCAGGCAGCTGTGCTGTGTCAAGACATCATAGCTACATAAGGGAAATGAGCCAATCCCAAAAGGTTAAATACCACATGTTTGCCTTAATTTAAGATGATATGATCTTATGTATAACATGTTATGTTTTGAATGTTATATGTTGTGTATAAACTAAAATTGAAGTATAGGGGAGGTGGTCACAGAAGGTGGCTGGGAACTCGCATTTACTTTTTTTTTT
The DNA here is from genome assembly GCF_030435755.1 of Ochotona princeps. Classification (NCBI taxonomy): domain Eukaryota; kingdom Metazoa; phylum Chordata; class Mammalia; order Lagomorpha; family Ochotonidae; genus Ochotona; species Ochotona princeps. Next base: position 15,164,237 of record NC_080847.1, on the reverse strand, counting down.
TTATGTTTTTTTAAAGATTTATTTTATTTTTATTACAAAGTCAGATATACTGAGAGGAGGAGAGACAGAGAGGAAGTGGAGCCGCCGGGACCAGAACCAGCAGCCATATGGGATCAAGGCGAGGACCCCAGCCACTAGGCCACGCTGCCTAGCCCCTCGCATTTACTTTTAACATATTGGTTACTCATTACTATGTCAATTAATTCCATAATGATGTAAATTTTTGCTGATGGTATGTTGGAGCTTTCAATTGACTGGGATGATACTCTGCTGGCTCTGTCTTCAGGCCAGAGAGGATATACCTAAGATGCTGTTGAACTTGACTGGACAATAAGATGCTGGACTCTATGTTTGGTATACGCTTGCAATGGGGGAATCTCAACTGAACTTGAGCTGTGGTTATGCAACAAGGTGGAGGAATCCACCATGGTGGGAGGGTATGGGGAGGAGGGGGGAGAACCCAAGTATCTATGTAACTGTGTCACATAATACAATGTAATTAATGAAGTTAAATAATAAATAATTAAAAAAAGGAAAGTTACAGATAAAAAAAAGCTTTTATCATAAAAAAATGTTGCATTTTAGAAAATGCTTTCTCTATACCCATTGAAATAAACATGCCTTTTATTCTTAAAAAAAAAAAAAAAAAAAAGACATCATAGCTACAAAGCACAAGGCCAAAACCTAGCTTAGACATTAGCCACAACCCTGCAACCTCAGGACTCTGCCAGCAGTGCCCAGATCAGGCCCAGTAGGCATCACTCTGCAGTCTTCTTGGGTAGTGCAAGAGATTCAGAAAAGAAGAAATACCTGTCACCCTGTACACCTGTCACCCAGGTTCCCACGCCCCTGTCTACTTCTACGAGTTCCAGCATCCACCCAACTTCATGAAGGACTTCCGGCCATCACACGTGAAGGCCGACCATGGTGATGAGATTATCTTTCTCTTCAGATGCAATTTCTTTGTGAGAAAAGGTAAAGCTTCCTCCTTCCCCACCACGGGGATGTAGCACTTGGCTCAGAACACTGTATGGATGACAGGGTTGAGACTCAAATGCGATCAAGCATCCCAAGTCTCATGGTTCCCAGGGCTGAGCCAGGACTGCACTGTGAGTGCTCCAGACCCGGCTCCCTCCTCTGTCTGGCCCTGTGATGTCTGTCCTGGCTGCAGAGCTGTCCCCTGAGTGATCCCCCAAGATCATAAGGATGAAACATTACTGGATCAGTAAGAGACCAACGGCAGATGAGCTTGAGACCAGGTTTAGATACAGAGTTTAGCAAAGGGAAAGCCGACCAAGCTCCATTTCGTGGCAAGTGTGGTCAAGGTGGAGCAGCGGGCCTGGGGTGGTGAATGTGGTCAGGAATAGGCAGTGGGCCTGCACCTGCCTGAGCTGACCCTGTGTCCTGCCAAATTGCAGTGACTCTCACTGAAGAGGAGGAGCTGCTGAACAGGAGGATGATGAAGTACTGGGCCAACTTTGCTCGCACTGGGTGAGTCACCCCACCCTACATCCACCTCCTCAGAGCGGTGGGACCCTCATCTGTGGGGACCTCAACAGCAGCCCAGTGTCTTAGTCATGTGACAGTGCCCTTTTCAGCAGCGTCCCCAAGTGGCACACACAAGTTCCTTTTGACTAGGGATACTCTCCCCATCCACTCCCACCCTTGTCTGGACCTGGCCAAGAGCTGTCATTAGTTTTCCCTTAGGAGTGAGGACACCACAGTCCTGGCTGCCAGGTGTGCATGTGGATTGACACCAGAGGGAGTTGGCAGCTCTCCTGTAGCTGCAGTCCACTCCCATCACTCCTGGTCTTGATGGCAAGCTGGCCTGGCCCTAGCTAGGGCACTCAGGCCTTAAGGCCTCAGAGACCGCTGATCCCCACTTCCTGACCTCTCTTCTGCAGGAACCCCAATGGCGAGGGCCTGCCACACTGGCCCGTCTTGGACCAAGAGGAGCAGTACCTGCAGTTGAGCACACAGCCTGCAGTGGGCCGGGCCCTGAAGGCCCACAGGCGCCAGTTCTGGATGCAGACTCTGCCCAAGAAGATGCAGGAATTGATCAGAGCTGAGCAGAAGAAGCACGTGGAGCTGTAGCAGCCTGTGTCAGGAAGGATGACCCTGGCCCAACACACAGGCTGTCACTCACCTGCCCTCTGGCTCCTCAGCCCACCCTTGTGAAGGACCTACTCCCCAGAGCTCCCTCCCCAGCCTGCCTTGGGTGCCCTGCACCATATTTTCTCAACATCGCCCCCATAAGGCATCACACTGGCTGATGCCCAGTTTTCACATCTCCCACTGGCCCAAGGTCACTCTGCCCTTCTCATCTCCTCCTCCACCCTCTCTCTCCTCCACTCCTAGCCCTAGTTCCTCCCCACTCATTGGGAGCTGCTTCAGTGGTTGAGGTTGCTCTGGGTATCAGAGCCCTCATCCTCGTCACGGCACACCCTACGCCCTCAGGTCTGTAAGTGGTCCACAGGGTACCTGAGCACTGGGAGCCGCTGTGTCCTAGTGCCCTCAGGCTGCCATACGTGGCCTCTTCCCATTCCCTGCATGTTACCACAAATAAAAAAGCTCCCATTCCTTATAGCTGAGAAATACTCATCTGGGTAACTGTGACACACTATAATTCCCTGTCTTCCACTCCCTCTCTAACTCTGCCTTTCAAGTAAAATAAATAAATCTTTAAACAGACACATAAGCATATATTAGATATTTTAGCCTTCTGTATATTATGTTGTTGAAAACACTTATTCAGATCATTTCACTATTTTTCAAAAAAAAAATTAGCCGTTTGAGTTGTGAAGAGAAAGATGAATACAGAGAACGAGAGCTCTCATCCTCTGAGTCATTTCCTACGTGTGACCAGAGGCCTGGACGCCAAAGCTGGGAGCTGCAAACTCCATCCAGGTCTCCCCTGTGGGTGACTAGGACCCATCATTTGAACCATCTCTATTGCCTAGCAGGAAGCTAGGACTAGGAATCAGAGTGTGGGAGCCAACGAAGGTACTAGAACATGGGTCATAGTTATCCTTCTCGCATCTTAGCCACCAAGAAAAAGGCCTACCATGATTTGCCCACTTCCTGCATGGCTTGCTGTGTTGAGACTTTCTTTTGAACACTCTTCCTTACCAGGGACATACTTTGTATGTGTGTGCTCCTTTAGCCTGCTGCACCTGTGGGATGCTTGCTGGAGTTTTTACAGCCCCTTCTCACGAAGCTGCACTTCTGGACCATAAAAATGTCTCCTTCCTGATCATGAGGCACACGTGCATCTGGGCGTGGTGGGTTAGGTAGACTGGCTCAGGAAGGGATGGACCCCACAGGGCAGGGCTCCCAGCTCAGCTGTGTCTGTTGGGCTCTCTTGCCTGGCATGACCAGCAGCCTTCCTTGTCAAGGGGTGCAAAGAACTGGTATCAGAGAGGAGTGGGGACACAGGAAACACTGGGTACCACCAGCACCAGGAGGGAAGGGCCACAGTGAGTAGGGTGGGGAAGGCAGAGGCTCTCAGGGGAAGGGCCCAGAAACAGGAGGAACCTGGAGCTTTCAGGATTGGGACAGTCACACCTCCCAGCATTAGCTCAGGGGTCTCCACTCCACCCAGATAAAAATTCTGGGTCAACTGCTGTGTTTGTGAGGATTTTACCCTCATCCTCCTCATTGAAGCTCTTCTGAGTTGTCTACTCACATCCTATCGCTGCTTATTGTGTATGCTAACACTGCAGTTGGCCACAACTTCAGGACTAAAAGGACGATACTGGAAAGCCAGAAGAGAGGGGAGGTAGCCCCAGCCCTGATCCCGCACTGACATCTTCCCTCACAGCTGTGTCCCGATCTCCTGTGAGATCTTGCTCCACCCAAAGGCCAATCCCACCCATTTCCTGCCCAGACTAAACTCTTGCCTAGGTGATAATGAGCTCTGTCCCTGGAGGACCGAAGGCAGCCTCTGGGTCACACAGGGGTGCCACATACACGGATCTGCCTCAGACCATGGGGCTGCACCAAATGTGTGTCTGGTTTGGCACAGTGGTCGATGCACTCCTGCTGCTCCTCGTGCCGTGCCAGGATGAGGCTCCCATGGACAGTCACAGGGACACAGTTCTGATGGGCCTGGTCCTCTCCCACTGAGAGACAGTGAGGAGTGAGCCCAACGGGAGGGTCTGAGTGGAGCTTTCCCCTGAACCAGCTTTGGAACAGGTTCAGGGGTGAGATTGAGGCTACTTTCATCCTGTGCTTGTGGCTGTCAGACCAAGGGTAGTAATGAACCTGCCTCCTCATTCCCTGTCTGTGCCCACCCTCATCTACTGGGCCTTTGCAAGGTAACTGAATCATGTGCTACAGAAGGTTCCAGTTCTAAGGCCCGTCTGAGATGCCAGGGACCACTGTCACCTTAGGCACTGAGCAATGGCGGTTGGCAGCATAGCCCTCTAGGGCGAAAGTGATGGCACCCTACATGCCTGGCCTTGTTATCAAAAGCTCAGACCATGTGTGCAAGGCTCTTGGGGTGCGTCTGTGATCCTTTATCTGCTCATTCAAAAGGTGCAGGACTGGAGCCAACCTTGCAGAATAGCAGGTAATTCTTGCATATCCCAGAAGTCCAAAACCACCTTGCTGACATCTGCAGATGCCGTCATCCTGGGTACCAGCAGCACCTGTGTAGAAGCCGCCCGAGTCCTCCAAGTAATCTCATCCAGCTCACCCATTACTAATACAGTGTGAATGCTGTTTCGCTTGCTGTGGCACCCTACGTTTAGGGTGCAAGATGGGAAACACGTCAGCACCTGTTCAGCATAGAGGCCACATTCTCTACCTGTTTTCAGTGTGCCCAAAGGGTTAATTCGCTGGACACTGAGCCTCCAACATGGGTGTCAGGGATCCCAGCCCCAGAGCCATCACCATCTCCAGCCACCCGATGCCACCTCTCAGAGTACATATTCCCAGAGTGGAGCTGGAGCTCGGGCACAGGCACTCTGCTGAGGGCCACAGGGTGCACAAGCAGCCTCTACACTGCTGGGCCTCATCTGCCCTGTGCTATTCCTATAACACCATCTGCAAGACTCAAAGAACTGCCCAGATTTTTTCCTGAGCAGTGCCTCCTGCACTGTGTAAAGGCTTCAGTTTTCCCATGTTCTAACCTATTAACATTCTAACTCTTAATGACCTGTTGCTATTTGCTGTCTTTTTCATTGTGTTTTGAATCTATTTCACTCTTCATGTTGCATGTTGCCCCTGCCTCTTTTTTTACTTTCTTCTAATTGTGATGCTCTACCGAAGAAACCAGTGGACATTCGGTTTTCCTGTGGGGCAGGTGGGTGTCACAATGTAGACTCTACTGATGGTGCCCCTGTAGGTATCTATGAATCATTCCTATGTTCCCCATGTGCTCTGTGCATTTGTAACTCTGTTCCAGATGCTTCTTCAGGATCTTGTTCTAAGTTTCAGCTATCTTTATTGGGAAGCCTGCTGCACAGTGTTGTGTACTCTCATTAGGAAATCTTTGGTGCTGGGTGTCTGTCTTCTTGTGACAAAATATGTCCTGGAGAGGTGGCCACACCAGCAGTGTCTGTTAAACCGGTATCCCAGGTGGGTACCGGTCCAAGTCCTGGCTGTTTCACCTCTGACCCATATTCTTGCTAATGTGCTTGGGAAAGTAGCAGACGTTGGCCAAAGAGCTTGGGCCCCGCATTTATGTGGGCTCCTGGCTTCGAACTGGCACAGCCACACCTGTTGTGGCCACTCTGGAGTGAATCAGCACATGGAAAATCTCTCTCTCGCTCTCTCTCTCCTTCCCTCCGTCCCTCTTTTTGTGACTCTTTCACATACATAAAAAACAAACAAAAATACGTAAAATGGAGTGTGAATGCATTGTTTGTCTTTCTGTGGCTGACTTCTCTCATTCAACATGAAGTCCTCCATGTAACCCTGTTGCCACACATGAGAGAATTTCATCTTGATGGATGAATAACACTCCATGGTGTGTCTATGCCACAATCCCTTCCATATTCATCAGTAAGGGAGCCTACCTACTGTTGATAGTTCAAGAAATAAATACTGCAGCACAGGTTTCTCCCTGACGTCCTCTTTGCGCTTTCCTTGGATGCTGCCCAGTACCAGGAGTGTGGATCACATGTTAGATGTAGATCTATTGCACAAAGGTTGAGTTTCCAGCTCCTGGCCTGCCTTGCCCTGGCACAGACCTAACCACTGGGGGCATTTGGGGACTCTCTTTCTCAGATATCTAAGTAAAGAAATGATGAAACACATCAAAAAGTGGAGATGGGGCCTGGTGCGATAGCATAGTGGTTAAGTTCTCGCCTTGAACGTGCCAGGATCCCATATGAGCGCCAGTTCTAATCCCAGCTGCTCCACTTCCCATCCAGCTCCCTGCTTGTGACCTGGGAAAGCAGTCGAGGACGACCCAAAGCCTTGGGACCCTGCACCCACGTGGGAGACCGGAAAGAAGTTCCTGGCTCTTGGCTTCAGATTGGCACAGCTCCAGCCGTTGCAGACACTTGGGGAGTGAATCATCGGATGGAAGATCTTCTCTGTCTCTCCTCTCTTTACATCTGCGTTTCCAATAAAATAAATAAATCCTAAAAAAAAAAAAAAAAAAAAAAAAAAAAAAAAAGAGGAGACATGACCAGGGTCGGAAGGTCTGTGAATTAGCAGGGACAAGCAAACTGAGTCCTGAGCTAGGCAGCTCTGAGTGCTGGGGACAATCACACCTCCTGGAGTTCACTCCTGCACCCTCAGGGATCATCCTATATCCCCATCTCTGGATTTTTGCACCTCCACTGAGAAGGCCTCCCGGTTTCTCCAAAGCCAGCCCTTTGCTCCCTCCTCTCTGTGAGGACAGTGAGCTCAGTGGCTGCAGCGCTGAGGGGAGGGTCTCACGGAGCAAGCAGGGGCAGGGACAGGGACGGAAGTGGGGAGGGCATGAGCACATTTGCTGGCTTTTGGGTCCACAGCAGAGTTCTGGTGGGTGAGTCAGGTTCTTCTTGAACCACAATCCCCGCCCTGCAAAGGTCGCCCCGCCATTCCCTGCCCAGGCCAAACTCCAGGTTGGGAGTTGCCCTGCACCACTCCCATAGCACCTGGGACAGGCTCTGGGGCAGATAGCACTGCACGCACACGGACCTGCCTGGGCCCATGGGACCGCACCTTCTGAGTGCGCAGCTCGGCGTCTTGGTCTGTGGATTTCTGCTGCTCGTCATCTTGGGCCTGAATGAGGCTCCCACAGGTGGCAACTGGGACCCGGGTCAAATTGGCAGTTAGAGCTTGAGTATATGGGCTGGTGCAGACAAGAGGGGAGGGTGGTAATGGGGTGGTAACCTTGCATCCTGGATGTGCCCTGAGGATCATGTCTGCCTGGGCCTGACACAGTGAGAAGGGAGAGAGACAGGAGGGAGTTCAGGGGCAGCTTGTGGAGGAGGGGCTGGGAGAATTTCCTACCTGTGTTTGTGGCTGACGCAGGTGCTGCCCCTTGGTGGTGCCTGCAGGTGCAGTGAACATGCAGTTAGGGCTTCTCCCACTGTGGTTTGACTCTCAGTTGGGTACTCTTGGCCAGAGGTCCCCAGCTGCCTCTGAGGGGCTCCAGGGAAGGTCACTGGCCCTGCGAGCACCGGCAGCATCAGGCTCAACTGTTCTGAGGGGCCACAGAGTACCCTAGTTCATGAATCTTTTTCCCAGGGGCAAAGGTTTTTTGTTTAAAATTTGCTTATTTTTAATTATTATTCTTACTGAAAAGGCAGATTTAGAGTAAGAACAGAATCAGGGAGAGATTTGTTCCATCCTGCAGTTGACTCCAAAAATGACAACAACAGCAGGAAATGAGGCGATCAGGAGCCAGGAGCTTCCTCCAGACAACCATGTGGGTTCAGGAACCCACCAGCCACTGCTTTCCTAGAAACATAAGCATCTAGCTAGACAGGAAGTGGAGCAGCCAGGACTCAAACACATACAGGATCCTGGCAACAAGAGTAGAACCTTGGCCTATAACACCATGCTGCTAGCACCTCAGAGTGTTGTATTTGAAGGCAAAGCTGACAGCCAGGTTTCTTGGGTCTCAAATCAGAAGCTCAAGCTGTGTAACACCAGGCCTGCCTTTGATGCTCTAGGTGAAAGGCCTACTTCCCGCTCTTTCCCAATCTAATCTGCCAAGAAGAATTCACACCCACCGTGCCCTCTCCCTGACTTCTCCACTTGCCCCCAATGAAATTCTACCCTTACCTGCCCTTTGCCCATACTCTCTAAGATGGCCCAATACTTCCTACAAGGAGAGCTACCTGACCTTACAGATGGTTCTGTTAGTCATTTATAATCAATTTCTTTAAGGATTTACTTACTTGGAAGATAGATCCATGAAAGTGAGGGAGAGGTAAAAGGACAAGGAGATCTACCAGGGGATGGTTCACTCCCCAGAAGGCCGTGGCAGGTGGAGATGTGCTACGTGGAAACCAGGAATCAGGAACTCCTCCTGGGTGACAGCGGCCCAAGCACTCAGAATCACCTCTGTTGCCTTCCCAGGTGCATGGGCGGGGAGCTGGATCAGAAGCAGAGGAGCTGGGACTCCCATGGGCGCTCTGATGTGGGATGTTGGCATTACAGGAAACAGTTAACCCGCTGGGCAACAGCCCTGCCTCCAGGGCTCCAACAGAGTTTTGTGTAGGTTCCACATTCAGAAATAATAGAGCTGTCTCTTGATACAGGCACAGAACTTCCCCATGGTATAAAGAAGCCCAGGTGCTCCCTGGAGGGCCCTACTTCCACTTCCCAGAAAATCGCACAAAATCACATCCTTGGTCCTATTATGATGCTCATGTAAGTTTTTTTTTTCCTGGAAATTCTTATCCTTTGAAGAAGCAATGGGGGAATCATTGTTAAAGGGCAGAGGGTCAAGCTGCCATCTGTGGGGCTGGTACTCCATATGAGTACATGTTAGAGACCTGACTGCTCCACTTACTATCTGGCTCACTGCTAATGGACCCATGACAGCAGCACAAAATGGCCCAAGTGCTTCGGCCCTTGCCACCCACATGAGACACGCAGATGGAGTTTCTGATTCCTGGCATCACCCTTGCCAACCCCAGCAGCTGTGGCCGTTTGGAGGGTGACCCAACAAATGGACAATTGTTTCTCTTGTTCTGGTTCTCTCCTGTGTGTCCCTCTCTCTTTAACTCTGCATATTAAACAGACAAATAAATCTCCAAAAATAAGGAAGAGCAATTTATCACTCAATACAGACATGGTATCTTCCTACGATTTCTGGTACGGGAAGTTAGCTAAATCTATGATTGCTGAGGTCACAGACAGGGAGTGATTGAAAACCAAGAGTGGGGAAAGGTGTCCTGTACTGTGGCCTCCTATCCCTCCCAGGCTGGGCATCCCTCCCCAGGGACCATTCTGGTTCCCAGGGCCTGACGCACAATGTCCACTGCTCCTATGTCCTGGACTTGTTATGGCATTTACAGAGGTGTCCACCTCAGTTCTTCCCACTCAGTGCAAACCTGGTCCAAGCTACAGATGTCCTCATGGGCCTGTGGTCACTACAAATGGGCTCTTTCTGATCATTTTGTTAGTATTTAATGGGGGAAGGCCCACCATAAATCTGTAAAGCCAGTGTGTGTGCATACAGGTCCTTGACAAGGCTGAGCTAGGAAAAGGAAGCAATCAGCTGCACAGGAAAAGCAGCTGGCAGGCAACCCTCGCTGACTGCACCTTTTGACACTTCTACGCTGTGAAGTGGGATGTGACATAGAAGAGACCTCATGGGAAACTCTGTTGAAGTTCCTCTAAAGCTGAAATTAGGGCCAGCATTATGGTGTGGTGGGGAAAACCACTGGCTGCAACATGGAATTCTGAGGAGTTTCTGCCCCGGTACTTGGTGGGAAGTGGATGAAGCTCCTGGCTCGTTACTTTGCTCTGGCCCATTAAAACAGTTGAAGTCATTTGGGGAACGAAGCAGTAAATAGATTTTCTCTCTCTTTGTCTGTATAGATAACTCTAGCTTAAAATCAATAAACAAAGATTTTTTTAAAAAAAATGAAGTAGCATATTATCATAATCTCAAGAATTGATAACTAAGTATAAAAAACAAAAACATGGGCCCAGAACGGTAGCCTAGTGGCCTAGCCTAACCTTGCACATGCCAGGATCCCATGTGGACACTGGTTCATGTTCCAGCAGTCCTGCTTCCTATCGAGCTCCCTGCTTGTGGCCTGGGAAAGCAGTCGAGGATAACCCGAAGACCTTGGGAACCTGTACCCTCATGGGAGACCCCGAGGAAGTTCCAGACTACCGGTTTTGGATTGATTGCTCCGACCTTTGTGGCCACCTGGGGAGTGAATCAGCGATGGATGATCTTCCTCTCTGTCTCTCCTTTCTGTATATCTGACTACCCGATGAATAAATAAATAAATAAATCTTAACCACCAACAACAACAAAACGATAGAAGGTGTATCTGAACCTCCGTGTTTAATGCAGTGGATGTTGCTGGTACCTGAGCCATGTAAGTCACCAGGTACATGAGATTGTTACATGATTACTCGGATAATCTTTTCTCAGCTTAAGGAATGGGAGCCTTTATTTGTGGCAACATGGGCCCCCTGTGCCCCCTACTCCTCACTGAAATTCCACCCTTACCTTCCCAGTGTTTCCCATATGCCCACTCTGCTCTGACACTAGTTCTTTTCTCCCAGTGACAAGGAAGCCTGCTGGTCATGCCAGGCAGGGGAGCTCAACAGACACAGCTGAGCTGGCAATCCTGTCCCGTGAGTCCATCCCTTCTCCAACCTGTCTAACTCGCCCATGCCAATATGCACGTGTGTCTCATCAGGATGAGGAAGAAGACACCTTGGTGGCCAAAGGCAGTTGCCACTCCATGAAGAGGGGCTGTACAAACCCCAGCAAGTGTCCCACAGGTGCAGCAGCCTAGAAGAGGACACGCATTCAGACTGTGCGCCTGGCAAGAAAGTGTGTCTAGAGTGAAGTCTCAATTCAGCAAGCCAAGCTGGAAGTGGCAGATCGCAGTAGACCTGTGTGTTGGTGGCTAAGGTGTGAGGAGGATGACTATGTGCCATGTTCTAGTGCCTTTGTTGGCCCCCACGCTCTGATTCCTAGGCCTAGCTTCCTGCTAGGTAATGGAGATGGTTCAGATGATGGGGTCCTAGACACCATGTGGGAGACCTGGATCATTTTTGCTGCTCCCAGCTTTGGCATTCAGGTCTCCGGGAATATGTGGGAAGTAACTCAGAGAATGAGAGCTAGTTTTTCCTCTATTTGTTTTCTCTCCTTGCTTCTACCTCTCAAACGGAGAGTTTTTCTGTTTTTTTGTCTGTCTGTTTGTTTGTTTGTTTGTTTTGAAAAATGGCCAAATATTTGCAATAACATAATATACAGAAGGCCAACAAATATCTTATGTGTGCTGAGTTTAAAGATTTATTTACTTATTTGAAACAATGAGCTGGAGAGAGAGGGAGAGGCAGAAAAAAGGAGTATGCACTCCCCAAATGGTCACAACAGCCAGGGCTATGCCAGACTGAAGCCAGGCTGAAGCCAGGAGCCAGGAATTTCTTCCAGGTCTCTCATATGGGTCCAGGAGGCCCAAGTACTTGGACCATTTTCTGCTGCTTTCCCAAGCACATTAGCAGGGAGCTGAATCAGCAGTGAAGCAGTCAAGAATAGAATCAACACCCCTACGGGACTCTCCACCTCAGTACTGGCTCCTAACAAACATCAACATGTATTCCTTAAAATTGATTATTAGGGCCATTGAAATCATTACAGCCATTCTGATTAAAGAGAAAATGTGTCAATCTTGGTAGGATATGGAGAAAAGAGCAAACTTCTACACTTACACTGTGAAATGGGATATGACATTAGAGACCTCTTGGAAAACTCTATAGAAGTCCCTCCAAAGCTGAAATTAGGGTGTAGTATGCAAAGCCACTGATGGCAACATGGTCCTGTTCCTGCTGTTCCACTTCAGATCCGGCTAGCTCCCTGGTAACAGCCTGAGAGAAGTAACAAAAGATTTTCTATATATTTTCAATCCTGGTACCCCATGGTAACTGGACGAAGTGCTGGGTTTTGTTTAGGCTCATACATCATAGTTGAAGTTATCTGGGGAGTGAGCCAGTGGATGGAAGATCCTCTCTCTCTCTCTTTATCTCTATAAATGTCTTTAGTTTTCAAATCAATCAACAAAGGTTTTTATAAAAGTAAAATTGAAGCTACCATAATCTCAAGAATTTTTTTCTGAGTAAATATCAAAAACCACAAAAATGAAAATGCACTAGAACAGGTATTAGCATTCCACCTTTATTGAGGTGAATAGTCTTGACCCAATCACTGCAAGTCACCAGGTGCATGAGAATGCATCAGGGTTACCAGGATGAGTATTTTTCAGCCATAAGGAAGAGGACCCTTTATCTATGGCAACAAGGAGGGAACAGGAGGAGGCCACTCATGGCAGCCTGAGGACATCAGGACACAGCAACTCCTGGTGCCCAGGTCCTATTTTGGTCACTTAGAGACCTGGGGTTGTAGGGTGTGCTTGGAGGAGGAATAGGGCTACCGCACCCATGGGTAGGCAACAACCCAAGAAGCTCCCACTGAGTGGAGAAGAACTAGGGCTGGGAGGATAACAGACAGGTGGAGCAGGAGGTGTGAGGGCAGGAGGGGCCCAGGGCCAGTGCGAGATGAGGAAGGTGGGTTTCTGATGGGCGCAGCCTCACAGGGGTGGTGTTGAGTACAACTGGCACAGGACATCCAGAGTATTCAGGGCAGGGAACTCTGGGCAGCAGGTCTTACACAATGGTGTGCCAAAAGACATGGAGGGCAGCTGAGTGACAGCCCGTGTGTGGAGCCAGGGTCACCCATTAGACATGAGCAGCTACAGCTCTGTGTGCCCTTGCTCAGTCCCCATCAATTCCTGTATATCTGAGGGGAGATATTTGATCCAGAACTGACGCCTGTGGGCCTTCAGGGCCCGGCCCACTGCAGGCTGTGTGCTCAGTTGCAGATACTGCTCCTCCTGGTCCAAGACGGGCCAGTGTGGCAGGCCCTCGCCATTGGGGTTCCTATAGACAAGGAAGAATCAGGAAGAGGTTAAAATGGGGACTGTGAGCCTTTAAACTCTGAGAGCTGAGCGCCCTAGCTAAGTACAGGCCAGTCCACCATGAGGGTCAGGAGCTATGGGGGATGGGTTTCCAAGTTCGAGGAGAGCTGCTTCCTCCCCTGGTGTCAGCTCCACATGAGGACTTGCTAAGTGGACTCTGTAGTCCTTCATTCCCAAGGCAAGAGCCTGAGAACAACAGCTCTTAGCCAAGTGCAAGACACAGGTATGGGTAGATGAGGAGAGTGTCCCTGGTTTCCAGGACTCCTGTGTGTGACAATGAGCCCTGCCACTGGGGAGAATGCTGTTACATGACTAAGGACACTTGGCTGCTGCTGAGCTCTCCAGAGGGAGGGTCCCAACAGCCCTAGGGAGGTGGGGATGGTGTGGGGCGACTCACCCAGTGCGAGCAAAGTTGGCCCAGTACTTCATCATTCTCCTGCTCAGCAGCTCCTCCTCCTCAGTGAGAGTCACTGCAGCGTGGAAGGACACAGGGTCAGGGTCAGCTCAGGGCAAGGCAGGCCCACTGCCCACCGCATGATCATACTCACCAGTGCAGGCTCACTGCTCTGCACTCTAGCCAGACATTCATTGGGGTGATGGACAGAGGCTAGGATTTAGAGCACTCATGCTGCAGTCGTGTCTCAGCCCCAGGAGTTGTGAGACTGGGGGTACTTGATCCTTTCTGAGTCTCAACCCTGTCATCCATGCAGTGGGCAGATAACCTCCTCAGGATAGCCAAGCTCTGCATCCCCACGATGGGGAAGGAAGAAGCCTCACCTTTTGTCTCAAAGAAAATGGATCTGAAGAAAAAGAAAAGCTCATCGCCATGGTCAGCCTTCACGGAGGGCGGCCGTAAGTCCTTCATGAAGTTGGGCGAATGCTGGAACTCATAGAAGTAGACAGGAGCATGGGAACCTGGGTGGCAGGTGCACAGGGTGACAGTTGGTTCCCCTCTCTGGGTTTGCACAACACAAGAGGACAGCAGAAAGATGCGCATTCTGTCTGACCCAGAGAGTGCTAGTGGAGTTCAGGGGGAAAAAGCAGAGCCAGGTTCCTGTGTTAAGCCATGGTCTTGGACTTTGCAGCTGGGAAATATTGACACAGTGTATTTCCTCAACCCTGCTCCCACCACATCTCCTCTTCTGTCCCCTGGTGGAGTTGTCTATCTCAGGAACTAGCAGAGGCCTACTGAGATGAACGATATGGCAACCTGGTGTGGAGGAGACCAGCCATGTTAAAGACAATGACAGTTCTGGGCAGAATCCTGCCCTTGCGCCTTAGACACAGATGAACTTACGCTGAAAATGTGTGACGTGGAGCGCAGGCATCACGAAGAGGGCATCAGTCATCATCTCCTGGTACTGAGCCATAAGGGTTTTTGGGTGCTTATTGTCCCCCAGGTACTCATTTACCAATGGCTCCTCTATGCCAGGAGGCAGCATCTAGCACAGGGGATGAGGACAGAGTCAGAGACAGCCAGATGCCAGGGACAGAGGCAGCTGATATAAGTCCCAGATAAAGACCAGGCCCGGTGGTCAACTCCTACCCAAGCCCAGAGGTATTTGCCTCGGTTACTAAGTTTTAAGGGCATGACCCTTGGGACCTCACCCATTCCTCAGAATTTTGATGTATTAGCATCTCCACTGCTGCTCTGTCCATTTCCTTCTGGAGGTCTCTGGTTTCCAAGAACTGAGTGGTGAGCAGAGGATCATGGGTTGTGGGTGATTGGGTCATGAGTTCTATCATCCTGAGGCCTGCCTGGGAGATGGGCTGATAGGGAACTCGGTCTGGGCTCACCTTGGGGAGGATCCAGCTGTACTCATCATTGTTGACACCAATGATGCTGGGGACAGGTTGGAAGTCAGCAGAGGCCAGCAGTTCATAGGGGTGTCTGGGCAGGAAGATGCCATCCACCACCGCAGAGATGACCTTGAAGGCCTAGGGACACCCGGGGCAGTGGAGAAGGTTTGTGGGCCAAACATTTTCTTGAACTACTCTCTCACACTTGGCTCACCACTGTGGGCTCAAATCACCAGCCCACACACACTCACACTTTAGAGCTCCCGTGACTGGCTTACATGGAGTGTCATGCCTGCCCATCAAAGGCTGGGAGGACAGGAAGGCATGAACATGAGTTGGTAGTCCAGGGAGTTTGAAGGGCACCAGAACCAATCACCCCTTTGTCCCAGTGAATGCGGTCCCACCTTGGTCATCTCCAGCATCTCCTCTTCACTCTTGGCACGCAAGCAGCTCACCAGGGTCTCAGAGTCCACCTGGCCACAGCCAGACAGGTTGGCCACCACCTGGGAAGGGAGCACATAGGTTCTGGAACTCCACAGAGGAGAAAAAGGAGGGTACCTAAGGCCCAGCCAGAGGCAGGAGAAGAGTTCATGGGTGCACAACAGCAGCCTGGCTGTCCACTAATCAACCTCCCTTCCTGACTTGAGCATCTTGGCCTCAGTAAGCTGCACCTGCTTACCTGGCTGCAGACAAGGTGGACTTAGAAGGGCAGCCCAGAACAGTCTCAGACTCTACCAAGGCACAGGTATATGGGTTCTGACCCTAAACCCCTCAGCCATCCCTGGGGTAAGAATTGCTGAGGCACCTGATATTCAATGTGTGCCCAGTCAACAGAGACAGTAGCAGAGGCCCTGAGAGAGGCGCTGATGGCTGTGGGCCTGGGCTGGGCCATTGGGGGACACTCACCGAGGAGATCATCTCAGATGAGCTGGCAATGAAGCCAGGCATCACGGCCGCCCCACTCTGCATAATGGCTCCATGGAAGAGTCCTTGCGACATGGGTGACAATACATGTGAGGACACGCTTACACCACCAGCAGACTCTCCAAATATGGTGACCCGGTCAGGGTTGCCTCCAAAGTGGGCAATGTTCTGCTGCACCCAGCGCAGTGCAGCCACTTGGTCCAGGTAGCCCCAGTTGCCACTGGCGTGCTGGTCTCCGGTGCTGAGAAGTAGGCAGGGACAGGGATGGTAGGGCTATGCTGGGGCCACTCCTCCCTCAGCACCCAGCCCAGGCCCAGGCTCACCTGAAGAATCCCAGGATGCCGAGGCGGTACTGGATGGTGACCACCACCACGTCCTCAAAGGCTGCCAGGGCAGAGCCGTCATAATTTGATGCCGTGCCTATAACCAGCCCACCCCCGTGGATCCACACCATCACCTGGTAAGTTAAGAGTAATATCATCAGCTTTCCCATAGCCTGAGCCCAATTTATCAACATATCCTCTGAACCATGCTTTAACTTGTGCAGAATCCCATGCAGTTAGATGCTTGGAGAGACGACAGGATTCTGGCCCTGAGCCTAGGATCCAGGTGTGATCAAACTGCCCAGGCCTGCAATCTTTGAATCCCACTCCATGTTAAACACTTGCTCTGACAACTCCAGAATTCGCTGAGGGGTAGAAAGGAAAGAAATGCTCTCTGATCATTGCACATGGATGCTAATGAAAGTGGCAACCCTTCCCATGGGTTGGGTGTGTGGTGACATCAAGTGCAGCCCTCAGTCATCTGAGGGCATCTCCTGGGCACGAGGTGCTGCAGCTGTCCTGGGCCCACCAGGCCCACACATTCTGACCTCTGGCAGCAGCTCAACCTCTGAAACCCCAAACCCAGGGCTCAGCTGCCCACACCTGGAAAGAGGCACTTCCTAGACCCCACAGGGAGCAGCATCTCTCTAGGATTCATGGCACGTGATGCCACAGTCATCTCTTCCTTTCCATCCTCCAGCAGCGGGGGATGTCTTCCCTCTCCAAGATGCCCCTGGCCTCCCACTCACAGGCAGCTTGGAGCCCTCATGGGCATGGGCAGGTGCATAGATGCTGAGGTAGAGGCAGTCCTCGGACATGGGCATGGACAGCAGGGTCGATGTTGTATCCACTACATCCTTTTCCATTATAGCAAGGTCCTGTGGACACCTGGGACCACCCAAGGCAGATGTTAGTGCAGTGGCCATGCAGTGGCCTAAGATGGAACATGAAACCATATTTGACCCTGACCTTGTCTTCCCTCCCCCACTGCACCCCACTCACTCATGAGTCCACCCTTACATCCCTAGCCACTTGGATACCGGTCTGAGACTGCAGGGCAGATGGGTTGGCACCAACTTCAGGGTCTCTGAGGGAACTTTTGCACCAACTTCCAGGGTCTCTGTGGGAAGTTTTACCTGCAGATGCTGACCTCAGTGCTGTGTTTCTCTGCACAGTTAGGCTCAGAGCATGGGGCCACCCACACAGGTGTCGAGTGCGTGGATGTCCGTCTCTTCCCAAGGGAAGGCAGTGGGATAGCCCACATCCTGGGAGCCTATCACTCCTGACAGCCTCCACCCGTGATGTAAACACATAACTTGGGCACTGTTTCTGGAACGGGAGTTAGCTCAGTGCTGTGCCAGCCTGCACTGGTGCCTATCTCAGCGACCATAGGAACTACTGTGGCAGTCAGGAACTCTTACACGTTTGGGGATCCAACTTGGGGAGCTCACCCAGGACAGTGCCCTAACAGCACAGGGATGTGGCAAAGCAGAACTTGGGGAGCTGGGTCTCTGCTTCTATCTTCAACACCTGGCGCTAAAGGCCTCGGAATCCTAAGACCTGAACCAAGATCTTGGCAAGAGCCTTGGCAAACCCACTGGAAGTGTTCACATCAGAGTCCACAGCACATAGAAGACTGGCAGATGTCAGCTGGTAGCTGTGGGTGAAAGGGCAGCCGGACCTGGGTCAGCACTCAAAGACTCCCATGCCCACCCCAGACCTGATGCTACCCTGGGTGGGCCCCTGGGAAAGCTCACATGGCTGGATGGGAGGTGCCATCCCTCACTCCACTCCAAGCTTCGGCAGGTTCAGGAGGTGCAAAGCGCAGTGGCCCCAGAGGTGGCTTGGCAAAGGGAATGCCCAGGAAGGTGTGGACTCCCACGTCGGTGCCTTCCACGTGGACCAGGCTTCCTCGCACCTGCCCAGAGTGCGTGGTCCTGATGGGGCTTGTGGAGTCCTGGCCTGTGGGCAGAGAGGTATGATTAAGGAAGTATGCCCAGCTGCTGCCCCACCAGCTATTCTGCCTCTGCAGCTGTCTCCTTGCTGTCCTCAGCCCAGTCTTATCCAGGACACGGATGTATACACACTCACTTTACATATTCCTGAGTGGGTATTCCCAATTCCATGCTAATGAAATGATCAGAAAGAGTCCAGCCTAATGACCACAATCCCATGTTGGCTTCCGTAGTTGAGGCCAGGGTTGCACTGAATGGCGAGAACTGAGGTGAACACCTCTGTGAATGCCACTGAAAGTCCTGGACATTGGAACAGTGGGCACTCTGTATGAGGTCCTGGGAACCAGAATGGTCCCTGGGTAGGGAACCCCAGGCTGAGTGCCATTGTAGTCAGGACAATTGTGAGGCATCTGGGCAAACATGATGCCATCTTACATAAAGAACTTAAGCATCCTCAGCTTTCTGGAACAGGTGCTCCTGGACTCACTGCTGCTATGGAGATTGCCAGAGGACCAGCACGGTGGCAGCCTATCTCAGAGACACCCAAGTTTTGCAAGGTTAGAGACTTTATTTTTTGTGTGGCTGTGCAAAGGAGGCAAAAGATTTTGTTTCCAATTGCCCTTCCCTCTGGCTCAGGGAAAGGGGCTCTAACACATACACAGAAGTAGAAGCTGGGGTCTGAGCATTAGTTAATGTTCTTTTGATTTTTTCCACCTGAGCTGTGAGTGTGCAGATTTGGATCTAGAGCTTGTACATCTGTGCGTGCATATGTACACATACATGTTATATACTATCATTGTCATACATGGTGGTTTGCTGATTTTGAGCAATCGATTGCTCCTTATTTTTGAAGATTTGTTTGTGTATTTCATTGGCACAATTACACAGAGAGGGACACACATGCACAGAGAGAACAAAAGCAAGAGAAAGAGAATCTCCCATTCATTGGTTCACTCCCCAAATGGTCACAATACCTGAGGTTGGCAAGGGTGGAGCCAGGAATCAGAAACTCCATCTGGGTGTCCTACATGGGTATCAGTCTGGGGCCCAAGACTTGGATCATTTTCTGCTGCTGTCACAGGTACATAGGCAGCTAGCCAGATCAGAAGTGGAACAGCTGGGACTCAAACATGCACTCATATGGAATGCTTGCTCTGCACTGTAATGCTGTTGCCTCCTTTGCTTCTTTAAAGCATAAGAATGTGCTTAGGAGAAAAAAAGAGCTATATGCTTATCATAATAGGATCAAGTAAGCAATTTTTTGCTGTTCTCAGGTGAGTGGAAGTGTGGTCCTCCAGGGAAAATCTGGAGACTTTTGGAGACTGTGCCCTCACCAAGAAACAGGTGTATTCTTCCTGAATGTGGAACGAGCATGAAATACTGTGACCTGTGATGCCACCATCTCACATCAGAGCACCCACAAGAGTCCCAGCTCCTCTGCTTCTGATCCAGCTCCCTGCCCATGCACCTGGGAAGGCAGCAGAGGACAGCCTGAGTGATTGGGCCCCGACACTCAAGTGGAGTTTCTCATTCCTGGTTTCCACGTAGCACATCTCCACCTGCCACGGCCTTCTGGGGAGTGAACCAGCCACTGAAAGATCTCCTGCTTCTACCTCTCCTTTACTGTCATAAGTCAATCTTTCATGTAAGTAAATCCTTAAAGAAATTGATACATAAATGAGTAACAGAGCCATCAGAAAGGCCAGGTACTTTATCCTCCAGAAAGACCACCTTGGAGAGTAGGGCAAGAGTAGGTAAGGGTGGAATTTCAGTGAGATGTTGAGGGGAATAGGGGAGTGAGGTGTCTCAGGGGAGGACGAGTGTGGATCTCTTTTGGCAGATTAGATTGGGAAAGTGTGGGGAGTAGGCCTTTTGACCCAGAGCACAAGGGTCAAAGCATACCCAGGCCTGGTGCCCACACAGCCTGAGCTTCTGATAAGAGATCCAAGCGCACTGGCAGGCACAGAACACTGTCAGTTTTGCCTTCAAACACAAGCACGGGAGGGGGGGCGATAGTACTAGGGTGATATAGGCTATGCTGCCATCAGTGTGTCGGAATTCCAAATGTGCAGGTTTGAGGCCAGGTTGTTCCACTTCTGATCCAGCTCGATGCTAATGTGCTTGGGAAAGAGTTACGTGGTGGCCCAAATCCTTGGTCCCCATGAGAGTCTGGAGGAAGCTCCTGGCTCCAGATCACACAACTCTTGCCTTTGTGGCCATTTGTGGATCAATCCCAGGACAGAAGATTTCTGTTCCTGTCTTTTTTCCTGTTTCTCTAAATCTGCCTTTCAAAGAATATAAGCACATTTTTTTAAAAAGCCTTTGGCCCCCTGGGCATGTGCATGGACTGTGGGAACCTGTGAGCTTTCAGACCACTGGCAGTCCACTGTTGCCTGTGCTCCCAGGGCCAGTGACCTTGCCTGGGCCCCTCAGAAGCAGCTGGGGATCTCAGCTGGGCCAACAGCAGCCCTAGATGGTCAACCCACAGTGGGAAAAGCCTTAACCGCATGCTCACAGCACCTGAAGGCAGCACCTAGGGACAGCACCTGTGTCAGCCACCAACATAGGCAGGAAACTCCCCCAGAATATCTTCCACAAGCTGCTCCCCTTCTATTAGTCTCCATTCTCTCTGTCTCTGACTCAGTGGAGCCATGATCCTCTCTCAGCCTCTGGGCACACACAGCGATCTAGGGTAATATCCCATCATCCCACGCCCTTCCTGCCAGCACCAGGCCACCCGCGGGAGCCTTACCCAGTCCTGGGATGACAAGCAGCAGGAGGAAGCAAGCTATAGCGCTGAGCCTCACACAAAGCTGGTAGGGTCCCATGGTCCCAGACAGGTCCGTGTGTGCTCCCAGCTGTGTGACCCAGAGGCTGCCCTGGGTGCCCCTGGGCAGAGCTGATCATTGCCCAGACTGAAGTTTGGCTTGGGCAAGGAGTGGGTGGAGCGAACATCACAGAGGCGGAGTTTGAGGTTTAAGGGAAACTGACCGACCCAGCAGTACTCAGGTGCAGACCCAAAAGCCAGCAAATGTGGACATGGCCACCACACTGTCCCTGTCACTGTTTGCTCTGTGAGACTCTCCCATCAGGCCTGGAGCCACTAAGCTCACTGTCCTCACAGAGAGGAGAGAGCAAAAGGCTGGCTTTGGAAAAGCCAGGAAGCCTTCTCAGCAGAGGTGTGAGAATCCCCAGAGATGGGACATGGGATGATTTTCTCTGGGGGTTCAGGAGTGAGCCCCAGGAGGAGTGATTGTCCCTGAGTACTCTGAGCTCCTTGCTGGCTCAGGATCCAGTTTGTTTGTGCTTGCTAATTCACAGCTCCTCTCTACCACAGTCATGGCTCCTTTTTATTCATTTTCTCTCTTTTTTCTTTTTTGCTTAGGTATCTGAGAAGGAGAGCCCCCACAGACCCCCAGTGGTTAGGTCTGTGCCAGGGCAAGGCAGGCCAGGAGCTGGAAACTCAACCCTTATGCAATGGCTCTACATCTACCATGTGATCCACACTCCTGGTACTGGGCAGCATCCAAGGGAAGTACAAAGTGGACTTCTGGGAGAAACCAGTGCTGCAGCGTTTTTTTGTGGAAACAGCAAGTGAAGTCAAGCTCACTAACCAATGAATATGGAAGGGATTGTGGCATAGACACACCATGGAGTGTTATTCATCCATCAAGATGAAATTCTATCATGTGTGGCAACAGGGTTACATGGAAGGCTCCCTGTTGAATGAGAGAAGTCAGCCACAGAAAGACAAACAGCACATTCACATTTACTTTTACGTGTCTTTTTGTTTGCTTATTTGTTTTTTATGTATGTGAAAAGCAAGATTACAAAAAGTGGGGGAAAGAGAGAGAGAGATCTTCCATCTGCTGATTCATCCCTGAGGGGCCACAACTGCCGTGGCTGGGCCAGTTTGAAGCTGGGCAGGAGCCCATATGAATGCAGGAGTCCAAGCTCTTTGGCCCTCATCTGCTACTTTCCCAGGAGCATTAGCAGGAATCTGGATCGGAGGTGGAATAGTCAAGCTTGAACAGGTGCCCACATGGAATGCCGGTTTCACAGACACTGACTTAACTCACTGCGACACAGCACTGGGTCTACACTCACTTTAGAAGCTAACCAAGTTGGTACCATACAGTAGAGAGGACAGTAATGGTCACTAATGTGTAAGAAAGGTAGGAGGTGAAGAATACACAGTGGTTGGATTGCAGTTGCAAAAATACATACAGGCAAAATGGCACATAGGGTGCCACAGAAACTGAAACAATGTAATGCTGTATTAGTGATAGGTGAGCTAGAGCTGAAATGGGAAAACATGGAGGACACAGATGGCTTTTACACAGGTGCTACTTGTACCCAGGATGGCAGCATCTGCAGATGTCAGCATAAGGTCATGGACTCCCGGGATACCCAGGGACACTGTTTTTTTCTGAGAGGGGAAACTGCCCCACACATGATTTTAATGGGAACCACACAGAGTGGGGTTGAGCCTTCTGCCTAGAATATCCTGGTCATCTGGGAGAGACCAAGCAACTGCAGGCAGGGAGGGAGCCTGTCAGATGAGCCCAGAAGAAGGAGTGTGGACTGCTGCTGACAGGTTATTGGGAAATGGCAGGGACAGAGTGTGGGACCTTTGGCTATTTTTACAATGTTTGTTATAAATTTATTTACTTTTTAGAATTTATTTTGAATTTTATGGTACAATTCTGTAGGTCCTGGGATCTTCCCCCTACACCCAAAATTCCCTGATTTTCACATATTATTACAATAGTATAGTCCTTCATAAGGAGTCATGATTCCATTAGACTTTTTTGAAATGTCGAGATTCAAAGAGAGGAAGAGACAGAGAGTTGTCTGCTGGTTCCTTTCCAAACAGCCCCAACAGCCAAGGCTGGGTCAGTCCTAAGCCAGGAACTTGGAACTCCATCTGTGTCTCCCCCATGGGTGCCTGGGCCCAACCACTGGGACCATCTGCCTTCCCAGGTGCATTAGCAGAGGGAGCTGGTTTGGAAAAAGAGCAGGCAGAACTGGAATGCACACAAATGTGGGATGCAGCACTACAAGCAATGATTTAACCTGTTGATCTAGAAGGCTGGCTCTGGTCCTGGGCCTTCTGAATGAGCACATAAAGGATCAAGGACACACCGCTGGTGTCTTAAACACATGGCCTGAGCTTTTGATAACAAGGCTAGGCATATAGGGCGCCATCACCTATGCCCGAGACAGCAGCATGGGGTAGTGGGATCCTTCATGTCTCAGAAGGGCTCTAGGATTGGAACCTGAGGCTTCTGTAGTTCCCAGATCCAGTTACACTGAAGGAGTAGATGAGGCATGTGGGTAGGAATGGGGGTAGGCAGAGACTGAAAGCCAGGTTTACAACTCTCCTTTGACTGTCAGCGTTAGTGTGGTCATAGTCACGGGAAGGAAATGCCTCAGAATCCACCCCTGCACCTGTCCCAAGGCTGACCCTGACCAGCTTCACTCAGAGCCTCCTGCTGGGCTCACCCCTTGGTGTCTCTATTGCACCCACCAACCTTTCCCACCACCTCACAGGCACTGGCCCTCCCACTGACTGGAGCTCTTACTCCAGATCCTACCAGGGTCCCCATGGCTGCCCACCAGAGTCTCATCCTGGCCTGGGACAAGGAGCAACAGGAGCCCACAGGCCATGGCGCTGAGCCGTGTGCACAGTCGGTGCAGACTCATGGTCCCAGGCAGGTCTCTGTGTGTGCTGCTCATGTGTGCCCCCAGAAGTTCCGCCAGAGTTCAGAGGACAGAGCAGGGTGTAGCCCAGGCAGAATTTGTCCTGGGCAGAGAGGCAGGGAGTGGTCGAGGTTTCCGTTGGGGTGGGGCAAGGTAAATCTTACATGAAAGCAGTCCTGGAGTCACGGCCGATTGCAGTGTCAGAATAGACTGCAAGCAGCCATGAGCTGTGATTAGACAACCCAGATGGCCTTATGAGGAAGCAGGAGGTTTAACAAGCTACTGACCAAGAATTGGACTTGAGGTTTCACTTGGGTGAAAGGGAGGCCTCGGAGCTAAGGCTGGGAGCTGCGACTGCTCCTACCCTCGAGGCTTCAGGTTCCACACTGGTGTTCCCTACTTCTGGGCCCTGAGAATATCTGTCCTCCCTGTTCTACTCCCTGTGGTCCTTCCTTGCCTGGTGCTGATGGAACCCAGTGTTTCTTGTGTCCCCACACAAGAACTGACACCAGTTCTTTTCTCCCCTTGACAGGGAAGCCTGCTTGTCATCCAAGCAGGGAACTCAATAGACACAGCTGATCTGGGAGCCCTGCCCTGTGAGTCCATTCCTTTCCAGTCAGTCGGTCTAACCCACCATGCCCAGATGCATGTGTGCCTCATCACAATCAGGAAGGAGACACCTTGATGACCCAGGAAAAGGGCAGCACCACAAATGCCAGGAATTGTCCCACAGGTGCAGGTCCCTTACTGCTTGTTTATTCTACTGAGGCACCACCTTTTCTTCATGAACAAGAATATAAGATGGCAATGTGCCCATGACAGTGCCTGGGACTCCTTCCTGGGCAGCTGCTTCCTCTATTTGCTCCCAGAGGACTCTCTGGCCAGTCAGGATGGGTACCTCTTTGTGTGGAGTGGCCCTCACTCAGCTTTTGTCCTCTTTTTTGTTTGGTCAATCCTGCTTGTGTGCCCTAGGATCCTTCTGTTTTCATTCTTCCCTCTGAGGTGGCAGGAACCTGGCTGAAGATTCATTCTCTTGGGCCTGTGACAGTGCCCAGGCTTGGTGCCCAGTAGGGCAAGCCGTGTATCGTGCTACCTAATATTTCCAGGGAACATATTTTTGACAAAGATGCCAAGAACTTATCTCAGAGATGGTACATTGTCGACATACACTGTGTTGGGGAAACCTGGATAGTCACATGCCAAGAGTGAAATTTGATCCCTATCTTTAAGCACACAGGAAAATCACTCAAAACTTTTTTTTTCTTTCTATCTGAGAAATGGATGACTTGAAACTATGAAACTACAAGCAGTAAATATAAGGGCAACATTCAGCAACTTGTTTTTGGTTTTTTTGTTTTCTTTTTAAATTCGTAGCACCTGAAGTCCTCAAGTAGGGCAAAATGTTTTTGGAAAACTCCAAAGCACAAGCAATCAGAGCATTCATACACAAGTGGGGCTCCATCTAACTAAGAAGGCTCACACCACAAGAACATCATCGGCACTGTGAAGACACAAGCAGCAGGGGGGAAGAGAGGCTCATTATCACACTGTTCCCCTGGTAAAGAAGACTTGTCCAGATACAGAAAGCTCAACTCAGCAAGCCATGCAGGAAGTGGGCAGATCATGGAGTGCCTTTGTGTTGGTGGCTAAGATGCAGGGAGGAAGTTTATGTTCCATGTTCTTGTGTCTTTGTTGGCCCCCACACTCTCATTCCTAGCCCTAGCGCCCTGCTGGGCAATGGAGATGGTTCAAATGATTGGGTCCCAGCTTCCCACGTGGGAGACCTGCATGGAGTTCACAGCTCTCTGCTTTGGTGTCCAGGCTTCCAGGCACATGTGAGAAGAGACTCAGAGGATGAGAGCTCTCATTCCCTCTATTCATCTTTCTCTCCTTGACTCTACCTCTCAAATGGATAGATTTTTTTTAAATGGTCAAAATGTATGGATACATATTTACAACAGCAAAATATATAGAAGACCAACAAATAACTTATATATACGTATATGAGTGTGCTTAAGCATTTATTTTATTAGAAAGCCAGAGCTATAGAAAGAGGGAGGGAAAGACAGAAAAATATCTCACATAAATTGTTTCACTTCCCAAATGGCCATGAAGACCATGGCTAAGTCAGACTGAAGACAGGCCAAAGGCAGCATCCAGGAGCTCATTCCAAGTCTCTCACATGGGTGCAAGAGGCCCAAGTCCTGAGACCATCTTCTACTGCTTTCCCAGTCATGTTATCAAGGAGCTGGTCAGCAGTGGAGCATCCAGGAATACAACCAAAGATACATGTACAAGACAGTATGTCTCAGTACTGGCCCCCAACAAATATATTTAAAATGTACTCGATATCACTAATTATTAGAGCTATTGAAATCATTACAGTCATTCTGATAGAAGAGAAAACTTGTCAATCCCGGCAGGTATATGGAGAAAAAAGGACACTTCTATACTGTGAAATGGGATGGGACATAGTAGACACCTCATGGGAAGCTCTATGGAAGTTCCTTCAAAGCTGAAATTATATCCAGCATTGTGGTATAGTGTGCAAAGCCACTGGCTGCAACATGGCCTTCTGATGGGTGTTGGTCCTGTTCCTGCTGTTCCACTTCAAATCCAGCTCCTTGGTAATGGCCTGAGAGAAGTAACGAAAGATTTTCTACGTATTTTTGATCCTGGTACCCCATGGTAACTGGACGAAGTGCTCGGTTTTGTTTAGGCTCATACATGATAGTTGAAGTTATCTGGGGAGTGAGCCTGTGGATGGAAGATTCTCTCTCTCTCTTCATTTGTGTAACTTACTTTAATTTTGAAATCAATTCACGAAGGTTTATAAAAATGAGATTGAAGCTACCATACTATCAAGAATTCCTCCTCTGGGTAAAAATCCAAAACCATGGAAACAAAAACACAGTGGAAGGTGTATCTGAACCTCCGTGTTTAACGCAGTGAATGCTCCTGATACCTGAACCACAAGTCTCCAGTTGCGTGAGAGTGTAGCATGGTTATCTGGATGATCTTTTCTCAGTTGTAAGGAAAAGGAGCCTGCATTTATGACAACATGGAGGGAATGGGAGGAAGCCACTCTTGGCAGCCTGAGGACATCAGGACACAGTGGCTCCAGTCCCAGGTCCCCTATGGGCTGCTTACTGATGTGAGTTCGTAGGATGTGGTAGGAGGAGGATGAGGGCTTCTGACACCCAGGGGTGGACAACAACCCCCAAAGCAGCTCCCACTGAGTTGTCAGGGACTGGGCTGGGAGGGGAGTAGAGGGAGTAGGGAGGAGGAGGATAAGGATGTGATGAGGGCAGGGGACCCAGGGGCAGTGGGAGATGAAGGTGTGCTTCCAAGGGAACCTACTACACAGCCTCAGGGGCGCTGTTGAGTTTATCTGTTGGTGGGCACCCAGGGCAGACAGGGCAGGGAGCCTTAGGGAAGCAGGTCCTCCACAAGGGTGTACCGAGTGACAGCCCATGGGTGGGACATGGTCCTCATGTAGACCTGAGCAGCTATAGCTCTGTGTGCTCCTGCTCAGCCCCCATCAATTCCTGTATTTTTGGAGGCATATATTTGGTCCAGAACTGGCGCCTGTGGGCCTTCAGGGCCCGGCCCACTGCAGGCTGTGTGCTCAGCTGCAGGTACTGCTCCTCCTGGTTCAAGACAGGCCAGTATGGCAAGCCCTTGCCATTGGGGTTCCTGCAAAAGAGAGGTCAGGAAGGTGGGCCCATTGGTCCTTTGAGCTCTTACCCCCATTACTTGAGTGCCCAGGTAGGGCCAGGCCAGGCTATCACGCAGATCCAGAGCGGTGGGGTATGAGTTTGCAGGTATAGGAGAGCTGCCACCTCCCCTGGTGTTATCTCCATGTGGGGACCTGCTAACTGGACTGTGATCCTTCACTCCAAAGGGAAGAGTCTGAGAGTAATAGGTCTTGGCCAAGTCCAGGGCACGGGGTGGGTTGAATGGGGAGATTGTTCCTGGTCACCAGGAGCCCTGGGAGTGCCAGTGGGCCCTGCCACTAAGGAGGCACTGTCACATGATTAAAGACACTTGGCTGCTGCTGAGGTCTCCATGGGGGAGGTCCCACAGAACTGGGGAGGTGGGGGGGAGGTGGGGTGTCTCACCCGGTGCGAGCAAAGTTGGCCCAGTATTTCATCATCCTCCTGCTCAGCAGCTCCTCCTCCTCAGTGAAAGTCACTGTAGCGGGGAAAGACACAGGGTCAGCTCAGGCCAGTGCAGGCCTGATGCCCCACCTTGACCAACTCGCCAGCCCAGACCTGCTGCCCTACCATGACCACACTCACCAGTGTGTCTGGTCTAGGTTAGACACTCATCCACGAACCACCAGAGGGGAGGGAGCCAGGTCTGGAGCACTCACAATGCAGTCCTGGCTCAGTCTTGGGAGCTGTGAGACTTGGGGTGCTTGATCCCATCTGAGCCTCAGCCCTGACATATGTGCAGTGGACACAGTACACCCAGAGGAGAGCTAAGCTCCTCATCTGCCTCTAGCTTGAGGAATCCTCACCTTTTCCCCCAAAGAAAATGCATCTGAAGACAAAGAGAAGCTCATCAGCATGGTCAGCCCTCACGTGGTGTGGGCGGAAGTTCTTCATGAAGCTGGGTGAATGCTGGAACTCGTAGAAGTAGACAGGGGCATGGGAACCTGTGTGACAGGTGCACAGGGAGACATGTGCTTCTCCTTCCCTGGGTTTCCCACACTATCCAAGGGGACAGAAGAGCAAGGCCCACTGTGCTTGATCTAGAAGTGCTGGCAAATTCCCGGGGAGAGGGCTGTGGGAGTGCATGGGTTAAGTCCTAGTGTTGGACTTTGTAGCTGGAAGCTCCTCTTCTGTCCTCTCACGGATGTGTCCATTTCCTGAACATGCAGGAATTTAGACTGTGATGAATGACATGGGAACCTTGTGTGGAGAGGACCAGCCAAATTAAAGACAAAGACAGTTCTGGACAGAGCCCCAGCCCAGTGAGGCCTTATCCACGCATGCACTTACACTGACAACGTGCAACATGGAGTGAAGGCATCATGAAGAGGGCATCAGCCATCATCTCCTGGAACTGAGCCATGAGGGTCTTGGGGTCCTCATTATCCCCTAGGTACTCATCCACCAACTGCTCCTCTATGCCAGAAGGAAGCATCTAGCAATGGTGACACAGACAGAATCAGGGCCGGCCAGCTGCCAAGGAGCCAGACAGCTGACATAGCTCTCATATCAAGACCTGGCCTGGGGGTCACCCCTTACCCAAGCCTCTGTTTTTAAGTTTCTGTAGGCATGATTCTTGGGACCTCACCCATTCTTCAGATGTTTGGTGTATTAGCTTCTCCATGGCTACCCTGTCCATTTCCCTCTGTGGGTTTCCAGCAGCCAAGATCTGAGTAGTAAGCAGAAAAACTGAAGTTAGGGATGATTGGTGCCAGTAACTTTGGCACCATGAGGCTTACCTGGGAGACAATTTCCCAATGTGCTTGGCCTGTGCTTACCTTGGGTATCAACCAGCCATACTCATCGCTGTTGACACCTATGATGCTGGGTACAGGTTGGAAATCAGCAGAGGCCAGCAACTCATAGGGGTGTCTGGGCAGGAAGATGCCATCTACCACCCCGGAGATAATCTTGAAGGCCTAGGGGAAACCAGGGCCAAGGCGGTTTATGAGCCAAATTTTTTCTTGAACCACTCTCCCACATGTGGCTCACAGCTGTGGACTCAAACTCCCACACACACACACTTCTTGGGTTCCATGACTGGCTTACATGACTGGCCAAGGCTCCCTATCAATGGCTGGGAGGCCAGGAAGGCATGAACATGAGCTGGGAGTTCAGGGAATTTGAAGGACACCAGAGCTGATCACCCCTTTGTACCAGTGAATGCGGTCCCACCTTGGTCATCTCCAGCATCTCCTCTTCACTCTTGGCACGCAAGCAGCTCACCAGGGTCTCAGAGTCCACCTGGCCACAGCCAGACAGGTTGGCCACCACCTGGGAAGGGAGCACATGGGCTGGACACCAATGTAGGAGAGGAGGGTGTTTGAGGCCCAGCCAGAGGTAAGAGCGGGCTCTTCTGGGCACACAGTTGCTGTCTGGGTGCCCACTAGTTCTCACTCCCTGACTGGATCATCTCGGTCTCAGTTAAGCTGACCTACTTAGCTAGCTGAGCAAAGCTGCAACTCAGAGGGGCACCTTTATAGAGCCCAACAACTATGTTAGACTCTATTGTGGCACAGGTTTATGGGTTCTGACCCCTGATTCCCTCTGCTGTCACTTGGGTGGGCAGTGCTGAGGTGCCTAGTGGTCCACATGCGTCCACACAACAGAGACAGTAGCAGGGGACTTGAGAGGTGTAACGATGGCACTGGGCCTGGTCTGGGCTTTTGGGGGATACTCACTGATGAGATTGTCTCAGATGAGCTGGTGATGAGACCAGGCATCACGGCCACCCCACTCTCCATGATGGCTCCATGGAAGAGTCCTTGCGACATGGGTGACAGCACATGTGAGGACACACTTATGCCTCCTGCAGACTCACCAAATATGGTGACCCTGTCAGGGTTGCCTCCAAAGTGGGCAATGTTCTGCTGCACCCAGCGCAGTGCAGCCACTTGGTCCAGGTAGCCCCAGTTGCCGCTGGCGTGATGGTCTCCGGTGCTGAGAAGTAGGAAGGACAGGGATGGCAGGGCTGTGCCAAGGTCACTGCACCCTCCGTGCCCTCTGCACCTGGCCCAGACCCAGGCTCACCTGAAGAATCCCAGGATGCCGAGGCGGTACTGGATGGTGACTACCACCACATCCTCAAAGGCTGCCAGGGCAGAGCCATCGTACATGGAAGCCATGCCCATTACCAGCCCGCCTCCGTGGATCCATACCATCACCTTTTAAGTCAAGAGCAATATCATAAGTCTCTCCATCTTCTGAACCCCACTTTGGCAACACCTCTTCTAACCTGTATGTTGGCTTGTACAGATTCCTACTCAGCCAGCAGATTGGAGAGATGGTATAATCTGGCCTTGAGCCAGGGACCCAGGTATAATCAGAGGGCACAGGCCTGCCATCTTTGTATCCCACCATGTTCAATGTTTACCTTTGTCAGCCCCAGAACCCATTGTGGGGTAGAAAGGAAAGGGATGTCTCTCTGATCATTCACATGGGTGTCCATCAAAGTGGCCCCCCTTTCCATAGTTTGGTCTGTATTGATATCTAAGTGCAACTCTTCGCCCCTTGATTGTGTCTTCTGGGTCTAAGGTACTGCCGGTATCCTGGGCCCACAATGGCACACACATTCTAACCTTTGGCAGTAAGCAGACCTCTAGGACCCCAAACTCAGTGCACATCTGCCCACCCAGGGAACAGGCTCTTCCTCGACACCAAGGTAACAGCCTATCAGCAGGATCCATGGCATGTGATGCCACAGCCATCTTAGGCTTTCTCATCTTAGGCTTAGCAGCGGGAAGATATCATCCCTCCTCCTGCTGTCCCTGGCCTCCCACTCACAGGCAGCTTGGAGCCCTCACGGGCATGGGCAGGTACGTAGATGCTGAGGTACAGGCAGTCCTCGGACATGGGGATGGACATCAGGGTCAACGTCATGTTCACAACTTCCTGCTCCACCATAGCAAGGTCCTGTGGACACCTGGGACCACCCAAGGTAGACATTAGTGAAGGATGCATGTAGTGGCTGAAGCCAGAGCCTGCGACAGAATTGCCCCTGGCCCTCTCCATACTCTCTGCCCTACACCACTGATCACTCATGAGCCTGCGCCATTGGGCATTCACACCAACATACAGGTCTGAGACTGTGGGGAAGCTGGGATGGCATCGACTTCCAGGGACCCTCCAGGCAAGTGGGGGCTGAGTAGCACGCCTGACTCTCAGGGTCTCTGTGGGAAGTCTTATAGGTGCTGAGCTCAGTGTCCCTCTGCATAGTCAAGCCCAGAGCACGGGGGTCTCCCACACCTGTGCTGGGTGTGTGGATGCCAGTCCCCTCCCTAGGGAAGGCAGTGGGATGGCCCATGTCCTGGGAGCTTTATCACTCTTGTACAGCCCTCAGCTGTGATGCACACACATGTCCTTGGTGAATGTCCTTGACTTGTGTGTTAGATCAGTCCATGCCAGCCTTGACTGGTTTCCATTGTAGGACTTGCATGACCTGCTAATGGATTAAGGACTCCCATAAGCTTTGGGGAGCCCACCTGGGGAGCTCACGCAGAACAACGCCCCCTCACCAGGGCAGCACAGAAATGTGGCAGAAGCTGGACTTGGGGAGCTGAGTCTCTGCCTCTATTTTCAGCACCTGGAGCCAAAGGCCTCAAAGTCCCAAGAGCTGAGTCAAGAGCCTGACAGGAGCCTGGCAAGCCCACTGGAAGTGTGGGAGTCCACAGCACAGTAGGGCTGTCAGCTGTCAGCTGTGGATGGAAGGCCAGCCAGGACTAGCCCAGCATCCAGAGACTCCCAAACACACCCCAGACCTGCTTTTCCCTGGGCCCCTGGGAAAACTCACATGGCTGGGTGGGAGGTGCCATCCCTCACTCCACTCCAAGCTTCGGCAGGTTCAGGAGGTGCAAAGCGCAGTGGTCCCAGAGGTGGCTTGGCAAAGGGAATGCCCAGGAAGGTGTGGACTCCCACGTTGGTGCCTTCCACATGGACCAGGCTTCCTCGCACCTGCCCAGAGTGTGTGGTCCTGATGGGGCTGTCAGAGTCCTGGCCTGTGGGCAGAGAGATACAATCAGGTAGGGCTCCCCTTCCACTTGCAATCTCCTGAGCCCAGTGCTTGTGCAACCACTTCCTTGCCGACCTCAGCCTAGTCTTTCCCAGGAACTGGATGCACACACTCACTTTACACATTCCTGTGTGAGCCTTCTTCATTTCATCCTAAATAAATGATCAGAAAGAGCCTATCCTAGTGACTACAAGACCATGAGGACATCTGGAGCCTGGGCCAGGGTTGTGCTGAGTGGGTGAGGACTGAGGTGGGCCCCTCTGTGTATGCCATAGGAAGCCCAGGATATACGAGCAGTGGTCACTGTGTGTGAGGCCCTGGAAACCACTGTGAATGGTCCCTAGGGAGGAACGCCCAGCCTGGATGAAATGGAAGGCCACAGTATTAGACACCTTTCCCCTCTCATAGTATTTGATCACTTCCTATCTGTGGCTTCAGCAATTACAGAGTCAACTAACATTTCATACCAGAAATAGTTAGAAAATACCCAATGTCTGTACTCTGTGTTCACACATTGCTTTCATTCACTATATCAGTTTCCCAATATTTTCCATTGTATTGCCATTAGAGGCAGGAGAATTGTGAGGCATCTGGGAAAACATGATGCCACCTTGCATAAAGAACTTGAGCATCCTCAGCTTTCTGGAACAGGTGCTCCTGGACTCACTGCTGCTATGGAGACTGCCAGAGGACCAGCACGGTGGCAGCCTATCTCAGAGACATCCAACTTTTGCAAGGTTAGAGACTTCATTATTTGTGTGGCTGTGCAAAGGAGGTAAGGGTTTTTCCTTCCCATTCTCCTTCCCTCAAGCTCAGGGAAAGGGCTGGAACACATACACAGAAGCAGAAGCTGGAGTCTGAGCTCTATTAATGTCCTTGGGATTTTTCCACCTGAGTTTTAGTATGCAGATTTGCACATAGATTTTCGTCTATGTGTGAGGCAGACACACCTATGCATTGCATCCTCTTACTGTCATATATGAGTGATCAATTGCTCCTTCTTATTTTTGAAGATTTCTTTGTTTGATAAGTAGTTACAGACACACACACACACACACACACACACACACACACACACACACGAGAGAGAGAGAGAGCGAAAGCCATGTAGGAGAATCTCCCATTCATTGCTTTATCCCCCAAATGGCCACAACAGCTGGGGCTGGCCAGGGTGAAGCTAGGAGCCTTAAACTCCAATCAGTGCCCCACGTGGCTGGCAGCGACCCAAGCACTTAAGCAACATTCTCCTGCTTTTATGGGTCCATTAGCAGGTAGCTGGATTAGAAGTTGAGCAGCCAGGACTGAAACATGCAGTCATATGAATGTTGTCCAGGCAGTTTGCTGTTTAATTCTCTGCCCTTCAACACTGGTCTCTTCATTGCTTCTTTAAAGAATAAGAATTTCCAGGAAAAAAAAAACAAACATCTTACATGCTCTTCATAATAGGGCCAAGGATGTGATTTTGTGTGGTCTCAGGGGAGTGGAAGTTGGGTCCTCCAGGGAGTACCTGTGCCTTTTCATAGCTCTTGGAGACTCCATGTCTGTACCAAGACACAGGCATATTGTTCCTGAATGTGGAAGCAACATGAAGTAATGTTGGAGTCCTGGAGCCCGGGCTGTGGCCCGGCAAGTTAACTGTGGCCTGTGACAGCAGCATCCCACATCAGAGTGCCTACCATGTTCCAGCTCCTGTGCTGCTGATCCAGCTCCCTGCTAATGCACCTGGGAAGGCAACAGAGAACAGCCTGAATGTTTGGGTCCCTGTCACTCATGTGGAGTTTCTGATTTCTGGTTTCCACGTGGCCCATCTCCAATTGCCATGGCCCTTTGGAGAGTAAAGCAGCCCCTGGAGGATCTCCTTCCCTTTCTACCATCCCACACTTCTGTGTATCTATATTTCATGTAAGTGAACCCTTAAAGAAATGGATACATAAATGACTGATGGAGCCAAGTGGAAGGCCAGGTAGCTCTTCCTTCAGGAAGGACTGGGTCACCTTGGAGAGTATGGGCAAATGGCAAGTAAGGGCATAATTTCAGCAAGGGGTTTGGATTGAGGTGGGGCTTGAGGTGACACAGGGGAGGAGTATGGATCCCTTTTGGCAGATTAACTTGAAAGGGTGGAGACTAGGCCTTTAACCCAAAGCGTTAAGGCTGTAAACAAAGGCAAGCCTGGTGCCCACACAGCCTGAGCTTCTGATAAGAGATCCAAGAACCCTGGTAAAGCTAGGGCACTTTCAGCTTTGCCTCAAACACAAGCCTGTGGGGAGGGGGTGGGGCTGACGCCATGGTGTTATAGGCTAAGCTTCTCCCTGTGGTACCAGCATCTCCGGCTGCCACACTTCCCATCCAGCTGGATGGTAATGCATCTGAGAGAACAGTCAATGGTGGCCCAAGTCCTTGGGCCCTGAACCCATCTGGAAGTCCGGAGGAAGCTCCTGGCTCCCGATCGGCTCAGCTCTCGCCCCTTGGCCATTTGGGGAGTGAACCACAAAATTTAACTTCTCCTCCCCTGTTTCTCTAAATCTGCCTAATTAAATAAACAGGAAAGCAAGCAAGCAAAACAACAAACCAACTAACAAAGCCTTTTTCCCCAGGTAAGGTGTATGGGGAAACTTGTGGCCCCACAGACCAGCTGCAGCCCAATGATCCCTGTGCTGCTCGTTCCAGAACAGCTCAGCTCCTGTTGCTGCAGCCTTGTGGGGAGTGAATCACAGAATGGAACATATCTCTCCCTGTCTCTCCTCTTTCTCTATATCTGCCTTTCATATGAGAATACAAACAAATTAAAAACTAATAATTAAGGAAAAAAGCTTTTGGCCCCAGGACAAGTCATGGGCTGGGGAACTCTGTGGCCCCTCAGACCAGTTGCAGCCTCATGCTGCCTGTGCTCCCAGGGCAAGTGGTCTTGCCTGGAGCCCCTTAGAGGTCGCTGGGGGCTTCTGGCCAACAGCAGCCCCTGAGAGTCAAACCGCAGTGAGAGAAGCCCTAACCACATGTTCACAGCACCTGCAGGCAGCACCTTGACGCAGCACCCAGGTCAGCCACAAACACAGGCAGAAACGGCCTCAGCCCCTCAGGTCCCTGGAAATCATGATCCTCTCCCTGCCTCTGGGCACACAGGGACACAAGGAGGAGAATCCCACCATCACCCACCCTCACATTTGTCCACACCATCCTAAGTGCTCTCCAGTTGTAACTGCCCATCTGACCCAGGTCCTTGTGGACACCCGTGGGAGCCTCACCCTGGCTTGGAAGAAGGAGCAGCATGAGTCCGCAGGCGAAGCTGCCAAGC
Organism: Ochotona princeps; assembly: GCF_030435755.1. Taxonomy (NCBI): domain Eukaryota; kingdom Metazoa; phylum Chordata; class Mammalia; order Lagomorpha; family Ochotonidae; genus Ochotona; species Ochotona princeps. The sequence goes on along the minus strand of NC_080847.1, from coordinate 15,128,401 downwards.
CGGGAGCACAGCCAGTGCCGCCACATGTTCCCAGGCAGATCCGTGTGTGCCGCTGTGTGCCCCAGAGGCTGTCCTGAGTGCTGTAGGGGAGGAATATGGCAATTCCCAAGCTGGAGTTTGTACTGGGCAGGGAGCGGGCGAGGCAACCTTTGAGTTACTTTGATTAGGATTTAGAGAAACCCGTCTAACCTGGCAGAGATCAGGTGCAGACCCAAAAGCCAGCAAATGTGAACATAGCCTCCCCAACCCTGTCCCTGCTTGCTCCGTGACCCTCCCCTCAGTCCTGGAGCCGCTGAGCTCACTGTCCTCAAGAGAGAGGAGAGAGCAAATGACTGGATTTGGAGAAGCCAAGAGACCTTCACAGCAGAGGTGTGAGAATCCCTAGAGATGGGAACATGGGATGATCTCTGGGGGTGCAGGAGTAAACTCTGGAGCTTCTCCCTGGCTTAAGGACAAATTTGCTTGTCACTGCTCATTCACAGTCTCTCTAATCCTGCTCATATCTCCTCTTTTTAATGTATTTCATCATTTTTTAAAAGATTTATTTATTTTTATTGCAAAGTCAGATATACAGAGAGGAGAGACAGAGAGGAGAGACAGAGAGGAAGATCTTCCCCCTGATAATTCATCCCCCAAAGTGACCGCAACGACTGGTGCTGCACCGATCTGAAGCCAGGAAGGGGGAACTTTCTCCAGGTCTCCCATGTGCGTCCAGGGTCCCAAGGCTTTGGGCCATTCTCAACTGCTTTCCCAGGCCACAAGCAGGGAGCTGGATGGGAAGTCGGGCTGCTGTAGTAGAACCAGGGCCCATATGTGATCCTGGTATGTTAGTGGCAAGGACTTTAGCCACTAGGTCACCAGCCCGGGCCTGTATTTTATCCCTTTTTAACTTAGGATTCTGAGAAGGAGAGTCCCCAGATGCCCCCAGTGGTTAGGTCTGAGCCAGGGCAAGGCCAGAAGCTGGGAGCTCAACCCTTACGCAATAGATCTACATCTAACATGTGATCCACACTCCTGGTACTGGGCAGTATCCAAGGAAAGTGCAAACAGGACATCAGGGAGAAACCTGTCCTGCAGTGTTTATTCTAGAACCACCAGCTGTAGGCAAGCTTCCTGAGCGATGAATATGGAAGGGATTGTGGCACAGACACACCACGAAGTGTTATTCACCCATCAAGATGAAATTCTCTCATCTGTGGCTATGAGGTTACATGGAGGTATTCATGTTGAATGAAAGAAGTCAGCCACAGAGAACATTCACACTCAGGTTTACATATTTTTTTAAGATTTCTTTTTTGTATCTGTGAAAGGCAGAGAGAAAGAAGTCCCATGTGCTGATTCACCCTAGAGTGGTCACAAGTCATGGCCACTCCTTGGTACACATGTTTATAAAGTGGTAGTTCCCTGGCACACATCTGTTGAACAGACAGATGAATGGGCAACACACGAATGAAGAATGCAGCCACCAGTTCTTCTGCTGGTATGAGTGGTCGCTGGCCCTTGAGTCTGGACAGCCTTGATTGCAGGTGCAGTTCTGTGTGCTCCTGCTCATCCCCCATCAGCTCCTGGATCTCCTGTGGCAGATGCCTGGTCTGCAACAGGCACCGGTAGTCTGAGAGGCAAGATCAGGAAGGGGCTGCCCTGGCAGCTGCTTCCACATTGCTGACATGGCCACAGCTACAGGATGTATTTGGTAATATGAAGTGATACAAGCAACACCACAGATTTCTTATTGGGAATACACAACACTGTGTAGCAAACTTGCCAACAAAGGCAGTTTAAACCTAAAACAAGAACCCAAAGATGCCTCTAGAATAAAGTTACAAATGCACAGAGCACACATGAGGGACAGAAGAATGATTCCTAGTTACCCCCAGGAGCACCATCAGTAGAACCCACGTGGTGCCACACTCCCCAAAGAAACCTGGAAGTCCATTTGGTTCTTCAGTAGAGTAGCATGTTAGAAGAAAATGAAAAAAGAGGCAGGGATTGAAGGTGGCAAGAAGGGTGAAAGAAAATCAAAACTCACACACGCAAAAAAAAGACAAATGGCAATAGGTCATTAAGAGTAAAGGTAAGAAAGTGGCAAGGGATACGGTCTAACTGCTTTGGAAACCAACTGCACTGTTCTTGGAGTCATTACAGGTGTCATTATCATAGGAAAAGTGGTTGCAACCCTAGACATGAGCCACTCCAGGACTGAAAGCACAGTGCATAGGTGGCCCCACAGTGAAGGTGCTGCTTGGGCAGCCAGTGTCCCACAGCAGAGTGCCTGTGTCTGAGTACCAGCTCTGCCCCTGTGTTTCTCCATTTCATGAGGTGGCAGGAGGCTGCAGATGTGGTGACAGCTCCAATGCTGGCACACTTGTCACCCATGTGGGAGGTCCCAGCTGAGTCTGAGCTTCCTTCAGAGCACCATGGCTGTAGGCAATGGGAAATAGGCCAGCAGACAAATGATTTCTCTCTGGGGAATGAATCATGGCACAATAGGCTAAGCTTAAACTGTAGCATCAGCATCACTTATGGGCATCGATTTGGGTGTCAGCTGATCCTCTTTTTGATCCAGTTAATTGCTTATGGCCTGAAAGGGCAGAAGAGGATGGCCCTAGGCCTGGGGTTCCTGCACCCCTGTGGGAGACCTGGAAGAAGCTCCTGGCTCTGGCTTTGGATCAGCTCAGCTCTGACTGGGCATTTGGGAAGTGTTCAGTGCATGAAAGGTCTGCCCATCACTCTGTCTCTTCTCTCTCTGATACTCTGCCTTTCAAATAAAAAGTAAATGAATATAACATTTGCTAAAAAAAGAAATTTTTCTGACTGGATGTGGGAATTGCAAGTTTAGGAATGGAGCAGTGAGCTTTGTGTAGGCACTCGAATCACCACTGTCTGCACTTGAAGGAGAAAAATGGTAAGGAAGCCAATTGTATCCCCAAACCATGAGCTTAAAAAACACATCAACTTGCCAAGTGTGAATCTGATTTGAAACCCGAGGCACATGTGAACTTGTAATCATTTCTTTACTTAATTAAATACATTTGAAAAGGAGAGAGAGAGAGAGAGAGAGAGAGAGAGAGAGAGGCAGGTCTTCCATCCTTGGGGACAACTGCTGGCACAGTAAGTTAAACTGTTGCTTGGGATGCTCGCATCCCCTATCAGAGAGCCAATATGAGCTCTGGCTGCTCTGCTTCCAAATTCAGCTTCCTGCTGCTGTGCCTGGTAATAAAGAGTGGAGGACAAGCCAAGTGCTTGGGTCCCTGTCAACTGTGTGGAAGACCCAGGAGCAATTGCAGGCTCCTGGGTCAGCCTGGCCCAGCCCTAGTTGTTACAGTCACTTGGGGAATGACCAAGCGAATGGAAGATCTGTTTCTCTGTCAGTCACTCTGCCTTTCCAATAAATACAACAGATCTTTAAAAACCAATTGAAGAAACCTTCCAGGTGTGTAAACCTTGACTCTGCTGGAAGAGGACCCTTCCATTTGATGGTCGAGGAAGCCTGTCAGGAAGAGGCTTGGTGACTCCTGGTCAGGAAGTTCAGGCTTGGCACCAGGGAGGGGAAACCTTGTGACCTTGAGGCGCAGGCCAAAGCTGAATGTTCACCTGGACTCTTTTGGTAAAGATGTGGGCGTGTGTCTGAGGGCCTGTCACCTTGCAGATTCCTGTAGAGGAGCTGGGACTGGGTAGGACCAGAGTGTGTGACCCACAGTGCCCTCCTGTTGGCTTGTCAATGGCTGACCAAAGTGCAGGAGCACAGGCTCAGTAGTTACTAAATGAACCCAATGGGCAGACTGAATAGAGACAGAAAAAATGATCTCTATACTGAATAGGTACTGATGTGTTTCCATCATGCACCCTCAACACAGGGTGCCAGAGCAGGTAAAACAACACTCATGTTGCATTAGTGATAGGTGAGTTGGAGCTGGATGAGATCACATGGAGGACACGGGCAGCTTCTATGCAGGTGTTGCTGCTGGTACCCAGGATGGCAGCATCTGCAGATGTCAACCTGTGGTCCTAGACTCCTGGGATGCCCAGGGACACTGTGTCCTTTCTGAGAGGGAAACCTGCCCCACACATTGTTTTAATGGGAGCCACAGAGTGGGGCTGATCTTTCTGTCTAGAATGTCCTGTTCACCTGGGAGAGACCAAGCAAGGGCAAGGAGGAAGGGATCCTGTTGGATGAGCCCAGAAGAAGCAAGAGTGTGGACTGCTGCTGGCATGTTGGATTTTGCAATGGTAATGGCAGAGTCCTGGGACTTTGGTTAGTTTTATATTTTCTTAGATCTATTTACTTTTTGGAAGGGTCAAGTTTCAGAGAGATGGGGGAGAGACAGAGCTCCATCTGCTGGTTCCTCTGCAAACAGCCCCAACAGCCAGGGCTGGGCCAGTCCTAAGCCAGGAGATTTGAACTCCATCTGAGTCTCCCCCATGGGTGCCTGGGCCCAAGCACTGGGACCACCTACTACTGCTTTCCCTGGTGTGTTAGCAGAGCGAGAGCTGGATTGGAAGTTGAGCAGGCAGAACTGGAATCCACACCTATACGAGATTTAGTGGTGCTAGCAGTGATTTAACCTGCTACTCTAGAAGGCTGGCTCCAGTACTGGACCTTTTCAATGGGCAGATGAAGAGTTAAGGCCAGGCATCTGAGAAGGGCTCTAGGATTGGCAACTGGGGCTTCTGTAGTCCCCACTCCAGTTACCTTGCAGGGGCCCCTTTGATAAGAATCGGCGTGGGGACAGACAAACAAGTTCATTACCAACTCAGGTGGAAAAATCCCAAGGACATTAATAGAGCTCAGACTCCAGCTTCTGCTTCTGTGTATGTGTTCCAGCCCTTTCCCTGAGCTTGAGGGAAGGAGAATGGGAAGGAAAAACCCTTACCTCCTTTGCACAGCCACACAAATAATGAAGTCTCTAACCTTGCAAAAATTGGATGTCTCTGAGATAGGCTGCCACCGTGCTGGTCCTCTGGCAGTCTCCATAGCAGCAGTGAGTCCAGGAGCACCTGTTCCAGAAAGCTGAGGATGCTCAAGTTCTTTTTGCAAGGTGGCATCATGTTTTCCCAGATGCCTCACAATTCTCCTGACTACAATGGCACCCACGCAGTCTGGGATGCCTCCCCAGGGATCCTTCTGGTTCTCAGGGCCTCACACACAGTGTCCACTGCTCCTATATCCTGGGCTTCCTATGGCATTCACAGAGGTGGTCACCTCAGTTCTCACACATTCAGTGCAACCCCAGCCATAGCTATGGAAGCCAACATGAGTTTTTGGTCAGTACAGATGAGCTCTTTTGAATCACTTCATTAGGATGGAATCAGGAATGCACAACCAAAAATCCGTAAAGTAAGTTTATGTGCACCCGGGTCGTTTACAAGGCTAGCTGAGGATGGCAAGAAGGTAGCTGCAGGAGCAATTGGATCAAGGGATGCAGGTGGTCATGGAGCACTCATGATCACATCTCTCTGCCCACAGGCCAGGACCCCACAAGCCCCATCAGGACCACACACTCTGGGCAGGTGCAAGGAAGCCTGGTCCACGTGGAAGGCACTGACGTGGGAGTCCACACCTTCCTGAGCATTCCCTTTGCCAAACCACCTCCTGGGGCCACTGCGCTTGCACCTCCTGAAGCTGCCGAAGCTTGGAGTGGAGTGAGGGATGGCACCTCCCATCCAACCATGTGAGCTTTCCCAGGGGTCCACCCAGGGTAGCATCAGGTCTGGGGTGTGTTTGGGAGCCTCTGAGTGCTTGACCAGGTCTGACTATCCTTCCATCCACAGCTACCAGGTGATAGCCCTACTGTGCTGTGGACTCCCACAGCAACACTTCCAGTGGGCTTGTCAGGCTCCTGTCATGCTCTTGGATTGGGACTTGGTTCAGGACTCTGAGGCCTTTAGCCCCAGGTGCTGAAGATGGAGGCAAAGATCAGCTCCCCAAGTTCAGCTTCTACCTCATTCCTCTGCTGCCCTGTTAAGGTGGGGGAGTGCTCTCATGGGTGAGTTCCCTAGATTGGCTCCTCCAGGTCCTGCAGGTCCCAGAAATGGGCACCAGTGGAGGCTGAGCACAACACTGAGTAAACCAAGGAACATGTGTGTTAATCACAGCTGGAGGAAAATGTGTAGGAATGATAAGCATCCCAGGACATGGGCCATCACACTGCCTTCCCTGGGGAAGGGACAGGCATGCACAAAAACAACACATGGGCCCGGTGGCGTGGCCTAGCGGCTTAAGTCCTCGTCTTGAATGCCCCGGGATACCATATGGGCGCCGGTTCTAATCCCGGCAGCTCCACTTCCCATCCAGCTCCCTGCTTGTGGCCTGGGAAAGCAGTCGAGGACGGCCCAATGCACTGGGACACTGCACCCACGTGGGAGACCCGGAAGAGGTTCCTGGTTCCCGGCTTCGGATCGGCGCGCATCGGCCCGTTGCAGCTCACTTGGGGAGTGAATCATCGGATGGAAGATCTTCCTCTCTGTCTCTCCTCCTCTCTGTATATCCGGCTGTAATAAAATGAATAAATCTTTAAAAAAAAAAAACACATGTGTGAGAGGTCCTTGCTCTGGGCCTGACTGTGCAGAGGGACACAGCACTGGGGTCAACACCTGCAGGCAAGACTTCCCACAGAGTCCCTGAGAGTCAGGTGTGCTATCTCAGCCCCACCTGCCTGGATGGTCCCTGGAAATCAATGCCAACCCAGCTTCCCACAGAGTCAGACTTGCATCCAGGCTGGAAGGGACATTACGACAGGCTCATGAGTGAGCAAGGTGGAGGGGTAGGTACTGAGTGACCCAGAAGCAAATCTGGACCCAGGCTCTGACTTGGGCCATGGCATGGATCCTGCATGAGCATCTGCCTTGGTGGTCCCAGGTGTTCACAGGACCTTGCTGTAATGGAAAAGGAAATGGAAAAGGTACTGAACATGACGTTGACCCTGATGTCCATCCCCATGTCCGAGGACTGCCTGTACCTCAGCATCTACACACCTGCCCGTGCCTGGGAGGCCAGTGGCGGTAGGAGGAGGGAGTGAGGATATTTCCTGGCTGCAGGAGGACGGAGAAGACAAAGTGATTGTGGAATCAGATGTCATAGATCCTGGTGAGAGGGCGTTCACTTGGTGTCCAGGAAGTGCCTCTCAGTGATTGGCCAGAGAGCCCTGGGCATTGGGTCCTAGAGGTCTGGTTGCTGTGCGGTCAGAATGTGTGGGCATGGTGGGCCCAGGACACCTAACTCATCAGGCCCAGAAGGAAATATCAGGGGAATAAAGACTGCACTTAACGTCACCACAGATCCAGCCCATGCGAACGAATGCCACTTTAATGAGCATCCATGTAAATGATCAGAGAGACGACCCTTTCCTTTCTACCCCACAGTGGGTTCTGGGGATGACAGAGAAAGCATTGAACATGGTGGGAAACAAAGATGGCAGGTCTGAACACTCTGATCACACCTGACACCTGGGTCCCTGGCTAATGAATAGGATGTTACTAGCATTCTCTAAACTGCTGACTGTGCAGAAACCCACACAATCCAAAGCACATGTTAGAAGAGGTGTTGGCAAAGTGGAGTTCAGAAGATGGGAAGCCTTATAATATTGCTCTTACCAGGTGATGGTGTGGATCCATGGAGGTGGGCTAGTTACGGGCATGGGTTCTCTATATGATGGCTCTGCCCTGGCAGCCTTTGAGGACGTGGTGGTGGTCACCATCCAGTACCGCCTCGGCATCCTGGGATTCTTCAGGTGAGCCTGGGCCTGGGCTGGGTGCTGAGGGAGGAGTGGCCCCAGCATAGCCCTGCCATCCCTGTCCCTGCCTACTTCTCAGCACTGGAGACCAGCACGCCAGTGGCAACTGGGGCTACCTGGACCAAGTGGCTGCACTGCGCTGGGTGCAGCAGAACATTGCCCACTTTGGAGGCAACCCTGACCGGGTCACCATATTTGGAGAGTCTGCTGGTGGTGTAAGCGTGTCCTCACATGTATTGTCACCCATGTCGCAAGGACTCTTCCATAGAGCCATTATGCAGAGTGGGGTGGCCGTGCTGCCTGGGATGATCACCAGCTCATCTGACATGATCTCCTCGGTGAGTGTCCCCCAATGGCCCAGCCCAGGCCCACAGCCATCATCGCCTCTCTCAGGGCCTCTGCCCTTGTCTCTGTTGACTGGGCACACATTGAATATCAGGTGCCTCAGCAATTCTTACCCCAGGGATGGCTGAGGGGTTTAGGGTCAGAACCCATATACCTGTGCCTTGGTAGAGTCTGAGACTGTTCTGGGCTGCCCTTCTAAGTCCACCTTGTCTGCAGCCAGGTAAGCAGGTGCAGCTTACTGAGGCCAAAATGCTCCAAGTCAGGAAGGGAGGTTGATTAGTGGACAGCCAGGCTGCTGTTGTGCACCCATGAACTCTTCTCCTGCCTCTGGCTGGGCCTTAGGCACCCTCTTTTTTCTCCTCTGGGGAGTTCCAGAACCGATGTGTGCTCCCTTCCCAGGTGGTGGCCAACCTGTCTGGCTGTGGCCAGGTGGACTCTGAGACCCTGGTGGGCTGCTTGAGAGCCAAGAGTGAAGAGGAGATGCTGGAGATGACCAAGGTGGGACCGCATTCACTGGTACAAAGGGGTATTTGGTTCTGGTGCCCTTCAAACTCCCTGGGCTACCAACTCATGTTCATGCCTTCCTGTCCTCCCAGCCTTTGATGGGCAGGCATGACACTCCATGTAAGCCAGTCACGGGAGCTCTAAAGTGCGAGTGTGTGTGGGCTGGTGATTTAAGCCCACAGTGGTAAGCCAAGTATGAGAGAGTAGTTCAAGAAAACGTTTGGCCCACAAACCTTCTCCACTGCCCCGGTTGTCCCTAGGCCTTCAAGTTCATCTCTGCGGTGGTGGATGGCATCTTCCTGCCCAGACACCCCTATGAGCTGCTGGCCTCTGCTGACTTCCAACCTGTCCCCAGCATCATTGGTGTCAACAATGATGAGTATGGCTGGATCCTCCCCAAGGTGAGCCCAGACCGAGTTCCCTATCAGCCCATCTCCCAGGCAGGCCTCAGGATGATAGAACTCATGACCCAATCACCCACAACCCATGATCCTCTGCTCACCACTCAGTTCTTGGAAACCAGAGACCTCCAGAAGGAAATGGACAGAGCAGCAGTGGAGATGCTAATACATCAAAATTCTGAGGAATGGGTGAGGTCCCAAGGGTCATGCCCTCAAAACTTAGTAACCGAGGCAAATACCTCTGGGCTTGGGTAGGAGGTGACCACCGGGCCTGGTCTTTATCTGGGACTTATATCAGCTGCCTCTGTCCCTGGCATCTGGCTGTCTCTGACTCTGTCCTTATCCCCTGTGCTAGATGCTGCCTCCTGGCATAGAGGAGCCATTGGTAAATGAGTACCTGGGGGACAATAAGCACCCAAAAACCCTTATGGCTCAGTACCAGGAGATGATGACTGATGCCCTCTTCGTGATGCCTGCGCTCCACGTCACACATTTTCAGCGTGAGTTCATCTGTGGCTAAGGCGCAAGGGCAGGGTTCTGCCCAGAACTGTCATTGTCTTTAACATGGCTGGTCTCCTCCACACCAGGTTGCCATATCGTTCATCTCAGTAGGCCTCCTGCTAGTTCATGAGATAGACAACTCCTGCTAGTTCATGAGATGGAAGCAGGGCTGAGGAAATACACTGTGTCAATATTTCCCAGCTGCAAAGTGCAAGACCAAGGCTTAACACAGGAACCTGGCTCTGCTTTTTTCCCCTGAACTCCACTAGCACTCTCTGGGTCAGACAGACTGGGCATCGTTCTGCTGTCCTCTTGTGTTGTGCAAACCCAGAGAGGGGAACCAACTGTCACCCTGTGCACCTGCCACCCAGGTTCCCATGCTCCTGTCTACTTCTATGAGTTCCAGCATCCACCCAATTTCATGACTTTCACTGAGGAGGAGCTGCTGAGCAGGAGAATGATGAAGTACTGGGCCAACTTTGCTCGCACTGGGTGAGTCGCCCTACACCATCCCCACCTCCCTAGGGCTGTTGGGACCCTCCCTCTGGAGAACTCAGCAGCAGCCAAGTGTACTTAGTCAGGTAACAGCACTCTCCCCAGTGGCAGGGCTCATTGTCACACACAGGAGTCCTGGAAACCAGGGACACTCTCCTCATCTACCCATACCTGTGTCTTGCACTTGGCTAAGAGCTCTTGTTCTCAGGCTCTTGCCTTGGGAATGAAGGACTACAGAGTCCACTTAGCAAGTCCTCATGTGGAGCTGACACCAGGGGAGGAAGCAGCTCTCCTCGAACTTGGAAACCCATCCCCCATAGCTCCTGACCCTCATGGTGGACTGGCCTGTACTTAGCTAGGGCGCTCAGCTCTCAGAGTTTAAAGGCTCACAGTCCCCATTTTAACCTCTTCCTGATTCTTCCTTGTCTATAGGAACCCCAATGGCGAGGGCCTGCCACACTGGCCCGTCTTGGACCAGGAGGAGCAGTATCTGCAACTGAGCACACAGCCTGCAGTGGGCCGGGCCCTGAAGGCCCACAGGCGTCAGTTCTAGATCAAATATCTCCCCTCAGATATACAGGAATTGATGGGGACTGAGCAAGGGCACACAGAGCTGTAGCTGCTCATGTCTAATGGGTGACCCTGGCTCCACACACGGGCTGTCACTCAGCTGCCCTCCATGTCTTTTGGCACATCTTTGTGTAAGATCTGCTGCCCAGAGTTCCCTGCCCTGAATACTCTGGGTGTCCTGTGCCAGTTGTACTCAACACCACCCCTGTGAGGTTGCGCCCATCAGAAACCTACCTTCCTCATCTCACACTGGCCCTGGGCCGCTCCTGCCCTCACACCTCCTGCTCCACCTGTCTGCTATCCTCCCAGCCCTAGTTCTTCCCCACTCAGTGGGAGCTTCTTGGGTTGTTGCCTACCCATGGGTGCAGTAGCCCTATTCCTCCTCCAAGCACACCCTACAACCCCAGGTCTCTAAGTGACCAAAATAGGACCTGGGCACCAGGAGTTGCTGTGTCCTGATGTCCTCAGGCTGCCATGAGTGGCCTCCTCCTGTTCCCTCCTTGTTGCCATAGATAAAGGGTCCTCTTCCTTATGGCTGAAAAATACTCATCCTGGTAACCCTGATGCACTCTCATGCACCTGGTGATTTGCAGTGATTGGGTCAAGACTATTCACCTCAATAAAGGTGGAATGCTGACACCTGTTCTAGTGCATTTTCATTTTTGTGGTTTTTTTATATTTACTCAGAAAAGAATTCTTGAGTTTATGGTAGCTTCAATTTCACTTTTATAAAAACCTTTGTTGATTGATTTGAAAATTAAAGACATTTATAGAGATAAAGAGAGAGAGAGAGAGAGGATCTTCCATCCACTGGCTCACTCCCCAGATAACTTCAACTATGATGTATGAGCCTAAACAAAACCGAGCACTTCGTCCAGTTACCATGGGGTACCAGGATTGAAAATATATAGAAAATCTTTTGTTACTTCTCTCAGGCTGTTACCAGGGAGCTAGCTGGATCTGAAGTGCAACAGCAGGAACAGGACCATCACTCATCAGAAGGCCATGTTGCAATCAGTGGCTTTGCACATTACACCACAATGCTGGATATAATTTCAGCTTTGGAGGAACTTCTACAGAGTTTCCCAAGAGGTCTCTAATGTCACATCACATTTCACAGCTTATAGAAGTGTCCACTTTCTCCCTATCCCTGCCACAATTGACAGGCTTTCTCTTTTATCAGATTTCCTGTATTGATTTCCTAATATTCCTAATGATTAGTGATATGAGTACATTTTAAATATATTTGTTGGGGACCAGTACTGAGGCATGCTGTCCTGTAGATATAGTGTCTCGGTTCTATTCCTGGATGCTCCACTGCTGATCCAGCTCCCTGATAATGTGTCTGGGAAAGCAGCAGAAGATGGTCTTTCAAGTGCTTGGGCCTCCTGCACCCATGTGAGAGACCCAGAAGTAGCTCCTGGCTGCTGCCTTTGGCCTGTCTTCAGTCTGGCTTGGCCATGGGCATTTTGACTATTTAGAGAATGAACCAGTTGATGCAAGATCTCTTATTCTGTCTCTTCCTCCTTCTCCAACTCTGCTTTTCAAATAAGTAAATAAATCTTTAAACAAACACATACATATATATATATCCATACATATTTGTTAGCCTTCTATACATATTGTGTTATAAATATTTATTCAGATCATTTGGCTTTTTTTTTTTTTCAATTCTTTTTGAGAGGTAGAGGCAAGGAGAGAAAGACAACTAGAGGGAGCAAGAGCTCTCATCCTCTGAGACACTTCTCACATGCACCTGGAAGCCTGGACACCAAAGCAGGGAGCTGTGAACCCCATCCAGGTCTCCCACATGGGAAGCTGGAACCCAATCATTTGAACCATCTCCATTGCCCAGCAGGGAGCTAGGGCTAGGAATCAGAGCGTGGGGGCCAACAAAGGCACAAGAACATGGGACATAGTCATCCTCCCACATCTTAGCCACCAACACAAAACATTCCGTGATCTACCCACTTACTGCATGGCTTGCGGAGTTGAGCCTTCTGTATCTGGACAGTCTTCTTTGCCAGGGGAACAGTGTGATTATGTGCCTCCCTTCCCGCCCGCTGCTTGTGTCTTCACTCTGCCCCTGGTATTCCCCAGCCAGGAGCTTTCTGATTTAGATTTAATCGCATTTGTCTATGAATGCTCTGATTGCATGTGCTTTTGAGTTCTTCTTCAAAAACATGTTTGCCCTACTTGAGGACTTCAGGTGCTACGAATTTAAAAACAAGTTGTTGAATGTTGCCCTTATATTTGCTGCTTGTAGTTTCATAGTTTCAAGTCATCCATTTCTCAGATAAAAAGAAAAAAAAATTTTTTTTGAGTGATTTTCCTGTGTGCTTAAAGACAGGGGTCGAGTTTCATTCTTGGCACGTCACTATCCAGGTTTCCCCAGCACAGTGCATGTAGAGACGTACCATCTCAAAGATAAGGTCTTGGCATCTTTGTGAAAAATATGTTCCCTGGAAATATTAGGTATCACGATACATGGCTTGCCCTACTGGACACCAAGCCTGTGCACTGTCACAGGCCCAAGAGAATGAATCTTCAGCCAGGTTCCTGCCACCTCAGGGGGAAGAAGTTGAAGCACAAATATCCTAGGGCACACAAGCAGGACTGACCAAGAGAGCTAGAGAGACTCATGCTGAGTGAGGGCCACCCCACACAGAGAGGTACCCATCCTGACTGGCCAGAGAGTCCCCTAGGAGCAAATAGAGGAAGCAGCTGCCTAGGAAGGAGTCCCAGGCATGGTCAAGGGCAAGAGAGGGCCCTTCCCCACCCCATTCTTATATTTTTATTCCTGAGGAAAGGGTGGAACTTCAATTGAATAAACAAGCACACAGGAACTTGTACCTGTGGAACCCTTGCTGGGATGTGTACAACTCTCCCCATTTAGCAGCACTTTTGGGTCTTATGGATGTCTCCTTCCTGATCCTCATGAGGCACACGTGCATCTGGGCATGGGCCGATTAGACTGACTGGGGAAGGAACGGACTCTCGGGCCAGGGCTCCCAGCTCAGCTGTGTCCCCTGCCTGGCATGACCAGCAGGCTTCCTTGTCAAGGGGAGAGAAGAACTGGTGTCAGATCAGGGTGCGGAAATGGGAAACACTGGGTTCCACCACCACCAGGACAGGGAAGGGCCACGGGGTGTAGGGCAGGGAGGGCAGAGGTTCTCAGGGGAAGGGCCAGGAAACCCAGCGAGCACCAGCGCAAAACCTGGAGCTTTCAGGATCCGACCCAGTCGCACCTTTCAGACTTAACTTGAAGCCTCCCTGCTGAAAACCCCAAGTCCAATTCTCCTTTTGTGGGGATATTAAGTTCATGCTTCCTCTTTGAAGGTTTTCTGGGTTTTCCAGTCACATCCCATGGCTGCTTGCAATCTATCCTGACACTACAGTTGTCCTTGACTCCAGGACTGAGAAGAGGATCTTGGACAGCCAGTGGAACCGCGGCCCTGGGCCACACTTAGCTGCCCAGTTCATCCCGCTCTCCAGTGATATCCTTTAGTCCCGCCCCGAGGGCTGCCCCGCCCACTCCCTGCCCAAGGTGACCTGATCTGAACCAGTTCATCCCCGGAACACCCTGCACAGTTTCTGGGACACACTGCAGCATTGCACACATAGACATGCCTGGGACCCTGCTGTGCACGCGATTCGGTGCTGTGGCCTGCGGGCTCCTGCTGCTCCTAGTCTCCGGCAATGGTGAGGCGCCTGCGGGCGGCCGCGGGTACCCGGGTACAATCAGGTGGGCCGGCGCCTGGAAAGCCATGGGAGACAGTGGGGGTGAGGACACTGTGTTGATGAGACCAGGGTGGAAAAAAGTGGTGGCTGTCCCAGACTTAGCAAGGAGTCAGCCCAGCTGGAGGCTGAGTGGAGCTGGTCGGAGTCAGCCCTGTGACAGGAGAAGGGGTGCGATCTGAGGTCACTTCCTTCCTGTGTTTCTGGCAGTGCTATTGCTGTTGGATAGTCAAAGGACAGTAATGAATCTCCTTGCCTGTCCGCACCTCCCATCTATGGGGCCCCTGCAAGGCAACTGGATCTGGGGACTATAGAAGCCCCAGGTGTCAATCCTGGGGTCAATCTCAGATACCAGGGGCCCCTGTTAGACCAGGCACGGAGTAGTGGCTGCTAGCACAGCTGCCCAAAAAAGATAGTTGACCGCACTCTACATGCCTGGCCTTGATATCAAAGGTTCAGGCCTGTAGGACTCCTTGATTCTTTGTGTGTCTTTGATCTTTCATGTGCTAATTGAAAAGGGTAGGACTAGAGCCAGCCTTCTAGAGCAGTTGGTTAAAAACAACTTGTTCCATTACATCACATATGGGTGTAGATTCCAGTTCTGCCTGCTCAACTTCCAATCCAGCTCTCGCTCTGCTAACACACCAGGGAAAGCAGTAGTAGGTGGCCCCAGTGCTTGGGTCCAGACACCCATGGGGGAGACTCAGATGGAGTTCAAAGCTCCTGGCTTGGTACTGACCCAGCCCTGGCTGTTGGGGCTGTTTGCAGAGGAACCAGCAGATGGAGCTCTGTCTCTCCCTCTCTCTCTGAAACTTGACCCTTTCAAAAAGTAAATAGATCTACAACTACAAAAATAAACAAGGGCTCAGGAATCTGCCATACCATTGCAAAATCTAACATGCCAGCAACTCTTGCTTCTTCTGGGCTCATCCAACAGGATCCCTCCCTCCTTCCCTGCCCTTGCTTGGTCTCTCCCAGGTGAACAGAACATTCCAGACAGAAAGATCAGCCCCTCTGTGGCTCCCATTAAAACATGTGTGGGGCAGGTTCCCCTCTCAGAAAAGACACAGTGTCCCTGGGCATCCTGGGAGTCCAGCACCACAGTGCTGACATCTGCAGATGCTGCCATCCTGGGTACCAGCAGCAACACCTGCATAGAAGCTGCCCGTGTCCTCCAAGTGATCTCATCCAGCTCCTGCTCACCTATCACTAATGCAGCATGAGTGTTGTTTCACCTGCTGTGGCACCCTGTGTTGAGGGTGCATGATGGAAGCACGTTGGCAATGTTCACCTGGGCCATCCTCTGCCTGTTTTTAGTCAGCAAAGTGGGCTCACTTAGTGACTACTGAGCCTGTGCTCCTGTACTTTCGTCAGCCATTGACAAGCCAACAGGAGGGCACTGTGGGTCACACTCTCTGTTCCTACCCAGTCCCAGTTCCTCTACAGGAATCTGCAAGGTGCCCAGGGCTCAGACACAGCACCCACATCTCTACCAAAAGAGTCCAGGTGAACATTCAGCCTTGACCTTTGCCTCAAGGTCATAAGCTTCCCCCCTCCCTGGTACCAGCCCTGCCACTTCCTGACACAGGGGTCACCAAGCCTCTTCCTGCCAGGCTTCCTCGACCATCAAATGGAAGGATCCTCCTCCAGCAGAGTCAAGGTTTACACACCTGGAAGGTTTCTTCAATTGTTTTTTTTTTTTTTTTTTTTTTTAAAGTGATAATCTTTTTTTTTTTTTTTTTTTTTAAAGATTTATTCATTTTATTACAGCCAGATATACACAGAGGAGGAGAGACAGAGAGGAAGATCTTCCATCCGATGATTCACTCCCCAAGTGAGCCGCAGCGGGCCGGTGCGCGCCGATCCGATGCCGGGAACCAGGAACCTCTTCCGGGTCTCCCACGCGGGTGCAGTGTCCCAAAGCATTGGGCTGTCCTCAACTGCTTTCCCAGGCCACAAGCAGGGAGCTGGATGGGAAGTGGAGCTGCCGGGATCAGAACCGGCGCCCATATGGGATCCCGGGGCTTTCAAGGCGAGGACTTTAGCCGCTAGGCCACGCCGCCGGGCCCTCTTCAATTGGTTTTTAAAGATCTGTTATATTTATTGGAAAGGCAGAGTGACTGACAGAGAGACAGATCTTCCATTCGCTTGGTCATTCCCCAAGTGACTGTAACAACTAGGGCTGGACCAGGCTGACCCAGGAGCCTGCAATTGCTCCTGGGTCTTCCACACAGTTGACAGGGACCCAAGCACTTGGCTCGTCCTCCACTCTTTATTACCAGGCACAGCAGCAGGAAGCTGAATTTGGAAGCAGAGCAGCCAGAGCTCATATTGGCTCTCTGATAGGGGATGCGAGCATCCCAAGCAACAGCTTAACTTACTGTGCCACCAGTTGTCCCCAAGGATGGAAGACCTGCCTGTCTCTCTCTCTCTCTCTCTCTCTCTCTCTCTCTCTGCTTTTCAAATGTATTTAATTAAGTAAAGAAATGATTACAAGTTCACATGTGCCTCGGGTTTCAAATCAGATTCACACTTGGCAAGTAGATGTATTTTTTTAAGCTCATGGTTTGGGGATACAATTGGCTTCCTTACCATTTTCCTGACTCAAGTGCAGAAAGGCATGTTCCATGTCCCCACACAAAGCTCACTGCCCTAGTCTTCCTTACCTTGCAACTCCTACATTCAGACAGCAAAATTTCTTTTTAACAAATGTTATATTTCTTTAAAGATTCATTTACTCTTTATTTGAAAGGCAGAGTATCAGAGAGAGAAGAGACAGACAGATTTTAGACCTTCCATGCACTGGACACTCGACAAATGCCCAGTCAGAGCTGAGCTGATCCAAAGCCAGAGTCAGGAGCATCTTCCAGTTCTCCCACAGGGGTGCAGGAACCCCAAGTTTTGGGCCATCCTCTTCTGCCCTTCCAGGCCATAAGCAGAGAACTGAATCAAAAGAGGAGCAGCTGGGATTCAACAGGTGACTGTTTGGGATGCTGATGATGCTGATGCTCTAGCTGAGGCTCAGCCTACTATGCTTGTGTCAGCTTCCAGAGAGATCCTTTGTCTTTGGCCTGTGTCCCAAATGCCTGCAGCAACCGAGACAACTCCTGGAGCCCAGAATCAGCTGACACCACCCAACAGGAGACAGGGATCCCAGCACTGGAGCTGTCACCACATCCTGCAGCCTTCTGCCACCTCCTGAAATGCAGACACACAGGGGTAGAGCTGGATCTCAGACACAGGCACTCTGCTGGGGGACTCTGGCTACCTAAGAGCCTCTTCAATACAGGGCTGTATCTCCCTGTGCTTTCAGGTTTGGGGAATAATACCTAGGGTTGCAACCACTGGCCCCATGGCAACACCACCTGTAATGACTCAAAGAACTTCCCAGTGTGTTTGCAAGAAGTTGCACCATATTCCCTTGCCACTGCAATTTGGAAAGGTTCTAATTTCGCCACATTTGGACCTGCACTCTAAATGACCTGGTGCTGCTTGCTGTCATTTTTATTGTGTTTTAAGTCGTCCACTCCTCATGCCACCTCCTGGCTCTCTTTTCATTTTTCTTCTAACTGTACTGATGTACTAAAGAGCCCAGTGGACATCCAGGTTTCCCTGGGAGTGCAACACCATGTGAGTTGTAATGATGGTGATGCAGAGGGCATCTATGAATCATTCCTTTGTCCCCTGTGTGCTCTTCTAGAGGATTCATCAGCTTTCTTTATGAGCAAGGATGCTTTGCAGTATCATGTATACGCAATAAGAAATTTGTGGTTGGATGTCTCATTTGGAGTAACAAAATAATTTTGGATAGATGGCTACATCAGTGGTGTGCACGTGACAGGTAACGTGGCATGCAGCCCATTCAAATCAACCCTTTCTGGCCACAGGCCAGGACTCCACAAGCCCCATCAGGACCACGCACTCTGGGCAGGTGCGAGGAAGCCTGGTCCACGTGGAAGGCACCGACGTGGGAGTCCACACCTTCCTGGGCATTCCCTTTGCCAAGCCACCTCTGGGGCCACTGCGCTTTGCACCTCCTGAACCTGCCGAAGCTTGGAGTGGAGTGAGGGATGGCACCTCCCATCCAGCCATGTGAGCTTTCCCAGGGGCCCACCCAGGGTAGCATCAGGTCTGGGGTAGGCATGGGAGTCTGAGTGCTGACTCAGGTCCGGCTGACCCTCCATCCACAGAAACCAGCTGACAGCCCTACTGTGCTGTGGACTCCCACAGCAACACTTCCAGTGGACTTGCCAGGCTCCTGTCAGGCTCTTGACTCAGGACTTGGGACTCTGAGGCCTTTAGCTCCAGGTGCTGAAAATGGAGGCAGAGAACCAGCTCCCCAAGTTTAACTTCTGCCACATTCCTGTACTGCCCTGGTGAGGGAGCACTGTCCTGAGTGAGCTCCCCAGGTTGGCTCCTCAAGTTTGTAGGAGTCCCTGGCTCCTACAGCAGATCCTGCAGGTCCCTGAGATGGGCACCACTGGAGGCTGGCACAGCAATAAGCCAACCCAGAGCCAAGGACTATAGCCAAGGGACAAGTGTGCATCAAAACTAGGAGCTGTGAAGGAGTGATAAGGCTCCAGGACATGGGCCATCCCACTACCTTTCCTGGAGAAGGGATGGACATCCACACACCCAGCACGGGTGTAGGAGACCCCTGTGCTCCACACCTCGCTGTGTTAGGGAGACACAGCACTAAGGTCAGCACCTTCAGGCAAAATTTCTCACTAAGACCCTGAGAGTCAAGTGTACCTGTAGGGTCCCTGGAAGTTGGTGCCATCCCTGTTGCACCAGAGTCTCAGACCTGTGTCTGGGTGGGAAGGCATGATAGGGCAGGTTCAAGAGTGAGTGGGTTGCAGGGAGGTAAGGGACTAAGAGGGCCAGGGGCAACTCTGGTCCCAGGCACTGGCTTCAGCCACAGCATAAATTCTGTACTAACATCTGCCTTGGTGGGTTCCAGGTGTCCACAGAACATTGCTATGATGGAACATAATGTTATGAACATGACGTTGACACTACTGTCCATTCCCATGTCCGAGGACTGCCTGTACCTCAGCATCTATGCACCTGCCCATGCCCATGAGGACTCCCAACTGCCTGTGAGTAGGAGCACAGGGCAGCTGGTGGGTGTGAGGACATCCTCACGCCACTGGAGGACAGAAAAAACAAGGTGACTGTGACCTCCCATAAAAAGCATAATGGTGAGAGGCCACTTCCTATGGAGTGCAGGAAGTGCCTCTGCCACCAAGAAGTCAACTAAACTCCAGATATGGGGTCCCAGAAGCCTGGTTGCTGGTTGAGGTCAGAATGTGTGTGGTCTGGTAGGATGAGGGCACCTACAGTGCCCTCCTGTCCAGAAATGCCCTAAGTGTCTGAGACCTGCAGGATTCAGACTGGGAGAGACTCATAGTGTTGGTCTTGACTTCCCCAGGTTATGGTATGGATCCACGGAGGTGCACTGGCTGTAGGCATGGCTTCCATATATGATGGCTCCATCCTGGCAGCCTTTGAGGACGTGGTGGTGGTCACCATCCAGTACCGCCTCGGTGTCCTGGGATTCTTCAGGTGAGCCTGGGCCTGGGTCGGACATTGAGGGAGGGGCAGCCCTGACACAGCCCTGCCATCCCTGTCCTTCCTACTTCTCAGCACCGGAGACCAGCATGCCAGTGGCAACTGGGGCTACCTGGACCAAGTGGCTGCACTACGCTGGGTGCAGCAGAACATTGCCCACTTTGGAGGCAACCCTGACCAGGTCACCATATTTGGCGAGTCTGCAGGAGGCATAAGCGTGTCCTCACATGTATTGTCACCCATGTCCCAAGGACTCTTCCATGGAGCCATCATGGAGAGTGGGGTGGCCGTGATGCCTGGCTTCATCACCAACTCATCTGAGATGATCTCCTCGGTGAGTGTCCCCCAGTGCCCCAGCTAGACCAACACTGTAGTTTCCCCCTCTGAAGCCTCTGCTACTATCTCTATTGAGTGTGCACAAGTGGAGCATCAGGTGCCTTGGTACTGCCTACTCATGGGATGTTTGAGAGCCTCAGTCAGAACCCACATACCCGTGCCTCATTAGAGTCTGACACAGTTCTGGGTCCTGAAAAGCTGAACCTCCAAGGTCCAGCTTGTCTGCATCCAGCTAAGCAGGTGGAGCTCACTGAGAATGGGATGCTCTGAGACAGGGACAGAGGACTAATGAGACAGGGAACGAGGACTAGTGAGCATCCAGCTATGTGCCCACAAGACTCTGCTGCTGCCTCTGGTTGGGTCTCAGACACCCTCCTTCATATCCTACATTGGTCTGCAGCACCTGTGTGCTCCCTTCCCAGGTGGTGGCCAACCTGTCTGGTTGTGGCCAGGTGGACTCTGAGACCCTGGTGGGCTGCTTGAGAGCCAAGAGTGAAGAGGAGATGCTGGCAGTAATCAAGGTGGGACCCATTCACTGGGACAAAGGGATGATCAGCTCTGATACAAAATCCCTGGGATACCTGCTCATGTCCATCCTTCCTGTCCTTCAACCCTCAATAGGCAGGGGTGATGCAATCCTGTAAGCCAAGCATGGGACCTCATGGGGTGGGGTGTCAG
The DNA here is from genome assembly GCF_030435755.1 of Ochotona princeps. Classification (NCBI taxonomy): domain Eukaryota; kingdom Metazoa; phylum Chordata; class Mammalia; order Lagomorpha; family Ochotonidae; genus Ochotona; species Ochotona princeps. The sequence goes on along the minus strand of NC_080847.1, from coordinate 15,107,529 downwards.
TCCTACGGGATGAGCCAGGCATGGTGGAAACACTCAAGGACATCAGGGGGAAAAAAAGGAAAAGTTTTGGTCCACAAATCTCTCGGCCCTGGGTGCCCCTAGGCCTTCACGAGCATCTCTGGGGTGGTGGATGGCATCTTTCTGCCCAGACACCCCTATGAGCTGCTGGCCTCTACTGACTTCCAACCCGTACCCAGCATCATTGGTGTCAACAATGATGAGTATGGCTGGATCATCCTCAAGGTGAGCTCAAGCAGAGTCCTGGGATCCCGCTTTGTGGTCAGTCCTCAGGGTATCACAGCTCCTGGGCCATCCATCCCCAACCCAAGACTCTCTGCTCACCTCGCAGTTCTTCGCTGACATAGACACCAGAGATGAAATGGACAAAGCAGTCATAGAGGCACTAATAAATCAAACATTTGCACAGGGGGTAAGTCCCCAGGGCTTCCAACCTACAGCTCCCTCTCCCACCGGACCTCGAAACCAAGGCACATTTAGCAGTGTGTGTGCTTGGGGATGGGTTGGCCCCAAGCCTGCTCCTTTGCTTCATTTGCTGTCTTTATCCAGGACTTTCCTCAGCTGCCTCTCCCTTGCAGCCTGTCTGCCTAATTCAGTCCCTGTCCCCTGACTAGATGCTGCCCACTGGCATAAGACAGAAGTTGGAGAATGAGTACCTGGGAATTAATGAGAATTCCAAAACTCTCATGGCTCAGTACCAGGAGATGATGGCCGATGCCCTTTTCGTGATGCCTTCGCTCCATGTTGCACATTTCCAGCGTGAGTTCATATATGACTATGGCCTCACTGGGCAGGACTTCCACCTACATCATTGGGTCTTCGGGAGGTGTATCCTGTCCAGGCCCGTGTCCACATCTTGGCTGGGTCCCTCAGCTCTCGAAACCCATGTTCTTTGATTCGGTCAACCCTCCTGCTGGTTCTGAAGACAGACATCTCCACCACGGGACAGAGGAAGAGACCGGGTGGGAGCAGGAGTGATGCAGCTATACAATGTCAATACCACTCAGCTGCATGTCCAAGGCTAGGACTCCACAGGCAATTGCCACTACCCTGATCCCTGGGTCTCTACCAGCACTGCCTAGATCAGGCCCAGTGGGCATCACTCTGCTGTCCTCTTTAGTAGTATGGGAAACCCAGGGAAGGTGCTCCCACCTATTGCCCTGTACACCTGTCACCCAGGTTCCCATGCCCCTGTCTACTTCTACGAGTTCCAGCATTCATCCAACTTTGCAAAGGACTTCCGGCCACCCTATGTGAGGGCCGACCATGGCGATGAGCTTGCCTTTCTCTTCAGATCCACTTTCTATGGGAGAAAAGGTGAGACTTCTTCCCGCAGGCAGAGGATGCAGCATTTGGCTATCTTGAGGGGCCTCTGTGCCCACTGCACGGATGACAAGGGTGAGGCTAAGGATGGGATCAAGCACCCTAAGTCTCTCAGTTCCCAGGACTGCAACATAAGTAGCTCCAGGCCTGGGTTCCCTATTTCTCTGCCCGGGAACGTGGTGAGGTCTGTCCTGGAAGCACAGCTGCCCCCTAAGTGATCCCACACTCGCTGACGAGTGTGATCATGGTGGGGCAGCGGGACTGCACTGGAGAGTTGGTCATGATGGGGCACTGGCATGGGCTGGCAAGTCTGGCCACGGTGCAGCAGCAGGGCTATGCTGGCCTGAGCTGACAGTGTCCTTCCCCGCTGCAGTGACTCTCACTGAGGAGGAGGAGCTGCTGAGCAGGACGATGATGAAGTACTGGGCCAATTTTGCTCGTACCAGGTAAGACGCCCCACCTCATTGTACCTACCCAGAGCCATGGGACCCTCCCCTGTAGGGACCTGCATAGTAAGCTAGTATCCTTTGTCATGTGCCAGCGCCCTCCCCAATGGCAGGGCCCACTGGCACACAAGGAGTCCTGGGATCCAGGGACACATTCCCCATCCACCCTCTGTGACCTGGATTTGGCCAAGAACTGTCACTCTGAGTCTTTCTTTGGGTGTAAGGGACACCACAGTCCTGGTGAAGGTCCCCATGTGGAGCCTATGCCAGTGACACCTCTCCTGTAGTTGTAACCATCCCCTACTGCTCCAGGCCTGCATGATGGACTGGCCTGGCCCTAACCAGGGCACTCAGGTAATGGGGGTAAGGGCTCAGAGTCCCCATGTCCCCCTTCCTCACCTTTCATCTACAGGAACCCCAATGGTGAGGGCCTGCCACAATGGCCTGTCTTGGACCAGAAGGAGCAGTACCTGCAGCTGAGGGTGCAGCCTGCAGTGGGCCAGGCCCTGAAGGCCCACAGGCGCCCGTTCTGGGACCAGATGCTTCCCCAGAAGTTGCGGGAGCTGATGCAGGCTGAGCAGAACCACACAGAGCTGTAGCTGCCTGTGTCTAGATATGGGACCCTGACCCCACCCACGGGCTGTCACTCACCTATCCTCTATCCCTCTGGCACCCTCTTATGAAGAACCTGCTGCTGGAGGCTTCTTGCCCTGCTTGCCCTGGGTGCCCTGCTCTAGATGCACTCAACACTGCCCTCATGAAGCTATGCCTATTGGAGCCAGTGGAAACCCACCACCTCTTCTCATACTGGCCTGGGGCTCCTTCTGTCCTCCTCACCTCCCCTCCTTCCTATCCTCTCTCACCTATCTTCCCAGTCCCAGGCCTGCCCCCACTCAGTGAGAGCTGCTTTGGGGGTTGTTGCTCACCATTGCATGTCAGAAGCCATCTTCCTCCTCCCAGCATGTCCTGTGGGCTTATATCTGTAAATGACCCATAGGAGACCTGTGCACCAGGAATCACTGTGTGTCCTGGTGTCCTCAGGCTGCCATCAGTGGCCTTCTCCCATCCTCCCTCCATATTGCCACAAATAAAGGCTCCCATTACTTCTTCTGAGATATACACATCTAGTAACCATTCCACAGGCTCACACACCTGGCAGCTCCTGGCTCGGGTAACTAACACGCTGACTGCAATAAACATGGGGGTGCAGATACATGTTTTATTGTATTTTTATTTTTTACCCGGTTATCAGTTCTTGAAATTATGGTAGTATTTTATCTCTTTTTTTTTCTTTTCTTTTTTTATTTCATTTTGTGACACAGTTTCATAGGCTCTGGGATTCCCCCAACCCCTTTCCGTGCCCTGCCCCCATGGTGAATTGCTCCACCTTGTTGCAGTATTACAGTTCAAATCCAGTCATGATTCCTTCATTGCAAGCATGTACCATGCATAGAGTCCAGCATCTTATTGTTCAGATAAATTCAACAGTTTCTTGGGGAGACCATCTCTGGTCTGAAAGCAGAGCTAGCAAAATATCAACCCGTCCAATGAAAAGCCACAACATAACATCAACAACAATTTACAACATTATGGAATTAATTGAAATGGTATTGAGTGACCAATATGTTAAAAAAAAATGCAAGTTCTTAATCACATCCTGTGACTACTTCATTGATATTTCAATTTTAGTTTATACACAACCAGCTGCTAAACACCTTAAAATGACTATAGGACCCAGCTGTCTCGTGTCTCTTTTCATTTTTGTATTTAGCAGCTTATAGTGTTGAAGCATAATTTTTACTAAGCTTGCCGGATTTTAGGATAGTCCAAACTGGCTTATAACTCTAACAAGACATATGTCAACAATTGAGGTGCAGAACAGTTTTAGGAGGGGTGTACAGAAAAATCTTTAATACCCTAGTGAGGAGTAACTAAACTTTTTTTTTTTTTTTTTTAAAGATTTATTCATTTTATTACAGCCAGATATACAGAGAGGAGGAGAGACAGAGAGGAAGATCTTCCATCCGATGTTTCACTCCCCAAGTGAGCTGCAACGGGCCGGTGCACGCCAATCCGATGCCGGGAACCAGGAACCTCTTTCCGGGTCTCCCACGCGGGTGCAGTGTCCCAATGCATTGGGCCGTCCTCAACTGCTTTCCCAGGCCACAAGCAGGGAGCTGGATGGGAAGTGGAGCTGCCGGGATTAGAACCGGCACCCATATGGGATCCCGGGGCTTTCAAGGCGAGGACTTTAGCCGCTGGCCACGCCGCCGGGCCCTAGGAGTAACTAAACTTTGTGTCCTACCTAGTAAGGTATATGTGAGTCCAAGCTGACCATTTCCTGTCTGTTTCTAAGCTTTCCTTGTTGTTCTCTGTCTAATCTAATTTTTTTGGGGGGGAGCCTCCGGAGCGACCCTGATGGTCATTGCAAGAGCGGGTGGGGTTCCAAAGTTGGAACTAAGTAAGGACCAGAGAAAGCTCCCCTCCTGAGTCCCAAAGGAAGTTTACTATTCTTCTGATTCTGAGGTCCGCTCAGGGCTCCCAGCTATTGTTCTGATGACATTAGATCCTGTGAGGAAGGATCTGGGCATCTTCCATCCCATGTGGGAGATCCGAAAGAGAGTGGATGACCTCAGAGTTCTCGGACTCCGAGGGCATTCCAATTCCCCATGATCTCCTTGGCATTTGGGATATAGTCCTTGGTGTCCATACTGATATTCCTTGGTGAGGATCTGGGAGTCTCCAGGGTTGGGATACAAGCCTCCTCCTGTCCTCTTGCTCCACTCTGGGGTCCCCCCCCAACCCCGCTCTGTGCATATGACCTCCTGTTAAGAGGTTGTTAGGATCACTCTTGATTTCCCTGTATGTCTTTATAGTTTTGCTAATGTCTAATGCTGATTCAAGTCTGTTGTCTATAAGTTACTTGTTATATTCTTGATAAGTTATACTTAAGATTTCTCTGCTCTCCTGACCCATTACAGAGTAACATAGGGCATTAAAAGTATATTAGTTTTTACAGTTCTTTGATGTAGATCATAAGCAGTCTGACTCACATTGATTGTTGGTTCATTGGTTACATCACAATATCTGATTGCATGTAATACAGGCTGTTTGAGATTGAAATAATATTACAATTTACAGGTACTATTTTTTGGAGTGACATTGTTTCATCTTAAATTAAGGCAAACATTGGGTATCTAACCTTTTGGAATTGGCTCATTTCCCTTAGCATAATGGTTTCCAGTTGGACCCATTTGGCCACAAAGAACTGCATTTCATTTTTTTTTTAATAGCTGAGTAGTATTCCATGGAGTAGGTGAACCATTGCTTACTTATCCAACCATGTGATGGGCATTTCACTTGCTTCCAAGTTTTAGCAATTATCTCACTTATTTTAAATATTTGTGGTTTTTGTTGGTGTTTTTGTTGTTTTTGTTTTTGTTTTTGCAAAGGTGGATATACAGAAAGGAGGAGAGAGAGAGAGCAAGATCTTCCGCCATAAGGTTCACACCCAACGTGACCGTAATGGCCAGAGCTGAGCCAATCCGGAGCCTGCACCCATGCAGGTGCAGGGTCCCAAAACTTTGGACCATCCTCGACTGCATTCCAGGGCAGGCAGGGATCTGGATGGGACACGGGGCTGCCGGGATTAGGACTGGTGCCCATATGGGATCCCGGCACATTCGAGGCGAGGACATTAACCATTATGCTATCTGCTGGATCATTCCCTAATGACTTTAACTATCACTATTGGCCAGAATAAGTCAGGAGTCGGGAGCTTCATCCAGTTTCTTACTGGGCACCCAAATTAATATACTAGGACCATCTCCTGCTGCTTTTCTCAGACTGTTACCAGGGAGTTGGATTTGAAGGGCAATAGCAGGAACAGGACCATCACTCATCAGAAGGCCATGTTGCAATCAGTGGCTTTGCACATTACACCACAATGCTGGATATAATTTCAGCTTTGGAGGAACTTCTATAGAGTTTCCCAAGAGGTCTCTAATGTCACATCACATTTCACAGCTTATAGAAGTGTCCACTTTCTCCCTATCCCTGCCACAATTGACAGGCTTTCTCTTTTATCAGATTTCCTGTATTGATTTCCTAATATTCCTAATGATTAGTGATATGAGTACATTTTAAATATATTTGTTGGGGACCAGTACTGAGGTATGCTGTCCTGTAGATATAGTGCCCTGGTTCTATTCCTGGTTGCCCCACTGCTGATCCAGCTCCCTGATAACGTGCCTGGGAAAGCAGCAGAAGATGGTCTTTCAAGTACTTGGGCCTCCTGCACCCATGTGAGAGACCCAGAAGAAGCTCCTGGCTGCTGCCTTTGGCCTGTCTTCAGTCTGGCTTGGCCATGGCCATTGCGACTATTTAGAGAATGAACTAGTTGATGCAAGATCTCTTTTTCTGTCTCTCCCTTTCTCTACAACTCTGCTTTATAAAGAAAATAAATAAATCTTTAAACACACACAATATCTGATGACCTTCTATATATTTTGCTATTGGAAATATTTATTCAGATCATTTGACCATTTTTCAAACAAAACAAAACAAAACATCAATCCATTTGAGAGGTAGAGGCAAGAAGAGAAAGACAAATAGAGGGAGCAAGAGCTCTCATCCTCTGAGTCTCTTGCCACATGTGCCTTGGGGCCTGGATGCCAAAGCAGGGAGCTGTGAACTCCATCCAGGTCTCCCACAAGGGTGGCTGGTACCGCATCATTTGGACCATCTTCATTGCCTAGTAGGAAGCTAGGACTAGGAATCAGAGTGTGGGGGTCAACAAAGGCACTAGAACATGGCACATAGTCATCCTCTCTGCATCTTAGCCACTGAAGCAAAGGCCACTGCAATCTGCCCACTTCCTACATGGCTTGTTGAGTTCAGACTTTCTTATGGACACTATTCCTTACCAGGGGCACGGTTTGGATGTGCTCCCTCCTTCCAGTCCACTGCACCAGTGGGACCCTTGCTGCAGTTTGCACAACCCCTCCACATGGAGCTGTACTTCTCCTGAGCCACCAAGGTATCTGTTTCCTGATCCTGATGAAGCACACATGCATCTGGGCATGGGCGGGTTAGACAGACTGCCTGGGGGAGTGATGGACTCACAGGGCAGGGCTCCAGCTCAGCTGTGCCTGTTAATCTCCCGTGCCTGGCACGACCAGCAGGTTTCCTTGTCAAGGGAAGAATAGAACTGGTCTCAGATCAAGGTGCAGAAACCAAAAACATTAGGTTTCGTCAATACCAGACAGTATTGAGCAGCAGGAGGGAGAGTGGTGTGGGTTCTCAGAGGAAGGTCCCAGAACCCATGAAACACTAGCACAGAACCAGAGCTTTCAAGATGCAGGCAGTCGCACCTTCCCTCCTAGGCTCAGGTGTTTCCCTTCCACCCACCTGAAAACCCTGGACCCAGTGCTCCATTTGTGAGGATTTTAACCCTTTTGGATTGTCCTATCACAGCTCATCACTGCATGTGGTCTATCCTGACTGCAGCTGGCCTTGACTCCAGGACTGACAGGAGGGTCCTGGACATCCAGAGAGAGGAGAGGCAGCCCTGACCCTGATCTTGCACTGACCTCAGAGTCCTCAGCTCAGTCCTGCTCTCCTATGAGATCTCCTTGCTCCGCCCAAAGGGCCGCCCCTCCCACTCTCTCCCAGTCCAAATTCCGCCCTGGCACGCCCAGGGCAGCTTCTGGAGCACACAGCAGCGCACACCAGAACCTGCCTGCAACCATGGGGCCACACCGCCTTTGTGCACAGCTTGGCACCATCACCTGCGGACTCCTGCTGCTCTTCCTGCCAGGCCAAGGTGAGGCTTCCGCGGGCAGCCATGGAGACCCAGGTCGCATGTGCAGTTAGAGCTCAAGTGGGCGGGACAGCCGGCAATGGGAAGCAAACAGCAGTGTGAGGTGGCGGGATCCTGGAGCCCAGCTTGGGAGACTGTAGGATAGGGTGGTGGCTGCCCTAGAAACAGGGAGCAGTGAGCCCAGCAAGAAGCTCTGAGCAGAACTGGTCAGGGTTAACAGGGGCTGGAGTTGAGGCCACTTCCTTCCCGTGCTTGTGGCTGTGCTAAGCCTGCCCACAAGTCAAAGGACAGTAATGAACCTGTCTGTCCCCATGCCGATTCTTATCAAAGGGGCCCCTGCAAGGTAACTGGATTGGGGACTACAGAAGCCCCAGTTGCCAATCCTAGAGCCCTTCTCAGATGCCTGGCCTTAACTCTTCATCTGCCCATTGAAAAGGTCCAGTACTGGAGCCAGCCTTCTAGAGTAGCAGGTTAAATCACTGCTTATACCACTAAATCCCGTATAGGTGTGGATTCCAGTTCTGCCTGCTCAACTTCCAATCCAGCTCTCGCTCTGCTAACACACCAGGGAAAGCAGTGGAAGGTGGCCCCAGTGCTTGGGTCCAGACACCCATGGGGGAGACTCAGATGGAGTTCAAAGCTCCTGGCTTGGTACTGACCCAGCCCTGCCTGTTGGGGCTGTTTGCAGAGGAACCAGCAGATGGAGCTCTGTCTCTCCCTCTCTCTCTGAAACTTGACCCTTTCAAAAAGTAAATAGATCTATAACTACAAAAATAAACAAGGGCTCAGGAATCTGCCATTACCATTGCAAAATCCAACATGCCAGCAGCAGTCCACACTCTTGCTTCTTCTGGGCTCATCCAACAGGATCCCTCCCTCCTTCCCTGCCCTTGCTTGGTCTCTCCCAGGTCAACAGGACATTCCAGACAGAAAGATCAGCCCCTCTGTGGCTCCCATTAAAACATGTGTGGGGCAGGTTCCCCTCTCAGAAAAGACACAGTGTCCCTGGGCATCCTGGGAGTCCAGCACCACAGTGCTGACATCTGCAGATGCTGCCATCCTGGGTACCAGCAGCAACACCTGCATAGAAGCTGCCCGTGTCCTCCAAGTGATCTCATCCAGCTCCTGCTCACCTATCACTAATGCAGCATGAGTGTTGTTTCACCTGCTGTGGCACCCTGTGTTGAGGGTGCATGATGGAAGCACGTTGGCAATGTTCACCTGGGCCATCCTCTGCCTGTTTTTAGTCAGCAAAGTGGGCTCACTTAGTGACTACTGAGCCTGTGCTCCTGTACTTTCGTCAGCCATTGACAAGCCAACAGGAGGGCACTGTGGGTCACACACTCTGGTCCTACCCAGTCCCAGTTCCTCTACAGGAATCTGCAAGGTGCCCAGGGCTCAGACACAGCACCCACATCTCTACCAAAAGAGTCCAGGTGAACATTCAGCCTTGACCTTTGCCTCAAGGTCACAAGCTTCCCCCCTCCCTGGTACCAGCCCTGCCACTTCCTGACACAGGGATCACCAAGCCTCTTCCTGCCAGGCTTCCTCGACCATCAAATGGAAGGGTCCTCTCCCAGCAGAGTCATGGTTTACACACCTGGAAGGTTCCTTCAATTGGTTTTTAAAGATTTGTTGTATTTATTGGAAAGGCAGAGTGACTGACAGAGAGACAGATCTTCCATTCGCTTGGTCATTCCCCAAGTGACTGTAACAACTAGGGCTGGACCAGGCTGACCCAGGAGCCTGTAATTGCTCCTGGGTCTTCCACACAGTTGACAGGGACCCAAGCACTTGGCTCGTCCTCCACTCTTTATTACCAGGCACAGCAGCAGGAAGCTGAATTTGGAAGCAGAGCAGCCAGAGCTCATATTGGCTCTCTGATAGGGGATGCGAGCATCCCAAGCAACAGCTTAACTTACTGTGCCAGCAGTTGTCCCCAAGGATGGAAGACCTGCCTGTCTCTCTCTCTCTCTCTCTCTCTCTCTCTCTCCCTCTCTCTCTCTGCTTTTCAAATGTGTTGAATTAAGTAAAGAAATGATTACAAGTTCACATGTGCCTCGGGTTTCAAATCAGATTCACACTTGGCAAGTAGATGTATTTTTTTAAGCTCATGGTTTGGGGATACAATTGGCTTCCTTACCATTTTTCTCATTCAACTGCATACAGTGGTGATTCGAGTGCCTACACAAAACTCTCTGCTCCAGTCTCCCATTCTCTACCTTGCAACTCCTACATTCAGACAGAAATGGTTGTTTTACAGAAATGCTTTCTTTAGAGATTCATTTACATTTTATTTGAAACACAGAGTAACAGAGAAGAGACAGAAAAACAGACAGATCGTTCATGCGCTGGTTCATTTCTATAAGTGCTATAGCAGCCCAAACTGGGCTGATCCAAAGCTAGGAACCAGAAGGTACTATGGTCTCCCACACGGGTACAGGGATCCAAGGATTCCAAGTATCTACTGTTTTCCTGGGCCACAAGCATGGAGCTGGATTAAAAGTGGAGAAGCTGAGACTCAAATAGTTGTCCATATGAGATGCTGGCGCTGCATCGAGACTTAGCCTACTATGCCATGGTGCCACTCCTCAGAGAGAGATCATTTATCTGCTGACCTCTGTCCCAATGATGACAGAAACTAGGGAAAGTCAAGAAAGCTCAGATTCAGTTGGCGCCTCTCACATAGGTGACAGGGGTCCCAGCACTGGGGCCATCACTAATCCTGCCACCTCCTGGAGGGCAGACTCCCAGAGGCAGAGCCAGAACTCAGACTTAGGCACTCTGCTGAGGAACAATGGCTGCCCAAGCAGTCTCTGCACTATGGGGCCACATGTTCCCTGTGCTTTCCTGTGTGTGGGTATGATACCTAAGGCTGCAACCACTGGCAATGACACCTGTAATGACTAGGAGTACTACTCAGTTGGTGTCCATAGCAGTTAGGCCACCTGCACTGTGCAAAGGTTCCACATTCTGACCTACACTCTTGATGATCTGCTGCCATTTGTTATCATTTTTGTAGTGTTTTGAGTCTCTTTCACTCTTCATGCCACCTCCTGTCCCTGCTCTCTTTTCATTTTTTCCTAATTGTGCTGCTATATGAAAGATCCCAGTGGAGTTCTGGTTTTCTTTCAGGAGCGGGACACCATGTGGGTTCTACTGTTGGCGCTCCTGGATGTGTCTTGAATCATTCCTGTGTCTCCCGAGTGTGCTCTCTTCATTTGTAACTCTATTCTAGACACTTCATCAGGTTCTGGGTTCTAGGTTTTAGCTTCCTTTATTAACAAGGCTGCTTTGCAGTCCTATGTACACGCAATAAGAAAATTGTGATTGGATGTCTCACTTCATGTGACAAAATGCATCCTGGAGTTGTGGCTACACTAGCATTTTGCATGGGAGCACAGCTGGCATGCAGCCCATCCATTCATGATCACACCACTAATGCCCACAGGCCAGGACTCCACAAGCCCCATCAGGACCACGCACTCTGGGCAGGTGCGAGGAAGCCTGGTCCACGTGGAAGGCACCGACGTGGGAGTCCACACCTTCCTGGGCATTCCCTTTGCCAAGCCACCTCTGGGGCCACTGCGCTTTGCACCTCCTGAACCTGCCGAAGCTTGGAGTGGAGTGAGGGATGGCACCTCCCATCCAGCCATGTGAGCTTTCCCAGGGGCCCACCCAGGGTAGCATCAGGTCTGGGGTGGGCATGGGAGTCTTTGAATGCTGACCCAGGTCCGGCTGCCCTTCCATCCACAGCTACCAGGTGATAGCCCTACTGTGCTGTGGACTCCCACAGCAACACTTCCAGTGGACTTGCCAGGCTCCTGTCAGGCTCTTGACTCAGGACTTGGGACTCTGAGGCCTTTAGCTCCAGGTGCTGAAAATGGAGGCAGAGAACCAGCTCCCCAAGTTTAACTTCTGCCACATTCCTGTACTGCCCTGGTGAGGGAGCACTGTCCTGAGTGAGCTCCCCAGGTTGGCTCCTCAAGTTTGTAGGAGTCCCTGGCTCCTACAGCAGATCCTGCAGGTCCCTGAGATGGGCACCACTGGAGGCTGGCACAGCAATAAGCCAACCCAGAGCCAAGGACTATAGCCAAGGGACAAGTGTGCATCAAAACTAGGAGCTGTGAAGGAGTGATAAGGCTCCAGGACATGGGCCATCCCACTACCTTTCCTGGAGAAGGGATGGACATCCACACACCCAGCATGGGTGTAGGAGACCCCTGTGCTCCACACCTCGCTGTGTTAAGGAAACACAGCACTAAGGTCAGCACCTTCAGGCAAAATTTCTCACTAAGACCCTGAGAGTCAAGTGTACCTGTAGGGTCCCTGGAAGTTGGTGCCATCCCTGTTGCACCAGAGTCTCAGACCTGTGTCTGGGTGGGAAGGCATGATAGGGCAGGTTCAAGAGTGAGTGGGTTGCAGGGAGGTAAGGGACTAAGAGGGCCAGGGGCAACTCTGGTCCCAGGCACTGGCTTCAGCCACAGCATGAATTCTGTACTAACGACTGCCTTGGTGGGTTCCAGGTGTCCACAGAACATTGCTATGATGGAACATGATGTTATGAACATGACGTTGACACTACTGTCCATTCCCATGTCCGAGGACTGCCTGTACCTCAGCATCTACGTGCCTGCCCATGCACATGAGGGCTGCAAGCTGCCTGTGAGTGGGAGGCCAGGGGCAGCTGGTGGGTGTGAGGACATCCTGCTGCTGGAGGATGGGGAGGGATGATGTGACTGTGGCCTCCAGTGTGTGGATCCTGGTGAGAAGCTGTTCTCTGCATGGTCCAGAAAGTGCCTCTTCCCTGGGGTGGGCACCTAAACACTGAGCATGGAGTCACAGAGGCCTAGCTACTCCAGAGCACAGAATACGTGGTCCCTAGTGGGCCCAGGACACCTGCAGCACCTCATGTCTAGGAGAAACACTCAGATGATCAAGGACTGCACTTGGACATCATCACAGCCCACCCAACCCAGGGAATCCACGTGAATAATCAGAGGCACCCCTTTCCTTTAACCTCCATAGTGAGTTCTGGGTTGATAGAGCCAAGCATTGAACAGATCTGGGCTTCCTGACGATACCTGAGTCCCAGACTCATGACCAGGTTCTTGTGATCTCACCAAGTATCTGGCTACATGGGAATCTGCACAAGCACAAAGCACAGGTTAGAGGAGGTAATGGCAAAATAGGGTTAAGCTAGAAAGAAACTCCTGGCATTGACCCTGATGTCTCCAGGTCATGGTATGGATCCACGGAGGTGCACTGGTTGTAGGCATGGCTTCCATGTACGATGGCTCCATCCTGGCAGCCTTTGAGGATGTGGTGGTGGTCACCATTCAGTACCGCCTCGGCATCCTGGGATTCTTCAGGTGAGCCTGGGTCTGGGTCGGGCATTGAGGGAGGGGCAGCCCTGACACAGCCCTGCCATCCCTGTCCTTCCTACTTCTCAGCACCGGAGACCAGCATGCCAGTGGCAACTGGGGCTACCTGGACCAAGTGGCTGCACTACGCTGGGTGCAGCAGAACATTGCCCACTTTGGAGGCAACCCTGACCAGGTCACCATATTTGGCGAGTCTGCTGGCGGTGTAAGCGTGTCCTCACATGTATTGTCACCCATGTCGCAAGGGCTCTTCCACAGAGCCATCATGGAGAGTGGGGTGGCCGTGCTGCCTGGGATGATCACCAGCTCATCCGAGATGATCTCCTCAGTGAGTGTCCCCCAGTGGCCCAAGCCATCTTCCATCTCTGGTCCTTTGCTACTATCTCTATTGAGTGGGCATACATGGCCCATCAGGTGCCTCAGCACTGCCTACTCATGGGATGGCTGAGAAACAAGGGGTCAAAACCCTCATACCTGTACCTCGATGAACTCTAACACAGTTCTTGGCCCTGTAGAGCTGTCCCTCCGAAGCCTACCTTGTCTGCAGTCAGCTAAGCAGGTCAGCTCACTGAGGCCAAAATGCTCCAAGTCAGGGAATGAGTACTAGTGAGCCTCCAGGCCACATCTGTGTGCTCACAAGACTCCGCTCCTGCCGCTGGCTGGGTCTCAGACACCCTCCTTCCTCTCCTACATTGGTCTCCAGTGCTCGTGTGCTCCCTTCCCAGGTGGTGGCCAACCTGTCTGGCTGTGGCCAGGTGGACTCTGAGACCCTGGTGGGCTGCTTGCGTGCCAAGAGTGAAGAGGAAATAGTGGCGATGACCAAGGTGGGACCCCATTCACTAGTACAAAGGGGTGATCAGCTCTGGTGCCCTTCAAATTCCCTGAACTCCCAGCTCATGTTCATGCTTTCCTGTCCTCCCAGCCCTTGATGGGCGGGGATGACCAAATCCTGTAAGTCAAGCATGGGACCTCAAGGAGTGTAGCAGGGTGGTGAGCCTGCTGAGATAAGCCAGGTGTGTGGAAGAGTCTTAAAAGGCTTGGTGAACAAATCCTCACCCAGACCTTGGGTGCTCCTAGACCTTCACGAGCATCTCCGCGGTGGTGGATGGCATCTTCCTGCCCAGACACCCCTATGAGCTGCTGGCCTCTGCTGACTTCCAACCTGTCCCCAGCATCATTGGCATCAACAACGATGAGTATGGTTGGATCATCCCCAAGGTGAGCCCAGGCCAAATCCCCTAGAATCCCATCTTGCAGACAGGCCTCAGGACGTCAGATCTCCCCTGCTTATCTACCTCCAACCTAAAACCCTCTGCTAACCTCTTAGGTCATTGCTGCTGGAGAATCCCAGAAGGAAATGGACAGAGCAGCCATGGAGGCACTAATACATCAAACATCTGAACAGTGGGTGAGGCTCCAGGCATCCTGCCCTACAGTTCGCTGCCCTACAGGACCTCGAAACCAAGGCACATTTAGCAGTGTGTGTGCTTGGGAATGGGATGACGCTGAGCCTGCTCCTTTGCTTTATTTCCTGTCTTTATCCAGGACTTTTCTCAGCTGCCTCTCTCCCTGGCAGCCTGCCTCCCTGACTCAGTCCCTGTTCCCTGGGCTAGATGCTGCCTCCTGCCATAGAGGAGCAACTGCTGGACGAGTATCTGGGTGACAATGAGGACCCCAAGACCCTCATGACTCAGTTCCAGGAGATGATGGCCGATGCCCTGTTCGTGATACCTTCGCTCCATGTCGCACATTTTCAGCGTGAGTTCACCTGTTGCTAAGGCCTTCCTGGGTGGCGCTCTGCCCACTTCATTGGGTATCCAGGGAGGAATATCCTGTGCAGGATCCTATCCATTTGGTACCCATGTCCTTTATCTAGGTCCACCCTCCTGCTGTTCAGAGATGGACATCTCCACCAGGGAACTAAGCAATAGACAGGGTGGGAGTGGGGTGAGGCAGCTACACTAACTCAGACCCTTGCCATGGCCCTTCTCCCCCTGGGGCTCCACAGCACTGCCCAGGTCAGATCAAGCGAGCATCACTCTGCTGTCCTTTTGGGTAGTGTGGAAAACCCAGAGAATGGGCCTACACTTGTCTCCCTGTGCACCTGTCACCCAGGTTCCCATGCCCCTGTCTACTTCTACGAGTTCCAGCATTCACCCAGCTTCATGAAGAACTTCCGCCCACCCCACGTGAGGGCTGACCATGGTGATGAGCTTCTCTTTGTCTTCAGATGCATTTTCTTTGGGGGAAAAGGTGAGGCTTCCTCCTCCACCAGGATCGGATGCAGTACCTGGCTCTCCTGAGGGTGCACTGTGCCCACTGCATCGATGGCAGGGCTGAGGCTCAAATAGGATCAAGCACCCAAAGTTTCACAGCTCCCACAGTTGAGCCAGGACTGCACCATGAGTGCCTTCTGACCCAGCTCTCTCCTCTGCCTGGCCCCACGATGGGTGTTTCTCCCGGATGCAGAGCTGTCCCCTGAGTATTCACCCAAGTCAAAAGGATAAAACCTATTGGGTAAGCAAAAGGCCAGGAGCAGGTGACCTTGACCAGGTTCAGATAGGGAGATGGCAAAGTAAAAGCCGAGTCCCTGTGGTCAGGAGAAGGCAAGTTTCATGCAGGCAACTGAGGGTCAATCTCCATTGAGCTGGTGAGTGTGGTCATGGTGGGGCAGCAGGGCTGGGCTGATGAGTGTGGTCAAGGTGGGGCAGCGGGCCTGGGCTGGTGAGTGTGGTCAAGGTGGGGCAGCGGGCCTGAGCTGGTGGGTGTGGTCAAGGTGGGGCAGTGGGCCTGAGCTGGTGAGTGTGGTCATGGTGGGCCAGCGGGACTGGGCTGGTGAGTGTGGTCATGGTGGGCCAGCAGGACTGGGCTGGTGAGTGTGGTCATGATGGGGCAGTGGGCCTGCACCTGCCTGAGCTGACCCTGTGTCCTTCCCCACTGCAGTGACTCTCACTGAGCAGGAGGAGCTGCTGAGCAGGAGGATGATGAAGTACTGGGCCAACTTTGCTCGCACCGGGTGAGTCGCCCCACCCCACCCCTACTTCCTCAGAGCCTGGGACCCTTCCCTGTGGGGATCTCAGCAGCAGCCAAATGCCCTTAGTCACATGACAGCGCCCTCCCTAGTGGCATGGCCCATTGGACACACAGGGGTCCTGGGGACCAGGGACACTCTATCTACTCATCCAGGCCATGACCTGACATTGCCATCAGCTGTTAACCTCAGAGGTTCCCCGGGGGAGTGAAGACACCACAGCCCATGTTGGCAGGTTCCCATGTGGAGCTGACACCAGGGGAGGAGGAAGTTCTCCCACACCTGCAAACTCATACCCCACCACTCCTGATCTGGACCAACCCCAGGGAGGCTAATCAGATTCCCCATGGTCCACCTTCCTGACGTTTTGTTTGCAGGAACCCCAATGGTGAGGGCCTGCCTCACTGGCCCATCTTGGACCAGAAGGAGCAGTACCTGCAACTGAGGGTGCAGCCTGCAGTGGGCCAGGCCCTGAAGGCCCACAGGCGCCAGCTCTGGGATCAAACCCTGCCCCAGAAGATGCAGGAGCTAATGGGGGTTTTGCAGGGACATACAGAACTGTAACTGTTGTGTCAAAAAGGGGGGACCCTTGTCCCACCTACTAAGGGCTGTCACTCACCTTCCCTCATCCCCTCAGCACACCCTTGTGGAGCATCTGCTGCCAAGGTTCCCTGCCCTGCCTGCCCTGGGTGCCCTGTGCCAGATGCACTCAAAACTCCTTTCGTGAGGCTATACCTATTAACTCCCACAGAAGCCCACCTTCCTCATCTCCTACTGGCCCTAGGTCCCTCCTGCTCTTCTCACCTCCCCCTCCTCACTTTCTCTCCCCACCCTCTGTCTCCTATCTTCCCAGCCCCCAAGTCCTCCCCACTCAGCGCAAGCTGCTTTGGGGTTATTGCCCACCCTTGGATGTCAGAAACCCTCATCTTCCTCCCAACATGCCCTATGAGCTCACATTTGTAAGAGGCCCGTAGGAGACCCGGGCACGGGGAGCTGCCATGCCCTGGTGCCCTCAGGCTTCTGAAGTGAGAATACAGTACCTGGGGGTCCCCAGAAGTACATTATTTTGCTGCTCAAACATCTGGGTGCAGGTGCCAGCATGTGGATTTTCTTCCTGATTCAGGGGTGACATCTCACCCCTGTAATGAACAGGCTCCCTTGGGCATGATGTCAGGATGCTAATCCCATCCACCACCTCACATTCCCACCTCTGAATAGCATCACGTGAGAAACTGGGTTCCAGCATGACCTTGAAGGAGACACACAGATTCAGGCCACAGCACCCGGGCCCTCCCAACCTCAGCCACCAAGGTCATCCAGTGGAAGTCACTCTGGCCACCTACTGTCCCCCTCCCCACATTAGGTGTGGCATTTCAGATAGTCCACCCACTGTTTGCAGACATAATGACCGACCTCACTTTGCTGAGATGTGAGACTGTGCTTCTCCATCTGTCCCTGGAGCCCGGGACTGGCCGTGTAGTGTCCAGCAAAGTCCAGGACCCCAGATTTGCCACCCCAAGAACCCATGCTTACTCCTGAGGGGCCCCTGCTTCATAACCACAGCATATTCCCCAAAGAGATGTATCAGCAGGGGGATTTCCTGAAATTAGGATGGGGATGCTGGAATCACCAGGCATGCCCAGGGAAAGAGGGGCACTGTTGCCCCCAGCTCCCTGTCCAGGAAGGTGTCCTCTCACCTTTGTCACCCCCTCTACCCCCGAGCACTCTCCTTCCATCACCACATAGAACACGTGACTCCTTTCCTTCTGACATCATGGTTTCCCTAACTTTTCTTGTCCTGCTGCTCCTTCCCCCAAACTCTCTTACTTTGATCGTGGCTCGCAAAGGCGCTGGCTGTGCATACTCGGCCTCATTCCCACCACATCATTTTCTCTATTGTTAACAGCCTGTCTCCCTGGTACATGCACCCTAAGATCTTTCCTCTGGAAAGGCCTCCCTTTTCCATCCACTGCCTTTAAACCCAACAACAGGGCTTCATCCATTTGGGAATGCCTGTGTTTCCCCCGTTGCCTACTCTGGCCACTAGATGGCAGATCAGACTAAGGTTAAACCTAAGGTAATTCAAAACAGTGTGTGGGAGAACTAAATAGGATTCCAGGCTGGAAGCTTTAGCCTGGCCCAGTGAGCAGGTGGATTATGAACCAGCAAAGGGAAGGTTATTTTATACGACTGTGCTTCTCAAACAGGTGAAAATAAACAGACATATTTGAAAATTAGAATACAGTTCATTTCACCCGGTTTGGGGTGTGCCATTTGCTGACTTGGAATACGTGTAGGCAACAAGCAAGGGGACCACCTCTGGCTGTGCCCCATCACCACCTGGAGTTCCTTCGTGCCCCCTTTGGTGTCAGTCATTGTCCTTTTCCCTGGGTTCTGGCAACCGCCAAAAGGCTTCTGGCCACCGTGGCCCACCTCTCCTCCAAGAGGGGATCCGCAGAACCACTTGGGACAGGGTCATTGGTGGCTGGCCTCTGTCACTTAGCCTGATGTGTTGAGATTCACACAAAGTGCCTCACTTTCTGGGTGTGGATGTACCACATTTTATCCACTCCTCAACTGATGTGTGTTGACATAACTTCTCTTTCTTAGCTGTTTTTAATAAAGCTGCTGTGATCACTTTTTAGCCAAGTCGCTATGTGCAGCCTCACCTCAATTTCTTTGGCTCAACAGGGGAGCGGGAAGCACTGGGTCCTATGGTAAGGGTGTATTTCACTTTGGAAGAAAAACCCAAACTGCCTTTAAAGGGACGGGGTTTGGTCTGTTTCCTCTTGCTATAACTGAAGATTCATAGGGGGTGATTTATAAAGAATGGACATCTATTCAGCTCACAGTTTTGGAGACAGGTGGGTCCAGGATCAAGGGCAGGCAGCAGATGGTCATTGAAGGCCTTCTTGCAACATCATGGCTTGGCAGAGGGCACTCTAGTGAGGGTTACGGCAGCAAAGCAAGCGTGCCAGTTGAGGTCTCTCACTCTTCATAAAGCCACAGATTCTGTCGTGGAAGCCCCCATCATCGCGATTCATTCAGGGCTAATTAGCTCCCAAATGCCACATGCACAAAGCACAATTACCCTGTGAGCTTGGCAGTACCCTTTGCATCACACCCACCCGCAGGAGACACACCAAATCGGAAGAGCATGTGAGGCAAGCCATAAGTGTGGGGTACAGATTTTGGAGGCACCAGCCTTCCACTCACACAAGGAAGGGGTGACAGTCTCTTTCCCCGGTGTGCCTGGCTTGCCCTGCCCCTGGTGGGCCCACCCACAACGTCAGCAGGGAGTTGGGTCCACAACCTGGGGTTCAGATGAGTACTCTCCCCCCACCAAGGGCATGGATGAGGCACCAGATAAGAGGAGCAGGCAGAGGGAGGACAGGAGCTCTGGGATGACCCAGAAGAAAAATTAAACAGAAAATAGGCTGGGGAGCTGGGAGTTAAGAGCCTCAGCAGGGTCAAGGGTCACACAATGGCCCGGGTGGCCAGGAGGTGGTCAGGGTCATGGCTTAGCAGCAAGCAGCAGGAAGAGAACAGCAGGGGAAAAAAGAAGCCGACTGGGCCCCCTGCCCCAAAAAACAGGGGACCCACCTGCAGCCCTCTGGAAACCTGCCAAGCAAAATCCAAGAAGCCACACTGGTTCTTCCCAGCAGAAAGGCAAAGGCCTTCCTCTCCAGGGCACCAGACGGAGTCCTGGAAGTGGGCCTGGCATGACCTGCTCCACCCCAGCCAGCCTGACGCTGGAGACCCAGGGCTGAGTCTCACCCTCCCTGGTTGTGGGATCACCCAAGCCTGCAAGGAGACAACTCCAACCCCCTACCCGACTATCTGGCCCCAGGAACAGGCTTTTGCTGCCTTGGGCTCCAAGACACATGTTTTCACCCACCCCACAACCCTACAACCTTGCCTCTCTACTCACCCCCCGCTGAGAAGGAGGTGGCACAAAATCACCTGTGCGGTCTTCCAGCCACTTCCCCCACACACACACTGCTCCACCCCTCAGCTCACCCCTTCCTCTCACTTCTGCCCCGCAACTTGCTAAGCCTCGCACAGAGTAGGTCTCCATGAGAGAGTCACTCACAACAGCCACAGGGGCCATCATCCAGTCATAGTGGGAAATGGGCTCGGCTTGGAGCCTGAAGCTGGTAATGATCGAGCACCGGCGTCATTTGGCACAGCAGCTAGGAAACCGCTTAGAACACCCATGTCTCACCTCACAGGGACCTGCCTTCAAGTCCTGGCTCCACTTTGGGTTTCAAGTTCTTGCTAATGTACACCCTGGGATGGCTCACGTTCGTGGATCCGTGACACTCATAGGGGAAACCTGCATGGACTTGCAAGCCCCTGGCCCAGCCTCAGGTGTTGGGGAAATGAACCAACGGCTAAAAGTTCTTTCTCTTTCTCTCCCTCTGCCTTTCATCTACACAAGCTAATTTGTTTGAAGTACTGACACATGCTATGACTTGGAAGCATACCAAAAACATTGGCCAAGTGGAAGCAGCCAGCCACAAAAGGTTTCATATAGTACATACAACTATCTCCGTGGTATCTACAGCAGGTAGAATGCAGGTGCCAATTCAGTCAATGGTTACAGGGTGTTTGTCCATGAGATAAGGGGTTGCATAACACTTGATATTAAAGCCCACAGAACTGTATACTTTGTAATCATTAATTGTATGTTCTATGAATTTCAACTTCATTTTTTTTAAAAAATCGATCTCTGTCTCTCATTCTCTCTGTAGTTCTGCCTTTCAAATAAAAATAAAATAAATCTTATTTTAAAAATCAACTTCTGTTCCCTCCACTTGCAACAGGCAAGACTAAATGCCAGCCCCCACCCAGGCCTGTGGCCGCAGAAAGGTACCCCAGCACTGTGGGCTGTCATTCCCTCAGGCCAACCACTGGGGGCATATCAGGAGGCATACAGTAGTCATGGGGTCAGGGGAGCTGGAGTGTGAACATGGAGGGCTCATGGGGTGAGTCCTCCGCAAGGTGCCCTTCCGGCCCTGCCCTGCCCAGGCCTAGCCATTGGCACTGGCCCTGAGGCTGGCTCCCAGCCAGGTGGGGCGGTCCGGTTAGGCAGATTTGCATGACATGGCAGTCCACACATAGATGGGTTGTAGCAAAGGTCACACTCCACTTTCCACCCACTGCAGCTCCTGACCACTGGCAATCGCAAGCAGCATGGGAGCCATGGGCAGAGCTCGGCCCAGTGTCCTGCTCTGGGTGGCCTGTCTGCTCCTGGCGCTTCCCATCAAGGCCACAGGTAAGGCATTCCTGGGACACATGCAGGGAGGAAGGACTTCCCCGGTGGGGGTGGAGAGTTTGCCAGAGTGAGTCAGGGCAGGGAGGAGAGGCTCTGCGGGACAGGTCAGGTTTGAAGGAACATCACTCGAATGAACAGGGATTCTGCCCACACTACCTGTTTGGTCCCAAGAGAAGTCCCACTTGGGGACAAGATTGTAGTGGTTTTTATTTCTATTTTTTCAAGATTCATTTATTTGAAAGGTAGAATAAGAGAAAAGGAAACACAAAGACAAATCTATTCACTCCCCAAATGGCTGCAATGGCTGGAGCTGAGCTAATCCAAAGCCAACAGCTAGGAGCTTCTTCTGGGTCTTTCACAGGCATGCAGGGTCCCAAGGCCTTGGACCATCTTCCACTGCTTTCCTAGGCCGTACACAGGGAGCTGGATCAGAAAGTAAAGCAGCCGGAACATGAACCAGTGCCCTTATGGTATGCCAGTATCACAGGCAGAAGCTTAGCTTGTTATATGCCATGGCACCGACCCCTGACCTATATCTAATAAACCCAATATAGGCCTCAATCAGGGAATGGCCGACAAACACATAGGCAAAGGGCTGTCACAAAGGAAGAGCAGCCATCCAGGTCCACCCAGGGCCAGCTGGAGGTGGGAAGGGCGCTCAGCAAGCAGAGACAGCCCCCAGGGAAAATGTGAAGCTGGGGAAGGCTCTGCACACGCATGCATGCACACGCACACATGCAGGCTTTGGATTGGCTAATAGGAAATTTCCAGCTCTGAGCCATAGGAGCTGTCCCTAGTTGCCTGGGCCCTGAAGTGGCAAGGGCAGGTGAACAGCAGGCAGGTATGTGCAAACCTATGAAGGAGGGGACAGCTGGGGTGTGGCTGTGCATTTATTTGCATTTGAAAGCCCTGTTGTCCCACTCCTGCCCACTGCCCAGGTGCAGTGCAAAGCCAGATTTCCCAGTTCTAGGGCTTGACAGCTCCGGGAGAGGCAGCTCATCAAGTTCAGCAAAACCCTCAGTATCAAAGCTTTAGAAGTTAGAAACAAAGGACACTTATCAGACCTCAGTAGACCAACAATCTGAGGCCCCAGTACCCATCCCCCTGGCAGATGCAGTTTGGTCTAGAGGAAATGGTGGTGGTGAATGTGGAGCCCCATGGAGAAGCCAGGAACCCCAGGCTGGGCTTAAAGCTTGCTGGGAAGGCTGCACCACAGTGCCTCGTGCCAAGAGCCTGGCAGAACAAGCACCCTGAATGCAGAAGTGGCCTCTCCTTGCACCAAGAGTCCATTTTTCACCTCGACCCTCACGGGGGCTGCACATTCACCTCATGGTCCCCTATGTTCCCCTCAGGGCCACAAGTCACTCAGCCAGAAGTGGACACGCCTCTTGGCCGGCTGCGAGGCCAGCAAGTGGCCGTGAAGGGCACAAACCGCCTGGTGAATGTCTTCCTGGGCATCCCATTTGCCCAGCCCCCACTGGGACGCATCCGATTCTCAGCCCCATTCCCGCCCCAGCCCTGGGAGGGTGTGCGGGATGCCAGTCATGCACCCCCCATGTGAGTAACAAGGCAGACGATTGGCGGGGTTCTGTGGTGGGACATCATGGGACTGAGCAGCTGGTCCTCAGCTCTGCCTTGACTGCAGGTGCCTGCAGGATGTGGAGAGAATGAACAATGGCAGGTTCACAATCAATGGAGAGCATCATGTCTTCCCCATCTCAGAGGACTGCCTGACCCTCAACATCTACAGCCCTGCCGAGGCTGCCACTGGGACCGGGAGGCCAGTGCGTAGCCACCGGGGGCCCTGTCTGCCCATCTAGCTCCAACCTGCCCAGCCTTTCCTCCCCTCCCCAGAGGCCCCATGAGTTGGTTGGGGGAGAGGGGGTAGCTGAAGTTACTGTCCCCATAGGTCATGGTGTGGATCCATGGGGGCTCCCTGGTGGTTGGCTCAGCCACGTCCCAGGATGGCTCAGCCCTGGCTGCGTATGGAGACGTAGTGGTGGTCACAGTTCAGTACCGTCTGGGCATCCTCGGCTTCTTCAGGTGAGGTAGCAGGCCCAGCCCAGCACAGGCTCAACACACAGGAGAGGACCCAGGCAAAGAATTGGAGGGGAGCAGGGCAGAGTGGTGCTTTCCCGAGACTCCTTCCTGGGGGAGGAGTTCAGCCAAGGCCACAGTTGCACAGTGAACTTGGGCCCCTTGGGCAGGGTGTTGAGTGCTGGAACGCAGCCAGCAACGCAGTGGGGAATGAGGCCAAGGAGTAAATAAGTCCCAGCAACCACCCAATAAGCCACCCTGGCCACACAGGTGACAATGGTGGCTCAGAGCCAAGCCTGACCCTGGGGTCTGCTGGGGGTCAGATGTCCATCCTGGTGGCAATTCAAAGCAGCCCAAACCTTCAAAGACTGAGGAACATGAGGGCAAGGGGGCCTGCCTGTGCTGACCACCACCATCCTCTGTCCCAGCACTGGGGACAGGCACGCACCAGGCAACCAGGGCTTACTGGATGTGGTGGCAGCTCTGCGCTGGGTGCAGGGCAGCATCGGCTCCTTTGGAGGGGATCGCGACTGTGTCACCGTCTTCGGCGGCTCTGCAGGGGCCAGCATCGTCTCGGCTCTGGTAAGCAGCCACAGGGGCAGCCCCAGTAGGAGGGGAATGCCCCCACATGTCAGCCCTGTCCTCTGAGAGCCATCTATTCTCTGCACACAGGTCCTGTCTCCCATGGCCACAGGATTGTTCCACAGAGCCATTGCCCAGAGTGGGGTCATCAGCATCGCAGGGTTGATAGACCTGGACCCGTGGCTTAAAGCTCAGGTCTGTGTGTCCTTCATGCTCTTACCTTATCCCCAGCCCATCCTGGAGCCCCCAAAGTGGGGAAGGTTACTGGTAAGGAGGCCCCGGTTGGCAGAGAGGGATCCACTAGGATGAAGGCAGCATCACCTATGGAAAGTTCAGAGGAAGCAGCTGGCACAGCCTGGTGGACAGGCAATCAGAGAGGGCTGCCTAGAGGTGGCCACTCCGGAGCAGACCATCAGGGTAGGGTCTTCAAGAGCACGCCTGAGAAATCGCCTGTCAGGTTGTGTATTCCCACCCAAAGCCTCCCATCATACGGCTGGCCATGTACGGAGTAGCCATGGGGGTCCCAGAAGGCCTCAGAATGAAAACTGTACCTGTAGCAGCTGCAAATGAAAGGTACAGTGGTAGGCCCTGGAAGCAGCCATCAGAGAGAATGGAGCAGTTTAAGGACAGAACAGGAAGTAAGAAGCCCCAGGGAAGTGGGAGGCATTGCTGGGGAGCTAGACAATCTCCCAGGGGTGGGGAGAAGCAGGGCACTGACTGATAGCATCACTTGGTGTGAAAGGTGGGCTGGAGGCAGCAATCCTGGAAGCCTCACACAAAGCCAAGGACGCGGCCAAGACAAAGTCTGGGCAAGAGAGACCACCAACTATCTCTTCAGCCTCACCTCCCATGGACTCATGAACCCCCACCCAGGACATGCTGTGATCCCTGCCAGGCCCCCTCCTTCTGCACACACTCTCTGGGAACCCCAGGAGCAGAATAAAGACTGTGTCCCCAAAAGCTCAAAGGGGACCCAGCCCTGCAAGCAGCAAAGGACAGTTTGCTGTAAGAAGGGTAGTGAGGGACACACACACACACAGGGTGCCCCTGATGGAGCAGGGCAGGCTTCTCTGGGGTGGTACAGAGATCAGGTATAGGCCAGTCTGTGACATCAAGGTCCTGCTCCATTTGAGGCAGCTGGCTTGGGCAGTGGGGACCAAAAGGCTGACATGGCCCTTTTGTTCTTGTCCTCCCCAGAACACCGCCAAGTCCCTGGCCTGCAGCTCCACCTCCCCGGCTGAGATGCTAGAGTGTCTGAGGCAGAAGGAAGGAAAAGAGCTGATTTCGTCCAAGACTGGGGTACGCCCACCTGCCTCACCTCCCAGGGACACTCAGCGGCCCAGGGCAGGACCTGCCTTCCCCAGAAGACTCCTGCTCAGATCTCTGGAGCCCCCTAACGCTGTGACACACCCCCCTTCTCTTTCCTTCAGGCCTCAGCCATTCAGGCAAGAGGCTGGGGGACTGAAGCCCCATCCTCGAGGTTCAGTCTAACTGGTGAACACCACCTCCTGCTCCACCGCCTTGCTTTGTCCTGCAGAGTTTTTCCACCTGCGCAGTTGATGGCGTCTTCTTCCCTCAAAGTCCCCAGGAGCTCCTGCAAAACCAGAGGTTCCGCCCCGTGCCCTTCCTCCTGGGCGTCAACAACCATGAGTTTGGCTGGCTCATCCCCAAGGTAAGCATCCTCCAGTCAAGGGCCCTGTCCCAGCACCATCACATCCTGCCTCCTGGACTCCAATCTGAGGTTTAAGGGACTCACTCAAGGTCATGGACAAGCACATTCTGCTTGGGGATTGAGCATTTGCACAGAGTGTGCGGCATCCCTTGGTTTATACATCAGGCTCTGTGACTCTGATTACTGTGACTCTGAACCCAATGACAACCTACCTGACATTCTCACATTCTGGACAGCGTTCAGATTCCAGGGCCTCATGGGCCAAGTTCATCTTCCTACCTCTCCCAGAATTCCATACAGGGTCAACCCCATGCTTTCTTCCTGAGACTCTTGTTATATCACTCTTCCGCCTTCACCCGTGTTCACAGTAACTGCTTCTGAACTCGTATTTATTTATTTTCATGCTATTTGAAAAGCAGAGAAACAGATCTTCTATCTGCTGGTTCACTCCCCAAATGGCTACAACCCTGGGACTGGACCAGGCTGGAGCCAGGGGTCTGAAACTGGGTCCCCCACGTGGGTGCAGGAGCCATCCTCCACTGTTTTCCCAGATGTATTAGCAGAGAGCTAGGTTGAAAATGGAGCAGCCAGAACTCAAACCAGCACTCATTTGAGATGCTCATGCCACAAGCAGACTTAACATGATACGTCACACCACCAGCCCCTGTAACTATCACTTCAACTGTTCAGGGCCCCTTGCATTTTAGAAATTGACAACTTCAGTTTGTCAATTTTTGCAGCAAAGAAAGCTGTTGAGATTTTTTAACTGATTTATTTATATGGCTTATTTGAAAGGCAGAGAGGTAGAGGAAAGATCTTGCATCCTTGGGTCCACTGTCCTGCCTCCTGTGACAGAGGGTACCGAGTCACATAAAAGCCTGGGTCTCTTCTACGAGTGCCAGCAGCCAACCACAGGAGCCATCACCTGCTGCCTCCCAGGGTGAGCATTGACAAGAAGCTGGGTTGAAGGCAGAGTGGTATTCGAACCAAGGAACTACAATAGAGGTGGCAAAAACCACAAGCAGACACCCACTGGGCCAAACACCTGCCTGCAGGCCTGGGATTTGAACATGGGAAGTCAGACTCCAGAGATTGTAACTCTTAGAGCTCCTGTGTATGAAATGACAATGACATCTTTACCCTTCCTTGTTGCCTCCAGGGTCTTGATGCCATACTGGGACAATTTTGACCAGTGGGTGGGAGTTTGGCCCAGCAGTTAACACCTGCTTCATACGCCCACACCCTGCATCAGAGCACCTGGTTCAAGTCCTGGTTCTTCTGCTTGCAATCCAGCTCTCTGCTCATGTACATCCTGGGAGAGGGCAGATGATGGATGGTTCAGGTACTTGTGGGAGACCCATATTGAGTTCTGAACTTCTGGCTTCAGCCTGGTCTAGCACTGGCTGTTGTCATTTGGACAGAGTGAGAGAGAGAGAGAGAGAGAGAGAGAGAGAGAGAGAGAGAGAGAGAGAACCTACCATTCAAATAGCATGAAAGTAATAATTAAGTAAAAATTGTAAATACTGAGACATGTGCCCATTCTCTGCAGAGCTGCTATTGGCCTTGTGCCTTGGAAAATTTGGCTCTGCCTTCCCCAAGTACCCCCAGCCCAGCCCAGCCCAGCTCACGTGCTGCAAACTGAAGGTCCATCTTCTCAGGTGGCAGGCCTGTGGTTTTAGCCACACTTGCCTCCGTAACAAATTTTAGGGCCCAGGGATGGGAGTGGGGTCAGGGTTGGGAAGAGTGGCCAGGCTAGAGTGAAAGGGCCTTGGTGTCTCTGCAGGCCTGGGGATTGCTGGATAAGCTGGAACAGTTAAGCCGAGAGGAAATGCTGTCCTATGCGAAGCCCTTCTTGACCTATCTGGTGAGATAAGAAGAGGGAGGCTGGAGGGCGGTGGGCATGGATCCCCCCAGCCCAAGGCCTCCCACCCACCACCCAGCTTATAGTCTGCCCAGGAACCCCCAAGAGCATAAGTCAAAACAGTTATCTTCTTCATCATCACCCGTTGAACGTGCCCTTGATGAGCACTTGCTGTGTGAGCCCTGGGACAGGCAGCCATCCTCTTCTGACCTCACTGGGACTCTGTGAGCTACAGGCTTGCTTTGTTCCCATTGAATAAGCTTTTGAGGTGCAGACACAGCTTGAGCCCTCTGTTTATGGCCCCCAGTGCCTCAATAGTTGATATCCTACTGTCAGATGTGGAGCCGGATGGAACCAGCCCCCAGTCTCTGCCCTGGCCACCTGCTCAGCTATTCCACCCACCCTGAGCCCATGTCTTCTGCTGTAAATGGTAATGACTTCAGGCAGTTGGAAGGAGGCTGGATGTTAAGATTGCAGAATCTAGTAGGAAACAGGAATCCAGGAGGGGCTCCATCTATGCACATTGCCTGCATTGCGACGCTTCAGAGACCTCTCCATTCATACAACTTCAGACCAACTTTCAGAGAGGGTCAACCACCTACCCTGAGGTCACATAGCCAAGAAGTGGTCCTATGGCTCAGATTTGACTCCAAACCCCATCTGATCACACCTAGAAACCTTCTAAAAGCCCCAGGGGTTTCTGCAAAGCAGGGTCCAGGACAGGGAGCTGGCCCCTGGAACATGATCCATGCAGGAAGCCCTGGGGGTTCCTGGCGAAGGTCTTCTCCAGTCCCAGAGCAGCCCTCATCCCTGCCTGCTTGCCCCAGGACGTACCCCCTGAGCTGATGTCAACCATCATAGACGAATACCTAGACAGTGCCTCAGATGCACAGGCCGGGCATCACGCCTTCCAGGACATGATCGGCGACATTCTCATCTACTTTCCTGTCTTCAATTTCTCAAGAAATCTCCAAGGTAAGCCTGTCCCTGGCTACTTCCCGCCTCAGAGCAAGAGCTGGGACATCACAGGTGGCCAGGCTGTCATAGGGTACAAGTTCTCCCCCTTCTCCCACCCACACCTCGCTCTCCACACCAGGAGCTGTCCCAAGCTTCCTCCTTGGCTAGGGCTGCATCACAGCTGTGAAAGCCATCCCTAGCAGATCACTCTGCAGAAGTGGAAACCAGCTCTGAGAGATGTGGTGGCATGTCCAAGGTCACCCCACAGCACCCAACCCTGCTGTCAGGGGTTCGTGTAGGCGTTAAGTGATTTTGTCCTCACCCAGGGTGTGCTTCTCTGGAGAGAAAGGCCTTGTGGTCTTGGGCTCTGGGTTGTCGCCATGAGGATGACCTGAGCCATCACACACGGGGTGCACTGAACAGGGCTCAGTGCCCACTGGCTGACTCCTAATTGCATCTGTCATTGCCGTCATCATCCGCAGTTGGGACCACTTTATTACAATCCTGTGACGCTGGAACCTGGTGCAGTAGCCTAATGGTCAAAGTCCTCACCTTGCATGCACCAGGATCCCATATGGGCTCTGGCTGGTATCCCAGCTGCTCCACTTCCTATCTAGCTCCCTGCTTGTGACTTGCGAAAGCAGTTGAGGATGGCGCAAAGCCTTGGGACCTTGCACCCACATGGGGGACCCAGAGGAAGCTCGTATCTCCTGGCTTCGGATTAGTTCATCTCCAGCCATTGAGACCACTTGGGGAGTGAATCAGCAGATGGAAGATCTTTCTCTCTGTCTCTCCTCTCTGTGAATCTCACTTTCCAATAAAAATTTTAAAAATAAATAAATCTTTAATAACCCTGTGATGCACAAGAGCCTATCAGGCCCTGGGAGGCTAATGCTCACCTGTTTCATTTGCTCACTGTCTCTCTCTCTCTCCCTGCAGATTCCGGGGTTCCCATTTATTTCTATGAGTTCCAGCATCGCCCCAGCTGTTTTGCAAAGATCAAACCAGACTGGGTACAAGCTGACCACGCAGTTGAAAGTGCCTTCATGTTCGGGGGGCCCTTCCTCACGGACGAGGGCTCCCAGCTGGGTAAGGATGGACAAGCAGGCTGACAGGTGTACCCTTAGGCTACCTTGCCCCAAGGGGCTAAGGCAGGCTGTAAGAATAGCTATGGGAGTCCAGTGCCCAAGATCCCACCTGACCCTAATCTGGCTCTGTCCATCCCACCAGCCTTCCCAGAAGCCACAGAGGAGGAGAAGCAACTCAGCCTCACCATGATGGCCCAGTGGGCCCACTTTGCCAGGACAGGGTAAGAGAAAGCAGAACACAGAGACATGCCCAGCAGACAGCACAGGATATCTTGATCCTTACTCATCTCTCCCACCCAGGGACCCCAACGGCCAGGGGCTGCCTCTTTGGCCCCAGTTCAACCAGTCGGAGCAGTACCTGGAGATTGGCCTGGCGTCACGTGTCAGGCAGAAGCCCCGGGAGGCCCACATGCGGTTCTGGAGACAGACGCTCCCCAGCAAGATCCGACAGTGGCGCCAGAAGCAGAGGGGCAAGAAGGCCCAGGGGGAGCTGTGAGTGGGGCCCAGTGCCAGCAGTCGGGCAGGACTCCTCCCTCCCCGTGCCCCTCTGGCCTCAGGACAAATTCCAGCTCATTCTTCAAGATGCCCAGAAGGTCCTCTTCACCAGGCAGCCTGTCCAGCCTTCCCTGGGCCCTGTCTTCTCTGTCTGTCGTAGACATAGAAGACATTCCACCCTGGCCTAACACTGTGTTTCTCTCCTGTGGAGGAGCCCTCCAAGAGTGGAGGCCAGGGTCCTCCCATACCTCACACCACATGGGGCAGGATCTGGAGTGGGGTAGGGGATATTGGTGAGTTACAGACGGACATCGTGGGACCATGGCTGCTAGACTCAGGCCTTTCAATGTCAACGTCATATCCAGTCTGCCACAGACACAGTCTGCCCTGGCCGTGGATGCCAGGCTTCCTGGGAAGAGACCAGGAGTGGGGAAGTCCTGGGTCCCCCACCCCAACCCCAGACACCACAGGCTGCGGCTGGCCAGCATCTGGCATCAGCTGGCCCCCTGTACAGTTGCATTTACCAGATCTGGACTTCACCAGTCAGAGCCCTGTGACCCCAGGGCCCTTGCCAATGGAGGGTGGCAGAGGGAACAACTTCTGGGTGCACTCAGCCCAGGTTCTCAGAATGCCCAGTGGGACATAGAACAGGTGCAGGGAAGGAGAATGGATGAATGTGTGGGTCAGCATGTCTGCCACTCGGATTATAAAGCACAAAAGCAGACCTGGTGAAGGAGGTTCAATGAGTTAAGCCACTGGCAGCTATGCCGGCATCCCCCATGGGAGCGCTGGTTTGAGTTCCAACTGCTCTGCTTCCAATCCTCCTGCCTCCTGCTCATGACTGCCCAAGTATTTGAGCTTCTGCCACCCGTGTGGGAGACCAGGATAGAGTTCCCAGCTCCTGGCTCGAACTTGGTCCTGCCTGGTCCTGGCTGGGTGGTTGCAGCACTGGGACAGTGAAACCACCAGGGAAAGATTTCTCTTCCTCTCTGTGTGGGTCTCACCAGCTTTCTTTATGTTGCTCTGGCTTTCAACTCCACCTGTTCATTAATACTTAAAACTACTGATGATAAAAAGTGCAAAGCAGCCAGAGGTTTCCAGAGTGGGAGGAGCAATGCCCCACTCCTCTCAAACATCTGGAGTGGGACGTATGGCAATGTCTTCCCTGCCCCAACCATCCCATCCCATCAGCTCCAGCCCCACACGGGTCCTTGCTTGGTCACATCACCGTCTTGATGGGCGATGGTTACAGAAAAGGAGCTTGCGACTGGGACTGGTGCTGTATGGGAAGTCCACCTGGCAGGAAGGAGGGACATGGTGACGGAAGGGTTCTGTGTCATGTCCCACCCCAGTGCCAGGAGGGACTGCTGTAGGGTGACAGTAAGTAGCTACTCGGGATGGGATGCCCACATTCCTAGCAGAGAGACAGGGAGGAGGGAATAGTCCCAGCTCCTCCACTTCCTATCCAACTTCCTGGGTAGTTGGGAGGCAGCAGAGGATTGTTCAGGTGCTTGGGTCCCCACCACCCACATGGGAGACCCAGATGTGGTTTCCGAGCTTCTGGATTCATTTCTAGCTATTGTAGGCATTAGAGAGTGGATGAATGGATGGAGGATCTCTCCTCTCTCTCTCTGTCTCTCTCTCTCTCTCTCTTTCTCATAGTTTGAAAAGAAAAAAAAAGCTCACATTGATCTGTTAGCAAGCAGCAGTGCACCCCCCATGTCCTCCAAACACACAGTCACAGGAGGAAGGGTGGGGCCTTTTCCCTCACCCACCTCCCCCCATCCCTTCCCATCCCACCCTGAGATCAGCATGGGCCTGCAAGCCCCATCCCCTAGGTAACAAACATTTAAAATAAATAAATTTAAATTTTAAATAAAAAGTGACTCTCGCTACCCCCTGGAACAAGTTCAAGCTCTTTATTGGCATAAAAGACCTCCCTGTCTTCATCAATTTCTTCCATCAGGGTCCCAACAGTCAGATGTATGAAGCCTTCAGGATCAGCAAAGAGGGACTAGCAGCGAGTCCTCAGACTGGGAGCTGGTTGCGGGGGGGGGGGGGGCGGGGGGCGTGAACAGCAGAAGTAATGGGCCGCACGGTGGGCGGTGCTGAAATGAGCCAAGAGCAGGTCACCGGGAAAGGGGACTACTGAGGGTGTGCACTAGAGGGCGGCAGAGAGCTGAGAAAGTCAACCTCGTGTGATGCTAACCCAAGTGTTGTTTGCAGGAAGGAGACTAGGGCAGAGAGCACAAGGGGAGGGCATGGGAGGAACTGGGGCCCGACTGGAGACTGATGGGACACCAGGGCAAAGGCCATCCTGGGGGCTGGCAGGAGAACGCTGGGAGGTCTGAGCCACATGGGCATGGAAAGGAGCTTTCTCTTGTAGACCTGAGGGTGCTCCGGACATGACAGGTAGGCATTTGGGGGGCCGGAGGGGGAGTTCATCCCGGACTTCATTCTCAGCATCGTCACTTGTTCCTGGAGAGGGAGAACAAACCTGCTGATGAGATCTCATCCTGCCCCGTCTTGTGTCAGATGTCCCCCATACAAGGAGCAAGAGTAAGGACTGGCACCATGTCTGCCTCTGGGGCAGCACAGGGTTTTGGGGGAGGGAAGGTTTCCAAGCTTCTCACTTCTCTATTCCCTCCTCCCCTGCCCCTGGCCCAAAGCCCGCTGGAGGCTCCCCATATGCCAGCCAGGGTGTCCTGGAAGAACTGATGCCCTGCCCACAGGATCCATGAAGCAGCTGTGCAGAGCTGAAAGGAGCTAGACACAGCTCCAGAAGGTGCCAGCGTGCAGGGCAGGGCAGCCGCTCGCGGACCCTCGGAACCTGCACGCGGCAGGGCCACCAGAAGGGCCGTGTGTGCAGTGCAACAGCGTGAGCACCAGGGGGCGCTGCAGGAACAAGCAGGTACACCTGGTCCGCGCTGCTGGCGCTAGTTGGGGCAGGTAACCCTCAGCACAGGCAGGAGGGCAGACAACCGCAACAGTCAGCCTCAGACAGCGTGCAGCGGGTTCCAACTCCCTGCCACTGCCGGCTGGACGTGTCTCTACAGCAAATTGTGGACCATAAGCAGGAAGCTGGAGGACAAGTGGAGCAGCACCTATATGGGATCCCAGCACTTGCAAGGTGAGAATTTTAGCCTTTATGTCATCGTGCCAGGCCCCCACATTTTTTTAAAATGTTAACAGGAAACTGGAAGTGGAAGTGGAGCTGGGACCCAAAGCCAGGCCCTCGGATAAGGGATACAGGTGTGCCCAGCAGCTTTATGTTGCCCCAAGACCCTCCCACACACCTAAGTCGTCTCTAGATTAGACTATCTAAAACAGCATTTAAACAACTGTGAGTGTTAAGTCAACGGTTGTACTATTGTCTAGGGATAAAGACAAGGAAACAAGTCTATTCATGTACGTTTCGGGACTGAGCAAACAGTTGAGATCTCCATCTCTGTGTGCACCCTTTAAACAAATCAAACAGAGATCGGCACTGTGTCTTAATGAAAAAAAAAGCTGCTGCCTATGGAGCTGGAATTCCGAATGGGTGCTGGTTCAAGAACCAGCTGTGGCAGTTCCTATTCAGCTCTCTGCTAATGGCCTGGAGAGAGCAGCTGCGACGTCCCAAGTGTTTGAGCTCCTGCTATGCATGTGGAAGACCCAGAAGAAGCTCGGAGTTCCTGGCTTCGGCTTGGCCCAGCTCTGGCCATTGCAGCCCTCTGAGGAGTGAAGCAGCACGTCAAAGATCCTTCCCTCTCCGTCTTTCATCTCTCTATGTAAGTCTGACTTCCAAATAAATACATCTTTTTTAAAAATAAAAGTGAATATTTTTTTAATTTAAATACTCTGTGACTCAAAGAGAAAATATCTTTTTCCTCAAAGTTTGTTTTCATTGGAAAAGCAGATTTACAGAGATAAGGAGACAGAGAGAAAGATCTTCCATCTGCTGGTTTACTCCCCAAATGGCTGCCAACTGCCAGAGCTGAAATGATTCAAAGCCAGGAGCCAGGAGTGTCTTCCTGGTCTCCCACACAGGTACAAGATCCCAAGGCTTTGGGCAATCTTCTACTACCTTCCCAGGCCACAAGCAGGGAGTTGGATGGGACAGGGAGAAGCCAGGGCACAAACTGGAGTGCCTTTAGGATGGCAGCACTTGCAGACACAGAATTAGCCAATTGAGCCATCACACTGGCCACAAAGAGAAAATCCTTAACAAAAGGGGAAAAAAGGGCCATTGGCTCTCTGGATCAATTTGGGAGTATCACCGTCTGCACAGTATTAAGCCACCTAATCTAAGGGGATAGCAAGTTCTCCCATTTATTTTATAGATTCTTTAGTTTCTCACAATATTATTTGTTTGTTTTCACTTTATTTGAAAGGGAGAGAGATAGAGAGATATCTTCCATCCTCTGGATCACTCCCCCCAGTGCCTACAACAGCCAGGGCTGAGCCAGGCTGAAAGTCAAGAGCTTGTATCTCCACCAGGGTCTCCCCATGAATGGGTGCCAGGTCCCCCAGTACTTGAACCATCACTGCTGTGTCCCTGGATGCTCAGGACCAGAGGCAGAGCTGGGACTCAAACTCTGGCACTTCAGGGAAGGCTCCAGGCCTCCAAAGTGGTGGCTTCATCAAATACCTGCCCACAGTTTTCTTTCTTTTTAATTTTTAGAAGGATTTGTTAATTTTACATGAAAGAGTTACAGAGGAGGCAGAGAGAGGCAGCACCCCTAAATCCTGTGTGAGCCCCAGAAGGAACCCATAAGCGCCCTGGTGCACAAGCGTTCCCATCAAGGCCAGGTGAAAGGTTGTCACTTTCTGGGAGAGGTGATAAGCGTGGAGGCAGCTGTTGACAGGCCTGGTCCCTGAAGCCCACACAGAACTGACCCAGGAAGCTCCCAGCAGGATGGGGAAGTCCCTCGTGGCTGGTCCCCAGGTGTGGCAGGTGGAGTTGCATCCTTGGCTGTCTTCCCCACCCCACCTCCCCTGCTTGGCTTCTGCCATGGGGAACACACAGGGTGCTTGGTGAAGCCTGTCAGAGCCTGGGCAGCAGCCCCAGCAACAGCCCCACCTCCCAGGGTCCGGGCTCCATAATCCTATTGATGCAGCCCCAGTCCAGAGGAGGCCAGAGGAACAAGGCAGACAATCAGCAGAGAGGGTTATGGTCCAGGCTACCCTTCCAAGTGGTCTCATCTCGGCCCCCTTTAAATCGCACACTAAGAGGCAGGCACAATGGTAAGACGCACCTTGGAATGTCCATATTCCTTATCGCAGTACCTGGATGTAAGTCCTGGCTTGGCTTCCAATTCCCACTCCCTGCTAATGTGCATCCTAGAGGCAATGGATGGGGCCCTGCCAACCCATGGGAGACCCAGAAAAGGTTCCAGGCTCCTGGCTGGGGTGGCTGGACCTCACTGTGGAGGGGTTGGTGGGTAAACTAGCAGGTGGAAGATGGATCTTCCCGTTTCCCCTTGCTCTGTCTTCCAAACAAAATTGAAGTGAATGTTTAAGATGTGTAAATTCCCTGTCACATAATGCAAAATAATTAATAAAAAAAAAGATGTGTAAATTCCATCCTGCAAAATCTCTGGTAATGTTCCTTGTAGAGTCTGTGGAGCCTGGGGGAAGCTCCTGGCTGCTGCCTTTGAATCGGCTTCATTCTGGCTATTGTGGCCACTTGGGGAACAAACCAGCAGACAGAAGATCTTCCTCACTGTCTCTCCCCCTATCTGTAACTCTGCCTTTCCGATGAAAGCAAACTAAATTTTTAAAAATAAATAAGTAAATTTTGGTTTAAGTGCTTTACCTTTTTTAACCTTCAGCTGCTATTTTGGGAGAGAATTACTGTTAATGTGATAATGTTACAGATTGAAAACACTGCAAATCTGAGACATTAAATGATTTGTTCGGGGGGGGGGGTGGCACTGTGGTGTAGCAAGTAAACCTACCACCTGTGGCACCAGTATCCCAAATGAGCTCTGGTTAAAGTCCCAGCTACTCCAATTTGATCCAGCTCCCTGCTTACAGCCTGGGACATGGGCAGAGGATGGCCTCAGTGCTTGGGCCGTGCATCCACATGGGACACCTGCGCCTGGCTCCTGGCTTCACCCCTGCCCAGCTCTGGCCATTGCAGCCATTTGGGAAGTGAACCAGCAGGTTAAAGATTCTCTCTCTCTCTCTCTCGCTCGCTCGCTCTCTCTCTCTCTAACTCTGCCTTTCAAATAAATAAATCAATTTAAAAAAAATTTTTTTGGTGAGGGTCACATATCCAGCAAGGAGCAGAACACTGTCCAAAATGTACTGCTTGGTGAGTTGGCTGCCCCAGTGTGTCTCTTTCCCACCCATCCCTTCCAGTTGTGTAGGGGTGAGGCTGTTGTCAACAAGGTTTAGGACACCCAGGTAAACAGCTCTCTGTGTGTTTTGGATGGCCTCCTGGCCCAAACTTCTCGGTCAAAGGATGCAGGCAAGTTTAAGGCTCTTGCTCCACGTGGTTCAATCACTTTTGGGAAAGGCTATGTCATCCACACGGCTGCCATGGAAGACCAAAGCTACCTGCTTTGCTAACAGCGAAGCTGTGATGGGGAGGAGGACCCTGACTGTGACCCTTCAGACCCCAAGATGTAGGGGACATGAGGTTTCCAAGCCACATCCACCAGGAACGTTTGTTGTTGTTGTTGTTGTTGTTGTTTGTTTCTTAGAAAAAGACCTTAGAACAATTTCCACAATCCCAGCACGTGCACACACACACACACACACACACACACACAAACACCCCAGGACATTCCAGCTGGATCCTGGATTAGGGTGTTGGACTGGGGAGAAAGCTGGGAATTGACTGTCTTTGGAGAGAACCGTTGCCTCTCACCCACTTCCTTCCACTCGGGGTCATGGGCAGCTTCCTCAGGAGATCTTGGGGAAGAGGGAGGAAGACTGCCCACCATGGGGTGCTCAGCCAGTCAGAGCCTGAGCTCGCGAAAGGACAGCCCTGCCCTGTCTGAGTGGGTGGGACAGAGGGGGCTGCAGTGGATGGGCCACAACCCTGCTGGGACAGGGCCAGGGCAGGGCTCACCTGTGTAGATCCCACAGGATGGACAGCCAAGGGTCACCCTGGGCCTGGCGTGGGCTTGCTTTAGAAGCACCTAGAACCTAGGTAGCAATGACTGGGTGGAAATTCCACACCCCTGGGGGTTGTGGCAGGGTTACAAGAATGATCATTGTGGGAGCAGGGTCCCAATAAGGGCTTGCTCTGAAGGCCCCCAAAACTGTGAGAGGAGGATACTTTAAGCATCCACCAGGCCTATAAAACAAGAGGCAGAGCTGCCCCAACCCGGCCTTGCAGCCCCCTGATTCCTTTTTCCCAGAGGTGGGCCAGAACCTCAGGCCTTCCCAGGAGCCAGGGAGAGCAACTGCTGTAGGGCTCCCGCATCTGGGCTGGGAGCCTGGGAGATTGCTTGCCCCAACATCTGCTCCCCTACACCAGGCCACTAGCCAGCGAGGGTGGCGGTCGTATTGATTTCTCAGGCCAGGCCCAGCACCCATCTGCTCCCTGATGGTCCCAGTGAAGAAGAGCAGAGACATGCCAGTAGAAGAATCTGGATCAAGCATGAGGGAGCAAGGAGGCCCAACACATTGCCAGTCCACAGAGATGAAGCCCAGAGCTCTCCTCTTAGCACCTGCTGTGTGCGCAGGGCCTGATTCACACTCGTCCACCTTCAGACCACGGTACAGGTGAGCCAACCAGGGATTGCAAGCTGGCCAGTCGGCCGGCAAAGTCACAGTCCGCCAGCATCACCTGTCACCCGCAGGCAGCACAAGGCTGTGGGCTGGACAGAAGCTGATCCTGATTCCTCCCACCCATGCACCTACGGATAAGATAAAAAGCAGGGCTGGCTGGTGTTCACAGCTACCATCTGACACCCACAGCCTTAATAGCACTCCAGCCTGTGGCAGGAGCCAGCCGCCACAGCATGAAGTGGAGCCAGGGCCTGTTCCTTGCCGTCTGCCTGGTACAGCAGGCAGCCCTGGGTAAGTCCCTCAACCCTGCTACACCACACCACCCCCTATCAAGGGGCCAGGCCAGAGAGGTACCAGGACCCAAGATCACCCCTCCTGGGGACAGCAGGGCATGGCACAAAGACAAGTGCTGGGCATTCCTGGTGCAATCGCCCCTAGCTAGGAGTCCACAGGGCTGCGATACAAAGTGAGAATCGCAAGGACTGGCTCCTGGCCCGGGGCGGGGGTCTACAGCTTCCCTTCATCCTCCCTCCCAAATAGGCATTCTGCTTCTGTCTCCCCGTCCCTCAGGGGCCTCTTGACTACCTGCCAGTTTCTCCTTAGTGTCCTCTTTCTTCTTAAAAGTAACACTATTTTTTTTAAATAGTTCATGTCTTTTTTTAATCATTGGAAAGTCAGATATACAGTGAAAGGAGTTAGGGTTAGGGTTGGGGTTAGGGTTAGAGAAAGATCCATTCCCTGGTTCACTCCTCGAGTAGCCACATCAGTGGGAGCTGAGCCAATCCGAAGCCAGGAGCCTTTTCCGGACCTCCCACACAGGTACAGGTTACCAAGGCATTGGGTCATCCTCTGCTGCTTTCCCAAGCCACCTGCAGGGAGTTGGATGGGAAGTGGAGCAGCTGGGATATTAATTAGCACCCATATGGGATCCTGGCACATGCTAGGCAAGGTCTTTAGCCACTAGGCTACCACACCAGGCCCAAAAGCAACACTTCTTACAAAAGCTTGTTGAGCTAGAAGATACATACAACAAGACGCACACACAGTGCCTGTACCATTGTGTATGGGGGGCAGGATATTGTATTAATTATACAACTGTGCATTCTATGAACCCACCATCCAGTTCAAAACCTAGGTCATCCCAGCTCCCGGTGTGTCTACCACAGTCAACATGACCCTTGTAATCAGAGTCACTTTTGTTTATGTAAATACTCGATTTTTAATGTGAAGGAAACTTCGCTAATGCTGCTTTCAGTTTTCTAGTGCATTAAAAAATCTTTTTGTTGTATAATTGTACGTAGCTGTGACATTAGCATGTATGCAATACATACTTGGCTTTTTTTTTTCATTCAGAGTCATACCAAAGACTGTTTACCGTTTGCGCCGGCAGTCAGGTTCACTTCACTTGTCCCCAGTTACACGCCTGGTTTCCAGAGTCTGCTAGGGTGTGTAGGTGATGATGATACAGAAGTCATTCTTTTGGTTTTCTTTTTTTCCAAAAATTTTGTTTTATTTATTTATGGAAAGGCGAAGTGAGAGGATACAGCATAGAGGAGATCTTTCCTCCACTGGAAAAGCGGCACAGTGTTAGTGCTGCGTTACAAGGACCAATCCATCATCACTTATGGCCATGCCACCAGGGGGAGCCCCTGATTCAGGGAACGCAGCAGGAAGCTAATAGGCCTCTGCCTCCTGGCTCTGTCCTAGGAGACTGCAGGCTACTTGCTGCCC
Organism: Ochotona princeps; assembly: GCF_030435755.1. Lineage (NCBI taxonomy): Eukaryota > Metazoa > Chordata > Mammalia > Lagomorpha > Ochotonidae > Ochotona > Ochotona princeps. The sequence goes on along the minus strand of NC_080847.1, from coordinate 15,068,080 downwards.
CTGGCTGCGCCCCTGGGCCTCCTGACTCCCCTGGGTCAGTGAGAAGCCTGGGTGGGCAAGTTTTGCCTTCTTCAAAGAGCTGCCCACACAGAGGAAGCTCGGGTGGCCCTTTGCCCCCATTGATCCATCTCTGTGCCCAGAGGTCCAGCACTGCAGTCTCTAATTCATGCACAGAGAAGTCTTCCAGAAGGTGGGCAGAGCCCCGGGATGTGGGCAGCATGAAGGTGTGCTCTCTCACACCAGTGCCAAGTGTCCCTTCCAACTCCAAGTGCATCCACATCTCTGGGAGAGAGCAGACCGTCTGATGCAGCTCTCAGATTGTCCTATGAATGGGGCCTAGGAATCTGCATTTTTATGACAATCTCTAGCAGGTTCTGAGGCACAGCCAGGAGCACGAATTTCCTGGATCAGATTTGCTTTGTGTCATTTTACAGAATGAGCTTCCTAACACTGAGGCCCAAAAGAATTGCATTTCAGTAGGGGAAGAGGGGAGACATGGACCCCTTTCAGGAAGGAGCCACAGGCAGAGGTCGGTTTCAACTTGTCCAACTTCATATCTATTCCAAGAGCCAGCCAGGGTCAGGCAGGCTTTACTACATACGTACATGCGTGTGTGTGCATGTTGGATGTGGGACTGAACGCCATAGGTGGATGATCTATGTATGACCGTACCTGTACAAACGTGCCTGCGTGCAAATGGGCAGGCCCCTGGCTCTTGTGTTTCCATGTTTTTCTTGGTTGATAAATCATGCATGTATTTGCATGTACATGTGGGTATGGATGGATGCATGAGTCACAATGCACACGTTTGTGACTTCCGCCCAGAAATATGCCAGGCAAATGTCAGTCACAGGAAAAGAGGTGTCGAGCCCAGCACAATAGCATAGTGGTTAAAGTCCTCGCCTTGAACGCGCTGGGATCCCATATGGGCGCCAGTTCTAATCCTGGTGGCCCTGCTTCCCATCCAGCTCCTCGCTTATGGCCTAGGAAAGCAGTCAAGCACAGCCCAAAGCCTTGGGACCCTGCACCTGTGTGGGAGACCCAGAAGAGGCTCCTGGCTTCGAATCAGCTCAGCTCTGGCCATTGCGGTCACTTAGGGAGTGAATCTGCAGACAGAAAATCTTCCACTCTGTCATTCCTCCTCTCTTTATATCTGACTTTCCAATTTAAAAAAAAAATTTTAAAGCTTGACTTTTTTGATTGTCACAAAAAGCAGCAGCTGGGTCCCCTCTGTGGCTGTGAGTGGCTGTGCTGGAGTGACCACTTCTCTCTTCTCTCCCCAGGTGCCTGGCACATCAAGAAACCTCTAGCGGTCACCAAATATGGGACCCTCCGAGGAAAGCAGGTGTACGTGTGGAGGACGCCCATCCATGTCTTCCTCGGAGTTCCTTTCTCCAAACCTCCTGTGGGAGCCCGCAGATTTGCCCCCCCAGAACCTCCAGAGCCTTGGAAAGGAACCAGATATGCCACCACTAACCCGCCTTCGTAAGAGCCAGAGGAATGTAGGCGGGAGGGGGCATCATCGGAGGGAGGGCTTGGAGCAGTTCACTGAGAACCTCTGTTACCACAGACAGGCAGTTTCAAACTTTATAAGGAAGTGATTAATGGAGAAGGCAAGATAAGGGGCTGATAATACTTTTCTCAGTTTCTCTCTGTGTCCTAGGACCTGCTGGGGAACCAAGTTTTCCTACAGGTGGCTGAAGAGCAGAGGGTGCCCCACCTGCCCAGTCAGCTGCAAGCACCACCTCTCCCCCTAGATTTGAGCCCAAACACTTGCCAGCTTGTGCCTGCACAGGACGCGCTCAGTTGGGAAATGCACAGGGCTAGCCGCCACCTCCCGCTGTGCTTAGGATTGAGCCAGTGACTGCCCTTAGAAGGACTGGATTGGTCATTTTACCCAGACCAAGGATACCACTGTTTCTTCAGACCACTGTTTCTTCAGACCACTGAGTGCAGAACATTCTGTGATGATCACCAGTGATGTTGGGCATCAGCTAGTCAAAGTGCAAGGTTTAGAAAAACCTAGTGAGAATGCACGTTGCCCAAGATCTAAACAAAACAAAATCCTACAACTATTACTCTGGGTGCCTAAGAACAGATGTAAGACACAAGGGAACACTGGAGAGAGCAGGTTTTGGCAGCGGGGAATGGGGGTAGGGACCAAAGCTCACTTTGGGGCATGTGGAGTGTGACGCATTAATAAATGTCTGTGTGCAGATGTGGCATTGGAAGCAAACTGGCCATCAGCATGACAGTGACAGCAACATTTGTCAAGCCCAAGGGCCCAGTGAGAAAATTCTGGGAGAAAGAACAGTCCAAAGAACTGAGAATCAAGGATCTAGGTGGCCCAGGCTCTTCCATGCTGACACCAGTAACAGCGAGAGGAACCACTAATGAGGTGGCAGGCAAAGCAAGGGAGACAGGTGTCACAGAAGCCAGAGAGGGACAGTTAATCCAGAAGGGCAGTGTGCTGAGGCCACAAGAAGGGTGCCAGGCAAGTAAGGCAACAAGAGAGATTTGGCAATATGGAGGCTACAGGTGACCAGGACAGGAGTGGCTCTGGTGGTGGGGTGGGGACAGAGAGTTGGTCAGGGTGGGGAGGACAGCTACATACAGGTGACCCGAGAAAGCCGGGAGGGAGCAGAGGGGAGGCCAGCCTGCTGACAGGGACAGCTCTGGAAGACCACAGTCAGATGAGACACTGTGCTGGCAAAGCAAAGAAACTTGCAGGCAGGTTTTGCTGAGCCTGACCAAGAGGGTGCAGCCTGAACCCAGCGGAAAAGGCTAGGTATCCAGAGAACTCCATGAGTTCTCCAAATGGCCACACAGGACAAGGTACTGGGCTGGGAGGCAGGACTCAAAAACAACTCCAATCCCTACTCTACTGTGGACTACAGTGTGAAGTGGGAACCAAAAGGGAAGTGCCCAGCAGAGGGCGCCACCTGCCCTAGTTCTCAGTTAATTCAAGGGGCAGGAGCGTGCGGCTTTGGGCAGCAAGGCTACCAGCACCGGGCATCTGGGAGGTGGGAGGCCAGCAGAGGGTGCTGGGAAGAACAGGACTGGATGGAAAGGAGGCCCTCCGTCAGAGTGAGTGAATCTAGACTTTATCCTGAGGGTGTTGGGAGCCAGGGACTTTGTGTCCACCTGTAGAGCAAGAGTACTGGACGAGGAACGTGAAGAGGTGGGGACAGGGTCCGGAAGACCGCAGGCAGTGATGGCCAGAACGGGGCAACAGTTATGGGCAAGGAGTGGAGGATGGGGGCATGAAAGACCAGGATGTGTGCAAGGCATCCTTGTTCTAGACTGGAGAGCACCTGGCTGGAGCAAAGACTCTCCCTCCTGGGTGGACCTTTAAGGCAAGGAGGAGGGATGGGTGCCAAGGAGGGCCTCTAACAAGGACACACACTCGGCCCAGATTTTGCGTTTGGCGCTCCCGCCTCACTGTGGACCCCGGAGGTACATGGGAAATTATGGTAGCACCCACCACCTCTGCCGCCCACAGGTGCCTGCAGGAGTCCTGGGGCCAGCTAGCCTCCATATACTTTAACACACGGAAGCGATACAAGTGGCTGCGCTTCAGCGAGGACTGTCTGTACCTGAACGTGTACGCGCCGGTGCGCGCGCCCGGGGACCCTCTGTGGCCTGTGAGTTAGTTAGTGTCCTCCTCCACACCTCGCAGACGCACTCTGCCAGTGCCATTTCCCACCGCCCCACCCTGCCATCGCCCCATTCACGCCGGGGCCTTTCTTGCCCACCTAGGTGATGGTCTGGTTCCCTGGAGGCGCCTTCCTCGTGGGCTCTGCTACCACGTACGAGGGCTCAGAGCTGGCGGCCCGTGAGAAAGTGGTGCTGGTGTTCCTGCAGCACAGACTGGGGATCCTGGGCTTCCTCAGGTGGGCGGGGCTGCATCAGAGTGTGGGCAAGGGGTGGTGGAGACTGTGAACTTGACACTCCGCCTTGCTGGAAGGAGTGTGGTGGTTCATATAGTCCTAATAATGGAGGGAGTTGGGTGCCCAGCCTGGTCCATAAGAGGCATGGCAGAACAGGGCAGGGATAGAATGAGATGGAGAGCCCTCCACATCCCATCCACCCAGGTCCAGGACCCTAACTTTGAGTTTCACCCTCCCTCCCACACACCCCCAGCACGGGTGACAACCAGGCCCGTGGAAACTGGGCATTGCTGGACCAGCTGGCAGCTCTGATGTGGGTGAAGGAGAACATTGAGGCATTTGGCGGAGACCCAAACAGCGTGACTCTGTTTGGCCAGTCGTCAGGGGCCATTAGCATCTCGGGATTGGTGAGTGCCCTGACACGCGTGCAGGTCTGTGTGGTCATGCCACTGCCCGTGGGTAGATTTGCCTTCCCCACCCACTAGGGTGGATACTCTGACCAGGCACTCGGATAGGGGACTGCACACATCCCACCACCCCCATTTCTGCTTCTGCAGCTCAGAAGCCCCTTACCTTCTCATGGATCCCCTACAGGCCCCCTGGGCTCCACAGCACAGACCTGAGGCAGCCAAGTGTCACCTTCAGATTCAGGACTCCAGCTTAGGCTGCCCAGCCATGAGGCCTGGCTTGTGAGCTTCGGGGGTGCCTGCTCTTCACCCCCTACAGATGATGTCACCCCTAGCCCGGGGCCTCTTCCATCGGGCCATTTCCCAGAGCGGCACCGCCATAATGAAAGTCTTCATCACTTATGATCCATGGAAGGTGGCCAAGGTGGGTGTGTCTCCTCCTGCACGGCTCAGCCAAGGGGTACAGAACATCTCAGAGCACCACCCCTCCCTCCCGCCTTTCTTCTCCACAGAAGGTTGCCCGCTTGGCTGGCTGCAGCCACGACAGCTCACAAATCCTAGTGGACTGCCTGAGGGCCCTGCCCGGGGCTAAACTGATGCAAGTGTCCAAGAGGATGGTAGGTGGAACAGCTCAGCTGCCTGCAACCCTCCTCAGCCCTCCTCACTCGGTTCCCAGCCCCACCCAGCTGCTTCCCCAAGGGACCTGGCTCCCCAGCACTCCAGGGCAGCTTCCTGGAACCCTGATACCCTCCATTTCCCTGGCAGAGATTCTTCCACGTGAACATCTGCAAAGACCCTCAAGAGGTGAGGCGGTTGCATCCTGCAATATGTCAAACACCTGCTGGCTGCCGGCACATGGGGTGGTAGTCAGGGGACTGTCAGACCAACAACCCTTTGCCACTGAGAAGTGAACAGCCACAGGTGGGAAGGGTAAGGAGGTTAGGAGTGGGAACAGGATACTTTTTAAAATTCTGTTCATTTATTTGAAAGGTGAGAGACAGAAAGCTTTCATCTTCTCGTTCGTTCCCCAAATGCCTTCCATGGCTGGCGCTGGGTCAGGCCAAAGAAGGAAACCCAATGCGGGTCTCCCGCAGGGGCAGCAGAAGTGCAGCCACAAAGGTCATCCCACTGCCCCCTGAGGGCTCGCATCAGCCAGAAGCTGGAGGTGGGAACAGAAGCTGTGCACGTCTAGATTGTGCCAGGTGTCAGGCACTCAGATATGCTTCAACCAGCATCTTAACTGCTAGGTTAACACCTACCTGGGGATAGGTGGAACTTTATCTGATTTTTTAAATGAAGATGTATTTATTTGAAAGGATGAGTTACAGAGAGGGAGAGAGGGAAGAGGGAGAGGGAGGAAGAATTCTTCCCTCTGCTGGATCACTTCCCAAATGATCACAAAGGCTGGAGCTGTGCCAGGTCGAAGCCTAGGAGCCTGGAACTCCATCTGAGTTCCCATATGGGCAGCCGGGACCCAAGCACTTGGTCATCTTTTGCTGCTTTCCCAGGCTCATTATCAAGAGCTGGATTGGAAGTGAAACAGCCAGGACTCAAACCGGCACCCTTTGGAAAGTGGGCTTTATAGGTGACAGTTTAACCCGCTATGCCATAATGTCAGCCCTGGAGTATTAAATAGAATGACTAGAGCAGTCTTCAATGAAGTAACACCCAGCCAAGATTTTCAAATGTGAGGGGGTGAGCTCTATGGGTGCCCCAGATCAAGTGTCCCAAGGGCCAGCGACCTGGTCTGGTCTACTATGATCCCTACCCACGTCCATTCTCCCAAGGTTACAGTGACCAACCTCAGATTTTTCTCAGCCTGAGCCAGAGTGTTTCTGGGGGGGAACTTGCTGAGCTGGGGACTTAAGGTTACCCCGGGAAGTGACTTGTGAGGACCTGATGGGAAATGCCCTTTGCCTTGCAGATGACGTGGGTCATGGGTGCTGTGGTGGACGGCGTGGTGTTCCCAGATGACCCTGAGGTGCTTTTGTCCAGGGGACAGGTTTTACCTGTGCCCTACCTTCTAGGTGTCAACAGCCGGGAGTTCAGATGGCTCTTGCCTTTTGTGAGTATAAGGGGGTGCTCACTGCAGTAGGGAGGGGTGACAAGCATCAGAGCGATGTGTCTAGGTCTGGTCCCCACAGCCCCACCAGGGAGTCTCCTGTCATCACTAGCCAGGACTGATACAGAAGGGGAGAGGAGATGAATAGCCAGCCTCTTGCAGGTGTGGGACTCCAGTTTCTTCAGATCATAGTCTAGAAGGTTACTATGTCCATTCCCCAAGCCTCCTGGGTCAGGGTAGACAGCCCAACCCCAATTCAGCTTTGGAGCAGGAGTTAGTGATGGACAGGGAGCAGGAGGGCAGGGTCATGGTCACTTTTGGGTGCTGTGTGCTCTGAGAACTCAGCCCGAGAAAAACAAGACCCTTGGGACCCCACGTGGCTCTGGTCACCACCACCACCAGCAGTAGCTGCAGAAACCTGATGGACCCCGGGGCCTTTGTTTTGTGAGCAGATCCTAAGGTTCCCGCTAAACCGGAATCTAATGAGAAAGAAATTCCTCACCAAGCTCCTGTGGAACACCAGCAGCCTGTTGGTGAGGAGTCCAGCAATGGGCAGGGTGGACCCCTCCTTCTTCCGTAGGAGCTACTCTGGGAAAGGAGGGGGTCTTTGTTGTGAGAGTCCTGGGGGGGGTTGTCATGGGCTCGGACGAGGTACCTCAAGCCCCTTAAAGGTCACGGGAGGTGGTTCCCACGCAGCAAAAAACAAAGGGTAAGACCTGCCCAGGAAGCTCCGCTTTCCCTAAACGTCTGGAGGGCTGAGCCTGAGTCCGAGTCACTGGTGCGCCCTCTTCTGGCTGAGCTGGTACTGCAGGGCTCCGGCTGAGCGTGACCTCCCGCCCAGAACGTGACGAAGGAGCAGATACCTCGGGCCATGGAGGAGTACCTGCGACACGACAGACATAACTGGAAGAAGTACCGGGACCACGTGATGGACTTGGCTGGTGATGCCACCTTCGTCTACTGCGCACTGGAGACTGCCCGCCACCACCGGGGTGGGTGGGGGGTCCCCAAGAGAGGCCACTCTGGGCCTGGCTGTTTTCCACCTGGGGATACCCACTGCTCAAGCACCTCAGGCTGGAGCAGGATCCCAGCATGCCACAGAGGAGACAGCAGGATGCTGACTGTACCCCAGGACAATGGCAGGTCCTCAGCTATCCCAGAGGACAGAACCTGGCGTGGCCGAGGGGTGGCAACTTTCTGGCTGAGAGAACAGACTTAGGGGCACTTTCAGAGTCCTGGGCTTGGAAAAGAGGGCAAAGTGGGGGCTGCAGAGGGAAGATGCCAGAGACCCTTAATGCCAGGCCAGGAAAGGAAGCTTCTTGAAGGAGAATAAGAAAGGCTTCCGTGATCCTTGAACAATCATATAAATGAGATTTTAGCATCATAGGCTTAGGAGGAATTGCAACTCAGAAAGGTTGGGCCCCTGTTGGATGCAGGTGGGTAGGGGGCATGGGATGGAAGGGAAGCCTGGCTGGGGCTTTTCCTGCCACCCTTCTCGGCCACCTTGTCTGCAGATGCCGGCCACCCTGTCTACCTGTACGAGTTTGACCACCAAACCTCCTCTATCGTCATCATCAAACCCTGCACCAATGGAGCGGACCATGGGGATGAGATTCGCTTTGTCTTCGGGACCCCTTTCTTCAAAGGTGCTGGAGCCCCACGAGATCTCCTCCAGTTTCCCATCTCTGTGTGCAGACCCACCCCTCCAGGCCTGGGCCCCCAAAGGGCTGGCCAGTCCCTAATCAGGAATGCTGTCCCACATGCAAGTATTCTGCCACCTGACTCTTGTCCCAAATGCCACATCCCATCTGCCACCCCCCCCCCCCCCAGGACCATCCACAGCGGCAGCGAAGACACTCAGCTTCCGAATCATGAGATACTGGGCCAACTTTGCCCGCACAGGGTGAGTCTGACCCCTGACAGAGCTGGGCAAGGCTAGCCAACAGCAACTGCTCCAGTTCTGTGCCGCCTGCACATCCCACTGGACAGGCAGAACCTCCTGGAATGCTCCTTCTCCCTCTTCTTTCCCCAGGCAGTCAGGAGATCCTCAGTGTTACTAGGATGTGTCCCTCCTGGTCCCGTGACCCACATCCAGACCCCTCACCACCCACTCACTCACACCCCCATTCAACAATCGCAGTTCCTAACTTTCACACCCAGCGCTGGGAGCTGGGGCCCAAGGACGAGGTAGTTAGGAGCCCCGTTCTCCAAGATCTCCCCACAGGAAAACATAAACCTCCCATCAGGTGCAGTCAGTGCTGTGCCAGTGGAGCACAAGGTACTCTGAGGGCAGACAGGAGGCATCTGGTTCAGCCCAGGTGGGCAGAGTAGGGGTCAAGTGGAGGTGACAGCAGAAAGGAACAGTGACTGGCCTTGAAACTGTTTTCTTATCTCCACATCCTCTCCTTTCTATCCATTCTGCTGGTGACACTTAAAGTGTCTGTCTGATACACCACCCAAACAAGTCATTCACCTACTTAAAACTAGCACTCCCCTCTGTTCCCAGGATGAAGTGTCAGATCCGTACGCAGCCTAGCATAAAAACTGCTCAGAAATCTTTCCTTGTTATCTGCTTTTTCACATCTGTCCCCTCACACACCTCCCAAAAGAGATTTGTTTAGCTCACAATTCTGGAGACTCAAGATCCTGGCCCTAGCAAGTACTCAGCCCTGGTGAGGCTGGTGAGTGTCTGGGTGGGAGGACGTGTCACAGGGAGAGGTCACATAGACAGACAGGAAACCAGTAATATTCAGGGACCAAGCCGCCTCTTTTTATAACAAATTCATTCTTTTTTTAAGGAATTTATTTATTTATTTATTTGAAAGCTATAATTAAAGAGAGAGGGAGAAAAAGAGAGAAATCTTCCATCTGCTGGTTCACTCCTGAAATGGCTACAGTAGGCAGGGCTGGGCCCAGCGAAAGCCAGGACAATGGAACTTCACCCGAATCTCCCTCGTGGGTGGTCGGCAGGCATAAAAGGATTTGTGCCCTATTCTGCTGCTTTCCTGGGCACTTTAGCAGGGAGCTGGACTGGAAATGGGAGTGTCCAGGACTTGAACTGGTACTCCTCTGGGATGCTGGCATCATAGATGGAAGCCTGTATTCAACACTGGCTTCAATAAGCCATTCTTATAGGAACTGGCCCTGTCCTATGAGGACTCCATGAATCCCTCCAGACAGTGGAAACACCCCCCCAGTTACAGAAGACCCTCACTGCAGCCCCACTTCTGAACGGTTCCACCACCTCCCACCATTGCCATATCGGAACCCCGCTTCTAGCACATGAGACTAGGGGACAAATACACCACATCCAAGCCATGGCAGACTTCCTCTGAAAGCTCTGCTCTGATGCGCTGATCTCTCTGCTTGGAAGGCCTGCCACCATGCCCCCCCCCAACACACACTCACTTTCCTGCTTTCTTACCGATCTAATTATTTCACCTCTGACAAGCTCCCTTGGTCTCCAGGTCCTAAAAGGGAAAGCAAAGATAAGAAAGGAGGGAGGGCAGTGAAAGAACAAGGCAGCATGACAAAGGAATAATTCTCTCTCCCTTCTTCCGCTGCACAGAAATCCCAATGATGGGACGGTGCCCTACTGGCCGCAGTTTGACAAGAAGGAGCAGTACCTGCGGCTGGACTTCAGCGTAAGGGTAGGGGAGAAGCTGAGGCAGGAGAAGATGGCCTTCTGGGTGAGGATGCGCCAACCTCAGCGCCCCAGGAAGCATGGACAGTCCTGAGAGCGGCTGTGAAGGAGGGAGCTTGTCACCCACAGCCCTGGGGACACTGGCCGCGGACACATCTGGGGACTAGAGTCCTGCATGCTCTGATTTTGGACCTGCCTCCAGGTCAGCGCCCCAGCCTTAGCCCATCCCACCCTCCCCAGCCTGCTGTGCCCTGCTGCCCCCTACCTCAGCATCTCTATGGGACTAGGCCAGGCCCCTTCAGCAGCAGCTTGCACCCAGCTGCCCAGCCTCAGGAAGATTCCCCCCTCTTCTGTGTCCACTGTGTCAAAGTCCTCCCAGCCTTCAGGATCTACTGGCAGCCCCTTGCTACTGGAAAGTAACAACCTGGGCTCTTCTGCCCCACCTCCACTCACCCCCTACCCCCAGCCCCTCCAAAGCCTATACACAAGGATGGTGCTTAGTCAAGGTGTGTTGGCCTGACCTTGTTACCCCAGCCGTAGACCATCTAGGTGCAGCAGTCGCCTGGAGTCAGGGAGGGAGGCTGTGTGCTCCTGTCTGGAGCCAGGCCCCATGCACTGCACTCCATCAAACTGCAGCACATGGTCTGGGGCTCCAGAGTACTGCGCCAGGACACGCCCCCCATACGCAGTGTCCCCTCAGCTTAGGTCTTAGCGCTCTGACCTCTCCAGCAGCCTCGTTGTCATTTTATTGCTTTGGTGATCTTGGGCATCTGTGCTCTTTCACTTGGAGTAGCGTGCACCTGCTACTCACTCCCCCTGCACACAGGGGCCACCCCATCCTGGAGGTCCTGGGTCCCACCTGTACCGCAGCCCCAGCCTGGCCCAGGATTGCCTTGGAGGGTTGGTTTTCCATTTCCTCACAAACTCTGGCCAGCCTCCACTGAGCCTCCTCCCAACTTCTCTTCAACTAGACCTGAGTTGGAGGGTTCCCTTGTTCATGTTAGTGTTGTCCAACCTGAGAAAGAATCATGCTCAATTTTCCTGGGACTCCCCCCCGCCCATGCTTGACAAGCATCACTCTACATCATCATGAGGGGGTCATCCCCCATTCTTAATGTTCCTATCCTCTTGGTAATTCCTCACCCACTGACCCAGATGTTCTTGGCTCTGAATCCCTATTTGCCTGCGCTAGATCGAAAGTGAAGTCCAGTCCCTCTGGCCCTGGCAAAGACCCACCGCAGGGCTCCCTCTGCCTTACTGTGCCCTACAGGAGTCATTAATGACTCTTCTGTACCCCACTCCCGCCCCAAGGTTCTTCTCAAAAGACCTGTCTGCCCTTCTCCCCCAGGTTAGGGGAAGTGCTGTGAGCAGGACCCAAGGCCAGCAGGGCTCAGCAAAGAGGAAAATATTAAAGAGATTTGGGGAGCCCTGGGCACACAGCACAATTTGCGGGGACACTCGGACTGCCCCAAAGGCACAGGAAGATGCTGCTTTCTTCCTGTCAGCTCCTCCCCAGACCTACTACACGCCGGGAAGAGAGGCTGGAATCCGCTGCGTACCACCCCAGTCTCCACGTTGCCTCTGGGTGGCCGCCTTGACCCAGCAGGCGCTCCAGTGCGAAGTTCGCAGGGCCACAGCTCGCGTTGTGCCCTCAGCCGCCCCAGCACCCACCCCGGCTGCAGCCCAGTTCCCCGCTCTAGAAGCAGTACCCTTTTCACTCCCCAGAAGTTCTCTCACTTCCAACACCGCCTCCCTTCCCCGCCCTACCACTCCAAGCAGCAATTACCGGCCAAGGGGGCTGGGGAAGAGCCAATTAGTGCGGGAGACGCGGCCCTTCGGCGGGGCGGGAGCCGCCGCCCCCAGCCCTAGGCTCCCGACTCTCGCGCCAGCCCATCGAGCCCTCCCTGACCTGCAGACAGCGCCGGCTGCCTGGGAGCCCCGGGGGACGCGCCCTCCGGCCTCCCGCCAACTGTGGTGAGCGATCCAGCGCCTGGCGCCCGGCCAGCGCCCGGCGGACGCGAGGGCGCCGGGAGTTGGAACTCGCTGCCGCCGGATGCTGGCGGCGCGCAAGCTGGCCCTCCCCCGCCCTCGACAGCCTACGTCTGCCATCACTCATCAGGCAGGGCGGAGGGGGAGAACTAGGGATTGGAGGCAGGAGGGGGGCAGGGGCCTGGCTGCCCTGGCTCAGTGGAGCGACTGACTGGGTCCAGGCAAGGGGCTGTCATCACTAACTAGTGAATGCAAGGACTTCCTCACCTGCAACCTGGCTCACACACCTGCAGGCTCGTGAAGGCCATAGAAGGGTGGACCCTGCAGCAAGAACCAGCAGTGAAAGCTCTGAGATGGAGGAGGCACCACCAGGGAGCAGTTCCCTTCCCCCAAGCAACCCCCTTGCAACTGAAGTTGGACATACTGGCGGCCCTGGAGTGAGGCACAAGGTGGACCTCTGTAAGGGAGGGCGAAGTTTCTAGAAGACACAGGTGGAGGAGGGTTCAGTGTGCCAGGGACTGGGTTGGAGAAGCTGATTATTTAGAATATTGAACGAAATCACGTGCCAGTGCACTGGACAGAGGGGAAAGAGATGAAGGCCCAGGGAAAAGTGCCAGAACAATGGGCCAGGAAAGTCACAAGAGCGAAGAAAGAGAAAGCCAGGGGACACACAACCAGGTGGGTGGAAGGACAGAGAGTCAGGGCAGTGCTCAGGGGAGCCCACAGGGCAGTGCATGGGCACTCAGAAGATGGCCGAGGGCAGGAATCAGATTTTTTTTTTTTTAATTGGAAAGTCAGATTTACAGAGAAAAGGAGAGACAGAGAGAAAGATCTGTCTGCTGGTTCACTTTCCAAGTGGCTGTAACGGCCACAGCTAAGCCAATCCAAAGCCAGGAGCCAAGAACTTCTTTTGGCTCTCCCATGTGGGTGCAAGATCCTAAGGCTTTGGGCCGTCCTCGACTGCTTTCCCAGGCCACAAGCAGGGAGCTGGATGGGAAGTGGAGCTGCCGGGATTAGAACTGGCGCCCATATGGGATCCTGGCATGTGCATGATAGGACTTTAGCCACGAGACTACCTTGCCAGGCCCAGGAATCAGATTTTCTAAGATTTACTTATTTATCTGGAAGAATTACACAGAAGTACTGTCTACTGGCTCCCCTCCTGAATGGTTCTATAGCTAACTGAGCCAGGCCAAGCTAGAAGTCAGGAACTTCATCCAGTCTCCCATGTGGAGTGGCAGGGGACAGATAATTGGGACCATCTTCTGCTGCTTTTTCCAGATCATTAGCAGGGAGCTGGATCAGAAGTAGAGCATCCAGGACTGAAAACAGCATCCATGGGGAATGCCAGCATCATAGGCAGTAGTTTTAACTTGCTGCATCACAGCACCAGTTCCAGGGATCAGCTTTTAATCACTTGTCTGACTACTGAAGCACTCTGGAAAGGCTGTAGGTACTCAAAGGAGATGACCTCATGGGCTGGAAGACTCAAGGAAGGCTTCCTCCAGGAACATCTGAAGGAACCAGTAGGAAAAAGTAGGGAGAATGAAAAGTTCCTGTTGGGCAGAGGGTGTAACAGTAGCAAAGGCCTGGGGGCAGGAACAGACTTGTTCAGTCCCAAAGCTTGTGTTCAGGTGGTCTACCCAGACCAACAGAGGAGATGGGCGTGCAAGAGAACACAGACTGTTCTGAGGCCTTGGGAGAAATACAGGAGATTGCCTTCCAGAAGGATTTTTTTTTAAGCTTTATTTTTTTGGGGGCCCAGTGGTGTGGCCTAGCGGCTAAAATCCTCGCCTTGAACGCGCCAGGATCCCATGTGGGCACCGGTTCTAGTCCCGGCAGCTCTACTTCCCATCCAGCTCCCTGCTTGTGGCCTAGGAAAGCAGTTGAGGACAGCCCAATGCTTTGGGATCCTGCACCCGTGTGGGAGACCTGGGGGAAGTTCCTGGCTCCTGGCTTTGGATCGGCAAAGCATCGGTCGTTGTGCTCACTTGGGGAGTAAGCCATCGGATGGGGGATCTTCCTCTCTGTCTCTCCTCAAAGATTTATTTGTTTCTTATGTGAAAGTCAGATACACAGAGAAGAGGAGAGACAGAGAGGAAGATCTTCCGTCTGCTGATTCACGCCGCCCCCCCCCCAAGTGGCTGCAATGGTGCAATGGCCAGAGCTGAGCTGATCCGAAGCCAGAAGCCCCTTCAGGGTCTCCCGCACGGATGCAGGGACCCAACACTTTTGGGCCATCCTCGACTGCTTTTTCAGGCCACAAACAGGGAGCTGGAAGTGGCACCGGGCCCAGAACTGGCACCCATATGGGATCCCAGCATATGCAAGGCAAGGATTTTAGCCACTAAGTTACTAGAAGGACCCCAGAAGGATCTTTGAAGTTTCTTAGTACAGAAGAACAGGAGGAGAGGAGAGTTGCATCACAGAGACCAGGGCAGCATGGTGCAGAACTGGACAGTGGTTTGCACCATGCAGGCAAGTTTGCACAGCAGTTGACTGGGGCTTAGGAACAGGTGAGGGGAAGCATGAATTGAGTGATACTCTCAGATGTCCTGTTGTTCCAAGTCACTTTGAGCAAGACAGGTCAACTCTGACTACCCACCTCTCCCGTACTTGTAAGATGGTCCCTAGGCTACCATGGGCCCAGAGCTCTGCCCCCAGCCCAGCCTGAGGGTACAAATGATCCCTTCCCAGGCTGGGGAAACCACAGTTCCTATCTGTGAGGCCCAGGAAAAGTCCCAAGACTTTAGGGGTTGGAGCAGGGCAAGGATGGGGAGACCAGGTACTACTGAGGAAGCAGTGGTGACTAAGCAGCCAAGAGGAGTGGAGGTCGGGTCAGTTTGCCTGGGAAGTCACCTGGGGATGGGATCCATCAGCAGGTCTCTTCCTCAGTACATCTTCAGGCACATTGCTGGCCTCTCTGGTTCTACTCTGCAGTATGGAACGGTCTCTGTGATGGCTCAGAACCCTGCTGCCACCTCCCTGATCTCCCACCCCTGCAGCCACAGATAGGACACCTGTCTCCTCGCCCCTACTGCTGTGTGCCCTCTCTGTTCCCCCACACCCAGCCCTTGCTGCTGCAGGAGCTAGTGGAGGATCATGGCAACTTCCCCAAGTTGCTCTCAGAGATCATTATGGATTCCCCACTGCTAAGGGGGAGTGCCTGAAGGTGGAAGTAAAAGCCTTTCAGGAAATGAGCGCCAGTGGCAGAAAAATCCATCAGCAGCTGGCAGAGGCGCCTGGGGCTGATTCATGTCTCTTCTGGCCTACAAGAAAGGCTGGTAGCCTCCAGGGTCTTGCCCAGCCCCCAGCCCTAAGATGCTCAAACTCTGGCTGTCTTATTAGGTCTTTCAGCACCTGTGTGCAGGACAGAGGGAGGAAGGGTAGGATGGCAGGCTACTGCCATGAATCGGACCACTCCCGAATCATGAAATTCTGCTGATAGGTAGGAAGGAGTTTTTTGTTTGTTTGTTTTTGTTTTTGTTTTTGTTTTAAATCCATCCTCTCTGCTGAATGACCATGGACACTCAGTTGGCTCCTCTGATTTCCTGGCAAGATTCACCCTACTTGATTGGCCTTTAGGTGACTAATACACCCATGCTGCTCAGCCCATCTAGGGGAGAAAACTCTTTGTTGGAGAGTGACATATAGCTCTGCCTCCAACTAGCACTGGTGGTGGAGCCACAAGGAGGCAACCTGCATGTGTGGAACTGATTAATTTGGGTACCAGTCCCTCTGTCCCTGACAGTGTCTGGGCAAGGCTGACAGAAGCATCATTACAGCACACACCTCCAGGGGGCACCACTTACATGACTCACGGTCTGATAGCAGCTCTGGATGTAACTTGAGCTCCAGGCTCTCTGGGCTTGCAATCCCAAGTGCTCAATTGCACCGCACACTTGGCTTAGAGAAGGCTCCAACTGGGTGATGTCTTAGTCTCCACTTAACCCACTGCATCCACTCTGATCAGTCTTTGCAACTCCTTTATTCCACCCCTATTCTCCATGGTCCAGCCTGATCTGGGAAACAAAAAAAATGTGACTGTGGATGCAACAAGCCTTGGCCTCAGGGAATCTCTTCCAGGGCCGTATGCTGGTTCTGGTATTGCCGCTTTTCCTGGCCCAGCTTACAGAGTCAGACCACAGGCAGTTACCTCTGCTGTGGGAAAGCGTGAACTTCCCAGGCGTATCTGCCAGCCTCTTTTTTTCAGGCTCCTACTAGGCTCTGTGTAAACTCAAATTCTATATCTTTTTTAAAATTGTATTTTCTTTATTTTAAAGGCAGAATGACACCAAGAGAAAAGACAGAAAGAGATCTTCCATCCACTGATTTACTTCCCAAATGGCTATACCAGTCAAGGGTTGGCCAGGGTAAAGCCAGGAGCCTGAAACTCCATCTTGATCTTCCATTTGGGTGCAGGGGGCCAAGGACTTGGGCCATCTTCCTCTGCTTTCCCAGGTACCTTAGCAGAGAGCTAGATCAGAAGTAGAGCAACCAGGACTCCCAGCGTTTGCTCCGACATGGGATGCTAGAGTAGAAGCTTAACCTGTAAGACCATGATACTGGCACCTGAACTCAAATTCTTACCTATATTTTTGTGTGTGCTTTAATTTGATTGAAAGTGAGATAGAGACAGAAATCTCCCATTTGCTCACTATAATTCAAACTGGACCAGACTGAAACCAGAAGCTTGGGAACTCCATCCAGGTCCCCTAGGGACCCAAGTACTTGAGCCGTCACCTGCAGCTTCCTATATGGCACATTAGCAGAAAGCTAGAATCAGCACAGCCAAGACCCAATCCTAGATGCCATGACATGGGATTTGGTATCCCAAGTAATATCTTAACCACTGTACCAAACACCTGCCTTACACAACTGGTTTTATACCAGGTTTAGAGTTGCACACATCCTATAAGGTCAGAGCCACATGAGGTTTTCAATGGTGTGACAGCCGCCACTGTGAGAGCTGTTCACTTTGTGCCCAGCAACAGCTTTTGTTTACATCCCAGGGAACTCTGGAGTTAACAGTCAGCATTGCCCTACTAGATCCTTATATTCTCACCTTGATCAGTCACTGGGTGGGAGCCACTCCAGGGTGGCGGCGACCCCCAGGTGGCTCTCTGCAGCTCAGGGACTCCCTGGAGATCTAGGAGGGTTCCCAGCTACTGCAGGAACAAGCCCTTCAATGACTCACAGCTCTGTGTGCATCTCAGCCACCCAATCTACCTAGCTGCAAGGCATGCTGGGAGTTCCCCTTTGGTGAGAGGGAGCAAGATGAAGTTAGCATAAAGCAAAGCCAGGAAGCTACCAGGACTGTGAGATGCTTTAGAAGAAATCAAGTCCAGGATACAGGGCAAGTGGTGGTGAGCTGATACTGCACAGGGGCCAGTTCACTCTGCACCATTGAGAAAGGCTCTCAGGGGCCTCGGAACCACCTTTAATGAAGATTCAGCAAAGGGAAGAGAGACAAGATAGATGGAGGAAGTCAGCCAGGGCTGGAACAGGTCAAGGCTGAACTCGTTGCCTGTTTACTAAGAAGTGTCATCTTGTGGAAGAAAACGTGTAGTGCATAACAGCATTCTGTCAATGACTAAGTACGTAGGCATTGGTCCCTAAGATTGTGTCTGCTATGACATCACAGCAATCTTAATGTATAAGTACACTCTGTGATGTACACACAGGAAATTGCCTATGGATGCATTTCTCAGAATTCAGCCCCCTCATGAAGCGATGCGTGACTAGCCCCCTCATTAAGCGATACATGACTTTACGTCAGCTTTATTAATGATCCCTCTTGTTCTAAAGGGGAGACAGGCTGGAAATGCAGTTGTGGGCTGTTCTCAAGGTATCATTACAATGCTGCCTACCTGGATGGTTTAGAGCTTGGAAAATGGGAGAAGAATCCAAAAACAGAGTAGAGTGTCCAGGTGTCATGAGCGGGGATGCAAAAGGAGAAGGAAGGTAAAAGAGAATGTGTTTAAATTCAGGAGTCAATAATGAGACAGGAGTGAGTGTTAAATTATTCAACCTCCTTTATTGATTGATTGATCTCTATCTGCAGATCTTGGTTTATTGTTGCTTGATATTTCCTCTGTCTGAGACACAGAGAGGAGAGATAGGAGGAGGAAGAAGTGACAGCCAAGGCAATGCCAAGGAGAATTTGGCAATATGCATCAGGGATCTTAGAACGCCTTGACTTAGTGGTTCCACTTCTGGAAATGGATACTAGAAATACTATCGTGAGCTTTTAAGAAAAAGCTTTAAGCATTGTAAGGTTCACAGTAATCTTTTTGTAGCAGTGAATAACAGGAGATAACCTAAATGTCCAACAGTAGGGGATTGGCAGAGAGCCACTGGCACTACAAGGAGCCATTAAGAATTTTAAACGATACCATGAGAACATATCTGTGACATACAGTTAGGGTGCAAAATTGAATGGAGCAATCAAACCTGCACATCTAGAATGTCTTACTGTGTGAAAAAAAAATGTGGATGGAACAAGGTCAGAGGGAATACACTAAAATATTAGCCATGGGACAGGCGCTAGGCACAGCAATTAAGATATTGCATGGGGTGTTGGAACCCCATAAAGATTGTCTCAGGTAATGGTATATGTGCTTGGGTCCCTGCCATCCATATGGGAGACCTTGATGAAGTTCCTGGCTTCAGGCTTTGGCCTGGTCCAGCCCAGGCTGCTATCAGCAGCTGGGGAGTGAATCAGTGGATACAAGAGCACTCTCTGTCTTTCTGCCTTCCAAGTAAATGAAACAGAAGTTCAAATGTTTATTAGCAATGATTCTTTTTGAAATGGTGGGACTCCTATTTGTTTTCCTATATACCAGCTTTACATATTTTACACACACATATATATATATTTAATCTTAAGTAGGGGTGGAGAGAAGGGACCCTCATATGAGGAATGCATTGTGGTAAGATCAACATAAATCACGGGGGAACCACATTCCCCAAGACCCAGTGTACTGCTGTGTCCCAATTGACTGATCATGGACTTGGCGCAGAACATGAAGTTAAATGTAAAATAAATGAGGTTGTGAATGATCATCAGCAGTCCCCGAACTCACATTTTAAAAAGAAAGAAAAATAGTGTGAATTTTTCCAGCAGAGAAAGAGGAGGAAGTCATGTTAGAGGCATGTGAGAAATGCAAACAGGAGCCATGAGGAGGAATGATGGAGAAGGAATTGGAAAGGAAAGTAGTGATTGTCAGAGGGTGGGAGTGCTAGGCTGAGGGCCTTTGTGTTTCTGCAAGAGGCAAATGGGCAGCCTGGGGGAGTGTTAGAGCTCAGCAGCAGCCAGTCGCTAGCCTCCTGGTCTAGTCTGTTTTACATCATTCATCAGAAGCCAAGCGAGAAGGGGAGCAGTCCCAGGTAGCCCTTCGGTCAGTCAGCCAGGCCTCCAAACCCCAGACTGGTCTTCTTCTGCCCCCTCCCCACAGCACTACCCTTCCCCGCCAGCCCCCATCCCGGGGCACCCAGACAAGCCCATCCACCCTTCATGACAAAGAGGCTCATTTGGAGCCTGGGCAAGATTTGCAAACGTCAAACTTGTAATTACAAGGATGAAATCATCTGGTTCTTTTTAAGCAAGTGGGTTTATTGATCCCAACGCTGGAGAAATGCTCCTCTGAGGAAGCCTGCTCCTCCCTGCTTTATTTTCCCGATGGCATGGCTGAGCTGGTGGTGGGAGCCGGGGGTGACCGGGAGGCTGGGAAGGGGGAGAAGTTCCCACAAGGTAGGGGAAAATACGTTAGGATCTACTTTTATGGTAAATGAGTTATTCTCTCAAAAAGAAAGCAGGAATCTTTACAGCTCAGGAAACTGCCAGGGGCCAGCAGACAGACACCTTATCCTGGATTTGGGCCCATCTCCCTCCAAACGCTAGGAGCAGAGTGGAGCCAGGCTTTGGGCACAGTGCCAGCTCTGCTTTCCTACCCCCTTCAAGTCTCATTTGTGGCCCCAGATCCTTTTTCAGCTTTGAGATGGTACAATATTTCCTCAGTAATTGAAGGGAAACCATTTCCTTAGGGAGAGGGGGGAAAAATGAGGCTCAGGCCTGGGGTGGGGGAGGGTGGAATCTCACTGCATCTGTAAAGAGGAGGGGCAGATGTGGAGAACTGGTGACACCAGACTGGTACAAGCCATCTTTGCTACGGGAGCCAGGGAGGTGGTCCATATAGGCTAAACCAAGGAGGACTAAATGGTTGGACTCAGGGGCATCCACCCTGGCCTACTGCATGACCCACCATGGAATTCTTTTTTTTTTTTTGCTTTGTTTTTATGGCAAAGGCAGATTTACAGAGACAGAGAGAAGGATCTTCTCTCTGTTCACTTTCCAAAAGGCCACAATGGCTGGAGCTGAGCTGATCTGAAGTCAGGAGTCAGGAACCCCCTCTGGGTCTCCCACATGGGTGCAAGGTCCTGCAGAATTAGGACATGCTCTGCTGTTTTCCCAGGCCATAAGCAGGGAGCTGGATGGGAAGTGGAGTAGTTAGGACATGAATTGGAACATGAAGTGGGATCCTGGTGTTTGAAGGTATAGGATTAGCTTGTTGAGCCACAATGCCAGCCTGGAACTCCTTCATTTAACCTGTTGGGACCTAGCTAGAACCTTGTGGGGTGCTCCAGGAGCAGGTGCTC
Source organism: Ochotona princeps (assembly GCF_030435755.1). NCBI lineage: Eukaryota > Metazoa > Chordata > Mammalia > Lagomorpha > Ochotonidae > Ochotona > Ochotona princeps. Next base: position 15,047,431 of record NC_080847.1, on the reverse strand, counting down.
TGCACCTGGCCACAGTGCAGTCAGTCAGGAACATAGGCAGGACCTGTGGCCTCTCTACTAGCAGAGACCTGAGACTAGAACAGTTAAGACCACAACCTTGAGGTCTCCCAGTCCCTTTGCATCTCTGCTTCCTCATCTGGGGTAGGGGTGCTGCCCAACTCTCAGGACAGTGTGAGAAATAACACTGCACCCAGCACTCAGCCATCTTGTTAGCTCTCATGGGTCAGGGACTCGTCCTTGGCCTACACTCACTTTCTCATCTTTCAGAGTCTCTCTCTCTCGTTTTTTTCCCCCCTGGGTGTGTCAGACAGGAGCAGGAAGACCTGACTTAGGAGGTAGTTGAGCGAATGAACTGACATTAGGGGCACAGACGCTTCAAGCACAGAGCTTCTCAGTTGGGCTTGACCACTGGGGGTTGGGGGTCCCCAGATCCTGCTCAGAGCTATGGTACATTCTTCCTACCCACTCAAGATCAGTCAGGAGGACCTACAGGCTCAGCTGCACTCCAGGAAGTTAGGGAGTTTGCTCAGGGGAAGCACTGGGATAGGCTGAATCTTTGAGAAAGGAAGGTTCTAGGTTGTGGGACTATTGAGGACTCAGTGAGGTTTGGAGTGGAGGGGGAGACCTATCTTCTAGACAGTGAGGAAACATCAGATTTTCAGCTGCGAGCCTTAGTAGAACTGGATCATAGCAAATCTTTCCACGGTGGTGGTTTCTGGGCACACCCATAACCCATATCCAACCAGACAACCTCCACTGTCCTTGGGAACACAGACCTGGCCGTAACTCACATGGATGAAGAATTCCTTTATACATTTCCCTTCATTCCATTTTAAAAAATAAGTGAAAAAAAATTCAAATGGCACCAACAAAGCTGTATGCCAAGGTCAGTCCAGGAGACCGCCTTTGGCCCATGGCTAGCTTCCCAGCTGTCCTGGTCGGTTTCATGCCAGACAACGCTGAGTGTGGGTTATCCTGTGGCCTGAAGTTGCCAAAGCCTGTTTGTGGGGTCTGCTTGGCAGGCTTTGCCATTCCTCTCTCTTGGGACATAGTTTCCCACTGTCATGTGGCTGACCATTAGTGCACCCTAGCCAGCTCTGTGTTCCCAGCCACCTGGCACTAGATCATGACTGACCTTTTCCTTACCAAAGCTCATGTTGTGTGTCCGGTCCTCTGGGCCATGATGGGAATAATTGGATTGTTTTTAAACCCTATAATTCCCAAGGTGGAATTATAATAATTCCCAAGGTGGAACCAACTGTTGCTAGAGTCCAAGGCTGAGAACAGGGGCAGCATTTTGAACCCCACCAAGATCTGCTGTAGAGTGAGGGTACTTCCTTGTGGTTATAGAAATGCAAAAATAGGGGCCCAGTGGGATAGCTCAGTGGCTAAATCCTCACTAGGATCCCATGTGGGCACAGATTCATGTCCCACTGATCTGCTTCCTAACCAGCTACCTACTTGTGGCCTGGGAAGAAGCTTCTGGCTCCTGGCTTTGGATCAGCTCAGCTCCAGCTGTTGTGACCATTTGGGGAATGAACCAGAGGACGGAAGATCTTTTTCTCTGTCTCTCCTTAGCTCTGTAGGTCTGCCTTTCCAACAAAAATAAATAATTCTTAAAAAAAGAAAAAGAAATGCAAAAATAGAAATGGAAAGTTATAAACAAAAGCAAATAGAACACGGTGCTACTCAAACATATCATGGATACTCTTGGATATGTATTCACCCATCCCCCTTTTTTGGTTTGTTTTGCTATTTTAAGGATTAGCAACAGGAACTCTGCTGTCTTGACCACAGGTCATCAAACAGCTCCTGTCCAACCAGAAACAAATTCACCATCTTTTTCTCCTTGAGACAATGGCCACGTTGTCCTGGCACCCAAAGGTCTTTGTAGCTAGATGGAAGAGGTGGCAGATGTCTGAAGATTTCTCCTTTTTTGAATGACTTAGTTTGTGTCTTGGGGCAGGAGCTGCCTCGTTTACTTCCTACATGAACGGCAGTCATACACAGCTGGTTTTGTCCATTTTGTCTTGTGGGGTATAGAGTTTTCACATTAGTTTGGCCCAGAACTTTCATACAGCAAAAATAAAATGACACCCTTTACTAGATGTAGCTGCTTCAGTGGTCCCACAGTGGGTTTTCATTCACTCCCACCTTTTTGGGGAAATCGTTCATCTGAGCATCTGATTCCATCTAAGAATGTCAATTATAGGTTCTCAATACCTGATGGGAAGGCTGATGACTAAGTTGAGTAAGCCTATCACATCTGCCTGGACATAATGATTTGGTAGTCAAGGTTGTATGTGACATAGAAAATTTTTCCTGGTGATTGTGAGACTTGGGCAGGGGACAGATTGTAGCACACTGGATTAAGCCACCACAGGTGCTGCCAACATCCCAAATAATGCTGGTTTGAGTCCTGGCTGCTCCACTTCTGATCCAGCTGCCTGCTAATGAGAAGATGGTTCTAGTTCTTGGCCCCCTGACACCCAAGTGAAAGATCCAGATGGAATTCCTGGCTCCTGGCTTCAGCCTGGCCCAGTCCAGCCCATTGTGGCCATTTCGGAAGTAAACCAAGGATGGTTAACAATAATAATTTTTTTTAAAGATTTGAAGTTGGAGGAGTGGCTGCTTGTGTCCTTTGCCAGGAAATAAATGCAATTCAAAAGAGCCTGAGAAAATTAAGCAGTGAGAAGAAATAGAAAAATGAGAGTGCAAACCAGATAATGTTTATCTGTCTCTCTAATTTGCTTATTTAAAATATGACAGGCGAGGTGCAATGGCTCAATTGGCTAATCCTCCATCTTCAACCACCAGGATCCCATATGTGCACCAGTTGGTGTCCCACTGCTCCACTTCCCATTCAGCTCCCTGCTTGTGGCCTGGGAAAGCAGTGGAAGACGGCCCATGGCCTTGGGACCCTGCACCCACATGGGAGACCCAGAAGAAGCTTCTGGCTCCTGGCTTTGGATTAGCTCAGTGCAGCCATTTGGGGAATGAAACAGTGGCTGGAAGATCTTTCTGTCTCTCCTCTCCTCTGTAGATCTGTATTTCCAACAAAAATAAATAAGTCTTAAAAAATAAAAAATACAACAGATCTCGTTCAGGTTTGTTAGCTTTCAAGTGAAAGAAACCTGAGGGGCAAGATTATTGGATAGGAGCCAGAGCTCTAGCATAGCCAGTAAAGCCATTGCCTACAACACTGGCATCCCATGGAGCACCAGTTCCAGTCCCTACTGCTCCACTTCTGATCCAGCTTCCTCCTGATGTGCCTAGGAGAGCAGTAGAGGATGGCCCACGACCCTAGATGGAGTTCTAGGCCTCTGGCTTCATGCCAGCCCAACCTCGGCACATGTGGATATATGAAGTAAGGCAGCAGATGGACAGTTTCTCTGTGTGTGTCTCCTTCTCTGTCACTCCATATTTTTTTAAGTTGGTAACATTAATCTCAATATCCTTTGTATTCGTATATCCAGGTATATTGACACTGACTATGAGTGGACAGGGGCATGCTCTGGAAATGAGCTGATTCTGTGTCTGCTGTTCAGAACAAGTGTGTTTGTCACAACCTCCACCCAACAGATGTGCAGCTGCTTGAAATTCCCTAATCTTAGGCAATCAATCTCTGGTCTTCAGTTAGGCTGACCCATCCTCCTGGTTTGTGTGGGGGGAATGAATGGTTTCCTGGGATGGGAGACTTTCATTGCTTAAGCCAGGACAGTCTCTGGTAACCCAAGCCAGCTAGTCATCCTAGCTCAGTTCCGTTAACTGTAAAAAATGAGTTTTGACTATACAGGGATGGAAAATTCTGCCAAATGCTGCATACAAGCAGATATTACCAACCGATTAAGGCGCTAATTTCTATGTTTAGGTGTATCCTCATGGTAATTATTTGTCATCCTTGAACTGAATTTTTGACAAGCTGAAGGTTCAAGAATGAGAATAATGAGAGCCCAACTTTGAGTCAAGCTCTGCTATAAACCTTGTATTGAACTGTCTCCAGGTTGGATAAAACCTTGCCTAGAATTTACAGATCTTATTTTTCAGAATTTGATTGCACTTTGGGTAAACATGAGGCTTGTCGATGAGTTATGTCATTCAACTTGGTTTTTTTTTTTTTAAACTTCAATTTATTGAACAACCATTCCATGCTAGACCCAGATAAAAGCTTTCATGCTAACATTGGGAACTTAGTATCTGCATTTTGAAAATCAAGAAAAAGGCTTTGCTGGCCAATGTTGAAGCTGGCAGATTACAAAATGGGATCCCCTTTCTACTCCAATAGCCACCTTTCCATAATGATTCTGTTGGATTCTTGGTTTGTTTCCACTTTTAGTCTTCAGTGTACACAACCTACACCCCCCACGCCACCCCACCCCCATGTACTTGGGGACACAAAGTCCCCAACTACCTAGGTTTCCTCGCATTCAGTAGTCAAGGGAGCCCTAAAATTCCAGATGGCTGAGGAAGGGGCCGACAAAAAGGCCAGCCGAGGCCGCTCCCGGGAGGGCCGGACAGATTCTCCCATAGCGCAGTTCCACCCTGAGTGGTCCGTGGCCACGCGTGTGGAAGAGTGCGGCGCTGCGGGAGGGAGCCTGGCTCGCCGCAGCCCAGCCACCCCGCAAGCGGGCGGGCGGCGCATGCGCGGCGGGGGCCGCGGAGTTGTGAATGGTGCGTCTTGTTTGCAGGAGTTTGAGGCGGGCGGGCGCGCGAGGAGGAGGGGTGGGGCCGACGGGGGCGGGGCGGGCGGCTGAGCGAGCGAGGTGGGCGGCGAGAGGAAGTGGCGGCGGCGGCGGCGGCCGGGGGCGGCGAGAGCTGGGTCTGCGCGGGCGGTAGGCAACGGCTGAGGCGGCGGCGGCGGCGGCGGCGTGGGTTGGGAGGCGGCGGCGGCGGCACTCAGACTCCCCGGAGCGGGAGCCCACGCGGGCGGGCGCCTGAAACAAAGAGAAGCGGGAGTCCGGGCGCCGCGGGTGGGCGGTCGGTCAGTCGGTCAGCGCCGAGCCGGCCAGCGGCTGTCCGCGCAAACCCCCGAGCCCGGCCGGCCGGCACGGCCCCTCAGGGCAAAAAGATGCCGCGCGTCGTGCCCGACCAGAGAAGCAAGTTCGAGAACGAGGAGTTCTTCAGGAAGCTGAGCCGCGAATGTGAGGTGAGGAGGACGGGCGGCGGGCAGGCGCGCGCGCTGCGGAGGCCTCAGCGCGTCCCGAGTGGGCCCCGGGCGGAGAAAAGTTTGGGGCGGCGCGGTCCTGGGGAGTCCCCCAGGCCGGCTGCGCCCGAGGACGGGCAATCTCGCCGGGCACCGTCTGCCCGCAGACTGTGCTTGGGCTTATCGGCGCCGCGCGGGGCGGGAGGGCGTGCGGGCGGCTCCGCGGATTTGGCTCCTGATTTCGGGCCGTCCTCTGCCTTTTGCAGATTAAGTACACGGGCTTCAGGGACCGGCCCCACGAGGAGCGCCAGGCGCGCTTCCAGAACGCCTGCCGCGACGGCCGCTCCGAGATCGTAAGTCGGCGGGGCCGGGGCGCGCGCGGCCGGGCGGGCGGGTCACTTGTTGCGCTTGGGGGGAGCTGCGCGCGGGCCCGGGCGGGTTCCGGACGGCGCCGCGGCCGCCGCGGCTCCCGGAACTGAGCGGGCGCCGTCTCACTTCCTACTCGGGATTCAAAATGCGAAACTAGACCCCGGTGGGCCGGGACTCGCGGGAGACGCTCGCCCCCCGTGGCCGGCTGCGGCGCGCCTCGTGGTTCCCGGAACCGGCCGCGAGTGGAGCTCCGGCTCGAGTCGGAGGAGGCTGCGGCGAGGGGGAATGGAGGAGGGCTGTGTGGGACGCGATCGGGGGAGGGGGGCTCGGGATGTTGACGGCGAGACCCTGGCAGGCCCGCCGCAGTGTGTTTCTTGAGATGCTGGGGTTGGTGGTCAAGCTCCGTGTTGAGGCTGCCTCCCTTCCAGAATAGCCGAGTAGCAAATCTTGCCTCCTGCTACCTATTGTTCTAACAGATGGAAAGATGAGGGGTGTAGGGGCAGGGGGACCCCAAGATCCTGCCAGTTTGATCTCTTGCCTGTGTGAAGACTCGGAGAAGCGGAAAGAAACCGTTCCGATCTGGGGGCTGTGGGTGCTGCAATTCCTAAGGAAGTGCGAGTTAGGCTGTGCGAAGAAACCCGTAGGTGCCTTGCCTCCATCACACCTGGGGCTAGGAAAAAAAAAACCAAGCACCACCCAAGGGTCCTACCTCTTATCTGCTTGTGAAATGGTAGAAAGAAAGAGGTGTTTGTTTTTAACAAAGTTAAGGCACTCGCTAGTGAAGTTCTGTTCTGTGCTGCAGGACCTGGGCCTATTGCTTTGGCGGAGACTTGGCACCACAGGGGAGTTTGCTTTTGGGTTAATAGGAAGACACACTGGAAAAATTTTCTCCCACTCTCTGTAGTGTTATTTTAAAAACATTTTTCTAGCTGCAATTCACATATCATAAAACCTTTGCTCTTTAATCACCACAGTCACATTTTTTTTAAAGAATGCTCTTGCTATTTCAAAGGAAGTTTTTTAGAATTATATTTGAATGGAAGATAATTTGATTCCATTTATCAGATCTCCTAGAATATTTGACTATTCTGCTCCGTGTTGCCTGAGGAGTTGTTATGTGTCTGTGATGTAAATGTATAAGTTAGATACTTTTCAGTCTTGTTATGGAGTGAGCACAAAAAAGAAATCAATTATTAGTAGATGTAGTGACTGTAGTATCCTTTGCCTGTTCTGCACAGGGTGGAGGATAACTCTAACCAAAAGATTTGCTGCAGGCAGTTGATAGGATTGAGAAAGGTGAGAGAATAATAAGTTTTTAAAGCTGATGTGTTTGGAAGTCTGGTTTATAGCACAGCTAGTGGGATGCCTTCTGTCATATCACACTTGGTGGCGTGCAGTTATGAGCTGGCGTGTATATCTGAATTGCTGTATGATGTGTATTGCTATGATCTGTAGCAGTGTTAAAGGTCACTTGTATTTGTCATGAATTTCTTTTCAGGCTGAATTAGATGTTTTCCAAATACCTGAGGCTCATAAAGTTTTAATATATTTTTTTGTGTCTTATGCGTACTAAAGACTGAAGAAGGTAGATTTCTTTGTGAGATTTGCATATGCTTTGGGGGCATAGCAGCACTGTATTTGAGGAGGAATTTCACATTTTCCTCTGGTTTTTTCCTTTGAATTCGGCATTACCCCCATTTAAATGGCAAATCCCTAGCTTGTAGAAGGTGGAAACTGTTGTGTGTATCTGCCCATCTGGGTATAGGTGCTTTGCCTTAAAGGTGTTTGGTAATTTGAATCTGGACATTGTTTAATGCCTGAAGTTTATCTTGTGACCTGTGAAAAGGCTATGGTTTCTACCTATTTGGTTGTGGAAAAGGCACCATTTTGCTTCTCTCAGCAGCCATACACGGTAAGAAAATCTGTAGTTCTCAAAGCTATTCCTAACTTTTCTGCACATTCCAGTGGAATTAGTGATGTTTTCATTTGACGTAGAAATATTTTAGAGCTGTGGTGACCATTCTCAGGTAAAACTCAGACGTTACCCTAGGATGATTTTATAAAATCATTATGAATGACCAATAGACTCTAACTGGTTAAATAGGATACTTCTCTTATGAATTCTTGTCACGGTAAGAGTGGGAAATATGTCTTCTACACTAAAGAAAAAATAACTAAGACAAGGTGTAGTGTCTCAGGTGTTGGAAGTAAAATCTAATATGTGGGTATGTTTTTAGTCCTGAATATTGAATGGTAAAGGGAACTCAATTGGCAAGGTGTGCCATTTTGTAATTTGTGAAAGAACAGCCAGGAAATCTTAGATACAGTTATAATATCAATGTAGCTGTTTTGTTGTTGAACAGAATTTTCCCACCTCTTAGATGTGTAAATGTTCCATTAAAGGAAAGAGTTCCATGGTTAAATACGTTTGGAAAATGCTTTTCTAGAATGATCTGTTGCTATCACGTCTGTCTCGGAGACGGATCTCTATGAGATAATGGGCATAAAGTGATGAAGCAGGAAATATCTTCTGAGGTTGGCATTCAAACAGGAGGTGAGGTAATAAGATCTGCAGCATGTCTTAGCACAGAGCTGATTCTGGCTCGCAGAAGGTGGAACCATTTGCCACAAGGTGAATGCCAGGCTGAAGCAGCATGCCTTGGTCTTGGGTATTCATTCGTGGGCTGGAGCTGTTATCTGCTACCGCTAGGAAAAGGGTATCCCAGTTGATTAGGGAAATGCCATCAGAGAAACCTAAGGTTAGCAATTGGGTTGACAAAGGTACCTGTTGTACCAGTAATAGAATTAGGAAGTTCCAGCTTTACCTCTAAAGAATAAGCTGTTAACCATTAGGGGAACTAGTGGAGAGCTGAATCATCCAATGGCTTGAAACACTTTGCCCAAAGTATGACCCTCTGGCTTTCAGGTGAAGACTGCTGAAAAACAAAATTACAGTAACTTAATAAAATCAAACAAATTCCAGTTTCAGAAGAGTTTAGATTGATTAAAAAGCTTGTTTTTTTTTTTTTTTTTCTTCAAGATTGCTTTTAGCTTACTTTGTTCTGAATTTCCTTGGGGAAGATGAGTAATGTTATTTGTGTATTTATTTTTTGCTTAGGGGAATCTTGAGTTGAATTGCCCGGGGGCAACATAGAATGCCACTTTATCGACATGGTTTTAGAATGTTTTGTTTGTTGAGTGGTACTCTCTAAATCTTATAAATATCAGATAGTCTTCTTTGGGTCAGATCCAGTTTTTCTAAAGCAACATTTTGGAAAATGTGTACATTTTTCTGTCTTAAAAGATTTTTTTAATTATTATTTTTTATTGGAAAGGCAGATTGATAGAGAGAAGGAGAGACAGAAAGGAAGATCTTCCATCCATTGATTTACTTCTCAAGCTGCTGCAGCAGCCAGAACTGCACTGATCCGAAGCCAGGAGCCTGGAATCTCTTTTGGGTCTCCCACATGGGTACAGGGTCCCAAGGCTTTGGGCTGTCCTCGACTGCTTTCCCAAGACACAAGCAGAGAGCTGATGGGAAGTGAGGCTGCCGGGATTGGAACCGGTGCCCATATTGGATTCCTCCGTGTACAAGGCGAGGACTTTAGCTGCTAGGCTGCTGTGCTGGGCTCCATAAAAGGTTTTATAGAGAAGTATCTTCACAGCAGTTGCTAATGCCTGGGTTATTATGGGAGACACATCTGAAGTACATTTTTTTTTTAAAACATGGACTTTAAAGCCTAAGCCTAAAAATGCACTTCTTTTCTTTGCATTCCAGTTTTTTAATGTTCCATATGCCATATAGTGTTTTGCTTTTGCAAGAGAAATCAAGAGAAATTATAATGTCTCCTTTAGACACCATGACATATTTTAAAATTCAAAATCTTTAGATCTTCAATAGTTTTCACACTTAGAAATGTAAGTTTTTAAATGTGAAGATGGTGCTTTCTGGCTAGATATTAGCAATGTGGGATCCTAACGTCAGCAAAAAATGACCTGAAAGAAAGTATTGATTGTGTGTCTGAATTTATATTTAAGCAGCCAATGGCGAATGTCCTCAAAATGGAATCAGATGTTTGTAACTTAATACTTAAGAAAAATGATGAGTGCATGGTTTCTTTCTTTTTTTTTTTTTTTTTTTAAACTTTTAAGTATTGTCCCTGCTGCCTGGCTTAAGACATAAACTGATGTAAAAATAAATGACTGCCTGCATAATTTATGTAATGTCCTGCTACTGATCCTGTTTGTATTGATTTTTCTAAAAGGCTTTTGTGGCCACAGGAACGAATCTGTCTCTCCAGTTTTTTCCGGCCAGCTGGCAGGGGGAACAGCGACAGACACCTAGCCGGGAGTACGTCGACTTAGAAAGGGAAGCAGGCAAGGTAGGAAACATTTCTTTGCAATTGAAAATATTGTGAATTGTTCTGTTGGAGCTTATCCAAGGATTTCCATTTTATTAAAGAGATCACAGGTCTGAATACACATATATGATCAGATTTTTTTGATTCCCTGTTTTAAAAATGTACTACAGTTTTAAAAAAGCATTGTTAAGCTTTTATATTACTTATTCATTTCAGGTATATAATATGTGTCATAGCAAGCTTTAATCTTTAATATGTGCTTTCCTACATTTAACTTTCAATACTTAATTCTTTAAAGAGCGTTGACAAGGTTTTTTGTATGTTTACTAAAGTATCTATAAAGTATTAGTAAAGTATATGTACTGTAAAAGTATGAAATTAAGAGAAAAGTGGTAAAAGGTTCTAAAGGCTTAAAAAATTAATAGTGCTTATATATAGCCATGGATAGCTGTAGTTCTGTTAATAGAGCAAATTTGATTTTGAGAAAATGTCAAAACTTTAATTTGAAAATTATTTTGAGCACAATTTTCTGGGAAAACAAGTAGATGTTTTATAAATTTCATTGACAGTTTAGGTTCAATATGCAACAAAATATAGGTAGAAATGTTTAAGCTGAAAGCATTATTAAAATCTAAGTTAAATGTTTCATTTTATTTTGCTGGAATTTTTATGAATAGTGTCTTGGGTCATCTAACCTGTAAGTAAAGGAGAATTGTTTTGGATCCAATTTTATGTTCCATATTTTTCCTATTTTCTTGTGTATTTCTATACTTCTATTAACTTGCTAAATTATTTTTGTAAATGTTGTCACAAATAGAGTATAACCCAACACTTTATTTGCGAAACATTTATCAGATTATTGCTTTGAAAAAAAGTTTTGTATTAGTCTGTGTTAGTAAAAGAATTTCTAATGTGCATATATAAATATAAAATTAAGATTTTCTTAAAAATTAGAATTGGTATTTTATTGGTAATCAACTGATCTTCAGTTAGAAAGGGGGATTAGATCACAGGCTTCTAACATACTAATAAGTAATTTGTTTTGCATGTATTAGCTTGTTTGCTTAGAATATTAAAAGCAAATGTTTAAATTTTATTATTTATGTTTACTATTTTACTATTTTATATATAAAGCAGACAATTTGTGAAGTCATTGTAGAACTGCTGTTTTTCATCTTTTGCATGTATGTATGACCAAATGAAGAAACTATTTTTCCTTGTTCAAAACTCTTCGTTTGTTTTACATGTTAGCTCAATACTGAACATATACATCAGAAAAAAAGCATTGCTTTCTCTTCTGTTTTAATTTTATTTTAAGACTTCATGTTTGACATTTTAGTGTTACTAATGCCTTTTAGTATTTAATAACTAACCAATGAGTGTTAATCCTGTTAGAAACTAGGGTTCATTAGTTTTAAGACCACATTATTCTTGGACATATGCCATTCAGATATTTTTGATTATGCTTGTAGGACCAACAATAACGAAAATGTTAGATCGCTTACTCTTTTTTTTTCCCAAATTTATTTATTTATTATTTTTAAAGATTTATTTATTTATTTATTTTTTATTACAGAGTCAGATATACAGAGAGGAGGAGAGACAGAGAGGAAGATCTGCCGTCCGATGATTCACTCCCCAAGTGACCGCAATGGCCAGTACTGCATCAATCCGAAGTCGGGAACCAGGAACCTCTTCTGGTCTCCCATGTGGGTGCAGTGTCTCAAAGCTTTGGGCCTTCCTCGACTGCTTTCCCAGGCCACAAGCAGGGAGGTGGATGGGAAGTGGAGCTGCTGGGATTAGAACCAGCGCCCACATGGAATCTCATCATGTTCATGGCGAGGACTTTAGCCATTAGGCCATAGCACCGGGCCCGATCGCTTATTCTTATGTTTAGAAAACAGTGATTTCCCAATATCTCAGAGTTCTAGAACTGATGCAAGCATCACAAAGTTTGTTTTATTGACATTTGTATTGAAAGTTTTTGTTTCTTTTCTATAAAGAGAGAAGTATTTTTAGTTTTACAGGCCTAAGCCTTCTGTTGCAACTGTTCAGATCTGCCTTGCAGTGTGAAAGGAGCCATGGGCAATGCGTAAACAAACGGCATGGCTATTTTCCAAGAATAGGAACACTTAGAAAACAGCGTCTTTCCCTTAGATGTAAATTTGTAAATGTTTATGTGTGTGTCGTAGTATTTCCCAATTTAATTTTGACAACATGTCTGATACATCAAGAGTCTAGAGAGGGGAAAAGAATCTTAAGGAGAAGATTCTTTGGTATGTGGGCCCCAATCTGCTGGGATGACTGGCATAAAATACTTAAGTGAGCTTAGAGAAGAGTAAAGCTGCCACGCTGTGTGTGCTTCTCCAGGGGGCTCAGGCCGTGGGGTCTCACTTCTCTTCTTCCCTTTTGATGTTCTCTCTCCTTATAGCCATTAGATTTTGTTCTGTTCTCACAGGACTAGGACTAGAGGAAAGGACAATTGAAGGGGCTTCTCAGCTGTTATTTACCCTTGCTGCTTCTACTGGATTCAACATCAGTGTCATCTTCTATATTTTCTCAGCCTGGTTGCCTGCTGAGAAACAGTGATTATTCTTTTTTTATTCAGATTCATTCTTTTTCCATTCATACACAGCTTTCAGACAACTTCCTTAGAGGTTAAGATTTTGGAGTTAGTTGTAATTGAGTAAAGTCCTCATTTATTATGATATAACTGAGCAACTCATTTAACCAGGGTATTACAAAATTATAATAGCTGTGATAAGTAGGAAAAGTGGAGCGAAAAAAAAAGTGATCAGTGAGCAGGGATGTTTATCACTCTAAATAAGCTGGACTGGGTAAAGAGCTGACTTCAAAGAGGTTAGGAAATGATGACTATGAGGGGAAAGGTGTTCCAGAACAAGCACAGCCATTTTTTTTTTTTATTGATTACATTGCATTATGTGACACAGTTTTATAGGCACTGGGGTTTCTCTCCTGCTCCCCGTACTTTCCCCCAAGGTGGATTCCTCCAACTTGTTGCATTACCACAGTTCAAATTCAGTTGAGATTCTTTCATTGCAAGCATCTACCAAGCATAAAGTCCAGCATCTTATTGTCCAGATAAGTTCAGTGGTTTCTTGGGGAGACCATCTCTGGTCTGAAGGTAGAACTGGCAGAGTATCATCCCGATCAATTAAAAGCCCCAACATTACATCAGTAACAATTTATAACGTTATGAAGTTAATTGACATGGTATTAAGTAACCAATATGTTAAAACAAACAAACAAAAAAAAAGAATGCAAGTTCTGAACCACATCCTGTGACTTCTACATAGACATTTCAATTATTAGTTTATATACAACCGGGTTCTATACACCTTAAAATGGCTATAGATTACTATTCAGCTGTCTCATGTCTATTTTAATTTTAGTATTTAGCAGTTTATAGCGTTGAGGCATGATTTTGCTGAACCTGGCTGTTTTTCGGGTAGTCTAACTCTATAACTCTAGCAAGACATATGTCAACAGTTTAGGTGAACAGTTTTAGGTGGGGTGTGCAGAGAAATCGTCAATACCCCAGTGAGGAGTAACTGAACTTTGAAGCACAGCCGTTGTAAAGGCCCAGTGTTGGAAGCATATCCTTTAGGGTTGTTTAGTTGTGAGCAGGGCACTGTGGCTGGAGTAGACTGAGAAGGAGGAGGGTCAATGATGGTGTCAGGAGGATAAGAGGGAGCAGGCTGGTTTATGTGACCAGAGTGAGCCATTGGAAATCATGAACTTTTATGCTGAGTAAAATGGTAAGTGGCTTCAGGTTTTGGGGGCAGATGAATGTGAATAGGATCCCTGTGGATTGATAATAGGCCAGAGTGGGCAACAGAGAAGCCAGGAGACCCAGATTGGCTATTGCAATAATCTTGGTAAGAAACTAGGATGTTAACTGTGGAGGGTAGTGAGAAGTAGTCATTAAGTCTGGATGTAGTTTGAGATAGAGACAGTAAGATTTACTTATGGGTTGGATGTGATGTGTGAGAAACAGGAATTAAGAGTGACTTTCAACTTGGTGGCTGGAGCAATTAGGAGTATGGGATTGCTATAATCTGAAATGCAAGACTACAGAGCAAGGAGCAGGTTAGGTTGGCATAAGGCATGTTAGTTTTGGGGAGTTGTTTTTTTTTTTTTTAAACTGCAGCTCCTGCTTCATTCCCAAATGACCTTTAGTTCCTTAAGTTATGACAGTGTTTTGGTATGTGACCCTTCATCTGTTTATCTCAACTAAATAAATGGCATTTTTAACAACTCCATGTAATTGAAATGAATTTATGTACAACAGTGTCCACTCACTTTAATTGTGTAAGCAGAATTTGAACACATAGACTCGCAAGTAAACATCACCATTATCAAGATAATGTTTCAGTCACCCCCAGAAGTTCCTTTGTACCCATTCATTGGAATCTGAGTGGTTGGGCGGGTTGGCTCAGGGTCTTGGAGGCTGTGGTTAAGCTGTTGGCTGAAGCTGGGCAGTCCCCAAGGGTTTCACTTAAGCTACAGGAGTCACTTCTGAGCTCGCTCACTCCTGGGACTGACTGGTAGACAGCTTCAGTTCCTAGGTGTGTTCCTTGTACAGGGAGAAGAATAATGAAGTCCCTGGCTTTTATGGCCTGTTTGCCAAGTCACTTTAAAAAAAAAAATGCTGTTCGTTAGAAACTGGTCACTGAGTCTAGCCCACACTCAATGGGAGGGGCTTTGTGCATGGGTTTAAATTCCAGAATACTAGGCTCATTGGAACCTTATTGGAGACTAGCTGTAATAATGTTCACTTAAACAGTGAATTTGGAAAAACTCAGAATGTGAACAGAGACAAAACAAAAAGGTTTGATTTGAAATGTAATTTTTCTTATTAATTACATTGCATTATTTGACACAGTTTCATAGGCTCTGGGATTCTGCCAACCCCTCCCTGTACTTTCCCCCAAGGTGGATTCCTCCAACTTGTTGCAGTATTACAGTTCAAATTTAGTCAAGATTCTTTCATTGCAAGCATATACCAAGCATAGAGTCCAGCATTTTATTGTCCAGATAAATTCAATGGTTTCTTGGGGAGACCATCTCTGGTCTGAAGGTAGAGCTGGCAGAATATCATCCCGATCAATTAAAAGCCCCAACATAACATCAACAACAGTTTACAACATTATGGGATTAATTGACATGGTATTGAGTAACCAATATGTTAAAAAAAAAATGCAAGTTCTTAACCACATGCTGTGACTACTTCATTGACATGAAATGTAATTTTATGGTTGAAGAAAATGAGCTCATTGAGGGTCATCTCTACTTTTTTGCTTATGTGGTTGTAGGAGTATTTTCAAATGAGGAGCATTGAATATGGAAAGATGGATGATTGGCTATATAAATAAGTATTTTAAGATAAGATCAGATGGGGCCTGGCAGTTAAAGTCCTCCTCGCCTTGAACGCCCCAGGATCCCATATGGTCGCCGGTTGTAATCCCTGCAGCCCTGCTTCCCATCCAGCTCCCTGCTTGTGACCTGGGAAAGCAGTCGAGGACAACCCAAAGCCTTGGGACCCTACACCTACGTGTGAGATCCAGAAAAAGCTCCTGGCTCCTGGCTTCAGATTGGCTCAGTTCCAGCCTTTGCGGCCACTTGGGGGGTGAACCATCAGATGAGAGATCTTCCTCCCTGTCTCTCCTCCTCTCTTTGTATATCTGCCTTTCAAACAAAAATAAATAAATCTTTTTAAAAAAATAAGATCAGAGCACAACATTTTATAATTTTATTAACGATTTATCTCTTATTTTACTTATTTGAAAAGCGGAATTAGAGAGGAAAGAGACAGAGAGATCATCTGTCTGCCAGTTCACTCCCCAAGTGGCTGCAGTGGCCAAGGTTGTACCGACTAGAGCCAGGATCTAGGAACTTCTCCAGAATCTCACATTTTCTGCCCAAGCAGTTAGACTATCTTCCCCTGCTTCCCTGGGTGCGTTAGCAGAGAGCTGGATCAGAAGTGGGGCAGCTAGGGCTCAAACCAGTGCTCACATGGAATGCTGATGTTGTGGTGTCTTGACCCCACAGTGCTGGCCCCCAGATTTTTATCATTTGTCTTTCAGAAACTTTTGCACCAAAATATCTAATGCTGTCTATATTTGTTCTTTAAAAAATCTCTCAGATTTCAAAAGAATACAGTGAAGTAGAAAGAGCTGTAGGTTAGAGTCAAAAGACAATCATAAATGTTTTCTTCATCTATAATTTGAAATGTGAATGTTTTTCCTATTTATTTCATGTAGGAACTAAAGGAGCTATTAGAATATGTGAGAACGCCTTGAAAATTGTAAACCCCTATCCAGAGCTCTGCTGGTTGGTGGGTCTGTGGTGTCAGATTGTAGCCAACTGAGTCAGTGAATGTTAGAGCTCCAGCACTCTGCTTCAGGTAGCTGTGCACTGTGGAAACACCACGTCTTTCTCAAGTGATCCATCTTGGTGTGTTAATAAATGTTGGCAGCCAAAGTGCTCTTAATTCTTTAAACTGTTTTCCTCTAATTTAGCTGTCAAAAGACAAGGAAAATGCAGCTGATCAGTCTTAATTCCTATGATCTTTCCTCTTAGGACCTATTTCCAATTATTTTTAATTTCAAATAAATGCAAATGATTATGGTTGACCATAAATTATTAGTCTTGAGTGGTTAGATTAATGCTTTCTTCCATGCATTCTGTGTTTCATAAAACTTCAGTGGGATTTTGAATTAATGAATGTGTACACTTTGTGAAAATAAAGATAATAAAAATTATAAAAAAAATTTTATAAACTGAAACATGAACATTAGTGCTATTGTTTGTTGACCACTTTTTCTGTGGGAACTGAATATACTGTCTACTTTTACAATATTGGTCTTAGAAAGAGAGGTTAGATTTTTTTTTTAATTCCAGTTTATAGCTTTTGGGTTTATCTCACAGTTATGTAGCACTAATAACAGATATTGAAAATAGTTATAAAGTATATATTGTTAGAATAGGCACTCTTTTTTTTTTTTTTTTTTAAGATTTATTTTATTTTAGTCCTTGCCTTTAACGCCCTGGGATCCCATATGGGCGCTGGTTCTAATCCCGGCTGCTCCACTTCCCATCCACCTCCCTGCTTGTGACCTGGGAAGGCAGTCGAGGAACGGCCCAATGCTTTGGGACCCTGCACCCGTGTGGGAGACCTGGAAGAGGGTTCCTGGTTCCCGGCATCGGATCGGCATAGCACCGGCCGTTGCGGCTCACTTGGGGAGTGAATCATCGGACGGAAGATCTTCCTCTCTGTCTCTCCTCCTCTCTGTATATCTGACTTTGCTATAAAAAGTAAATAAATCTTAAAAAAAAAATTAAAAAAAAGAATAGGCAGTCTTAAAAATTTTAGTAAGTAGTGCTGTTTTTCATTTTCTGAGTGTTTTATCATTAAAACAAAATTTGAAGGTTTTATGTATTTATTTGAAACATAGTGACGAAGCGGGAGGAAAAGAGAGAGAGATCTTCATCCACTGGTTAACTCCCAAATGGCCACAACAGTGAAACCTGGGACAGGCTGAATGCAGGAGCCGGGGATTCTGTCATGGTGCATGGGTGCAGGGATCCAGCCAGGTACTTGAGTCGTCTTCTGCTTTTCAAGGTGTGGAAGCAGGATTGGAAGCAGAGCAGTTGGGGCTCCAGCTGGCACTGATGTGGGGATGTTGGGATGCCTGCCTCTCAAGCAGTGGTTGAATCCACACAGATCCCAACACAAAAATCTTTACTAATTTTCATGAGCATAAAATAATAAAGCAAAATTTAACAGCATTTCATTTAATGAATAAAGACAGAATCTTATTTTAAATGGCCTTCCCAAAGATCTGTGGCTCTGTTTTTACTGGAGTTTTGCTTTTTTGCCTGCAGAATCTTTGTCCCAAAATAAATATTGTGTCTGTTTATATACCATCCACAATTTGGCAGGATTTACAGGGCTCCTTGATGTTAGCTTTGAGAAATCCCTTTTCAAGCTCAACAAGTTCCTTCTCCTTTTTAGATAGCTCAGTCATTCCAAGTAAAAGATATCTTTGGTAAGGTTTTGGAATGTGGTTTTTCCCCCTAGAGAAATTCATGCAGCTGTACAACTGCAACTAGATTTTCAGTATTTTCATCATCTAGATTTCAAGTAGTTTGCTTCAACTAAAATATGAAGTAAATTTCCCATCCTTTATTTCCTGAGAGTTCACAGCATTGAAATAAGTAATTGGTTTTTAAAATACCTTTGAAGGAGAAGATATTTACCCTCATGGTTGAGATATTCACGCCTCGTATTAGAATTCATACGGGTTCCATGGCCAGCTCTGACCCTGACTCCAACCTCCTGCCGACACACGCGTTGGAAGGCAGTGGGAACAGCTCAGGTGACTGGGCTCCTGCACTTAGGTGGGAGAAATGGCTTGTGTTCTTGGCTCCCACCTTTGACCCCACAGTTGTTGACAGGATTTGGAAATTGAACCAAGCAGAAGGGAATTGTTTGCCTTCTTCTCTGCCTCCCTTCCTCTCCCTACTTTACCACCCTTTTCTCAAACGAAATTTTATAAGTGTATGTTAAGTGTACTGTACTATAATACTGGTAACTGTATCATAAAATTTAGAACTAAAAGTGAGCTGTTTAAAGAAAAGATTTTAACAATTATTTAGAAAGGAAATTGACTTTCTGAAGAAACTTTTATAAGTTTGTTTTTTTACTTATTTGAGGGATGGAGACAGATAGAGGGAAGGGGAAAGCTTCTGTCCGTCCCTCAAATGCCTACAACAGGCAGAGCTAGGCCAGGCTGATGCTTCGAGCCTGAAACTGCATTTAGTTCTCCAACAAGCGTAGCAGGGCCCCGAGTACTTGAGTCATCGTTGCTGGCTGCCTCCCGGTGTGTATGTGGCTATGAGGAAGCTGGAAACGGAGGCGGAACTTGATTTGACATGAGATGCAGGTGTCTCAGATGACAGGTAACCTCACTGTGCTACAGCACCTGCCGAGACGGTGTTTAAAATCAGTGTGTCATGGAGCCAAGCATGTGGAATAGGGCTTTAAGGTGCTGTTTATGACACCAGTGATCTATATACAAGTCCTCATTCAAGCCCTGGCTGCTCTGCTTCCATTCCAGCTTCCTGCTAATGTTCCTGGGAAGGCAAAAGATAATGACCCCAAGTGCTTGGTCTCCTGCCACCCATGTGGGCCACCAGAACTAACTGTTGTGGCCATTGAGGAGTGAACCAGTAATGAAAGACCTCCTCTTCTCCTCTACTCTTTTTTTTTTCTGTCACTATACCTTTCAAATCAATATTTTAAAGATAAATAGTATGTCATAGCATCTTCCCATTAGTGAAATGAATTTGCACATATGGTAAACATATCTCTGAAGTATGTGATGATTTTTTAGTCTCAATATAACTTTTCATCATGACCTTTGCTAGATTATATATGCCTAGTTAGAGCTAGGACAAAGTTAGTATGTTTCAGAGGAACATGCTTAACTCCTTTCCCCCCTTGGTTCTATTTCTGTCACAGTAGTAATAATTCAAACACTATAAGGATAAAGACTGTTGAAATACTATCAACTGAAGTAATTGCTTTCTGAGTAGGACTGCTATATGCTAGTGTTACCAATTTTCATATATTGTAATTTTTTCCAAAGATTTATTTGATATGTAGATTTACAGAGAGGAGGAGAGGCAGAGAGAGATCTTCCATCTCTTTATAGACCTCTCCCCACCGAAATGGCCACATTAGCCAGAGCTGAGCTGATCCAAAGCTGGGAGCCTAGAGCCTCCTTCAGCTCTCTCACTTGGATGCAGGGTCCTGAAGACCTGAACCATCCTCCACTGCCTTCCGGGGCCATAAGCAAGGAGCTTGATTGGAAGTGGAGTAGCTGGGACACATGCCAGTGCTTGCAGGTAGGGAATTAGCCAATTGAACTATTGCATCGGGCCCAATCAATGTTAAAATTTTAAAATATTTTTAAAAATGATAGAGCCAGCTTTACCAAATTATTAGCAGAAAACAAATAATTATACACAGTTTCCCGGCAATCTGGTTATAATCACAAGTATTATTCACTCTTGTTAGGAAAACAATTCATGAAAAGTTAAAGGTTAAAAATATGAAGGAAGGATAAAGGTTGCTTTTTCAATCATCAAAATTAAATAAAATGGCCACACTAAATTATTAGTGGATACTCAAAATTAACTTCACGCAAGGCTTCAGAAGGTGGTAAGTGGGGTTTGTGGCATCTTACACAATAGTTATTGGCAGCATAGTAACACACTAAAAAACAGACTTGGAGCTAAGCAAAGACCAAGTTCCGGAAGTTGGCACTCCCTAGGAGGCAGATTACTGAGCCTCTGGCCTCAACTACAAAATTACATGATCACGAGGGGAATCTGATCTGTCTCTTGGGTCACTCTTTCTGCTTTTCAAATACAGTAATAAAAACAAAAAGTTAGGGCCTGGTGCAGTAGCCTAGTGGCTAAAGTCCTCGCCTTGTACGCTCCGGGACTGCATATGGGTGCCAGGTCAAGTCCTGGCGGCCCCACTTCCCATCCAGCTCCTTGCGTGTAGCCTGGGAAATCAGTCAAGCAGCCAAAGTCTTGGGACCCTGCACCCTCATGGGAGACCTGGAAGAAGCTCCTGGCTTTGGATTGGCTCAGCTCTGGCTGCTGTTATGGCTGATTGGGAGTGAATCATCGGACAGAAGATCTTCCTCTCTGTCTTTCCTTCTGTATATCTGACTTTGCAATAAAAATAAAATAAATCTTTTTAAAAAAATTAAAGTGAACTATTTTGAAGAGGAGTGAGTTGCTGCTTTAAACCAAGTGAGTTCAAAATAAAGGCATGGATATGGAGAGAATCAAAACTAGCATTTGCACTTTCAGCAGTGTAGAATGACAGTGTGATGGCTTGTGTTGTTTAGACTACTAACGTCCTGTTACTCTTTTTTTCTGCTATGAGAAAGCCAGAAAGTATTTTACATCCATCCTTCATGAAGCAGAATTTTATGTAAGAAAATGAATCACATTGCAGATTATAGCAAAGTTTTGGTGTGACTGAAAATGTTTTCTATTTACCATACGCATCTCTAGTATGTGTGTAATTTGTGCATCAGCATCATCTTTTGTGGCCCAGAGAAGACAGGGCCCTTCCAGGTGGTGGACCAAGAGTGTCCAGGTGGAACTTTCTTTTGAGCTGTAAAAAATTCAGCTCACGGGCCCGGCGGCGTGACCTAGCGGCTAAAGTCCTCACCTTGAAAGCCCCGGGATCCCATATGGGCGCCGGTTCTAATCCCGGCAGCTCCACTTCCCATCCAGCTCCCTGCTTGTGGCCTGGAAAAGCAGTCGAGGACGGCCCAATGCATTGGGACCCTGCACCCGCGTGGGAGACCCGGAAGAGGTTCCTGGTTCCCGGCTTCGGATCGGCGCGCATCGGCCCGTTGCGGCTCACTTGGGGAGTGAATCATCGGATGGAAGATCTTCCCCTCTGTCTCTCCTCTGTGTATATCTGGCTGTAATAAAAAATGAATAAATCTTAAAAAAAAAAAATTCAGCTCACAACATGTGGTATTTACTTTGTGGGGACCTATGTAGTACCATACAATGAAACCAGTATCCTGTTTCAGCATGCTGCCCAACAACACTGGCCCCCTCCCTCCTTGTCATAGGTGTAAGTCAGAGCAGTCACCTCTACTAGCTGGGCCCAGCACTGGAGAGCCTAATGAGGGCATTCTCCCCTGCTTAAAGGAGTTTTAGTGCCGATGTTCCTCAGGGTGCCTGTCTCCTGTGCCTAATAACAGATTGGCCTCTGCACCCAGGGCACTGCTGCCATATGTTTATCTGCTGTGATGGGTCTCATTGTTTAAAAAATATATATTTATTTTTATTGGAAAGGCAGATAGAAATATAGAGAGAAGGAGATACAGAGAGGAAGATCTTCCTTCCACTGGTTCGCTCCCCAAGCGGCTGCAATGGCCGAAGCTGAGCCGAGCCTATCTGGAGCCAGGAGCCAGGAGCTTCCTCCAGGTCTCCCACGTGGGTGCAGGGTCCCAAGGCTTTGGGCTGTCTTCAACTGCTCTCCCAGGCCACGGCAGGGAGCTGAATGGGGAAGTGGAGCAGCCTAGACACAAACCAATATCCGTTGGGATCCCAGTGGATGCAAGGTGAGGGCTTTTAGCCTGTAGGGTACCATACTGGGCCCTGTTTGTTTGTTTTTTAAGATGCATTGTTCATTTGAAAGGCAAAGTGACACAAGAAGATACAGATCTTTGATCTGCTGGTTCACTCTCCCTCATGACCACAACGGTTCAGGCTGGACCAGGCCAAATCCAAGAGCTTGGAGCTCCATCCAGGTTCTCACGTGGGTGGCAGAAGCTCAAGTACATGGGCCATCACTGCTTTTCCAAGTGTGTTAGCAGGCAGCTGGATGAGAAATAGAGCAGCTGCGACTCAGGACTCAAACCAGTTCTCTGATACAGCCTGCTGGCGTACAAGTGACTGCTTAACCCATTGTGCCATAAATCTGGCTCCTGTTCTTTAATTTTCTTTCCCTGTTTTAGTTTATGGTCTCATTTTGTGGATGACAGTTGCCTTTCAAAAAAAAATGTGAAATTTAAATTGTTTGACTCTTTGTATGTTTACATATATTTTTAGGGAAATTTAACCTAGTGGGCATTTAACCTAGTAAGGTACTCGTGTCCCAGTGCCTGGATTTACCTTCCTGACTCCAGCTTGCTGCCCGTGCACACCCTTGAGACATGGTGATGGCTCAAGTAACTGACTTCCTGCCATTCACATTAGAGATCTGGATTGTTTTTGCTGACTCCTGGCTCCAGTCCAGCCCAACACTACCCGCTGTGGGCATTTGGGGAGTGAACCAGTGATGGAAATTCTGTCTCTCAAACTTTTAAAATTAAAAAATTCCTTAACATCTTTATTCCACTGTCTTGGTTTATCCAATGTTTTGCTTTGTCTAGAGTTTGAAGTTGGAAATTATTTTCAGTAAAAAGACCTTATTTTATTGTCTTGCTTTCAATATTTCTGTTGAGAATCTGGAATTTTTTTTTTTTTGAGATTCGTTTTATTTTAATTGGAAAGCCAATTAAAATAATTTTATTTTATCCGAAGGCAGGAGGCAGGAGCTTCCTCCAGGTCTCCCACACAGGTGCAGGGTCCCAAGGCTTTGGGCCATACTCAGCTGCTTTCCCAGGCCCCAAACAGGGAGCTGGATGGGAAGTGGAGCAGCTGGAACACTACCTGGTGCCCATATGGAATCCCAACACTTGCAGGGGAAGCATTAGCCAGTTGAGCAGTTGCACCGGGCCGTATTTGATTTCTTGATACATTGTTTACAACAAGTTTCTGCACTTCTGTAAAGTCATTTTTGTCACCATATTTTGGTCCTGATATTACTAAAATGTGTTTTAGTTTTTACTTGGGACCACATTGATTTGTGGTCCTGGATCTTATGTGGTCCTTTTAAGCATGGCAACCTATGTCCTTCGTAAACTTTTTTGTACTTCTTTTATTTTATATACACACACACACACACACACACACACACACACACGTTTGCTCTTCTATTTCTGGAACACATAATAATTGGGTATTGAATCTCAGGAATAATGTGATTAATTATCTTATTATTTATCTCTGTCTTTTTGGTTAACCTTCCTGAAGATTTCCTGTTTTATCCTCAAAGCCTTTTGTTGAGTTTAGTTTCTATTATATATTTAGTTTCCTAGAGCTCTTTTGTTCTTGAAATGTTTCATTTTTGCTGGTTGCTGTTGGCATTTGGGTCATGAACTAGCAAATGGAGGAACTTTTCTTTCTCCTCCGTGCTCTGTAAAATCTGCCTTTCAAATAAAAATAAATAAATGTTTAAAAAAATTTAAATGTTTTCTTCTTTTTTGATAGATTCCATTTTTGGATATAAGAAATAGTCTTTTTACCAGAATATAACTGGTAGGTTTTTAACCCCTAACAAAGCATCAGAAAAAAAACAGGGAGACTACAAGGGAGTAATATGTCAGAATTTATCGTAGCTTAGCTATTTAGGAAAAGAAAAATAAAACCAAACTAAGTAATTATGTAGAGAGCATATCAGCAATATTAATATATTCTTATGCATTTACAGAAAAGATCTCGTTTTTTTTTTTACAAAAATTTATCACATTCATTTAATGTGGGGTTAAATCCACCCACGTGTACATGGTCTGCTAATTTCCATGTATGTGCCCTAGTTTTTCCGTTCTGTGATTTTTTTTTTAAACTGTAAGAAGCAGAGGGGTACACTGCATAAAGCTGCTATAGAAGAAGCTATTTTTACACTTGCATGCAATGTAGTTATGATTCAGAGGCAGACAAGATTGAATGACTGTAGTGATTATCTGGCAGTGCAGCAGCTGACTGTGCATTTACAGACAGGGAAGAGCATGTGGCTAACAGAGCATGAGTCAGAACCCAGTGCCTTCCAGAAGAATCGGTTAAATAGACTTCAGAAATGATCACAGCTGAGTGGCAGGGCCCATATTTTTCCAGTGGAATTTCTTGTTTTCGTGGGTGCCCATAGCATCCCAGTATTACTACTTGTTGGCTGATTCATTGGTCTGTGAGTAGGAATGATTGTTCATTGTCAGGGAAAAAAATGGCTTTTTTCCTTGGAAAAAATTGCTATGTAAAACAGTGGTGGTCAAGTGGGTTTAAATAATCAGTGCTTTTGTGACACTGTTTCAGGAATTTTTATTAACACTAGCTTGTTAAGTTTTTACTGTTCCTGTCCCGGGGTATTATTTAGCTTTGATTTTTTGATGTTAGGAACCTGAAGCTTGTAAGCCAAGTAAGTAAAAGTAAGTAAGCTAAGTGACTAAATTGACTTGGACACAATGCATAGAGCTAGAGTTTATCTGATACCAAAGCGCTTTTCTATTTTTACTTGTCCCGTGCTGTATTGGTTAAGCATAACAGTGGTTTTTTGTTTTGGTTTGTTTAATTATGTATGAATGAAACTGTTTACGAATCGTTGTGAAGGTACCGTGGGTATTAACTTTGAGATCACAAATACATTTTTTTAAATTTTAGATAAATGTTGCTTAGTGGATGAATCCGTGATACATCTGTTATGGCCACAACGGCTGGAGTTGCAATGATCTGAGGCCAGGATACAGGAGCCTCCTCCAGGTCTCCCACGTGGGTTCAGGGTCCCCAGGCTTTGGGCTGTTCTCAACTGCCTTTCCAGGCCACAAGCAGGGAGCTGGATGGGAAGCAGGGCCTCTGGGATTAAAATTGGTGCCCATATGGGATCCCAGTGCGTTCAAGGCAAGGACTTTAGCCGCTGGACTACAGTGCTGCACTTGGCCTTGTACCTTCAATTTCTGTCTCTCAGCTTGTTACCCAGGAAATAGGAACTCTGGTCTTCACTAAAGTATGTAATTAGGGTGCCAGTGCCATTGCAGAATAGGCTAAGCCTCTACCTGTCTTCTACCAACATCCCTTATGGGTCCCAGTTTGTGTCCTGGCTGCTCCACTGCTGATCCAGCTTCCTGCTTGTAGCCTGGGAAAGCACTGGAGGATGACTTAGGTTTTTGTGCCCCTATACTTAAGTGGGAGACCCTGAGAAGGCTCCTGGCTTTGGACCAGCCCAGCCCTGGCCATTGTCTCTCCTCTGTAAATCTACCTTTCAAATAAAAATAAGGATTTTTTTTTTTTGCAATATATAGTATAATAGAGGAAAAAACAGATGAAGTTGTTCCTGCTTATTCCAAACTTAGATGTTCTTAGAAGGGTAACCTCCAGACCCTCAAAAAAAAGAACTGTTTGCACAAGGTAATAGATAAGAAGTTTCCTAGGTTTTCATATCCTTCCTCTGACACTTAAATTTTAGAACACAGAGCTACTGGTTTTTTGCTACTTAGGAAGTTCAGACTACTCTGCCAGCTGTATAGTATTCATAATCTCAAGTTCTGCTGGAAAGACTTGATTAACACTGAGGGAAGGGGAAGCATGGTGTTAACTACCCTAGTTCAGTCCATTTTGCTTTGCATGCCCCTTTGAGAATCTAATGAAAGCAGTGGGCTTCCTTACGAAAATGCGTATGACCTCAAATGTACAACATAATTACATGTCATTTTGGCAATTTCTGGTCTTGAAACTTAATGTGTAAGACCCTGAATCCCTGCAGGACTTCTGAATTCCAGTCTGAACACCCTTGCTGTAAGTAATTAAGCTATGCTAAAGGATCGGTGGTGATCTCCGGTCCCATAGGATGCTAAGATATGTCATGCTGACAGCAAGAAGCGGATTTTCCTGGGGGACCTCTAACCTGTGCTTTAGCTGCTGGACTCTTCATGTTTGTGTCTTACCTCACTTGCTGTTTATAACCTACTCTATCAACATCACCTTCAAGTTGAGCTTCCTTCCTCCAGATTCTTCTTGGATCTCTTTTCTTCTACCTACTTCCTGGGAATAAAATCTTCGTATTCCTCCAAGTTTAGTGCAGTATTGTTAATGGCTGCCAGATTGGTAGCATTAGTGTATGTATCTTCTCAGAATGCTAGATTCCCATATGCATGTGCCTACTTAAAATCTCCATTTGGGTATCTCATAGTTGCCACTTATGTAACAAATAAAAACTGTTGCAAAACATTTTTTGTGACAGCTTTATTGAGAAAGAATTTACATGCCATCAAATTACCCTGAAAGGGCACAATTAAGTGCTTTTCAATATACTCAGAGTTGTGGCAATTCTCATTACTTTGTAATTTAAAAGTATTTTTGTCCCTCCAAAAAGAAATCCTGTATCCATTAGCAGATACTATTTCCCCTCAATCCGAGATTCTGTAGAATTGCTTACTCTTGCTATTTCACTTAGTAGCTGGCCTTTTCTGACTTATTTTTCTTTTTTAATTTTTTGCTTTATTTTAGCCAAAAGGCTAAGAAGTGGTCTTTTAAAATTCTTTATAAGAAGTTTATTCTTGATGATGTTTACATAGTTAAGGGTGAATGCCCATGTGGACCACTGTTTAGGTTGGGGAGGCCAAGGAAAAGGGGCAAGTGGATGAGACAACTGTTTCCAATCTCGCTTTTCTTCCTATATCTGGGGAAAGTGGGGAGAGGAGAGGAGAGGGCCACTCTCAGCAGTCCAACCGCATCACTGCATGAGTAATGGTCCCCAATGTGGAGCTTGTTCTGAGGGTACTGCTAACATAGTTCATAGTTCTAACATGCTGTTGATTTTATTGCTCCAAGGGTTAGGAAATACTTCCAAGGTCCACTGGCTGACACAATCTATCTTAGAGTCTCCACTTACCTAGATACTCTCTGTCAAAGCTTGGCTGGGAGAACTGTTCAATTCGTTCTGCCCTTCATTGTACTAGATGTCCTCTGCAGGTCTCAGTGAACTAGTTGTCATACCCTCCCATGTGCATCTGGGCATACTGTCCATTGCACAGGCTTCAACAACTGAGGACACCTTGTTCTGACACATGCCCTCCATGGTCAGACTATAGGTCCTGAAATTTTCCCTATAGAAGGAGTTTTGAGTCCAGTGATCCAGACTATCTGCTGGAGTGCCCACATCTGTTCCCCCAAGGTAACTATGCTGGCACACTGGTGTAGTTAACACAAATTTACCACGCCCAGGATACCCGCCAGCTATTAGCTTTTTTCTTCCCAGCAGTGTAACACTTGTCTAGGTACAATCAACCTAGGCAGTTTCCTACAGTTGGGGTTCTGATTTCTTTTTCTTAGTTTTATGTTTTCAGGGTTCATCTGTGTTATAGGATGCATCAATACTTCATTTATTTTTATGATCAAATAAAATTGTTGAATAGACAGTATCTCAATTGATGATATAAACATGTTTTGCAAATGGCCTACTTCCTGAATTATAGGGAATTCAAAGCTACAGAATGAAAATAAAGTAATGGGTCCCAGCACAGTAACCTAGTGGCTGCCTTGCACACAACAAAATGTCATATGGACACCAGTTGTGATCCCGGCAGCCCCACTTCCCATCCAGCTCCCTGCTTGTGACCTGGGAAAGCAGTCAGGGACGGCCCAAAGCTTTGCGACCCTGCACCCATGTGGGAGACCCAGAAGAAGCCATTGTGGCCGCTCGGGGAGTGAATCAATGGATGCAAGGTCTTCCTCTCTGTCTCTCCTCCTCTCTCTATATCTGACTTTCCAATAAAAATAAAACAAATCTTAAAATGGAAAAGAAAACAAAGTAATGTCATGTGTAATTTAGATTTTAGGGCTTGAGTTGATAGAAAATTGTGTTCAAAGATAATTTATACCTTTTCAAAAGAAAAACGTGTGAGCCTGTAGTCACTTTTAATCTTCTGGGATATCTCAAACTCATTGTGATATTTGCTTTTGGAAAGGTAAGTTTTTGTTGTTTTTATGTCTGGTTACATCTGTGTATTCATTTTAAAGACTTTGTAACCTTTAAAATAAAATGTTTCATTGTTTTAGGCCAGTGAGTTTATTCATAGGTCATACTCTAATAAATTTTCTTTTCAAAGTTTGAAATAAGGCATCATTTTCAATGAAAAATGTCTTTGTATTTAAATGACATTATTGAATTACAGTACAAAATGCCAAACTGTTAAGCGACAGAATTTTATTTTCTTCATACTTTGAGGTTTGGTATTCATGAATGCATGAAAGCATCAAGCATTTACTTTGAAGATCTACACATAAAGCTGTATTTATTTGAATATGGACATCTAAATAAATCACTGGGATCATCTAAATATTTCTAATGATGATTTCAGACATTAGTCTTGATTAAGTCCTGGAGCCATTTTTTGAAGCTGTTTAGGAATTTCCCAGAACAGATCAGTGGCTTTCTTTGTCAAGAGGGAACATTTATAA
Organism: Ochotona princeps; assembly: GCF_030435755.1. Lineage (NCBI taxonomy): Eukaryota > Metazoa > Chordata > Mammalia > Lagomorpha > Ochotonidae > Ochotona > Ochotona princeps. Next base: position 15,018,658 of record NC_080847.1, on the reverse strand, counting down.
AGAAGTAATAAATGGGCTTTTCAAAAATTTAGTACTTTCAGAGGGAAAATATTTTCTCTGTGGACATTAATATGAATGAGCTAAGAGATTATAGAATCTTTAGTTCTAAATGATAGAAGGCACTAATGAAGAACATGAAAATTGGTGTGCAGCTGACCTCTGCTCTTGGATGAAGAGTGTGAGCTTCATGATTAACGTAGAACTTTAGATTAATGAGATGCACTAGTAGGTGAAATGCTCCAGTCCTCAAATGTGCTGGCCCTCTCTCAGTGGGAAGAGGTAGGTAGAAATCTTTGCCAGTGATACAGTGCACGAAGGAGTGTTGATGGGAAGTGTAGAGTACTGGTTAGGTTCTGTGAGGTGTTGAGCATGAAGCTGCCGTGGTCGCTTGTTTGAGTAGATGCACAGTGGTGGAGTTTTCAATTTATGATGTGGAAAGGAATGAGCACTTATCAGAACAGAAGGAAATGTGTGGTTAAACGGTTTCAGATCTCATTGCAGACTCTTTCCTTGGTCCAAATGGGAGGAGAAATGGAGCGTTAGTGTTTTAGGTTTTTGTTTTTTTGTTTTTTTACCCCCCCCCCCCCCAGTATAAGAAGAAATTTGCTCAGCATGGTTTTTTTGAAGCTCTTCCTATGGGTTTTATAAAACATCTTGGGAGTCATTTTTCTAGCAAGTTTATAATTCTCAGCAATCATTTATTCCACATCTCTAGCAAAAGGATTGAGGACACTTTGTTGAAGAAACTCAAATTGAGTAAGCCACAAAATGAGGCTTTCTGCTTTTCCCTCAAAATGAGAAACTGACTTACTGATTTTACATAATTATATAGATAATAAGAACCTTTTTCCACTCACAAAGTACTGGAATTATCCAAAGAAAGTGTATTTGTTATTATAGAGATGGATTTGACAATGGTATTTTGAAAACTCATTCATGTCCTGGGTTTTCTGCTTTTTAAAAGTCTTATTCAAAGCACTTGATTAAATCTAGTATGCTGATTTTTCTTCAGAAACTTTACATGAAGTATAGAAAATGTAAAATTATGCTTTTAAAAGTAGCTGAGGGACCTGGTGTGATAGTGTAGTGGTTGAAGTCCTCGCCTTGCTCGCCAGGATCCCATGTGGGCGCTGGTTCTAGTCCCAGTGGCCCTGCTTCCCATCCAGCTCCCTGCTTGTGGCCTGGGAAAGCAGTCGAGGATGGCCCAATGCATTGGGACCCTGAACCCGTGTGGAAGACCTGCAGGAAGTTCCTGGCTTCTGTCCGGATCGGCACAGCACCGGCCGTTGTGCTCACCTGGGGAGTGAATCATCGGATGGAAGATCTTTCTCTGTCTCTCCTCCTCTCTGTACATCTGACTTTGTAATAAAAATAAATAAATCTTTAAAAAAAAAAAAAAAGACCCCACATGCAATTTTGGAGAACTTTTAAGTCCCGTTAGGTCTCCAGTTCCAGTGCTTGTGCTAGTGCATGCACTTCTGGGGAGTCAGCAAGTGGGGGAGTCCCTGCCACCTAAGTGGAAGGCTTGGTTTGAGTTCTCATTTCAGTCTGTCCCAGCCAGGTATCTGCCGGAGTAGACAAATAGATGAGAGCTCTGTGGGGGGTGTGTGTGTGCATGCACGTGCGTGTGTGTACTTCTCAAAAAAAAAAAAAAGGTAAGAAAATTCTGGGTTTTTTTTTTTATGAGGAAAGTTAATATTATTATAGAACTAATTATAAAGAATAAGTATGTCGGAGTTCTGTCGAATAGCTAAAGGTTTACCAGGTGAACAGTATTTTCGGTTTCAGCAGTTTTAACAATCTAAATTTGTTGATATTTTCTAAAGCTTCAATGCATAAGATATGCTGAATTTATCAGTGACTTGAGATATTACAGTAATTTTTACTCATTTATTTATTTATTTATTTTGGAAAGTGGAAAGAGTTCTCCCATCTACTGTTTAACTCCCAAAACTTTACCTGCATGATTAGAGCCGGGCCAGTGCAGGAACTAGGAACTCAGTCCAGATCTCCCACATGGATGGCAGGGAGCCAGGTACTGAGCTGTTACCTTCTATGTTGCACATTAGCAGGAAGCTTGGAAGAGAGCTAAGGCTTGAGCCCAGGTACTCCGCTCTGAGATGCAGGTGTCCTAAGGAGCATTTTAACTACCAACCCCCCTTAGGATACTCATTTTAGATTGTTCTGTAATGTATAAGCTATACAGTTGTTGAATGTAATAAAGTGGGTAATTTTCTTGTTTAAAAATATTGTGTGTAAGAGAAAATCCCATTTATTAGGAAATCATTTTTTATTTTTTGAGAAAAAGATTCATGAAGTTTTTATATCTTTTGAATTTTTTTGAGGACTTATTTTTATTACAAAGGCAGATTTTCACAGAGAGAAGGAGAGACAAAGATCTTCCATCATTTCCCAAAGGCTGAAACAACTGGCCTCCTGATCATATGTAAAAGACTCTAAAATTAAATTCTTAAATTAAAATCTGTTTAAACTATAGCAGGAGTCCTGACTTAAGTCCTAGCTATTACCAGGCCTGGGTGTTGTGGTCATTTAGAGAGTGATCCAGTGGTTGGAGGATCTCTTTCTTCTTTCTGTCCATCATCTCTTTTGCTGTGCCTTTCAAATATAAATCTTTTATAAGATAGATATATATATAAATATATATTTGTGTGTGTAGTTGATAAAGCTGCTCCCTGCAACACCAGCATCTCCATTTCTGATTCATTTTACTGCACTTGTGCCCGAGAAAAGCAGCAGAAGATGGCTCAAGTGCTTGTGGGAGACGTAGAAGAAGCTCCTGGCCCCTGGCTTCTTCTGCCTGGCCAGTCCCAACCATTGCAGCCATTGGAGAGTGAACCAGTAGATGCAAGAGTGATCTCTCTCTCTCTCTCTCTCTCTCTCTCTCTCTCTGTCTTTCTCTAACTCTACCTTTGAATAAATAAATCTTAAAATATTTATACAGGAATGGGTGTCATGGTGCACCAGGTTAAACTGTATTTGGAATCCCAGAATCCCAGATTCATTCCAGATCAGTGCTTGGTTCCAATACCTCCCAATTCCCTTCCAGCTTCCTGTTGATGTATTTTTGGAGGCAGCAGATGGTAACCCAGTGACTGGGTTGCTGCCACCAGTGTGGGAGATGCAAATGGAATTCCAGGTTTCTTGGCTTTGCCTTGGCCCAGCCCTGTCATGGTCATTTAAGGAGTGAACTAGTAGATGGAATCTCTCTCTGTTTCTTCCTCTTTGTCACTCTGCCTTTCAAATAAATAATTTAAAAACAACCTGTCAAAAATAATGACTAGAAATAAAATACTAGTGAGCTACATTAACTTAATTTTTTAGAATATGGTCAGATGCTATAGTTTGTACATGTATTTTTCTATGTTCTTATTTTTAAGAAAACTAGGATTTTATTTTCTTGTGTATGGTGGTTTTTCAGTAGTCTTCATCCTTTCTTTTTTTTTTTTTTCTTTTTTTTTAAAGGTCTATCTGAAGGCTCCTATGATTCTGAATGGAGTCTGTGTTATCTGGAAAGGCTGGATTGATCTTCAGAGACTGGATGGTATGGGCTGCCTGGAGTTTGATGAAGAGCGAGCCCAGGTAGGATAACATCAGGCTTTTTCAAGCGTGGTCCCTTTGCCTTCCAAACTGTCTTCTCTGGGGACCTATTTAACCTAAGCTTTAAGAGTTAAGTATAGGGTCCGGCGCAGTGGACTAGTGATTAAAGTCCTTACCTTGAATGCGCCCAGATCCCGTATGGCCGCTGGTTCTAATTCCGGCATCTCCACCTCCCACCCAGCTCCCTGCTTGTGGCCTGGGAAAGTAGTCGAGGACAGTCCATAGCCTTGGGACCCTGCACCCGTTTGGGAGACCTGGGGAAGGTTCCTGGCTCCTGGCTTCGGATTGGCGCAGCACCGGCCATTACAGTCATTTGGGAAATGAATCATCAGATGGAAGATCTTCCTCTCTGTCTCTCCTCTCAGTCTATCTGATTATCCAATAAAAATAAAAAAACATCTTTTCTTTTAAGAGTTAAATATAGAAGGTATTCCATTCAAATAATATTAAGGGATTCTGAAAACATTAAGACCCAAATTCTGGTCCTATAGTGATTTCTAAATTTCACTGGAGTACCCTGATCTGCCCAGTGGGGACTTCAGATTCCTGTACTGGTTCTTTTAAATGTTTATTCTTGGGCCTGGTGCAGTAGCCTAGTGGCTAAATGCCTTGCCTTGCATGTGCTGGGATCCCATATGGGCATCGGTTCGTGTCCCGGCTGCTCCACTTACCTTCCAGCTCCCTGCTTGTGACCTGAAAAAGTAGTGAAAAAATGGCCCAAAGCCTTAGGATCCTGCAACTGTATCGGAGACCTGGAGGAAGCTCCTGGCTTGTGGCTTCAATCGATTCAGCACCAGCTGTTGCGGCCACTTAGAAAGTGAAACAGTGGGTGGAAGATCTTCCTGTCTCTTTTTCTCTTTGTAAATCTACCCTTTTCAATAAAAAGTTAATAAGTTTAAAAATAAGTTTGTTTTAATATGAGGTGTGAAGGGGAGAAAAAAATCCAATAAAAAAATAGGAGCAACATATTTTTGCAATGTCTGAGTATGGAGCTCAGCAAATGCTTTCCCCAAAAAAGTGGTGTTGAAACTGAATGAGAACAGATAAGACACCCATTGAAAGACTGGGCATGAAAGGACATTCATAGAGAAGTATTTATTCAAACAGAAATGTTCTGTTCAGTGAGATCAGTTTTAGTCAGGAACTATTTCTATCCCTCCCTAACTCTGTTATCCCTTCAGTTCTGCCCTGAGCAGGCAGAGCAAGCCATGACGACTGGATGTCAGAGAGAGCTTACTTTAAAAGTAACCCATCCTGGCGCAATAGCGTAGTGGTTAAAGGTCTCTCCTTGCATGCCCCGGGATCCCATATGGTCTCTGGTTCTAATCCCGGCGGCCCCACTTCCCATCCAGCTCTCTGCTTGTGGCCTGGGAAGGCAGTCAAGGACGGCCCAAAGCCTTGGGACCCTGCACCTGCATGGGAGATCCAGAAAAAGCTCCTGGCTCCTGGCTTTGGATTGGCTCAGCTCCAGCCATTGTGGCCGCTTGGGAAGTGAACCATCGGACGGAAGATCTTCCTCTCTGTATATCTGCCTTTCCAATAAAAATAAATCTTTTAAAAAAATCTGTTAATAAAAGAAAAAATCCATTAATGTTGCTAGATTATAAATTAGTAGCTCACTGACTTCCTTAAGGAATCAGATGCTGCCGCGTTATATATCCTCATGTCATCCTCTGCAGTAATTAGTCAGTTGAATTTTATATTGATTTGTCAATTTTTATGTTCATTGTCTATCTGTCCTGAGGGAATAAAATCACCATATCTTTTGTCATATAGTATTCGTGGCACCTAGTTTAATAAGGGCTGGCTACATGTGGTTGGAATAAAATGAGAGTGTAAGCATGGTGGCACAGTGAATTTACCTGCCATTTGAGTTGTCTGCATCCCAAGTTGAAGTCCTGGCAACTTCACCTCCAATCCAGCTTCCTAATACTTCCTGGGTGGCAGCTTGATTTTCTGCCTTTCACGTGGAAGACCCAGATAGAGGTCCCAGCTCCCAGCAACAGCCCTAGCTGTTGAAGGAATTTGAGGAGTAAAAGGAAGGAAGGGAGAATTCTGTGTGTGTGTGTGTGTGTGTGTGTGTGTCTACCTTTCAAGTAAATGGGATTAATGTTTAAAAGAGGGGGAAAGTGCATGCATGGGTCAGAAGGAGCATCATGTTTTCAGCAAATGTGTGCAATTCATCCCTAACTAACTGATAAGAAGCGCATAGGAATTGAGAACAGCATTTTTTTTGGTCGGGACCTTTGACTTGAATCATAAATTCTGAAAATACAGTAAGTAAATATATGTTTTATTATTTCCATTTTATATGTGCATTTGCTGAGATTTGAAGAAATTAAATAATTTGCCCTAGTTCTTAAGAATTGGAAATTTTACCTTTTAGTTCTAAGTTATAGACATGGTATCAGTGAAAATTGTATTATAAAATCCTACTGAGGGAGGATTTTTTTTTATAAAAATGTATTCATCTTTATTTGAAAGTTAGAAGGAGAAACAGATCTTCCTTCTACTGGTTCACTCCTCAAGTAGTTGCATTGGTCAGAGCTGGGCTAGTCCTAATTCAGAAACTTCTTCCTGTGCCTGGTGTGGTGGCCTAGCAGCTGGGGGCCTCACCTTGAACACGCTGGGATCCCATATGGTCTCCGGTTCTAATCCCGGCGGCCCCACTTCCCATCCAGCTCCCTGCTTGTGGCCTGGGAAAGCAGTCAAGGACAGCCCAAAGCCTTGGATTTCTACACCCGCATGGGAGACCCGGAAAAAAGCTCCTGGCTCCTGGCTTTGGATTGGCACAGTGCCAGCTGTTGCAGTCATTTGGGGAGTGAATCATTGGACCGAAGATCTTCCTCTCTGTCTCTCCTCCTCTCTGTATATCTCTGACTTTGCAATAAAAATAAATAAATCTTTAAAAAAAAAAAACTTCTTCTCTTTGGGTACTAGGACTCAAGCACTGGGCCACATTCTGCTGCTTTCCGAGGCTATTAACAGATTGCTGGATTGGACCTGAAGCATCTGGGACTTGAACCAGCACCTCTATAGGGATGCCAGTGCCACTGGTAGAGGTTTAACTTGCGATGCCACAGAATTTATCATGTGGAATAAGATAGCACACAATCCAGGCCTGTTAGAACAACCATGAGTCTTCATCTTCCTGCTCTATCATATTTGACATGAGATTCCATGCCTTCCCAGACAGGAAGAATGGTGAAATGGTTCTTAAACTGACTAGCACTTCAGTGGGCTAGAACTGAGTCGTATGGTCAGTCCTTGCTGCAGTGAATCTCAGAAAGTGAATACTGATGATTTCTGACCTTAGTGTGGAGCTTTCAGTCTTTTCAAGTGTATTAGAAATCTTAGCACATTTTCAAAAGTGTGTGAGTGCCTCCTGTGCCGGAGACATCACACCGTGTCATAGCACACGTAGATCATTGGGAGCACCGTGGTGGGAACATGCGTTTAGAAGGTGTGCTCTGATGTCTTTGTGGTTGGGGAGGTTGCTCAAAGAAGCACAAAAAGACCAGGAAAAGTGTAGTAATCTGGGTAAGAGCTCTCAGGGGCTTGAGCTAGGAAAATGTTTCTAGGAGTGAAGGGGAATAAAGATTCTGAAAACAGGTTGAAGGAGAAATGGAGGTTTGTTGCCTGTGGAGATGATGAGAGTATAAAGTCAAAGATGGCTCAGGTTTCTAGGATAAATGAAAGATGCCAACTGCTGAGACCAAGGGAGGTTAGAAGAGTGGGTGTTAGGTGTGAGACACCTCTTGGGATACTTGCATTAGAGTGCCGTAGGTTCAGGTTCCAGCTTGATTCCAATTTCCTGCTAAAGTGCTCCTTGGGAGGCAACAAGAGATGATTCAGTTGGTGTATTTCCAGCCATCCATACTGACAACACCGATGGAATTCCATGTTCCTGCTTCAGCCTGGCCCAGTTCTGGCATTTGGAAAGTGAAACAGTGAATAGATCTCTGTCTCCTTCTCTCCGTGTAAAATCTGCTTTTCAAATAAAAATAAATTTAAAACAATAGAGGTGTTTATTTTCTTGTTCTATGATTTAAATGTTGAATTAATCAAAACTTTATTTTGGTAAAAGTTGAGGAAAGGAAAGAAAAGCACATTATTGAACATGATTGCTATTGCTAAGGTGTAATGAATCTTGAAAATATACTATTTTAGATCTCATTAAACATACCTCTGATGTTAATTTTTATAGTGTTTTGTATTTTCACTGAAACTATTTCCTTCAAAAAGAAGGCATCACTGAATTTTAAGTTGTTTCATAAACCACAGTTAAAATAGCTATCTCAATGTGTTTTGACAGCAGGAAGATGCACTAGCACAGCAGGCCTTCGAAGAAGCTCGGAGAAGGACACGTGAGTTTGAAGATAGAGACAGGTCTCATCGGGAGGAAATGGAGGTGAGAGTTTCACAGCTGCTGGCAGTAACTGGTTAGTACTCTCCCCAAACTCTCAGGCTGTGTTTGTGATATTTGTGTATAATGTCTTTTAAATAGTTTAACACTGTCTTTAATTTTTTAAAAAAGATAATCCCTGACTTTATATTTTATAACAGGTAATTGTTATAAGGATATTCTTATTTTAAGCTTTGTAATGAATTACTCCTTTATTGCTCTTCATAAATGATTTGCTGTAACAAGATATAGTTTAATTCACTTGGCCAACTAGCCCACATCTTTTTTTTTCCCCTTCATTTATTTTTGAAGTTTTTTGTAAGAGTTACCTTTTTACATAGAAAATACATCTAGAACATTACTGAAACTGTTCAGGAATGCCATTTTTCAGTGAATCATCTTGCTGTTGTAACAGTATGACTTTCAGTCACTGGGTAATCTCTTCACTAGAGAAAAGTGTAGTATTTTCAAACTACACAAAAAATGGAATTCAGATTTTTTTGTTCAACTTTTTTTGTTAACCTTTTTGTTAAAGAAATGTAGATATAGAAATCTATACAACAGAAGTATGTAGCTAATTATTATGAGGCTAGCACCTTATAATTAATTATACAGGTCAAAAAATAAAACTTTGATAGCCACCCCAACAGCCCCCAACTATGAGTACATATGCTCAAGACCCCCTGTTGAATACATGAGTCATGACCTCTTCCTGCTGCCCAAAATTAGTCATTTCATCTTTCAAATATTTATTATTTCTTTTTATTTGAAACACAAAGTTTACAGTGAGAGAAGGAGAGAGGGACAGTGCAAGACCTTCCATCTGCTGATTCAGTCCCCCCAAAGTGGCTGTAGTAACAGGAGCTGAGCCAATCTGACACCAGAGGCCTAGAAGCTGCTTCCAGGTCTCCCATGTGGGTGCAGGATCCCAAGGCTTTGGGTAACCCTACACTTCTTTCCTAGGTCCCAAGCAGGGAGCTGGATAGAAAGTGGAGCAGCTCTGGGACACAAACCAGGGCTCATAAAAAATCTTTTTAAAAGCCTAGTATGTCAGGGCTGGCACACTTCCTACCTTAGTGTGGAACCTTAGCATAGGAAGCTAATCCTCTGCTTGTGGTACTGGCATCCCATATGATTGCCAATTCTAGTCCCTGCTGTTCTAGTTCAGTCTACTTCCCTACTAATGGCCTAGGGGATGACCTTGCACTCCTGCACCCATGTGGGATACCTGAAAGAAACTCCTGTCTCCCAGCCACAGACCTGCTCAGTTCTGGCCATTGCTTCTGTTTGGAGAGTGAACCAGCAGAATATGTCTTTTCTTCCCCCATTCTGACTTTCTAGTAAAATAAATCAATCTTTAAAAAAAGCCTAGTGAGTAAAAAAAAAAAAAGTTGTCAAACATAAATGTCTGTCATGTGCTTAAAGTTTATAAACTCAGTAATATTTCACCAAAGAAAATTATAAAAAGCATGTATTTACTTTTTATAATCAAAAGGCATTAAACTTAATTATAGTAAATAGAACAGAGTAATTTTCAGATATCGAGTTGGTGTTATGAGGCTAAAGTAGTCAAATTCATACAGACAGTGCCCGGTGCTATAGCCTAGTGGCTAATCCTCGCCTTGCATGTGCCAGGATCCCATATGGACACTGGTTCATATTCCAGCTATTCCACTTCCCTTTCAGCTCCCTGCTTGTGGCCTGAAAAAGCAGTGTAGGGTGACCCAAAGCCTTCAGACCCTGCACCCACATGGAAGACCTGGAAGCAGCTCCTGGCTCCTAGCTCTGAATTGGCTCAGCTCCGGCCATTGTGGCCACCTGGGAAGTGAGCCAGCAGATGGGAGATCTTTCTCTCTGTAAATCTGACTTTCCAGTCAAAAGAAATAAATGTTTAAAAAAATTCTTACAGACAGCAAGTAGAATGGTGATTACCAGGGGAGCTGGAGAGTGGTTTAATGAGTATGGGGTTTCCGTGTTGCAAGATAAGAAAGAATTCTATAGATTTGTTGCATAATTTGAATATGTTTAACACTGCTGAACTATGTACTTAAAAATAATTGAGATGGTATGTCTAATGCTGTATGTTTATTGCATTGTCTTTTTTTTTTTTAAATTTATTTTATTACAAAGTCGGATATACAGAGAGGAGGAGAGACAGAGAGGAAGATCTTCCGTCCGATGATTCACTCCCCAACTGAGCCACAACGGCCGGTGCTGCGCCGATCCAAAGCTGGGAACCAGGAACCTCTTCCAGGTCTCCCACGCGGGTGCAGGGTCCCAATGCATTGGGCCGTCCTCGACTGCTTTCCCAGGCCACAGGCAGGGAGCTGGATGGGAAGTGGAGCTGCCAGGATTAGAACCGGCACCCATATGGGTTCCCGGGGCATTCAAGGCAAGGACTTTAGCTGCTAGGCCACGCCTCCAGGCCCCCTATTGGGCCCCCTATTGCATTGTTTTGTTGTTGTTGTTGTTGTTGTTTTTTCTTAAAGATTTATTTTATTTTTATTACAAAGTCAGATATACTGAGAGGAGGTGGAGCTGCCGGGATTAGAACCAGCGGCCATATGGGATCAAGGCGAGGACCTTGGCCACTAGGCCACGCTGCCGAGCCCTTGCATTGTTAATTAAGTGTAAATATGTACAAAGACAGTTGTCAAGGAGCCAGCCTCAGGAGCTAGATTGAAAATTGAATCTGGTTCTGCAACTTAATGTGTCAGACAATTTAGGCAACTTAGTGCTTTTTTCTGGGACCAAGTCCCCTCATGTGTAAAGTAAGACAGATGAGATAGGAGTACAGTCTTGCAGTGTGTGGCACTGCTGGGAGTCAACTGCCGTTAGGGCTGCTATTTTCCATATGTATTCTTTTCTTTCTTTTGTGTTACAGTATATTTTAAAAACAAATTCAAATATTAAACCTATTCATTGTTTAATGTATGAAATAAAAAGCAGTATCTTTAGTAACTGACGACTCTCTTCATGAATGAGGTTGTGAATCTGATGGGCTGGTAGTGACTGAAGACATTCCCAAGAATACTTTCTAGTGTGGAGAGTACAGGAGGGATGTATGTGGCATGTTTGCTTCCTATGAAGCTTTTCTAATTCCTGAGATAAGACTCCCACACCGTTCTTTCATTCTGCATCGGTAAAATGTACGTGCTTCTAAATGTACAGTATGCATCTGTTAACTTATATTTCTGAATCACTTTAGTCATCTTATGTTTTTCCTAATGTACCAATGTAATTTTAGAGCCATTCATCCAGGCCCAGCTTTAGTATTATCTGTCAAGACATTTTGTAGTCTTTCTAAATCATAATTAACCCTCCCACTATGTAGTTTCCATAGCAGTTGTTTCTATTAGTGTGCTTGTTAAATAGTGTATTGAAGTAATTATAAATGTGCCTGTATTTCAGTTTATTGAGATCCCTTAAAAATGGGCCCAACCTTTCTATCCATTAGATTGCCCCACCACAGCATTTTGTATATTGTATTTAGTTGTTAAATGGATATTTTCAGAGAACAAATCCCATTCTGCCTACTTGAGGTACAGAATTGTAAAGTAGATAATACTACTGGTCTCTGGAAAGATTTTGTTTATAACTTGTTGGTTTATATTAGTTGTAAAACTCAGCTGTGTTGCTGTATTCTGTGTTAGAGGCCGGATAATGTGCATGAAGATGCATGGCTTCTGCCTTTGCGCATTTGTCAGTCTGGAAGGGAAATGAATGTATAAACAGGTAGTTGCAGTGCTCTTTAGCAGCCATCTTACCTATTTATGGGGGCTGAAAGCAGGACAGTGGCCATATAGAGAAGCCTTATATCAGCCTCGGTCCAGGGAATTTCCAGGAGAACACACTTGCCAGAACTTGAAGGAATAGTGAACCTGCTGGACAAGTTGAGAAAAACATGTTGGATAGAAGAAACATTGTATGCAAAGGAATGGAGGAGTACAGAGCTTGCCAAGTCAGAGAACTTAGTCTTTGTGGAACAGGCTAATGTGGCCTTAAAAGAACATGAGGATTGTTTTCTAAAATGCGCTCTTCAAGGGCGACCATTGTATTGCAACAGGTTGAGTCATTGCTTGTAATGATTGCTTCCTGTGTTGGAGTTCATGGGATCAAGTTTGGCCTCCATTTCAGATCCAGCTTCCTGGTGGTATACACACCCTGGGAAGCGTATAAATGCCTGGCTCCCTGCTGCCTCTGGGAGACTGATGGAGTTCTTCACTCCTAGCTTTCGTCTGGCCTGGTGGTTGCTGTTGCAGGCATTAGGGGAATGAAGCAGCAGAGGAAGGGTCTCTGTTGCTCTCTGTCAGTTGCTCTGCCTTTCAAGTAAGTAATTTTTTAAATTGCTCTTTGGCTAATAATAACTATTTGACAGTGGAACAACTAGAAAGTTTTTGTATGTTGCTGGAAACAGATTAATGATTAAGACTTGTCTATTCTGGGTGTTGATCTATTATTACTTGAAAAAAAATCATTTTGATGTGAGTTTATATGTGTGCATAAGCAAATCAGTGTGTTGTTTGAGGTGTTAAATATGTTGCTTGCAGTTGGGCTTGTTGTTTTCTGTAAGAGGTTTGTAGCCAGGCCTAGCTAAGATTCCTACAACATCAGCTGCTAGTCTTTCTTAAGCTCCAGTTTTCTCATGAAAATTGTTTCAAGAATCAAATGGGAAAATGCTCATAAAACACTTAGTATGCTGCTTCATATGTGTGTGCTTACAGTAAACGATAGCTCTGGAGTACTTCTTTAGCACTAAAAGCTCGACCACAGTGCTGGTTCCAGTTAATTGAATTATCTGGTAACACGAATATCCTTTTAGTTCTCTAAAGTGTATAGGAGCACTTCTGCATTATGACCTGGAGCCTAGAGAAACTGTTAAATTTTCATCAATGATTCAAGATCCTGTAGTCCCTTCCAGCAGTAATAGAAGACATTAGCTCTGGAGGAGAACTGTCATCTACAAAACTGGACTGGAATCTGACTCCAGAGCATTCACTGGTGGTCACGTGGGGCAATTTTGGAGTTGAATGTCTTTTTGCACTTTGTGTGAATATATTTTGCTTCCTTTTTTTTGAACACTGCCCCTACCCCCGATTCTTAATGTTAGATTGTTTTATTGTAGTTTGACTTTTTTTTTCCTAAAAGAACAACAGTGGAGAAAAATATTGTGTAATTTAAGCATCTTTAGGGATTATCATCTAATCTAACATTCTTGTAACAGTTGATGAATCTAAGACTCAGGAAAATTGATTCGCTGTCCTTCAAATAAGTTGGTCAGTGGAAGGAAAAGTGAGGACAAACCATGGTTTCCTAACCAGGAGGTCTCCACAAATACACCCTTCCACTGGGGAACTAATTTCTACACTCCCCATAAAGATGATTAAGTTGAAAAATAAAATCTGCCAGAAGTTAGAAACCAATTTTGCCTGGAATAGAAAAGGCTGAGACAGAAAAGAATAATAATGGTTCCAGTGGGTGGTCCTGATGCCTGACTGGCGAGGAGGGCCAGTGGTGGTAACTTGTGGGTGGCAGTAACCCAGTAAGTGGTCCTTGGAAACCTGAGGTCCTGGCAACCCAGATGGTTGGGGCTCTCTGCCACTGTTTGGATAACCTCTGAGGCTCCCAGCCCTGCGGTGCTAAATCTGCAGCAGTGTTGCTCATAAGTATTGGAAGTATGGCTAAGGTTAAGGCTTCACCAGTAGAAGCAGGACTCCCAAGTGGTTCGTGGTCCAAAAGGTTTTCATTTCACCAATGTCTTTTAACCTGACTTCAGTTAAAGAATAATAATTTAAAAAGAAAGACTCCATTGGCATTCTTTTATTTCACTGTCTTGTGTAATTTGTGAAGTTTTCAATCCATTATTCCTCATGGCAGGGTTTAGAATTTTCTTTTTCTCATTTTTCTGGAAAAGGCTATTTTAGTAGTACAGTATTTTCTTTACTTTCCTGAGATAATGGCAGATTGTCTTTAATTTGACAAATAAAGAAACATTGTTTATTTTAGTAAATAGCAAACTGTTGACTCACTGGTGTGTAACGTAAAATGTTCCAAAATACTGTGTATGATAACTGACCCTGTGTGCTTTAAAGGGTGTATGTGATTGTGCATAGTTGTTTTCTAGTAGAGCCGGAAGTGGGGGGAGGGGAGCCAGCTGCCTGAGGACAAAAAGGAGAATTATTGCTTTTCACTGTGTATCCTTTATCTCTTTATGACTTGTGTGCTACCTACATCTATTATCTCTTCAGGAAAGACGTAACATTTGCTTTTAATATTAACATGGAATAGTAAGTTTGCTATCTGTATTCCCTGACCTACAGTTTTTAAAATGTGAAATTCTTCATTTGAAATGTTATACAGAGTCCCAGTGTATAATTTAGATAAAAGTGTAAAAATGTGAATGAAGCAGGGTAGGGATTATTCTGGGGTCCCGGAGGAGTTTTCAGAGAACCCAGTAGGTGGCATAATTTAAGCTTGAGGAGCTTAGATGTGGTAGAATGACCGCAAGGTTAGTAGCAGAATTTCATCTGTAAAACTTCCATTGTAGATTGTTGCCAGGCTCAGTGTCTGATACTCAGGAGGGGATTTGGGGACAGCCAGATTCTTTACCACCCCACCCTATTGCTAGCCGTGCACTTGGCTCAGTGTTTCTGGCATGGCAATGAGGCAACCAGAGTGGGCATGCCCTGCCTTTTGACTATGAAACTTAAAGGTATCATTTTGCTCCAGTCTTTGACGTGCTGCTGTTGTCTTGGTTGGTTGGGGTTTTGAAGCAATCAATAAGGGAATTTGTATCTTCTTTGGTTCTGTTGGAGGGGGAGATCACACTTGCCCTGGGGATTGAGTGGTTACTTGGAGGGAGCATGAAGAAGGTTCCATCTTGTAAAAAATTTTGTCTTGTCTTTTCATCTGGGTGCTAATTACAGGAGTATGTTTACTTGGTGAAAACTCAACAAGTTATATACTTAACAATCTGAGTACTCTTCTGTACTTTAATAAAAAGAAGGAGCTGACACCATGGCATTAGTAGTGCTTAACTTACTCTGCATGCTGTGCCAACATCTCATATGGGGTGCTGATTTAGGACCTGGCTGCTCCACTTCTGACCCAGCTCCCTGTAGATGTGCCTGGGAAAGCAGCAGCAGATGGCCCAAGTGCTTGGGTCCCTGTGCCCACTTGGGAGACCTAGAGGAAACTCCAGGCTCCTGGTTGTTGTGGCCACTGGGGCGGTGAACCAGAGAATGGAAAAATCTCTGTCTCTCTTTTTGTAAATCTGCCTTTCAAATAAAAATAAATAAATCTTCCTTTATTAAAATAAAGATATAAAAAATAATCACAGCTATTACTTCTGTGAAGTGCAACCCATTAGTGTTGGTTGTTGCATGGAAATAGCCCCAGCATCTTTTTCTGACTGAGGGCTTCATTGGTTTGAAAATGTTGGCATGCTTCCTATAGCAGGTCTCTTCGAGTTACACACCTCTCTGACTGTAATTCAAATGTCTTTTGGCTTTTCTGAAGGAAGATTGAGGTTAATGAGGGACAGGCCCGGTGCTCTGGGTATAGATGCGTCGGGAATACTGCCTGCCATCTGTTGTGTTGCTGCTTGAACATTTTCTGTTTCTAGAAGCTGTCAGCAAATTGGCTGACTTCTTGGCCCGAAGGTAATACTGTGCTGTTAGCTCTCAATTCAGCAGCAAGGTAACAGTGCACCTAGAAAGATGTTCTCCATCATTATCTAGGAAACGCTTTCATTCCTTTAGATTAGGAAATGTTAGCAAATAAATGGTTGTCTTTAATGTCAAAACGGGTGAATAATTCTTATTCTACTATAGGCAGGCAGTTTTACCAATCATAGGAGAATTTTTATGTGGAAACTGTTTGGAAATAAAAACAGGCAGAAAGCTTATGTGGTTTTTATGTTTGTGTTTTGCATATTTTTGGAGCCTTTGATTTCTGTGTGGTCCAAGAAAAAAAAATTCAGCCTCTATTTTAAAGTTTCCAGAGAATTCAGTTTTCAAGTCATGTAACTCTACCAATATTCATTCTTGTGTATGGACAAACCAACTATGTTGGGCTCCCTGGGCTGTGTTCTGGGTTCATGCAGTAGGTGAGAGAGAACTGGGAACATGAACTGAGAATTGGCCACCTGAGGAAGGAAGAAGAGGATTCTAGAATCGAGACTTCCCTCATACTGAGGATATGGGTCTTGATTTGCTTTCTTTCGCAGAAGCTGTGGACTGAGATTAAGATTTTTTTAACCTTATTTTAATTTGTTAACGTTTTTCTGCATTTAATATTTTAAAAATTCCTATAGATAAGTTGAGAAGTAGAGAGTAGCTTTGTAGTAACACCATAGTTATGTACTGTATGTCAGGGAAGCATACATTATAAATTTTGGTTTATACTTGATTCCTTTTTTTTTTTTAGATTTATTTATTTTTATTGGAAAGTCAGATACACAGAGATGAGGCAGAGAGGAAGATCTTCAGTCCAATGATTCACTCCCCAAGTGGCCACAACAGCTGGAGCTGAGCCAATCCAAAACCAGGAGCCTCTTCTGGATCTCCCACACTGGTGCAGGGTCCCAAGGCTTCAGTCCATCCTCCACTACTTTCCCAGGCCACAAGCAGGGAGCTGGATGGGAAGCATGTCTTCCGGGATATGAACCAGTGCCCATATGGGATCCCAGCACGTTCAAAGCGAGGACTTTAGCCACTAGGCTACCACACCAGGCTCTGGTTTATACTTAATTCTTGAATGTTCTTACAAAATGTATCTCTTTTGATGAACTTAGGCTAAGAGAGGGTAGGAAATTACCCTAGAGTCCACATAATAAAGGGGTAGAGCCTTCCTTTTCCTTGTCTCAGCCTAGAAATATAGATGATTTATTTGGAAGTGTTATTTGATACTTCAAGTCTTTGTGGAATTGTCTACTTTATAAAGTGTATTTTGGATGTTCCCATTAACTAGTTCTTGAAATTCGCTTATTGCAGGTTATTATAATTATCTGTTAATCCTGCTTTTACCTTTATAAGGAGTGTGAGAAAAGTGCTTTCTTCTCGTATCAGGACTTCAAATTTCTCTTTACTTTCCTCTTCAGTGACTGGAGAGGCTAACATGAATTTTAAGCTGAGGGTTCATGGTTTTCCAGAGCTCGAAATGCAAGTTCTAACCTCTGCCTCTAGGCAACCATGTGACATTGAGGCTGCCACTCCACCTTAGTCTTAGACTTGTATTCTGTACAGTGGGATTTGAGCTAGATCTCTGATGTACTTTGCCACTTTAAAATCCTACAACTTAGCAGGGAGCAGCCATTCTCCCCTCCTCCTTATCCCCTCCCCAAAAAATGAAAAAAAGGGAAGGAGAGGAAGAGTGGAAGCATTTGTCCCACCTACCTTTCCCCGTAGCTTGACCCTTCCCACCCTAATCATTAGTCCTTGTGGGCTGCATTGTTGCCAACTATGTAAACAATATAAAAAATAAAGCAAAATTTAAAAAAATAATCAAATAAAATTCTGCAATTTGAGACAGCACAGTGGCTAGCAGGCTGTCTCCACCTGTGACTCTGGTGTCCCATATGGGTACTGGTTGAGTCTCAGCTACTCTGCCTCTGATTCAGCTCCCTGCTTCTGGCCTGGGAAGGCAGCAGTGCATGGTTGAAGTCCTTGGGCCCCGGCATCCACATAGGAGCCCTGGGAGAGGCTCCTGGTTTATGATGGGCTCAACTGCAGTTGTTGAGGTCATTTGGGGAGTGAACCAGTGGATGGAAGGTCTCTCTCTGTGTCTCTTCTCTATAACTGCTTTTCTAATAAAAATAAGCAAATATTAAAGTTCTGTAATTTGGGGCCAGTTGTAGCACAGTGGGTCAAGTCACCACTTACAATACCAACATTATGTATTAGGGCTGATTCAAGTCCCACACATTCTGCTTCCAGTGCAGCTCCCTGGTCATGTGCCAGGAACAGCAAAGGAAAATAGCCCAAGTACTTGGGCTCTCCCACTCAAGTGGAGACCTAGATGGAGTACCAAATTTCTCGCTTCAGTCTGGCTCAGTCCTGACCATTGCAACTTTTTTGAAAAATTCTGTAATTCTATCTCCTGACTTTTAGCCACATATCAAACAGCAAATGAGTAGTATGGAATCTAGACATATTGTGTACATTACATGAGTTATAGACATTTTTAATCATTGAGACATTTTCCCAAAAAGAGTTTTCAGCAATTGTTTTTGCTGATCTGGGTAATAAAAGAACGGAGATCAACCAAGAGATTTCCTTCTTTCGGGACACCCTGCTCTTCATTTGTGCCCGGAAGACCCCAGCCAACTGCAGTTGCTTGTGCATGTTATTTGCTTTCATTTGAAGTCATCTCATGACTGCCTCCTAGGACCTGGAATTGCCAATGTGCTAGGTGAAGTTCTAGTGGAAGAAAGCAGGAACAGCTGGTCTGTAAGAGAATGCCTAGACTAATTCTGATTTATTAAAAACAGATTTGTGTTCTGAAGTCAGGCTTCATGACATTTGCTTTATATTAAAACCCTTTTCTGGATTAACTGTTGACAAAAGTTAGAATCAGGGAACTTGGGGATTGGCGAGAAAGAAACAAGAAATTGCAGACTTGATGTATTTAGGATGTGGAATTCGGTTTCTATGCTACTATCTGGTGTAGAGTATTGCCTGTAAAGGAATCCCTTCCAAAACAGTCAGGCTGCGTTAGAAAATGGCCTTGGTGGGAGGCTAAGGCCATGCCTGCAGCCGTCCGCTCCTGTGGCAGGCCTTACAGTGGCTTTCTTGGCAGCAAGCTGGTCTTCCCCCTTCTGACTGTCACACATCCTTTTTCCCTTATAGTTTGACTCTCACATGTTTCTCAGATCTTTCTTCACAATCAGCGTACATAGAAACAAAAGCCTGAAAGAGAGCAAAATGTCTTTCTTTACTCCTGTTCTCCATGCTTTAACAACAACAACAACAAAAATACAGTATTTTGGGCCTGGCACGATAGCATAGTGGTTAAAGTCCTCGCTTCAAACGCGCCGGGATCCCATATGGGTGCTGGTTCTAGTCCCGGCAGCCCCACTTCCCATCCAACTTCTGCTTGTGGCCTGGGAAAGCAGTCGAGGACGGCCCAAAGCCTTGGGACTCTGCACCCACGTGGGAGACCTGGAGGAGCTCCTGGCTTCTGGCTCCTGGCTTCGGATTGGCTCAGCTCTAGCCGTTGCAGTCATTTGGGGAATGAACCATCGGACGGAAGATTTTCCTCTCTGTCTCTCCTCCTCTCTGTATATCTGACTTTGTAATAAAAATAAATAAATCTTTAAAAAATACAATATTTTAAATAAATCAACTCATAACCTTTTCTGTATGGTAATGACATATAGAGAAAACCCTATCTATTGATGACCTTTTTTTAAAAAAAAGATATATTTATTTTTTATTGGAAAGGCTATTGGTGACTTTCTTTGCTATCTATTTGTTTCATTAATTTTTTTAATTGCTCTTATCTCAAGAAAACCAAAATATTTTCACAGTGTATTACTGATAGGTTAGTACTGATTTTTTTAGTAGTGATTTATAAATAGATAATTAGGATTGATTTTTCTCAGGGTTTTTTCATTGCTCAGCCCTTTTCTAACCTTCATTGACTGAAACTAGAAGCTTATATTACTATCTCTGATTCCACAAAATTGATCTGTTCTTAATACTGCACTTAGCATTGATTGTATGTGAAACATAAATTGTTTTTCTGATATATATGCATTCCATAGCTCTTGCAGCCTAAAGCATACGGCATAAATTTAGTCTGACCATTGAATTGAAAGGAATGTGCTAAGATATAGTTAATGTGTAGTCTGCTAATGAAAATACTTAAACTCGGCTAAAGAAATATGTCAGAGTTTATAGGAAAGATGAAGTTGTGTTGTATTTTGTTTGGAAATAAGTGATCCAGCTACTGTTTTATTTTCTAACCCATCTGAGAAATGATGACACAGCTGGGGCTTTTGGGCAAACTTTCTTTACAGAACTTTAGAGAATTTTTTTTTTAAGTTAAAGGATGCTGTTTTTGTAATCATTGTTTTAGATCTACTTAAATTAATTTATTTGGAAGCCAGAATTACAAAGAAGGAGGGACTGGGAGAGGGAGAGACAGACAGAGGGAAGCTGTCCATCCGCTGGCTCATTTCCCAAACCTTGCGACAGTCCATTTTCAGTCCTTTCCCAGGTACATTAGCAGGAAGCTGAACCAGAGGTGCAATGGCCAGTATTCAAACTGGCACTCAGGGGATGCTGATATCACTAGTGGCAGCTTAATGTGCTGCACCGTGTCACTGACCCTATTTTAGACCCTATTTTAGAATTGGAATATGATTTTTGGTTAATTTTGTGTTTAGAAGTTGACACAGATTTGGGGTATGTTTGTGATGTTAATCTATAGTTCCATTTAGCTTCAGATTATGTAAGTGGTTGCAGTTAATGGCATCGTAGCAGAGGTTAGTTAAGCATGATGGCGGCTGGAACTAGATGAGAATGATAGGGGCAGACGAAGATGGTAAGGCTAAGCATCTGTTTAAACATGAAGCCATCAGAATTTGCTTTGGGGGACCAGCACAGTGGCATATCAGGTTGATCCTCACTTTCCGTGGGGCTGGCATCCCATATAGGTGCTGGTTTGTGTCTTGGCTGCTCTACTACGATTCAGCTCCCTACTAATGGTCCAGGAAAGCAGCAGAGGGTAGCCCAGATCTTTTGGCCCCTGCACCCATGTTTGAGCCCTAGAGGAAGCTCCTAACTCCCAGCTCCCAGATTTGGACTGGCCCGATTCTAGCTGTTGCACCTATTTTGGGAATTAACCAGTGGATAGAAAAATCTCTGTGTCTGTAACTCTTTAAAGCTTAAAAAAATAATAATTAGAGCCCGGCGGCGTGGTCTAGTGGCTAAAGTCCTTGCCTTGAGCGTGCTGGGATCCCATATGGGCGCCGGTTTTTTGAGTGTGAAAGAAAGAGATGTTAAAAGGGAAACTTAAAGGCTTTTTGCCTAAAAACTGATAAAATTAAGTTATTATCTAACATCATTATGTTGGATATTATTTTTATGTTGGATATCCAGTTATTATGTCGGATTGAAAAACTTGCTGGAGGAGCCATGTTCTGGATAAAAACAGACATTTGTGTTTGGTCAGCATTCGGAGGCACTAAAGGAAGCTTATGAAAGACACACTTATTAGAGTTTATTTAAAAAAAAAAAAAGATGTATCTGAGCCAGAGAGGCACTATGTTATTAAAGTCTGTATTTGCAAAGTTTCATGCATGACATGTAGTTGGTAGATGTTCTCTAATAAGTAACTAGCCATGGATAATTTGAATAAGAATGTTTATTCTTTAGGATTGTCAAGCCTCTAAATTGATACTGTTACAGAGATATGTCTGGTTATTATAAGTGTGTAAGTTTTATATTTCTGCTTTATTTGTGGTATAGTATTTGTATCCATGGTAATTTTTTAAATTTTATTTTATTGAGTTAGATACTTCTAGTTAAAACTCAAGTGGCCAATAGAATTCATTCTTGTTCAGTCATGTAGTTAGTAGACTAAGTACTTCTCACTGTTTATCTCTGAAATGGGGATAATAATAGTACCTGTTGTTGGAAGGTACGAAATTCATTCATTCATGGAAAGGGCTTAGAACAGCACATGCTAAGATACCCTATCCCAAATCAGTGTCTAGATTTGAGTCAATACTCCACTTTAAACTCCAGCTTCCTGCTAATGCAGACTCTGGGAAGCAGCTGGCTCAGGTGCTTGGGACCCTAAAATGCACATGGGAGGTCTAGGTTGAGTTCCCAGCTCTGAACTTCAGCCTGATTTTGTCTTGGCTATTGGAAAATTGGGAGTTACCCAGTGAACAGAAAATCAGTCATTCATCCCCTCATTCCCTCCCTCTCGCATTTAAAATAAAAAAGTTTTAAGAGTTACTTTATTTTTATTGGAAAGGCAAATATACAGAGAGAAGGAGATACAGAGAAACAGAAAGATCTTCCATCTGCTGGTTCACTCCCCATGTGGCCGCAAAGGCAAGAGCTGAGCTGACCCAAAGCCAGGAGTTTCTTCCGGGTCTCCCATGTGGGTGCAGGATCCGAAGACTTTGGACCATCCTCAACAGCATTCCCACGCCACAGGCAGGGAGCTGGATGGGAAGTGGAGCTATCAGGATTAGAACCGGCACCCATATGGGATATCGGTGTGTGCAAGATGAGGACTTTAGCCGCTAGGCTACTGCACTGAGCCCTAAAATAAATTTTAAAAGGTTGTTTAAATATAGTTGTTACAAAAAGAAAATACTTGGTACTAAAGTGATTGGCTGATGTATTAAATTTCTGTAGTTCTAAAACTATAAATACAAATCTTGGTCTTTACATAGTACATTTTTAGGATAATGCTGTTTTGAATATAAAATGATTTTTACTCTTAAATTTCAAGGAAAGTATGTCCGTTTTTTTTTTCTTGTGTGTTACATGTGAAGATACTGTTGGAAATATTTGTAGTTGTGAATTTTTCTTGTGTGATGCTGTGTTTTATATATATCTAGCATTTTTATTTTCAAGACAGTTTCTAATCCCAAGTTACGATGTTGTCATTGCAGGCAAGAAGACAACAAGACCCTAGTCCTGGTTCCAATTTAGGTGGTGATGGCCTCAAGCTTCGTTAATGCTAGCGCAGCCAATGAGCTGCCCATCTGTATAGACACATTGCTTCTAGTTGGCGGAAATAATTGATTAAAAGACCAGAAACTGTGATAACTGGAGGTACTACGATCTCTTTCTCAACCTTAGGCAGTAACAGACATCACAGACTGCCATGGTTTTGCACTATGATTAAAACTGCATTTCTAGTTTTTTAAGCATGTAGCCAGTAATGATTTGATATTTTTTTTCTATGCAAGCTTATCTTGTTGGCATTACTTTAGTGAATTGAAACTATCCACTTGTGAAGCTGTTTTCCTCCATTTTAATTTAAAAGTTTGTGTCATTTAAGAACAAGTCAAGAAAATAAAATTCATTTCAAAGGGATTTCTTCCCTAATCAATTGCTCAATTTTTTTTTATTTTTTTTTTTTTTTACTTTTAGATGTGTTTGTTATACAGCTTTATTTTAGATAGGCATTGTTGGGGATTTTGTTTTCCTCATTTCCTTTTTTGTTTTCATAGTCTGTAGCATTTTAAAACTGCTGACGAATTTGCATTATTTACAAGCTAAAAACCTAGTAGCATAGAGCTGTCTGCCACAGCCTTCTAAGAAGAAGTTTACAGTTGTTAAAGTTACAGTATCCTTTTAAGTGATAATGATTAGCACTCTTTTCTTTCTTGTTTGAGCATAGAAATTTTGTAATTGGTTTTAACTCTCATCTGCCCTCAATCCATTTTAGATTCTGTTCTGCATTAGTGCGTTTAAATGGAGATATACACTCTCAATATTAATTTCCTACTGAGATGCCTAAAGAAGTCACAAGTTGGCTTCTGTTTTATTCAGGGATTTTCTTTAAAGTCGATCAAAAAAGGGATACTGCAACTTCTTCATGTAACAACATATTAAACTGGAGACAGTGATGAGTCAGCTACAGAGGTAATATTGTATTAAAATCATGTTTAAGATAGCTGCTTTTTTGTGTATTTTATATTGCATGCTTTTGTAAAAACAATGCCAGATGATAAAAGATTAGTCTTAGAGGGAAAATGTTCATCTGTGCAGAAGATACATTTTCTTCCATTAATTATTCTGGAAAAAGCATTCATGTTATGTATGGTATTTTGCAAAAGGACTATTAACTGTACCTTTGGAGATGAATTAGTGTAAGAATGTTTTTAAATAGGCTTATTATCAAATTGGATGCAATTTTTTTTATGCAAGACTGGAAAAAAAAAGTGCTAAGTCATTTGGCACCTCCTTAAAAATAGGTGTCTTGGTCACATTCATTAAATGTGACTACATTTCTGAAGTTTTTCAAAAATGTATTTTATCATAATAGAATGGCATTATTTTAAGAGTGTAAAGCTGACAAAGTGAATTCAGAAAATGAATTGAAATCATTAAGGTCATTCATCGCATTTAAAAAGCATATATACTTGATTACTGAGGGAGATGTGACTTTCATTGTATATAGGACTTATAATTCATAAACAGATATCCTGTATCTCAAAATAAAGATATTTGTTATATATTTGAAGTCATGCATGGTAAGAAGTATTTAGATTATTATAAACAATAATGCATCATGAAAGATGATGCTGATGTTGTAACTAAGTACAATGAGTGAATTTGGTTGATATTTGGTATTGTTCAGCTCACATGTTTACACACTCAGTGCCCTAACTTCCCCTGAGGGAATCGCCTTTTTAAGTGATCCTTACAGTGGTGTTTTAGGTTACTTTATCATGGAGCTCCTTGGTTTTTGATTTCTGCACTTAATTTTTTTTTTTAAAGAACACGATGATGATACATTTTTCTCTTTTGCGTCTAGCTGAGGACTTTCAGTCCACCAGTAAATACGATCAAATGTTATTAAGTGTTCCTGTTGCCATCCTTCTGTAAATACAGAATTTTTCCTGTCATTTAATAGCGCGCTGCTTCTGTCTGTCTTAATGCTGGCATTAAGATCATGAGCCCTTTATCTCCAGTACTGCAGGCTTTGGAACTACTTGTATTAAGTTATTGATGCAATTTGATATTTTTTTCCTAATCTATATTTAAGCAAAATTACACCATTGCATCATCTTTTCTAAATTCATCTCCATTAAAACTTGCCTTAAGCTATCAGATTGTTTTTACTACCATTAGCCATGCTGTGTGTTTGTATGTTTACTTTACTTTCACAATAAACTTCTGTGTAGTGAAAACCATCTTGTCTCTTTATTGACATAACCCAACAATTTTTGTTTAATACTGCTTAGGACATGAAAGTTCATCTTGTTGTTTCTGAACTGTTCTCTGATTTGGCTTTTTACTTTACAAAAAAAGAGAAAGCAAGGTTGGGCTAGTGGTAAGCCACTTGAATCCCACATCTGAATGCAAAGGTTCGATTCCTGGCTCGAGCTCCTGTATGTAGGTTCCTGCTTTTGCAGACCTGGGGATGTACTGGTGATGGCTCAAATGATTGGACTCTTGCCACCCGGTTTGGGAGACCTGCATTGAGTCCCAGCTCCTGGCTTTGACCCCAGCTGGCCAGAACACCATTCTAGGCATTTGGAGAATGAATCAGCAGATCAGAATGCTGGCTTTTTCTGTCTCTGGCTCTCAAATAAATAAAAACTTTCTTTAGAGCGACAACAGTGGCATCTAGTGGTCATTTATTTTAATTCCAAAAACTTCTACTTTAAATGTTAAAATTAAATTTTTTTTTCATCTTATTTGAAAGGCAGAGACAGATCTTTCTTTTTTTTTTTAAAGATTTATTTTTATTACAAAGTCAGATATACAGAGAGGAGGAGAGACAGAGAGGAAGATCTTCCATCCGATGATTCGCTCCCCAAGTGAGCCGCAACGGGCCGATGCGCGCCGATCCGAAGCCGGGAACCTGGAACCTCTTCCAGGTCTCCCACGCGGGTGCAGGGTCCCAATGCATTGGGCCGTCCTCGACTGCTTTTCCAGGCCACAAGCAGGGAGCTGGATGGGAAGTGGAGCATCCGGGATTAGAACTGGCACCCACATGGGATCCCGGGGCATTCAAGGCGAGGACCTCAGCCGCTAGGCCACGCCGCCGGGCCCAAGAGACAGATCTTTCGTCTGCCTGCTCTCACTGTTCATGTGCCTATGATAGCCAGCACTGCACAAGATGAAATGCAGGAGCCAGGATCTCAGTCCATTTATATGGCAGGGACCTGACTACCGGAGCCATCATCTGTTTCTAGGAGGTAGATATTGGCAGGATACTGGAATCAGAATCCAGCTGGGACTTGAACCCAGGCACTCGGATACAGGATGTGGGCATCCCAAGTGATGTCTTTAACTGCTGTGCCATGGACCCAACCCATACCTTCAAAGTTGTGATGTCAAATGTGGACATCACAATTTCTACTGATTTCCCAATGACTTCAAGGAGGTGGAAGAGGGAGAAATTTTCTTCAAGTGAAACATGAATTTGTACCATCTTTCAAACTATTCTAGGAAAATATGTCCTTATTTTTATTGTGTGGTGGTATGTCAGTCATTGAGAACGTGTCCTGGTGTTTTGCTACATTAGTAAAGTAAGTCTCTTGCTATAAAAATATACCTTAAGATGAATCCATAATATGTGTGTGTTAATATGTGAGGGTTCATTATTTCATTGTTTGTACTTTTGGTGTTCTGATCCTCGAAACATTCTTTAAAGGTAAGATGTCAGTATTTTATAGCAAATTTCAAGCCATGATTCATCCTAGGTTATATCGTGTCTTTTTTTCCATCACTGTTGGTGTACATGTATGACATACCAAAAATGTTTCAAGACTAAAAAGATTTACAGATGAAGAATGAAGTCTTGGAAAAAACAGTTTAGCCCATTTAAATATAGTATGCCATAAGACAGGTAAGTCACTCTGTTAGTCATTGGTTACAGCATTTTAAGCAACCTAGAGTTAAGGTCATTATTGAGCTTACTAAGAGACGGAGGGAAGTCTTTGATTAGAGATGTTAACCTACATCCATGCTGTCCAGCATGGCAGTATGGCTACTGAACACAGGAAGTGTGGCTCATGAGATGTAGGAATTATGTTTTTTTTTTAATTTAAAATTTGAGGTAATTTTAAATCTGTCCATTTGAAGAGTAGAACAACAAGGCGAGGGAAAGAGTTCCATTTTCTGATTTTCACTCCCCAGATGTTTACAGCATCTAGGACAAAATGAGGGACCAGGAAGTCTGTTGGGTTTCCCACGTGTGTGGCAAAGCCCCACGTGTTTGAGCCATCTTCTGTTACCATCCCAGATGCATGCGGTAAAGCACAGCAGCCAGAACTCAAACCAGCACTCTGATACAGAGTGACAGACACAAGCAACAGCTCATTTCCCTGCACCACACAACAGGTCCCTGTCTTTCTCTTAAAATCTTGCTTTGGGAGGACATTTCATTTCAGATTTTGAAATCTTGATGTCCAATTTGAGATGCAGTATCGCTGTGAACATATTCAGATATCAGTTGTCTAGTACATTTAAGAAGAATGTAAGATACCACACTAATTTGTTTATATGTATAATTAAAGTGATAATTGGTGATTGGTATTAGATGTGAAGAAAAGTTTTCATTGTATATGTTGACTCATCAATATTGTGAGTAAAGGAAATAGGATGAAAAATTTTTAATGGGAAGTGTTGAGGCTCTGTTAATTTATAATTATTTTATTTGAAATGGTGCCAGCACTATAGATTAATCTTCCTCCTGCTGTGCTGGCATCCCATATCAATGCCACTTTGAGTCCTGATTGTTACACTTCCAATTCAGCTTCTGCTGATTTGCCTGCAAAATATAGCCCCAATTCTTAGGCCCCTGCACCCACATGTGCGAGACCCAAGAGAAGCTCCAGGCTCCTGGCTTTGGCCCAGTCCAGCTCTGACCATTGCAGCTTTGGGGGAATAAATCAGTAGATAAAAGTCCCTCTCTTTCCCTGTCTCTCTTCCCCTCTCCTCTCTTTCTCTCTTCCTCATCTTCCTCTCTCTCTGTAACTCTGCCTTTCAAATAAAAACAAATCTTTTAAAAAAGAAAATCCATCCACTGGTTCACCCCAAATGGCCAGAATAGCTAAGGCTGTGAGGAGCCAAGAACTCGACTGGTGACTTTCACATGAGTGGCAGCGAGCCAACCACTTGAGCCATCACCTGCTGCCTCCCAGGGTGCATGTGCCATTAGCAGGAAGCTGGAATCAGAAGCAGAGCCAAGACTCAAACCTGGGCATTCAGATAGGAATACCTGCATCCCAAGCCATGTCTTAGCTGTTAGATCCAGTGTCTGTCCCAGTTTTGCTTTTTAAAGATTTATTTCCTTTTTATTTGAAAGATTTTTACAGAAAGAAGGAGAAGCAGAGATAGAGTTCTGCCAACCACTGGCTTACTCCCCAAATGGTCACAACAGCCAGAGCTGAGCTGATTCAAAGCTTTCAAAATAAATCTTTTTTAAAAATTGAGGCTATTTTAAGTTCTAGGAATAATACTTTGAAAAATATAATAAAGATAATAAAAAAATACATTAAAAAATTGAGGCTATTCAAAGCCTTGAGACCCTGTACCTGTGTGGGAGACCCAGAAGAGGCTCCAGTCTCCTGGCTTCAGATTGGTGCAGCTTCGGCCACTGCAGTTTCTTGGGGAATGAATCAGTGGACAGAAGATCTTCCTTTGTCTCTCCTCTCTATATCCTTTCCCAAAAATTTAAATTTTAAAAAAAGGAGGGGGGCTGACGCTGTGGCCTGGCAGCTAAAGTCCTCACCTTAAATGCACTGGGATCCCATATGGGCGCCGGTTCTAGTCCCGGATGCTCCACTTCCCATCCAGCTTCCTGCTTGTGGCCTGGGAAAGCAGTCGAGGACAGCCCATAGCCTTGGGACTCTGCACCCACGTGGGAGACCTGGAAGAAGTTCCTGGCTCCTGGCTTCGGATCGGCGCAGCACTGGCCGTTGCACTCACTTGGGGAGTGAATCATTGGACAGAAGATCTTCCTCTCTATCTCTCCTCCTCTCTGTATGTCTGACTTTATAATGAAAATAAAATAAATCTTTAAAAATAAAAAAGTTGGAGCTTGGGCCCAGTGTGATAATCTAGTGGCTAAAATCCTTGCCTTGAACACACTGGTATCCCATATGGGCAATGGTTCTAATCCCAGCAGCCCTGCTTCCCATCCAGCTCCCTGCTTGTGGTCCGTGAAGGCAATAGAGGATGGCCTAAAGCCTTGGGACCCTGCACCCATGTAAGAGACCCAGAAAAAGCACCTAGCTCCTGGCTCCTAGCTTTGGATTGGCTCAGCTGCAGCCATTGCAGCTGCTTGGGGAGGAGTGAATCAACGAATAGAAGATCTTCCTCTCTGTCTTTCCTCCTCTCTGTATATCTGCCTTTCCAATAAAAATAAAATAATTCTTAAAAAAAATAGGGCTGTTGTCAAACTTGGACAGGATATTGAGTGATAGATTGGTAGAGTGGGGGCTTGAGAAACGGACGGTTGGGAAGCAGAAAGCTGATCATGTGACAGTCCAGTAGGAAGATTTAAAAGTATCCACCTGGGCATGGGATATTAGAGACTGCAGAAAAAGAGTAGGAGGAGGTTTTTTTTTTTTTTTTTTACAGTTTTTCAGTTGTCTTTTCAGTTGGGGCATGCTAGGTATGTTGCATTTAAACTCCAGAATATTGCTGATAAAAAGATTTATCTCTCTGGTCCAGCATTTCAGCGTAGTGGAAAGCTACCATATGAGCACCGATTTGAGTCCTGGCTACTCCACTTCCAATCCAGTTTCCTGCTCATGCACCTGGAAAAGCAGCAGAGGATGGCCAAAATGTTTAGACCCCTGCCATCCTTGTTACAGACCAGATGAGGCTCCTGGCTCTTGGCTTTAGACTGGACCAGCCATGGCCATTGTAGACATTTAGGGAGTGAATCAGTGGATGCAAGATCTCTATCTCTGTATGACTCTACGTTTAAAATAAATAATTCTTTTTTAATATTTTTATTTAAAGGATGAATTTATAGGAAAAAAAAGACATCCTCCGTCTGCTGGTTTGCTGGTTTATTTCCCCAGTAGCCAGAGCTGGGCTAGTCAAATACAGGAGTCTGGGGCTTCTAAGTCTCCCACATAGGTGCTGGGGAGCTGGATCAGAAGTGGAGCAACCAGGACTTGACCCAACACTCATAAGGGATGCTGGCTGTACTAGTGGAGGCTTCATCTACTATGGCGCAGCATCAGTTCCAACATTTAAAAAGGGGAAAAAAAAAAAGGTTTGAGGTTTGTCTCTCATATTAAACACCCACCAGTGATCCAGTGATTTTGATCTAGGCTGGCGGAATAGAACTGGAAAGTTACCTGCCATTGTGAAGAGGTAGTACGTGAAAGCAGCACTAGCTTTGGAAACTGTCACCTGAAATTGATGTACAGGACTTATGTTTTCAGTGAAACAAGCAAGTCATAGCCACTGCCGACTTTGGCTGGGCTAGGCTAAGAAACTGCAGTCCTACTTTTTTTTTCCCAGGAGAGAGACTCATTGTAATAGCTCTAATGATTACCACAGCTCACTGTTTGAATTACTCATGTGTTATTTTTTTTCCCTGAAGAAAATACAATGGGAGAAAACCCACAAGTCCCAGCTGGTCACATAATAGGACCTGTGACGATGTGTTCTCTCCACTGCCAGGTTATAGTGGTGACATAGGGACAGGAAGACTGCGGGAAGCACTTCATGCAGAAAAGGAACGAAGTCAACACGTGCCACAGGAGAGACCATCTGAGGACCTGGAACAGCTTCCCCAGGCCACACTTCCTCCATGGCACTTTACACTGCTTTTCCTGTCTTCACAAGTGCAACCAGTAGTAACCATGATATTTAGATCCTTCGTGTCTGTGTTCTTTATAGTTTCAAGCTTACTCATTTCCTTCCTTCTAAGTTTGCACATGTGAGTTTTGGCATTCTTTTTAAGTCACAAGGTAGTACGACTGTGTGAGAGGCTGCAGGGAAAAAAAACTTAAGGGCGTTTTTGTGGTTGAGTAAGGGAAGAGCATCCTGCCTTGGAAGCAGACCTGCACTCGTGCATCGAAAGTCTTGCTCAGATCCAAAAAGCCTGTTACATGGGTCCCAGCCCTTTCCTGGACTCTTGCCCTAAGGCCAGGAGGGCTGTTAGGTCCAATGACATTGTATCAATTAAATTCCAGGAAGAATTTGACAGTTCCCATACCCAGAAAGTCCTCTGCCCAGCAGTATCCAGAAGAGGAAGTGGCGAAGAGAAATAGGACCCATATCTATAAAAACTGGCCCAAACTGGAGCTTGAATGCAAACCGGGCTCTCAGTGCATGCACTTCACTGAACTAGCATGCTCACTGCAGTTTGTTCACATCTGACATTCTGTGATAGCCACCTCCAGTAATACTTGCAATTTCTGATGAGTTTCCCTCAGCCCTTTTCTTCAACCGCAACAGCATTCATCCAGGTGAAATAGACAGGATCCTGCACCCATGTGGGAGGCCTGGAAGAAGCTCTTGATTCCTGGCTTCAGATCAGCTCAGCTCTGGCTGTTCTGAGCATTTGGGGAGTGAACCAACAGAGGGAAGACCTCTCTGTAAAAATCTGCCTGAAGGCAGAGCTCTTCCATCCACTGGTTCAGTTCACACCCCCAAAATCTGATAACATCCAGGTTTCTCATGGAGGTGGGGGAGTCAGGATCTAAGCTCTTGAACCATCATCTGCTGCCTCCCAGGGCACGCATTAGCCAGAAACTGAATTGGCAACAGAGCAGCACGGCAGCCTAGGTACTCAGCTATAGGTTCCCAGCTGGCATTTTACCACTACACCACACTCTCTACCCCTTGGTCTGTGGGGTTTTTTGTTTTATAAGAGTAGGACCATTTTAAAGGAAGAGTGACAGAAATCTTCCAAACACTGGTTCATTCCCCAAATGGCTGCAATCAGGGCTGGATCAACCACTGCCTTCCCAGGTATATTAACAGGAAATGTATGGGAAGCTGCACAGCCAGGACTCAAACTAGCATTCCCAATGGATACCAGGAGCTCAAAGAAGCTACTTAACCATTCCCTCTCATTTACCACACTCAATCCAACTGCAGCCAGTGGAGTAGGTAAAATTATCTTGAGATGAGGAAAGTAAAGCATGAAGTTACATCATTTGCTCAACGTACAAAGCTAGTAAGAGACAGGCTGAAATGCTCAGGCCGGTGGGCCAGAGTTGAGTGGAAGACAAAACCACCACCTGTGATGGTGACATTCCATTGGGGTGTGGGTTCATGTCCAGTTGCTCCACTTCCGATTCAGCTTCTTGCTAATGCCCTGGAAACAGCAGCTGGAGGATGACCCATCCACTGGTTCAGTTCACACCCCCCAAAATCTGGTAACAACCAGGTCTGGATAAAGCCAAACCCAGGAGCCAAGAACTCCATCCAGGTCTCATGGAGGTGGGGCAGTCAGGATCTAAGCCATGTATTTGGGCCCATGCCATCCCTGCGGGAAGCCCAGAAGATATGCTCCTAGCTCCTGGCTTCACCCAGGGCTTGTTTCAGCGGCGACTGAACAGGAAAGAAGCCACTTCTGGACAAGGGAACCAGCAGCAGACAGCATCAGTCCGGGCTCCCGCGGGGGTGACTGGAGGCGGCTTGGTGCTATGCAACCCCACAGTCTCCTGCCCCGCTGGACCGACTGTGTGTGAACGCAGGTGGGGACGAATGTGCAAAGTGTTGTGCAACTGCGGTGTGTGTGTTGTAGGTGGGGTGCCTTTCCTTGAGGAGACGTGGGAAACGTGTATACTGCAGTAGGCAGATGTAGGGACTCACGAAGTACGCGACTCCACACTGCCTGTCTTTAAGACTGCACATGCGCGATTCCGCCCGAGGCCCCGCCCCGCGCTGCAAACCCCGCCCCCGCCACACTTTACGGCCCGACCGGCCGCTTTTACTGCAGTTGCTCCTCCGGCCTCCGCTGCTCCCGCCGGAGCTGTCGTGAGGTGAGTTGAGGTGTAGTGCTGGGCAGGGGCCGCTGCCGCCCGGCCAGAACCGCAGGAGGACAGCAGGTCGCCTCGCGGGGCTGCGGGTCAGCTGCTGCCGCTTTGTCTCCTCAGCTCCAGTCCGGTGTGCGCTGCCGCAGGGAGGCCGCCCGGGGCCCGGCGAGCCGAACCAATGCTGGACCTGGAGGTGGTGCCGGAACGCTCTCTGGGGAACGAGCAATGGGAATTTACTCTGGGTGAGTCCGGGGTCCTCTGCCAGGACTGCTCTTGGGACCCTTCCCGCCTCCTGGGGCCCTCGGCTGTTCATGCCCGGGGTAGCCGAGACTCGATGCGGCCGTCAGTCGCTGCGCGGCTCTCGGGGCCTCCGCAGGGTCCTTCCAGGGGTTCGAGGGGCGGTGGTAATAAAAGCTGCACGCCGCGAGTCCTTGCTTCGTGGCCGGCTCTGCTCTTCAGAACGCGGTCATCTGGAGTAGTCCGCGCTCGCTCGGCCGGCGTTATCGGTCGTGTTGTTTTTCCCGTGCCCATTTGACGGCGCCTGTCTCCGCCCCCAGTATGCGGTGCATTTCCCATTTTTGGGGGAAAGTAAGACTTGGAGGTCCCGCCGAAGAAGTTGAGGAGTGTGTGTGTAAGGAACTTGTGACTTGTTTGCTTGCCTTCTGAAATGCGGCCGCTGTGGTGGTGTCGTCCCAAACCCAGAGCTCAGCTGTGAGCCCTAAAGGTTAAATGGAATGGCGAGCGGCGGGGGTTGTGGGGGAGTAACCCGTAGTTCCTAGCCCATGGACTGGTGGTTTGGGGGTTCGCTGGCGCAGCTGGCTCCCCCCACTCTCTTGCTGCCACACCTTCGTGTGTCCAAGGCAGTTTGCTCTCAGGAACCTCAGTGTGTTTACTTGGATGTCACGGCTCTGAGAACAAGAGGGGGTGGGGAGCGGCCAGGGTGATGCTTGTTTGTGCAGGCCTGAACTTTTGTCCCTCTCGTGTGGGCTCTGGGACTGAGTCACGGCTCCTCTGGGTAACAGCTCATGCTTGCATGTTTGGAAGACCCATGTGTGCCGAGGCACAGACAGATGGCTGGAGGAACCTGGCCGTGTGACTTGCTGGTAGGACCCACGGGCAGGGGAGGAGAGGGACTGTTCTCTCAGAACCTAAGTCATTCCTGAAAGAATTCTTGCTGTGGGGATGGGCTTTGTTGTGCTGTGAAGATCCAGAACCTTCATCTGGGTCTCCTGTGTGGCTGGCAGGGACCCAAGGTCTTGCTTGAGCCGCCATCGGCTGTTTTTCCCAGGTCATTAGCAGGGAGCTGGATAGGATGTGGAGCAGCTGGGACTGTAGGCAGTGCTGCTATGGGTTGCTGGCATCGCAGGTGTGCCTGCTGAGCTGCAGAGATGGCTCCTCTTGCTCCAGACTCCAGCTTCCTGTGAGTGCAAACCCTGGGAGGCAGCAATGGTGACTCACTTAGGCTCCTGCCTCCCGGATTTCCAGACTTCAGTCACAGCCAGTTTAGGCCTTTGAGAAGTGAACTAGTGGATGGGAGGTCTTTTGGTCTGTTTGTCTCTTTAAAAAATAGGAAATGATTAAAAATTAAAGGTGTATTTGAAAGACACAGTTATAGAGAGCAAGAGGGTATTCTTCCATTTGCTGGTTCATGCCCCAAATGACTGCAATGACTGACATTGGGTCAGACCAAAGCCAGCAACCAGGAGCTTTCAGCAGGTCTCCCATGTGGGTACAGGGGCCTAAGAACTTGGGCCACCTTCTGCTGCTTTCCCAGGTGCAATAGCAGTTAGTGGATTGGAAGTGGAGTAGCTTGGACACAAACTACTTCCCATATGGGATGTTGGCATTGTGATGTGCCACAATGCTGGCCTCTTATAAAAATTTTAAGTAGCAGGCCCAGCGCAATAGCCTAGTGGCTAAAAGCCTAGCCCTGCAAATGCTGGAATGCCATATGGGCGCCGGTTCATGTCCCAGTTGCTCCACTTCCCATCCAGCTCCCTGCTTGTGGCCTGGGAAAGCAGTAGAAGATGGCCCAACACTTTGGGACCCTGCACCCACATGGGAGACCCACAAAAATCACCTAGTTCCTGGCTCCTAGCTTTGGATCAGCTCAATTCTTGCCATTGTAGCCACTTAGGGAGTGAACCAGCAGATGGAAAATCTTTCTCTCTGTATCTCCTTCTCTCTGTATATCTGCCTTTCCAATAAAAATAAATCTTTAAATTTTTTTTCTTTATATATATATATATATATATTTTTTTTTTTTTTTTTAAGATTTTATTATTATTGGAAAGCCGGATATACAGAGAGGAGGAGAGACAGAGAGGAAGATCTTCCATCCGATGATTCACTCCCCAAGTAAGCCGCAACGGCCGGTGCCGAGCCAATCCGAAGCCAAAGCCAGGAACCTCTTCCGGGTCTCCCACGCGGGTGTAGGGCCCCAAAGCTTTGGGCTGTCCTTGACTGCTTTCCCAGGCCACAGGCAGGGAGCTGGATGGGAAGTGGAGCATCCGGGATTAGAACCGGCGCCCATATGGGATCCCGGGGCATTCAAGGCGGGGACCTTAGCCACTAGGCCACACTGCTGGGCCCAAATTTTTTTTTCTTTTTAAGTAACAACGAAAAAGTAAAGGACATTTCTGTACATTAGGTCCCGAGTTAAACTTCAGGGGAAAGCCTATACAGGGGCCTGTTGATGATGCCTTAAGGGCTTTAAAATCATCTTTAGATGATGTCCACCTGAGACATAGTGGTCATTAACTTCCCCACACTTAAAATGTTTCCTTGTTAAAGAAAAAGCTTCCTTTCTTATCCCCAAGACATCCAGCCTGCATTTGGGTCAGCTAGCTAGTGGTAGGTCTGGGAGATGACCTGCTTTAGGAGTGCAGGCAGTGCTCATCTCTTGTCCGCACAGCCCTGTAAGGTAGGCCTTGTTCCCGCCATATGCTAGGCTCAGACATGGGCCTGACAGACAAGTTGCTGACTCCTGATTTCCGCTTCCCTTTTTGAGGAGGGGCTCAGCTTTGTCAGCATCCTTATTAGAGTCTGCAGATTCAGATGTATCTGGACCTTGCAGTAGTCCGCCTGGCATCATGGTAGGAAGCTGCATCCAGCTTCTTGGCTGCCTTCCTGGTCTTGGTGTGATGTTGAGATGAAGGAACTGCCAGCACTACAGGAAAACCGAGACTAGGCCTAGTGTCTGGAAGTGTCATTAATGGTTTCATCAGCAGGATGCATAACATGGACGCTTACTTCTCAGTCTGTTTTTTAAAATGGCCAGGGCCCAGCATGGTAGCCTAGCGGCTAAAGTACTTACCTTGCATCCACCGGGTTTCCATATTAGCACCAGTTCTAGTCCCGGCTGCCCCGCTTCCTATCCAGCTCCCTGCTTTTGGCCTGGGAAAGCAGTTGAGGACGGCCCAAAGCCTTGGGACCCTGCACCCATGTGAAAGACCTGGAAGAGGCTCCTGGCTCCTGGCTTCAGATTGGCTCGGCTCCAGCTGTTGTGGCCACTTGGGTAGTGAATCATCGGATGGAAGATCTTCCCCTCTCTTTCTCTTCTCCTCCTCTGTATAGCTGATTATCCAAAAAAAAAAAAAAAAAATCTTAAAAAAAAAAAATCTTAAAAAAAAAAAAATAGCCAAAAAAGTTGTGTTTGAAGAAAATGACCTCCTTGAGATTACCTTCTGCAGAAACTGAAGGTTTACTGTTTCAAAGACGACATTTACCACCAGGAGCTCTGCTCACAAACATGAGAAAGTGATATTCACAAACATGAGAAAGTGATACGATTGGTCTTGTGCCTGGAAGAACTGAGTTTAGTCATAAGGAGGACTTACAGAAATAGTTCTTTCTGTTATAGTAGAGTACAGGATGAACAGGGCCCTGTGGACCCTGGGAGCTTGTTGGGAAGTGCTAGCAGGGGAGCACAGCTACTCATAGGCCCTTGACCAAAGAGTGGTCCTCCTCTAGCAGGGATGGTCGTCCTCTTCAACTGAGCACAAAGCTTCGGGAGGGATACACATGGAGTAGTGAAAGAGAAAGGGGACGCTGCCTAGCCAGCAGATCACCCCCACATATGCATATGGCACTGAGAAGAGGGAAAGGGACTTGATCCAACCTGGGGGTTCAGTCAAGTTTATAGGGAAGGAGAGCGCAAAAACAGTGGGAAGAAAGGACCGGAGGTGTGTACAGGGAACTGCAAACCATTTGGTATCTATATTTGGAGCTTAATGAACTGGTGGAAGAAGAAAATTAATTTCCCAGGCTCCAGGTTACATTGGATTGTAGCTGATTGGTACCCTTTAGGGCCTGTCTGGGTTCAGTGGGAAGGAGCATACCCTCATTGTGGGCGCTGTTTGAGGTAGGAAGAGCGGTTTGGAGACTAGGTTTGGAGAGATGGGAAAGAAGAATCTAGATACCTCTGGCCTGAGACTGGGTGGATGTTAGAAGTCGTAAACAAAAACTTGAATGCAAAGATGACGAGGTCACTTTTTAATCTGTGAGCTTTTATTTGCCCTTAGATGTCTACACAAAACACTTTGAAGGGTGAGTCAGAAACTGGGTGGTTGAGGGATGCACTGAAGAAATACAGCCTATGGTAGAGATGTGGGCCCCTCAGAGGAACAGTAGGAGAGAGATGAGGGACTCCCCAAGGGTGAGGGAGGTCACTGGCTGCAGTGGTGTAAGACCTCAGGGCTCTGCCTCAGGGCTTGGATTCCCAGGTGACGCTGGCCACCTGCAAGTATGCCTGGCATGCTGACTGGGCTACCATGGTAGACAGGCAAGTCCCTGCCTTCTAAGCAGGTACTGTTATTGCAGGCCCTATTTGCAGTCAGGGAAGTGAGTTGTGAGCGAAGACATGAACCTTGAGAAGCAGCCAATTATGGAAAGAACATGGCACCAGCAGCCGGTGCTAGTGCAAAGTGCAGAGGGAAAGAGCTTGACATAGTAATAAAGTGGTGAGCCCTGGGAAGAGAGAGATGGACATGATCCAGAATGTTTGGGAACTTCAGGTCGTGGTGTAGTGTTTGGATCTTGTTCCATGTAGTGGGAAGTCACTGGAAGGTTATAAGCAGTTGAATGATGAGATTTGTAGGACATAGATTGGTGTGGTTTAGAAGGCTGATGGCTCTGTTAGAGCAGGGACAGCACTTCCCTTTCTGTGCTGTTGAGCACTCAGTCCCTTGGGTGGCCTCTTGTAGCCCTCCTTTACCACTGCCTGTTTGTTAACCTTGCACTCTGGCTGCTTTGCTTCTTTGAGTGTGTTTCCACGGATAACTCAGAATCTAAAAGATACAGCGAGACAAGGACTTGGGTGTGGTTAAGTGGAAAAGAACCCTCTGAAGAAACAAGTTTGTACCACGTGGATTAGAAAAGCTGGTGGCCTTTCTTTCCTGGCACCTGAGTTTATCCATTTTCCAGGGGTGGTACAGATTCCCTTTGGAGAGACCCTGCAGATGTTCCTCCAGGCTAAGTGATGTATTCACTTGTCCATGTTTTTTTTTTTTTAAGCTTTGTTTATTTTTATTTGAAAGGCAGATCAGTAGAGAGAGTAGAACAAATAAATTTTCAATCCATCGGTTTACTCCATAAGTGGCCCCCACAGCCACTTGGGCTGTATTTACTGATTTACTCCCCAGATAGCCCTCACAACCACACTGTTGGGCTGATCTGAAGCCAGAGCTTCTTCCAGGTCTCTCATGTGGGTGCAGGGACCCAAGCACTTGAGCTGCCTCCACACCTTCCCAAACACACTAGCAGGAAGTTGAATTGGAAATAAAATAGCCAGGTCTCAACCTGATCACCATATGGGATGCCGGCACCACAAATAGAGGCCTAATCTACTAGGCCATGATGTCAGCCCTAAGTTGTTCATATTAACAAACTTTTTAAAGCCTGTACTGTTGTGCCAGACCCTATGCTATAGAAAACTGAAAAGTTCATTATTTAATACAATAAGCTAGCCTGTGATCTCCTTAAATTTGGTTCAACTTAAGAATGGGGAAGCAGGCACTGTGGCACAGAGGGTTAAGCTGACAGATTCCCACATAGTATTTCCCAGTGCCTACTTCCAGTCCTGGCTACTCCATTCCTGATCTACATCTCTGCTACTTCATCCTCGAGACAACAGGTAATGACTCATTTGCTTGGACCCTGGACACCTACATAGAGAACTTAATGGAATTCTTGGCTATATTTTCTTCTATTTTATTTATATAAAGATTTATTTATTTATCTTGGAAAGTCAGATTTACCGAAAGAAGGAGAGACAAAGATCTTCTGCCCGCTGGTTCACTCACCAAGTAGCCATAATTGCCAGAGCTGAGCCGATCTGAGGCCAGGAGCCAGGAGCTTCTTCCGGGTCTCCAAGGGTTTGGGGGCATCCTCTGCTACTTTCCCAGGACACAAGCAGGGAATGGAGCTGGAAGGGGAAGTGGAGCAGCCAGGACACAAACTGGCACCAGTGCTTCACTCCCCAAATAGCTGAGAAAGCTGCTGAGCCAGGCAGAAGCCAGGAGCCTGGAGCTTCATGCATGCATCCCATTTGAGTGCAGGGGCCCAAGCATTTGTACCATCTTATGCTACTTTTTCATTACATTAGCAGAGAGCTGGATCAGAAATGGAGCAACAAGACTCCAACTGGCACCCAGAAGGGATGTTGGCATCACAGGCAGTGGCTTTACCTAATGCACCACAGTACTGACACCTAACTTTTTAAGCTCTTTTCTGCATATTCTGTCCCCTTGATCTGAAGATGAACTGATCTTGACCATGCTACTCTGAAGTGATAGGTTCGTTCCTTTTCCTTCCTTCTCTTGTCATCCACTCCACAATCCTTCAGTTCAATTGAATAAATATTCATTCATCATCCAGTAGGTAATCAGAATAGAGGGGTATTGGGGATCCATGCAGTGGCATGTATCAGCTATACAACTGTACTCATAAAACTGCAGTTCGTCTTTCTGTACCTACTTCTCTGTATATTTGACTTTCCAATAAAAAAATAAATCTTTATAAAAGTAAATAAGTAAATAAATAGAATAAAGAGCCGGTATGGTAGCTTAGTGGCTAAAGTCCTCGCCTTGCATGCGCTGGGATCCCAAATGGGCACCAGTTCATGTCCCGGCTGCTCAACTTCCCATCCAGCTTCATGCTTGTGGCCTGGGAAAACAGTAAAGGATGGCCCAAAAGTCTTGGGACCCTGTACCGCCCGTGTGGGAGACCCAGAAGAAACTCATGGCTCCTGGCTTTAGATCGGCTCAGCTCTGGCCGTTGTGGCTATTTGAGGAGTGAACCAGTGGACAGAAGGTCTTTCTGTATCTCTTCTCTGTATATCTGACTTTCCAATTTAAAAAAAAGTAAATATTATTAAGAAATGACTTTGTTTTGTTAGGGACCTGTTTGTTTTGTTTTGTTTTTATTGGAAAGGGCAGATTTTACAGAGAGAAGGAGAGACAGCGAGAAAGGTCTTCCATCCATTGGTTAACTCCAAGTGGCTGCAATGGCCAGAGCTTGAGCCAATCTGAAACCAAGAGCTTCTTCTGATTTTTATTTGAAAGGCTGAATTACAGAGAGGCAAGATAGAGATCTTCCATCTACTGGTTCACTCCCCAAATGGCCCCCATAGCCAGAATTGGGCTGATCTGAAGCCAAGAACCTGGAGCTTCTCCCAGGTCTCCTATGTGGATGCAGAGCTCAAGAATTTGGGCCATCTTCCACTACTATAATCAGGGAACTGGATTAAAAATGGAACAGCTGGGACTTGAACCAGTGCCTATATCTGGCACTGCAGGTGGAGGTTTAACACTACCATGCCACAGATCCAACCCCACAAAACTTTTTCTTTTAATATTTGATATGTCACTGGGATCTGACTTAAGAAATTTGCTTAAATCTGCTTATAATGGGCCATGAATTAAAATCCCAGTTTTAAGAGTTAAATTTCTGGGCCCGGCAGCGTGGTCTAGCGACTTAAGTCCTCACCTTGAACACGCCCCAGGATCCCATATGGGCGCTGGTTCTAATCCTGGCAGCTCCACTTCCCATCCAGCTCCCTGCTTGTGGCCTGGGAAAGCAGTCGAGGACGGCCCAATGCTTTGGGACCCTGCACCTGCGTGGGAGACCCAGAAGAGGTTCCTGGTTCCCGGCTTCGGATCGGCATAGCACCGGCCGTTGCGGCTCACTTGGGGAGTGAATCATCGGATGGAAGATCTTCCTCTCTCTCTCTCTCCTCTTCTCTGTATATCTGACTTTCTAATAAAAATAAATAAAAAATCTTTTTAAAAAAAGAGTTAAATTTCTGTGGATTTTCAAACAGGAATCCAGTGTAAGTTCTTTATAAAGACAAGTGATTCCAATAGATGTGATTTCAAAATTTTAGTTTTTAGAAATATTTTTTTGAGAGGTGAGAGATAATGTATCTTATATCTGCTGGTTCACTCCGCAGCTGCTGCCTACAAGAATCAGCAGTGGGCCAGGCTGAATCCAGGAGCCTGGGTCTCTGTGGTGACAGGGTCCCAGATGCTTGAGCCATCATGAGCTGGATGGGAAGCAGAGATGGGAATTGGTCCCAGATGCACTGATTTGGGATGCAGGTTCTCAAAGCAGCAGTTTAAGCTGCTCTTTCGCAATACCTGTCTCAATTTTGAAACTTTTTCAATGGGCCCTTACAAGTCATGTGCTCTCAACAGGCCCTCATTTATGCAATAAAGAGACATAATGCCACAGAGGAAAAGGAAGGCCATGCCCCATGTCATAAGTCATCTGTGGCAGAGTGAGGGCTGGTTCTATGGTCCCCCAGTCAAGAGATCAGTGTATACAGACTCACATTCCCAGGAATCCTTCAGGTGCTCTCCGCCTGACTGTCCCTTCAGTGCTTGCTGCTCCTTTACTCTAGCTCTTCTTCTCCTTGAACCTTTCTAAGCTTTAGTAGCACCACCCTTCCTTTGGCTCCCCTGCAGGGCTTAGTGCCCACACAGAGGTAGCTATCAGAATGGATAGCGTAAGTAATCACACAGGTATTCTTGCTTTATTTCAGGCATGCCTCTGGCTCAGGCAGTAGCCATTCTTCAGAAGCACTGTCGCATCATCAAAAATGTCCAGGTTCTCTACAGTGAGCAGGTGAGTGGTGGCTAAAGTTTCTTCAACTAGCATCCCTACTCAGTAATTGTCACCTCCAAAAGTGTTGTGACTATTCTCGATTATCTGGTGCTGCTGGGTTTGGAACAACAGTAACAGTTGGATCTGTTTTTGTCTATCTTGACTTACCTACTGGCCGTTAGAGACTTCTGAAGTCACCTGGTCTTCTAGTGTGCTTGTCGTCATCACTGTTGTGGTTAAAATGGCCTCTTCTGCTTTGCTGGTTAGTTCGTGCTCAGGATTACTGTAGGGGCAGGCATTGTGACATGGACCCAGCTTCTGACTGACCTTTCTGCTGTCATATCTGGGAAAGCAGCAGATGATGAGCACCTGGC
Source organism: Ochotona princeps (assembly GCF_030435755.1). Lineage (NCBI taxonomy): Eukaryota > Metazoa > Chordata > Mammalia > Lagomorpha > Ochotonidae > Ochotona > Ochotona princeps. The sequence goes on along the minus strand of NC_080847.1, from coordinate 14,976,501 downwards.
TGTCCACACAGGAGACCCAGCTGGGGTTCCTGGCAGTTGGGTCCAGCATTAACTGGCGCAGACGTTTGGAGGGTGAACCAGAAGATCTCTTGAGATGTTTCTGTCAACTCTACCTTTCAAATAAACAGACGTTTTTAGGAAGGATTGTTGTGGTGCAGATTTCTAGCTGGCAGAGCATACCAGACTGAAAAGTAGTACATATACCCTGTCGCTGGATGTCTCCCACTAGCAGTCGCTCGCTACTGAGCTGTGAAGCACAGTTTGTCCATGACAGGCTGCTTGCCATGCAGAGCAGCCCATATGTCACAAGCTTTAAGAGATCGTGTTGAGCCTGCAGGGACTTAAGGATATCCTCGATGGATTTTCTGACTCTTGGGGTAATGGTCTGATGGTTTCAAGACCACATGTTCCAATTAATTTCCAATCCTAAAGCAACTGATGGCTCATTTTTGACAAGAGTTTTGCACAAGACAGGTGGGTAACCTTTCTGTGAAGCTTCCTGCTTTGGCCGAGAGTAGAATCAGAATCGGACCTGTTACTTATACCCAGAACTTTCACTGGGCAGTCCTGTATGTTTGTGCCAGTATGGTGAGCCATTCTGCGAGGCATCTTTCTGAGAAGAGGGGTGCTTGCTCTCCAAGCAGGGGTGTAGGTATTTATGCAGGGTGCCTGCTATAGGACAGATTCACAGGTGTTCCCAAGGGGTTCTTTGAAACAGTACTAAAGTGGTTTCTGATTTATAGTGAAGGATAGATGGTTGATTTTTCACCTTGCTCTCAGTTCAACTGTAGCCTAATCCAGCTATCACTATTAGATCATGGGAAAGCTACCTCACATTTAAACACAAAAGGGGGAGACAAGCATTTAGCATAAGACACCTGCAACCCCTGTCAGAAAGCTTCGATTTTAGCGTCAGCTCTGCTTCTGATTCTCCTCCCTGATAAGGTGAACTCTGGGAGGCAGCACTGATGGCTCGAGTAGGTAAGTTCCTGCTACACATGTGGCAGGCCCAGGTTGAGTTGCCAGCTCCTGACTAGGCCTAACTTAGTCTGTTCAGTTGATGCACAGGGGCAGTACAAAGGCGGATGAGAGTTAAACAGCTGTTTTTTGTCTCTTTATTCCTTTCAAGTAAATAATTTTTTTAAAAGACTTTTTTTTTTATTGTAAAGTCAGATATACACAGAGGAGAGGCAGAGAGGAAGATCTTCTGATGATTCATTCCCCAAGTGGCTGCAAGCGGCCAGAGCTGCGCCTGCCTGAAGCCAGGAGCCTCTTCTGGGTCTCCCACGCGGGTGCAGAGTCCCATTACCTAGGGCCGTCCTCGACTGCTTTCCCAGGCCACAAGCAGGAAGCTGGATGGGAAGCGGTGCTGCCAGGATTAGAACTGGTACCCAAATGGGATCCTGGCACGTGCAAGGCAAGAACTTTTAGCCACTAGGCTACCGTACCAGGCCCTCAAATCAGTATTTCCAATGAAGAAATGACTTTGCAATAAAAATACTAATTTGAGAATGATTTGCTTGATTTTGAAAATTGTGTAGTAATAGTATTTGAGAGAGTATAGGAAAATTGAGATCCTCCCTGCATTCTTCCTCCAAGCAAAAATCTGAAGTAACTAAAATGTTGCCTTATCTTGTTTGCGTCTGGAATGAGCCTGTCCAAAATAGAACTTTGTGTCTGGGTTGAGAGTAGGTAACCCAGTGTGGAGGTTCACTGTTCTGTTACCTTCCTTGAGACCTCATGGCTTAGACACTCACACAGACCTACTGGAAAATTTTAACGTCTTTCTAGTTTTTACCAGTCATGTTCTTGCTACCTGTGGAAGGCCAGTGAAGCAGAAGGACAAACAGTCTGAGCTAATCTTCGAAGTCTCTTGGGAGCGAATTTCTTGGTGAGGCCTGTATCAGCAATGGCATCTGGCATTAATGCCCAGGTTTCTGTCCTCTGTCATCCAACTGTCTACCTCAAGAAGCTCCATAAAGAAACTAATGTAAATCCCCTGGGCACCTGTGTGCTACTTGTGAGAAGACCAGAGATGTGAATATTGGTGTTTTTTCTTGTCGGTCAGCACTGAGGAGTCTTCAGTCATTGAATCCTTGAAATGTTGACTGACTGGACAGCTACCAAAGAATGCTGTGTGCCAGCTGCTATCCTGGTGCATTCTGACCTACTGTCTCTGACCTCAGAACAGCTTGAAGGAAAGAGATGAAGGTGTGCCTGTGAGGAAACCAAAGCACAGAGAAGTTTTTGAGAGTCCCCAGAGGTCACCAGGATTCTGTTCTCTGCTCCGTGCTGCTGCTCCCTTTTCCCCAGGACTCAGGAGAAAATGCAGAGCTGCGACCAGTTCTTAGGCGCGATGATCAGGTCTTAGGTGCAGCTCTCTAGGAAGAGCATGTTCTGATGTGGAGTGTTGGTAAGCAGGCAGGGAGAAGGAGTAAGAGTGCAGTCTCGTGTATGACCGTGTCAAGAAGTATTTGTTCCAGAACTTAGCCTAAAGTATTCAAAGAATAAACTGTGTGCCCTGCAGAGAACAAGGAGCTTTGTGAATGAGTGTGGCTTCAGCTGACGTGCAGAAGCAGTGTCTGCTGAGTCTGGGTTGTGGGCTTTTCACATATCCCACATCCTCACTGACTGCCCTGCAGATTTGATGGCAGCAGACTCAAGTCTCTGGACCCTGGAGCCCAAAAGACAGTGACCTATATGCTAATGGTGTTGTCCTTTTCACCCAGGTATTTGGACTGAAGCCTGGGAAAAAGAGGCTTTTTGCACCCACTATCATAAAGCAGAAGTGCAGGCTGGAACTACACTTTGCATTTTTCTTTCTGGCTTCCAAGCTTCATTAGCTGGGGGCGGTGGGGAGGGACTGCCCACAATTAGGTATTCTCTGTGCATTGCATTTATACAGTAAGGCTTTTTTTAGTAGATGCTGGTGAAGAAATCAGTGGTTCAAAGTGTTTTATTTTTGTTTTGCAGTCTCCTTTAAGCCACGACCTCATTCTTAACCTGACTCAGGATGGGATCAAACTACTATTTGATGCTTTCAATCAGAGACTTAAGGTAACTATTATAACAATTAATGTTTCATCTCCAGCTGAGCCAGTTTTTCTGGTTGGTACATGCTATTGTGAAATGTTTCATAAACTTGTAAGTTGCTATGGCCATCTTTGGTTTAGAGACCATCACAATGTAGGGACCAAGGTTCTGCATGATTCTCTGATAGGTTGGGGTTGTTTGAAAAGGGCTAGGACAGCAAGGTCCAGGTTGTACCGCTGTGCTGAGCCTTCACCTACGTCACCAACATCCCACATGAGCACTGCTTGGCGTCCCGGCTGTTCCACTGCCAAGCTAGCTCCCTGGAGAAAGCAGTAAAAGATGGCCCAAGTACTTAGGTCCCGGCTGCACACACAGGAGACCTGGATGACGCTTCTGGCTCCTAACTTTGGTCTAGCTTGTCCTCAACCACTGAGGCCATCTGGGAAGTGATCTAGCACATTAAAGATCTTGGTTTTTCTCTGTAACTGTTTCAAACACATAAATCTTTTTTTAAAAAATAAAATTAAAAAAAAAAAAAGAAAAGGCTAGGAAAGGCTGCTGTCTTATGCTCTGGAATAAGACTGTTAAGATATGTTTAAGGGGGCCCGGCTGTGTGGCCTAGCAGCTAAAGTCCTCACCTTGAACGCCCCGGGATCCCATATGGGCGCCGGTTCTAATCCCGGCAGCTCCACTTCCCATCCAGCTCCCTGCTTGTGGCCTGGGTAAGCAGTCAAGGACGGCCCAATGCCTTGGGACCCTACACCCGTGTGGGAGACCCGGAAGAGGTTCCTGGTTCCCAGCATCGGATCGGTGCAGCACCGGCCGTTGCGGCTCACTTGGGGAGTGAATCATCGGATGGAAGATCTTCCTCTCTGTCTCTCCTCCTCTCTGTATATCTGACTTTGTAGTAAAATAAATAAATCTTTAAAAAAAAAAAAAAAAACAGATATGTTTAAGGGCCAGTGTTGTGCAGCAGGCTAAGCCTCTGTCTGGGACACTGGCATTCCCATATGGGCATTGGTTCTAGTTCTGGATGTTGCATTTCCAATCCAATTATCTATGCATCTTACTTTTTTAAAAAAAAAAAAAATGTGGAACATGCTATGGAGAAGGGGCTTTGGTTTTGAATAGGAAAATTAAGACTAGCTGAGTATTTGGCATAGCTTCCCCTTAAGCTGTATGTAAGTATTAAAAACATGGGACCTACCTACAGAATTAGACCAGTCAACTATAAATCAAGTTTATGTATCTTGTTTCTTAAACTTCATTCTTGTGTCATTGTGGCTTGGAGAGATAGGAAACAAAACTCCTCAGAAGGTTGGAGCTTGGACTTGACACCACCAGCAACAAGTTGATCCTTTAACCTACTTGAGGAAATGTAAACAAACATGCTGGGATCCAGGGCTGCCTTAATTGGCATTCAGATGCTGTTTGCCTAACACCTGTTCAGTCCCGGATGTTTTGAATATAGTCTAGTTACATGGACCCTGGCATCCCAGGATGGTCATGTGATGCCAAGCTCATGCGTCAGAGTCACAAGGCTGACTGTTGGACTCCAGGTAGTAGCCTAGCAGAGCCATTGTTTTGGTTAGGTTGGGTAGCCTTTCCAAAAGAATCGAGTACTTCCCCATTCTCAGCAGCCTGTCACAAGAAGCTGCAGAGTGAAATAGCACAGGGGAAAATCGAGGGATGCCTGAGAACCCCGTCACCAGTGTTAAAGGGCACAGGATGAATTTCATTGTAACATTATCACAGATTAGGGGACCACTAACCTAGTAACACCTACACCTCCACAGACAGTTCTTGAGGGGCGGGCTTGGTGAGCCAGATCAGCCACTATCTGGTATGCTTGTGTCAGAGTACCTGGGTTCAAGTCCGGGCTCTGTTCTCCATTCTTGTTTCCATGCCAGTTCACATCCTGGAAGGGAGCAAGTCAGGGCTCAATAGTAGGATCCTTGCCACCCACATGGGAGATCTGCATTGAGCTCCTGGCTTTGATCCGGGCCAGCCTGGGCTATTGCAGCCGTTTGGGGAGTGAGCCAGTCAATAGATCAGTACCTGTGTCTGTATGCTAGTCCTTTTGTTTTCCTTTCAAATAGATCAAAATAAGTCTAATTTTAATATATATATGTATATATATTATATGTATAATATGTGTATATATATATACATATATATATGTATTTTTAAATTTCACTCTTTCCTTTACAATTTATTTTTTTATTTGAAAGGCAGATTTTTAAAAATTTGTTTTACTTTTATTGGAAAGTCATTTACAGAGAAAAGGAGAGACAGAAAGACCTTTTCTCCTCTGGTTCACTCCCCAAGAGACCACAATGGCAAGCGCTGAGCCGATCCCAAGCCAGAAGCTTCTTCTGAGTCTCCCACGTGGGTGCAGGGTCCCAAGGCATTGGGCCATCCTTTACTACTTTCCCAGGCCACAGGCAGGCAGCTTGAATGGGAAGTGGAGCAGCTGGGACACAAACCGGCACCTTATGGGATCCCAGCACATGCAAGGTAAAGGTGTAGCCACTAGGCCATCTCTCTGGGCCCAAAAGAGAGATTTACAGAAAAGGAGAGACAGAGAGGTCTTCCTTCTGCTGGTTTACTCCCCAGATGGCCACATGGCCGGAGCTGAGCTGATCTGAAGCCAGGAGCTGAAACAGAAGTGGAGCAGCCAGGACATGAACTAGTGCTGATATGGGATGCTGGTGCTTACACACATATGATTAGCTTGCTATGCAACTACAGTGGCCCCTTATCTATCTATCCATATCTGTCTGTTTATTTTAACTGTTGACTGGTAGGTGACAATGACAAGGGGGAACACTATGGAGTCCTGTCCCACAGGGTAGATAGCAGATTCATCTTTCTGGGCTCATTGGCTAGCTGTCAGCTGTAAGGTTAGCAGCTGGGGAGGCAGAGTAGCTATGAGCAGAGCTCTGAAGATGGAAGCACTCTGCAAGCACAGTGAAATGTGCCAGTTGGGCATTCGGAAGAGGACACTGTCTCGTCCTGTACCTGTGGGCTTTTTTGTTTGTTTAATTTATTTATTTAGCCCTCTGTTCTGTTTCATAGAGAGAAATGTTCATATAGTACATTAATACCTGTAGATGTTCCTGTTCTGCAGTGGAACCCCAACTTTTTTATCCCGATCTATAAATTAGTACCCATTAAATTAACCTTTCCATTTTTCCGTCCAAGCCTCTGTTGACCTTTATAGTTTAACTTTCATATGACCACCTTTTTAGACTACACAGTAAGGGATGTCATGTGGTACTTACCTTTCTGTGCCTGGCTGATTTCACCTAATGTAACAACCTCCAGTTACATCCATGTTATTGCAGATGACAAGATTTCTTGCTTTTCTATGGCTAATATTCAGTTATGTAAATGCATCTTGGCATTTCAGCTAAGGCTGAACCCACTAAAAAGCAAACTTCAGGGCCAGCATTGTGGTACTGCATGTGAAGCCACCACCTGCACTGCCAGCATCCCAGCTGAACTCTGGTTCAAGTCCCAGCTGTACAACTTTCAATCCAGCTCCCTGCTGTTGTGCCTGGTAAAGCAACAGAAGATGGCCCAAGTGTTGGGATAAGTAATCTTGGTGACATTTTAAAAACTGGGAAAGATATTGATGGGGATTAAATGAGTGAATGCATTATGAAAAAAGAAAGAAAAAAAAACTTCACAAGGGTTTTGAGGTTCATCAGATGGTTTAAACCATATGCTTTTTTTTTTTTTTAAAGATTTATTTTTATTACAAAGTCAGATATACAGAGAGAGGAGAGACAGAGAGGAAGATCTTCCGTCTGATGATTCACTCCCCAAGTGAGCCGCAACAGGCCGGTGCTGCACCGATCCGATGCTGGGAACCAAGAACCTATTCCAGGTCTCCCACGTGGGTGCAGGGTCCCAAAGCTTTGGGCCATCCTCGACTGCTTTCCCAGGCCACAAGCAGGGAGCTGGATGGGAAGTAGAGCTGCCGGGATTAGAACCGGCGCCCATATGGGATCCCGGGGCGTTCAAGGCAAGGACTTTTAGCCGCTAGGCCACGCCGCCGGGCCCAAACCGTATGCTTGTTAGGGACATGACCAAACACACATTTAGCCTAAGCCAGTATTGTACCCTGTTTTCTTGCAAGATAGAACTGTCCCTTCATATTTTTATTTTGTGAAGAAAATACTTTTATAAGCTGTTTTTAAAAGGAACTAGATTTGAGTTTTTATAATATAACAAAGTATGGAGTAGAAGGAATGGGCTCTGCATTCAGAGCCTTTGAAGGCTGCATGCGTCTGTTTCTCTGGAAAGTGTTACTGCCCTGGGTGAGAGGGATTGGGAGAGTGTTGCCCAGTACGACTCAGCTGGGGACTGGCTACCCAGGCCTTGATCCATGAGCAGTCCACTGGGAGAAATAAGGGGAGCAGAGTTGGGGAGTGTTTTTCCCATAAATGTACTATTTATACCATAAATATCTGTTCAGTTTTGTCTGTAATCAAACTAATTAACAACTCAAGCTTTTTTTCTCTTAGGTGATTGAAGTATATGACTTGACTAAAGTGAAGTTAAAATACTGGTGAGCCTTCTTTCCCACTGTCTGCTTGATACAGAGAAGCCTTATTCACTGGCTTCATTACATTAGCAAGACTCCCACGTGCAGCAGCCCAGGAATTGCAGCCATGCTTCCTGAGGCAACCTTCAAGCTTGCTCAGTTCCCTGGTGGAAGAGAAATAACACAGCAGATCCTTAAGAAGTTTTAAATACTTCACATATGTGTCTTTCTGATGTAACCCCAACAAAACAGGGTCTCAGTTCAAAGGGCAGTATGACAGACTGAGTCACATGCCATTCCTTACACAGCCTCTTCTAGCAACTTTTTTCCAAATATTTTTATGAGCAGCAAAGGTGGGTCAGATCACATGTCTGACTTCAAAGTCTATGCTAAAGAGAACAGCAAAGACCATCATGGTAGAGCTGAAGGCTACTCTTTAGATGAAAATGGGGATGACCTGTACAATCCAGGAATTTGGGGCCCCTATAATGTAAGGTAGTATGTTAACATCTAGAATAATTTTTTGTTAGCCTCTGCTTTTGTAAAAGCGTGAAGAGGTTGGGGTTCTGGGGCAGGCTTAGGCAGCTCTTATTCACAGAAGGGTGGAGAAGCAAACGTGCAGTAGCTCCTGCAGACTCAAGTTTTTGGTCACTTTACTGGCAGCATCCTATCTCAGGGTTTGGCTTTCTCCTCTGCCCTTTTGTTCAGTGTCAGTAGTGTCTTTAGAAGTCCAGGAGAACTGACTCTGTCTGAGCTTCATAGTAACTGAGCTTATCCTCTTATTTCAAAGTTGTTTCATTAGGGGCTGGCATTTGGCATACCTGTAAGACCATGACCAGCACACATGCATCCCATTCAGAATGCCTGGGTTTGAGTCTGTGCTCCACTCCCCTTTCCAGCTTCTTGGTTAATGTGCACCCCAGGAAGCAGCAGTTGCTGGTTGGCTCGGGTATTTGGATACTGCCACCCACAAGGGAGACCCTGGTTGAGTGGTTGGTTTTTTATTGTTTTGTTGTTGTTTGTTTTTTGAGCTCAACACCACAGTGTTTTATTTCCGGGGTGTGGGGACAGGGATAGGTGGGCTGTTCAGCCCTTCTTGGTGTCTACCTTGAGCATGGCGGCCAGCACGCTGCTCAGCTCCTCACATTTCCTCTTGGCGCAGATGTGCGTGCCCACCCTCTTCTTGAACTTGAGTGCCCATTTGTCCTTGGAGACCTTGAACAAGTCCATGGTGCAACACTCAGGAGGTGAAGCCACACACTCCCAGATCATGTCCCGCACGAACTTGGCGTGCTTGGTCAGCTGCCTGCGGCGCTAGCTGTGCCTCAGTTTGCTCATGTTCTTCATTACCTTGTGGCCTTTATTGAGGCCTATGGCCATGGGGTAACACACAGCATGGCTGCTGCTCTGCACCACATCCTAAGCAAGAAGGCCCTGGTTGAGTTGTTAACTCTTGGCTTTAGCTTGACCCCAATCCAAGAAGTTACAGACTTTTGGGAAGTGAACCAGCAGATGAGAGAGGTTTCTCTCTGTATTCCTCTTTTGCAGTGGAGTACATTTCAATTCTCAAGCCATAGCTCCTACTATTGAGCAGATTGACCAGTCTTTTGGCGCAACCCATCCTGGAGGTAAGCCAAGTTCCTTTGCTTCCGCTGGATACCAGTGGCAGCCAACTGCAATAAAATCAGCACCTCACCCTACTTCCTGAAGGTGGACTCCTGTAGGATTTGGGGGTTGGTACTAGGGTGTGAAGGAAGGTTCCTCCTTCTTGTACCTAGTAGTTCAACTTAGAATTGGGGGCCCACGTGAGGTACTGATGTTTGTCAGGTTGCTTTATGTCAGCTGTTTCAGAAACTCAACAGCTATACTGTTTTCTTCTCCCCACTCCACAGTGTACAACTCCGCTGAGCAGCTCTTTCACCTCAACTTCAGAGGACTGTCCTTCTCCTTTCAATTAGACTCCTGGACTGAGGCTCCCAAGTATGAGGTCAGTCCTTCCTGTCCCTTGGTGTGGGTCAGCAGGCAGTGCCATGAGGGAGGAGAAACTGGCTAGGCAGCCTTGTTTGGTTTCCTTGTCTTTGAGTTTTTTGTTTGTTTGTTTTAAAGATTTATTATTATTGGAAAGCCGGATATACAGAGAGGAGGAGAGACAGAGAGGAAGATCTTCCATCTGATGTTTCACTCCCCAAGTGAGCCGCAATGAGCCGGTGCGCACCAATCCGATGCTGGGAACCAAGAACCTCTTCCAGGTCTCCCACACGGGTGCAGGGTCCCAAAGCTTTGGGCCGTCCTCAACTGCTTTCCCAGGCCACAAGCAGGGAGCTGGATGGGAAGTGGAGCTGCCGGGATTAGAACCGGCGCCCATATGGGATCCCGGGGCGTTCAAGGTGAGGACTTTAGCCGCTAGGCCACGCTGCCAGGCCCGTCTTTGAGTTTTGTTTTTTTTTTTTTTTTAAGATTTATCTATTTTATTACAAAGTCAGATATACAGAGAGGAGGAGAGACAGAGAGGAAGATCTTCCGTCTGATGATTCACTCCCCAAGTGAGCCGCAACGGCCGGTGCGCGCCGATCCGATGCTGGGAACCAAGAACCTCTTCCAGGTCTCCCACACGGGTGCAGGGTCCCAAAGCTTTGGGCCGTCCTCAACTGCTTTCCCAGGCCACAAGCAGGGAGTTGGATGGGAAGTGGGGCTGCCGGGATTAGAATCGGCGCCCATATGGGATCCCGGGGCGTTCAAGGCAAGAACTTTAGCCACTAGGCCACGCTGCCGGGCCCTGTCTTTGAGTTTTTTAAGGGGCCTAAAGTGATAGCGTAGGCTGGACAGGAAGAGCAAGACCCAATGGGCATCCCCAGGAGGAAGGTATTTCCTGCTTACTGGGATCATTTTTCAGGGGTAAACCCAGTTAGGTGTCATGCTAAAGCTCATACTTACTGTGGTTTTCATAGTGGCTAAGAATTTGGGGATTTTGTTTGCTGTGTTTTCAGTTATGTGTAGCTTTTAGTAAATACTCCATTTGTCTCCAGGCAATAATATAACTTTTAAAAGACTTGCATGTTATATTAAGGAATCATTTTTATATTATTTCCTGATGAAGAAAACCTAAGTAAAATTAAAGATGAACTAAAGATGTTTGGGATGAGTTTATTGACCAACCCAGAACCATGTTTGACTATGTGCTTTGACCTGACCAGTTTTCAAGGACCATAAGGTTGGAGGGGGACCAGACCCTAGTCGCATGGCCTGCAAGGTACTTCTTGTCTGTGTTTACAGCCCAATTTTGCCCATGGTCTAGCTTCCCTCCAAATACCCCATGGAGCAACTGTAAAGCGAATGTACATCTACAGTGGAAACAGCCTCCAGGACACCAAGTAAGTGTGAGGAGCACACTGATGCCACGGGTTCCCTGGGAGGGAGGACCAAGTGTCTGCTCACTGGATGCTGTCTCCAGGGCTCCTGTGATGCCCCTGAGCTGTTTCCTGGGCAATGTCTATGCCGAAAGCGTAGATGTTCTTCGAGATGGAACTGGACCTTCAGGCTTACGACTTCGCCTACTTGCTGCAGGTCAGTGACTGACACTGAGGTGGGTAGATTCCCCATTTAACCATTTTGAGACATTCTAAAACTGTGTGTGCTTAGAGGAAGGTGTTAGTCGATTCAGACATCTATAACAGAAGACCTTAAACTGTGGGGCTTATAAACAATAGAAATGTATCACAGCTATGGAGGGTGGAAAACCCCAGATGAAGACATTGAGAGATTTAGTATCTGCTAAGGTTATTTAGGTCAGTTACAGAGAGAAGAGGAGACAGAGGCAGAGCTCTCTTCCACCTGCTAGTTCACTTGCCAAGTGACCAGCACCAGCCAAGGCTGAGCCAGGAGCTTCATCCAGGTCTCCACGTGGGTGTAGGAGCCTAAGCATTTGGTCCATCTCCACTGCTTTTTCCAGACCGTCAGCAGGAAACTAATGTGGACTGGAAGTGTAGCAGCAGGAACATGAATCTATGCCCATATGAGGTACCAGTGTAGCAGGTAGCAGCTTTACCCACTATGTTGGCTCCAAGGGCCTGCTTTTTTGTTTTAAATGTAATGAAAGATAGAGTTAGAGAAAGGGAGGTGGAGCAAGAGATCTTCCCTTGTGGTTCACCCCCCAAATGGCCACAATAGCTGGAGCCAGACTGCTCCAAAGCCAGGAGACAAGAGCTCCTTCTGGGTCTCCCATACTGGGTACAGTTGTCCAAGCACTTGGGCCATCCTCCTCTGCTTTCCCAGGTGTATTAGCAGGGAGCTGGATTACCAGTGCTTATACGGGATGCCAGCACTGAAAGTGGCAGCTTCACTCACTATACTATAGTGCCAGCCATAGTGGGGCCCCTGAACATTGAATCTATATTAGGGGAAAAAAAAGAAAGAAAAAAGAATCTATAATAGAAGGTGCCTGCAGGGCCTGGCACAGTGTCTAAATCCTCATCTTGCATGTGCCAGGATCACACATGAGTGCTGATTTGTGTCCCAGCTGCTACATTTCCCTTCCAGCACCCTGCTTGTGGCCTGGGAAATCAGGAAATAATGATCCAGGGTCTTGGCACCCTGCGTCTGTGTGGGAGATCCGGAAGAAGCTCTTGGCTCCTGGCTTCAGATCCACTTAGCTCCCGCTATTGTGACCACTTGGGGAGTGAACCAGCGGACAAAAGATCTTTCTCCCTGTGTCTCTGTGAATCTGCCTTTCCAATACAAATAAATAAAAATCTTATACCACAACACAGGGCCATTCTTTTTAAGGGTTTAGGCTGCTGCCTGCTATGCCAGCATCGCATATGGGTGCGGGTTTGGATCCTGGCTGCTGCATGGGTAAGACAACTCTTTGCTGATGATTGTGGGAAGGCATTGTAGGATAGCCCAGGTTCTTGGTGCCCTGAACTTGCATAAGAGACCAAGAAAAAGCTGTTATCCCCTGGCTTTGGCTTGACCTCATCCTGGTCATTGCAGCCATTTGGGGAGTGAACCAGCAGGTGGAGGATCTTGTTTCTTCCTCCCTGAGTCTCCTTTCAAAACAAGTTAAAGGTACTGGTGGAGAAGCTGTCATTGGCCATGCCACATTTCTGAGTACTTGAATTTGAAGTCCACCTCCAGCCTCCTGTCAGTGGCAGACCCTGAGATGCAATATCATCTTCCTGCCCCATCTTTGAGACACCTGGGTTAAATTCCTGGCTCCTGGCTATAGCTTAACCCAGTCTGGGCTATGGCAAGCATTATTTTAGAAATTTCTTTCCTTTTATTTGAAAGGTCTAGAATCAGTCTCATCTACAGGTTCAGTACTGAGCTAGGCCAAAGCTAGAAACCCAAAACGCCATCCCAGTCTCCCATGTGGAAGGCTCGAGTACTTAGAACCATCATCTGCTATACATTAGCAGGAAGCTGGACAGAAGGGAAGTAGCCAGATCTCAAACCAGGCACTCCACTACAGGACATAGGCATTCCAAGTAGCAACTTAAGCCACTATGCAAAACGCCAACCCCTAAATATTTTTTAAGACATTGGAGGAGCCAGCACAATGGCTCAACTAGCTCAGCCTTCACCTAAAAGCCCCAGGATCCCATATGGGGTGTAGGTTCATGTCCTGGCTGCTCCACTTCCCATTCAGTTCTCTATGCCTTGGGAAAGCAGTGGAGAATGGCCCAAATCCTTAGACCCCTATTCCCATTGGGAGACCTGTAAGAAGCTCCTGGCTTCAGATCAACTCAGCTCTGGCCATCAGGGCTATCTGAGTAGTGAACCAGTGGGTAGAAGATTTTTTCCTGTCTCTCCTTCTCTGTAGTGTGCTTTTCCAGTTTAAATAAATAAATAAAAAAGGCAGTGGCATAGGCCAGCACTGTGGGTTAAACTGCTGTCTGTAATACCAGCATGCTGTATCTGTGCTGGTTTGAGTTTTCTCTGCTAACATGTGTAGAAAAGCTGAAGTCTTTTTTTTTTTTTTTCTTTTTTCTTTTTTCTTTTAAGCCTAAGTGTTTAAACCATGTAGGAAGTGAACCAGCAGATGAAGGAACTCTGTCTCTCCCTCTGTCCTTCAGCCTTCCAAACGAGTAAATGAAGTCTTAAAAAGACCTCTCCCCTGAACAGTAGCCTCCTGGTTAGAAATATCTTAAAATGGTCTTCTAATAAAGGCAAGATAATAACTACTTGAAGGAGTGTTGTGAGATATTTATTTAAGATTTATTATATTTATATGAAAGGCAAAGAAAGAAATCTTCCAATGCCTGGTTCATTTTCCTAAATGGCAGTAATGCCCAAGGTTGGGCTAGACCAATGCCAGGAGCTTCTTCCAGGTCTCCCAAATGGGCGCAGAGGTCCAAGCACTCAGGCTGTCCTTGCTGCTTTTCCAGGGACCTGGATAGGAAGTGAAGCCTCCAAGATTCAAACCGGCACCCATATAGGATGCCAGTGTCGCAGGCCATTGCACAGGCCGCAGGGATGGTGCATTTCAAGTGGTTTTTGGTGAGAATTGAGATTTGGTAGCAAGTTCAAACAGTTTTTGGTTTTTTGTTTTTTAAATAGAAATGCAATAGTTGTTTTGGATTTTGTGTGTGTGTGTGGTTTTTGTTTTTCTGTTTCTAATGGAAAGTTAGATTTACAAAAAGAAGAGACAAAAGATCTTCCATCCACTGGTTCACTCCCCAGATGGCTGGTTATGAAGGTCTATTAATCATCACAAGTGACAGCAAGAGAGCCTGTTGAGTTTGGGAGTCACAGCAGGTTCTGGCTGCCACCCTGTACCACACACTCCCAGGAGCTGCACATGTCACCGCCCACACTGTCCGTAGGGCAACACTTTCTGTGCAGACAGGGCCTCACAGGGTTATCTAATCTTACCTTGACTGAGACTTTCCTTTGGCAAGCACCAGGGTCTCAGTGAACCCATTTCTTCCATCTGCTTCCTTAAGAAGTTTGCCTACAGTGATGCTTTTAACATGTCTTAGTTCCCAGGATGTTTTATCGAAGACACACTCCAGAAAACCACACTAAAATTGTCTCCTAAAATAGAGGGTAGTCTCACCTGGGCAGGTTATAAGCCAAGTATCCTCTATGTAGTCCCAGTGCTTGGGGCTCTGGGGTCCCCATTCCTGACAGTCCATCCCTTCTTCTCTGCAGGTTGTGGCCCTGGTCTGTTAGCAGATGCCAAGATGCGGGTGTTTGAACGTTCAGTATATTTTGGTGATTCCTGCCAAGATGTTCTTAGCATGCTTGGCTCTCCACACAAAGTCTTCTATAAATCTGAAGACAAGGTAGGGGGATGTGTTTACAGAATGAATAGGCTGTAAGTGTGAGAGAGACTAATATATCAACATTTGCTGTGTTTCCCTTAAAACCTGTTCTACTTAAAGTTGGTAGTGAAGTAATGGAAAATTCAGCCTCTGCCCCTGCCTATTGTGCCTGCCTTTGCTGGACCAAGCCCTAGTCTGTGGCAGCTGATGCCCACATTCTTGCTTGCAGCTGAAAGTTCTACAAAGAATTTCTTGTCAAAACTGTGTTAAGGGGTTGGACTTTAATTCAATATTAATTTTTCCCCACAGATGAAAATTCATTCTCCTTCCCCTCATAAGCAAGTTCCCTCTAAGTGCAATGACTACTTTTTTAACTACTTCACTCTTGGAGTGGTGAGTTGCAGTTTCATTTCCGCAGTGTGGGCAAGGGGTGTCGGCATACCTGTGTGTACATGTGTGGTAGCAGCCAGGCTTGGGCCACAGTGAACCGATGGCTTTGCCCCATGACCTTTCCTGCCTCTGGAATGCTGAGGAATACAGGCTCCCTGCTGTGTCATGACTTCTTTTCTGAGGGAAAACATGGAGACTCCAGAACGCAGGTTATCATAGAGCACTGGAATCTGGAAAAGACCCAGGGTATTTTTAGTGGCCCACCCAGGGGCAGCACAGCGGGCATGGGGTCCTGGATGGAGCCAGGGGTCAGTGTCACTGCTGGTGGACAGCACATGTGGATGAGAAACGTTTGGGGCAGCAGTGCACCAGCAAGAACTGTCGCAGGGCTGGCTGAAGTACAGGTCCTCTAAGTGCTGGGTCTTCTAGGTTCCAAGTTCTTGAGGCAGTAAGGGGTAGGTGACAGAGAGGGAGACCTGTCAGTAGCCAGGAGGGGTTGGCAAATGGCTGTGGGACATATACTGCTGTGGGCAGCATGGTACTGCTGTAAGGGACCTGTGGGCCTGACCCAGTGACAGCTGATGACAGGCAAGATGGAGGGACACAGCCCCAGTAACATCTATTTACTGGGCCAGGGCTGAATCCTAGGTAACCCTGTACTTGCGGACCAGGACAGAACCTGCAACTGCAAAGAGGTAGAAGGGTATCCAGTGGCCAATGCCAAGTCTAGAGCCAACCCCTTCTGAGAGATCAGGCTGGAATTTCACTCCCACGGAGAGCTGGCAGTAAAGCTTTCCTTTCACCTTTTACTTTCCAGGGAGTGTAGCCTGTGTCTGCCTGAACTAGCAATGGTTGGGTCCTCTGCCCACTGAAAGTGTCCAGTTGGGGCTTCCTGGCCTCGGGCACTCTTGTGAATAAGATCTTGGAAAGAGCTCAGTCCTGCCTCAGGGACATTTCCAACTTAAGCACCTTGTTTTCTATCCCAGGACATCCTGTTTGATGCAAATACACACAAGGTGAAGAAGTTTGTCCTACATACCAATTACCCTGGACACTATAACTTCAACATGTAAGTAGTGTCTTAGGAAGAAGCCTTGGGCTGAAAAACCCCAAGAAAGAACTTGGGCTTTTGGGTGTTCCTTGATTTATTTGCCCTGAATTCCTGCTATTCCCAGGGGCTGGATTGGGAAGCAGCAGTGCCCAGGCTTCCCAGGAAGTCTTGCCCTTACATCTTTGCCTTCTCTGTAGCTATCACCGCTGTGAGTTCAAGATCCCACTGGCCATAAAGAAAGGTGAGCAGTGAGTGCCCTGGGGGTAAGGAGGGTGCTTGTGACTCGGTTTCCCACTCCCACTCTGAATCCCCAGGGGAAAGCCTCTGCCTACCTGCTTCCGTGGCCGCCGCCTCATCTGCAGACCGCGCCGCTCTTGGAGGTCCTAGAGGGCCTTTCCTAGGGTTGCGGCACTGCTGTCCTCAGGAGGTGGAGGAGCGTTTCCTGGGATAACTCTCCAGTGCTCACCACCCATGCTGAGTGCCTTCTATTCCCTGCCAACCAATGTGGCTCACACGGGCTGACTGCTCTCCACCCCCGAGCTCCAGTTGGCCTTTGGGTGCCCCTTAAGTGCTGCAGCCTGTGCCAGGGTCAGACCTAGGGCTGGGCCAGTCACCGACTCACCCTGTGTGCTTTTTTCAGAAAATGCAGACGATCAGACAGAAACGTGCACAACCTATAGCAAGGTGAGAGCCTATTTTCTTGACAGAGCCTGAGAATGAGGCAGGCATGAACCTGCAGGCAGTACGAGGCCATGTTGTCTGGGTCATCACCAGCTAACCCCTGTGCTCTGTCTGTCTCACAGTGGGACAACATCCAGGAGCTCCTGGGTCACCCTGTGGAAAAGCCTGTTGTCCTGCACAGGTGAGTGCCAAGTTGTTGCTGACACTCTGTCCCATCCCTCCCATCCCAGAGGGCTCAGGAAAGCCTGGCAGTGGTACTGCATGGATATTATAGAAGCTTCTAGTACTGCAACAAGCATACTTCCTGCCCAGCCTGAGAGCCAGCTGTTCTGTGTGTTTATCTGTGGCAAAGAAGTGGCTGCATGAAACAGTTCCTGTCACCTGACCTCCAGGCATAGGGGCCCCCTAGTTAGAAAGAGAGGTGACCTTCTTGGTGGCTGCCAAGGCTCTCATCAAAGCCCCACCTGCTGTGGCCTTCCTGACTTCTCTTCACACCCGTCTAGTTCCACGGTAACTCTGTTCCCCATCAGGCTACATACAGTTCTGAATGAAGCCATCCTTACCTTAGCAGCTCCCTCTGTGGGAGACATATACCCACCACTATGAGCAACCACTGGCCTGCAACCCACATCCCAAAAGGAACTGATTTCCCTCCCTGTTTGACCTTGCCCTCAGTCTGCCTCTCTTACTCTGGCTTCTCTCACCTCAGGTCCTCCTCTCCGAACAACACCAACCCATTTGGCTCCACATTCTGCTTTGGCCTTCAGCGTATGATCTTTGAGGTAAGCCCTGGAGGCCAAGATATTAACTGCTGAAAGACGGGGGGGATTTGTGGTCCTCACAGTGGCAGGCCAGCAACTGAGGGCAAATGAATCCTTCCCCAGCAGGCATTGGCTGTTGAGTATGGGGCCTCCCCTGTGTCCAGGAAGGGAGAACCACAGGACAAGTGAGATCCAGCACTGTCAGGTTGGGGGGATTTACTATGGCCAGGCATCTCTGGAGATCCCAGACTTGGGGGAAAAGTGGGCTGCCTCTGTTTTCTCTCTGGATGCTGTACCTTCAGCAGGCCCTTAACGGTCCCAGAAGGACTGGCCTGTAGTGAAAGAACAGGTAAGTCCCTGGGCAAAGCAGCCGCCGGGTGTGAGTGGGCCAGAAAGCCCAGCCCCTGTGTGCAGGTGGACTGCTCCCACCTCCTCTAAGCCCCGTGCCTGCATCCCCTAACCGTGCCTCTGACCCACTGCCCATTCTTATACCACCAGGTCATGCAGAACAACCACATTGCCTCAGTGACTCTGTACGGCCCCCCCAGGCCCGGTGCCCACCTGAGGACAGCCGAGCTCCCCTAAGGACATCACCCCTTGCCTCTCTGCCCTGAGGAAGGGTGCAGCGCTTCCTGCTCAACAGGCCTCCGTGTGCCACACCATGGGCTTCCTCAGACGCTTTGCCAGCTGCTGTGCCATTCGGAGGGGGCTCGGGCTGGGTGTGCCTCATAGGATGAGGATTCCAGACATGTCTCGGTCTGTCCTCAGCCTGCTGGTGCCAGCAGGGGACCCCAGCTGCAAAGAGCACAGACTGAGCTTCGATTCCTGCCCCAGGAGCTCCTGACTAGCACGCCAGGAGGCAGGATGTGTCCACGCCTGCCCCACACGTTGGGAAAACTCGGGGCTCTTTCTGTAGCTGAGGACACAGGGGCCCAGCATGAGGACAGGGTCCTGCCTCTGGCCCCACGTTGCCACATGATTGTAAAAGCAGGCAGGAGTGAGTGTCCATTGTCCTTGGTTGCCACATTTGCACTACATCCACTTTTGTTACTTGATGAGCTGGCTGTGGTCAGGCGGCCCACTGCCCTGCCCTTTTCCTTTCTTGCACGCTCTCCCTGCCAGGCTCAGTAGGCGCAGCCAAGCTGGTTGAAGTACAGCTTTCTGCCACTGAGGCCTGTGCCCAGGCCTGGCCCCCACGCCTTGGAGCCAGCTTTCAAGGCCCCTATGCCTCCGCTCTGCCCCAGCCCGGCTGCAGGGCTATGCATCTCCATCCTGCTTGC
This sequence comes from Ochotona princeps, assembly GCF_030435755.1. NCBI lineage: Eukaryota > Metazoa > Chordata > Mammalia > Lagomorpha > Ochotonidae > Ochotona > Ochotona princeps. The sequence continues at coordinate 14,957,491 of NC_080847.1, read as the reverse complement.
CTCTTTTATTTCATGCCAAAGTTTTAGCCAAAGACATCTTCCTTGTGTTGTGTTGCAGCATTCTGTACCGCCCTGTGGGCCGATTCCCTGCCCCAGTCGTGGGCACTGTCCCCTCATCATGGGTCTTGCTGATGGAAAGTAGCATAGTGCTTTAAGAATATTAACCTTTTGAAAAGAAATAAGAAATGTATAATTTTATCCCATTTTTAATATTTTGGTCTAGCAACTTGTGATACATAGATGACAATTTTGTGAGTTTTTCAAATGTGTGTACAGATTTTTGTAAATATGACTTTTGTAATTAACTCATGTACAGCCTCATCCTGTATAATTCAGTGAAGAAGGTGCAGGGGACCCGCCCCAGGCATCTGTCCAGTTTCTTGGCCCACAGCCAGCTCGTGTGGCGCTCCTGTGACTGGTGACTCCCCACATGGACTGTGGCCAGGACCATCCCCATCCTCCTGGAAAACTGGGAGCCTTCCTCACTCCTGCCCGCAGTCCCTCTCCAATAAAGCACTTGAGCCCTCAGCAGCGGCCTGCCGCGTGCTGTTGCTGCTGTGTTTGTACTAAAGTGAGTGGGGTGTTGGATTTTCTGTAGGAAAATGGGGACATTCATGCAGGGGGAGGAGGGAAGTTCCCTGGGACAGGTGACAACTTCTTGTAAGAGGCCAAGGTACAGGGGGAGTGGGTGGAGGGGGGAGGCGAACTAAGCTGCAACCATTCAGCTATCCCTGTGACTCCAGAGCTTAGCCCTAGAAACACAGGCCTGAAAGACCTAGTTGGGGCAGGACACCTGCTGGGTCACCTCACTGTCCTATGGGGACTAGTCTCAGAGGAAGGAGACCTGTGGGCCAAGCCAAAGAGGGCACAGGACTCCAGGAGCCCCTGCCATTCCTTCCAGAATACAAGGAGAGCCAGAAACTCCACGGCTGTGGGACCTGTGGGCACAAGATGGACTGCCACCCCCTCTGTCCTAGTGACAGCAGCAAGTCGCCATCAAACCACTCCTAGACCTACGCCTTTCAGCCTAATCTGAAGTCCATTCTGTGGGGCCCACAGAGACAGATGCCCATCTATGAAGGAAGCACAAAAATCATCTTCACGGGAAATCCCTCCCCGCGCCATTCTGGGTCTGAGAGGGCCTGATGCCATGACCTGTAGTTAAGAGTCTCCCCATTGGAATGGGCCTGAAGCAAGAGGCTGTGGATGCGCGCAGGCGGGCCCGGACGGCCCCTGCAGCAGTTGCCACATGAGCCAGATGTCAGCAGCAGAGAGCCCGTGCACCACAACCAGCTCCCGGTAAAAGCAGGGATCGAAGGTGCGGAGATGGGGTGCCGCTGACGGTGGGGGGATGCCGAAGGTGCGGAAAGCAGGGTGAGGCTCCGGGGTGAGCCGGAGGCGCTGCAGACACATGCCCAGGAAGACGTCATCAATGGGGAACAGCTCGACCTGCGCACAGGCGCCAGCCAGACGACGCAAAGTGGCCCCGGAAAGCACAAAGCCACCACCACCTGCATAGGCCGGATAAGCAGCCAGGCCGTACACAGCCTCGGGGATGTAGTACTTGCTGGCCCGCGCGCGGATGGGCCGTGCCTGCACAATCACGTCCCCCGCCAGCAGGTCCTGCTGGGGATCCCGCGTGGCCAGGAACTCCAGCAGGTTCCCCACGTGTACAAACACATCGGCATCGCCCTTGAAAACAAAGCGCACGTCGGGGCAGAAGGCTGAGGCCCAAGACAGAAAGTGGATCTCCTTGAGTGTTAGATTGAAAAACGTGTCATCGAAGGCCCACAGCAGGATGTCCGCAAACGCCTGGCTCTCGGCGCGGAGCAGGGCATGCCAGTGCATCTGCGTGCCAGTCCCCTCGGTGCCCCTGGGCATGCCCAGCAAGAACACACGGCGCACGAGCGCCCCCCGCACGCTGCCCTCCGAGCCCCACGTCTGGCGCACGGCCTGACGCCGCTCGAAGTCAGCTGCCACGGACTTGACGGCGATGAGCAGGTCGGGTGGGCGCCCCCCGGGAGCACCCTCTGCCCTGCACTTATGCGGCTGGTTAATGAGCAGCGGAAAGCGCCGCTGGTCCTTGGCACGCAAGTAGCTGTCAAAATCAAAAGGTCCTGTGGGCGTGGGTGGCGCCGGCGTGTCCCCCTCATAAGCCGGAGGGGCTGCATCTGTGTCCCGCACCTGGAAGGCACGGGACCCCGGGGTAATCCTCCAAGTTGCCGCCCGCCCTCTTGCCTGCGGGGCGCTCGTCCTCGCAGTCAAGGCCGTGCTGTCGTGCTGAGCATAGAGCAGGAGGCCCAGCGCGGCGCCCAGGAGCAGTGTGAGCGACGCGTCCCGGGGGAGGCGCAGCCTCCTCCTCATGTCCGCACGGCCACCGCCCGCCCTCAGCAGAGTCCAGGGTCACGGTCTAGAGCGCCAGCTGGAGGGTCACGTGGCACGGCCCCAGCCCCGCCCTCCAAGAGCTGGAGAGGAGAGGGCGGGAGGCCACGCCCCGGGGGTCTCCAGCTATCAGCCGTTCATTCCACAAGCTCGGGTCGACGTCCTCCTCCCAGCTCTAAGGACCCGCACCGGGATGGGCAGCCTGAAGGGACAAGAAGTTTCTCCTTGTGGCCAACTCCCACCAGCTCAGCTCCGGCCCTGCACGGGGTCCCAAGGCCGGGCAAAGAAACAGGGCTTCTGAAACTGAAAATCCCTTCCACCTTCTCCACGCCCCCCTCCCCTGAGTCGGCTCCTGGGATCTCAACACTCACGCTCGGCCCCCCGGGGCCTCCGGGGCTCAGTGCAGGGTCCCAAGAGCAGCCATGAACAGGGGCCTGAGCCAAATGCAGCGTTGGCAGGAAGGGGGGGCCACGTGATCCTCCAGCTGTGTGCACCCGGACATCTGCCGCTCAGCCCCGCCCCGGCGCCGTATCCAAGGGAAGGGGGGACGAGAGGGAGGCTGGTGTTGCTGCCCCGCTGGCTGGGCACCCCGCCCTGCTCTCCGGAGGGGCTGGCACATGGGCTAATCCTGAGCTACCAAGCCGCTAGCTCCCAAATCCCTAGGGAGGGACGCTGATCCGAGCTATCAGCCCGGCCTGGATGCCTCTCCTCCCCCAGGCGCTGTCCCGGGAGACCACAGGGACACCGGAGTTGACCCGTCCTCACAGCAAGGCTGCGCCCGGATGCAGATGCAGACAATGCTGCCCAGGGAAGTTCTTCGACTGACCCAGGACCACCCGAGGATGACTAAAGCACTGCCCCATGCCAGCTAGAAATGAGGGCGAGGTGCTCTGCCCTCTTGCTGGAGACTGGACTGCAGCAACTTCCCAGGCAAGCTCCTGAGCCTGCCTCCCCAGGAACTAACAGCTAGCTCAGGCCTGCCAAGTGTGCCATCCCCCATCCCAGCACCCCCTCCACCTCCTGCAGGTGGAAATAAACGCGCCTGCACAGCTCGGGGCCAGACTGGACTGGGAGCAGCGGCAGGGCTTGGCCAGGCTGCCCGAGTGGACCAAGGAGCAGGCGGTTTAGTCAAGGTCTCAGGCGGGCAGAGGATGGGCACCCTGGAGACACACAGCCAAGTCTGATCCTAGCTCTGCTGCCAGCTCATCCTGGAACGCTGGGGTCTGTGGGCCAGAACCCAGAACCAACCCCAGCACCAACACCCTGCCTCTGAGAATGGGCGGCCTGGACCAGCAGGGCTGCTCCCAGGCACCACCCTCCAGTGACACCTTTCCACCCAAATTCTCCCTTGAAAAGCAAACTCCCTCCAGAGCCTCGCACTCCCACAGTCATCCAACCCTCCCATCCCTTTGACCCAGCCCGACAACTCGGGCTTCACACTGCCCCCACCTGGCAATCTCTTGGTAATGCAGCGGAAGCCCCTCAGGCTGCCTGTCTGGGGAAAGCAGAGGAAGATGGCCCCTGGTACCCATACTCGAGACGTGGGTGAAGCTCCTGGCTTTGGCCTCACTCAGCCCTCACTGGAGAGTATGGAAGATCTCTCCCCACATCTCTCTATAATTCTTTCAAAAATTTTTTTTTAATTTCCTAGTTTTCCTCCTTCTCTGGGCTGGTCCCTTTCTAAAAGTATTTAAGGGGCCAGTGCAGTGGCTCAATCCTCTACCTGCAAGTGCCAGCACCCCATTTGGATCCAGGTTTGTGTGCTGGCTGCTCCACTTCCCACCCACCTTCCTGTTTATGGCCTGGGAAAGGAGCAAAGGATGGCCCAAGTCCTGGGGCCCCTGCACCTATCTAGGAGACCTGGAAGAAGCTCTTGGCTCCTGCTCAGCTCAGCTCCAGCTGTTGCAACCATGTAAGGAGTGAATCAGCAGATGAGATATGCCTGTCTCTCCTCTCTGCAATCTGCCTCCCTAATAATTAGAAAAAAATAGAAATGCATATTTAAGATGTAAAAAGAAACAGAAATCTCCCTCTGCCACCCACTGGTTCATTCCCTAAATGCCCACAACAGGCTGAAACTAGAAACCTGCTGTTCAATTTGAGTCTCCCACCTGGTAGCCAGTACCCAACTACCTCAGCTCCCCTGGGCCACCTCCCAGGGCCTGCATAAGCTGGATTGTGGCACAGTGGGTTTAGCTACCACCTGTTACACCACATCTCCCATGAGCACCAGTGTGAGTCCCAGCTACTCCACTTTCAACCCAGCTCCCTGCTAATGTGCCTGGGAAAGCAGCAGAGGATGGCTCAACTGCTTGGGCCCTTGCACCCATGTGGGAGACCCAGATGGAATTCTAGACTCCTGGCTTCTACCTGGCCCAGTTTAGACTATCATGGTCAATTTGGGAGTGAACAATGGGTGGAAGATCTTGCTCTGCCTTTCTGTCACTTTGCCTTTCAAATAAAAACGTCTTTACAAAATGAAGAAGAAACTAGAATTAGGAGTTGGGACTCAAGGCCAGGAATGCCTGTGGGGCAGGGGAATCCTAACTGCTGAGCCATGACTGGTCCTTTTCTAGACAGGATCCCGTGGGCCACCCACCCACATTCCCCGGGGCTCCAGTCTCTAGCCATGACCCCTTCTCTGCACTCAGCCCTCACACTCCTGTAGGAACATCACACCTGACAGATGCACCCCACCAGCCAGCGGGGGCAGAGTTCAAGTCCTCTTGCTCCCCATGGCTCCTCCAGGGCCAGCAGGCCTACTCCTCTTTCGCCACCATTGCTCCCACTGTCCTGCATCCAGGTCCTCACCTCCCCCAAGACCCAGCCTGAGACACCTGTGCCCAGCACCACCACCACCCTGTTACTCCTCCATCCATCTTCCAAGGGGCCTGATACCCCCAGCCTGGGTCAGGCTGCCTCCTGGGGGTTCCCAGAAGCCCTTGGGTTGTTCACATCAGAAAGGGGAAGAGTTACACTTTATTACCATCACTTAACAATCAGAGTCCCACACAAAGTGCAGGCTGCCTACTCCTTGTTTGCCATGGTAACCGCAACACCAGTAACTGTTGTCAGAGGAAAGCCCCTCTTTGGGGTGGGAGGGGTGAGCCAAGCAGCACAGCCCTCCCCACAGCTGTCTATCATGGTGGCAGGTGGCCGGGTTGGAGTTCCAGTGATCTGGGCTCCTGGCAACAGCAGTCAGTCCTGGCTCGGCTGGCAGGAAGGCACAGTGTGATTTCAGGGGCCACTGGCTGGACTGCGGGGCAATGGCAGCAGAAGGGACTTGAGCATCATCCAGGCGGGCTCCACATTGGGCCAAGCACCTGGCAAACCAAGGCATCCTCCTGGGTAGGCCTGGGCCTAGGCCAGGCTGCCCTGGGGCTCCGCCAGTCCCAGCAAGTCCTCAGCCAGGCTGGTGAGCTCATTCTCCTCGAGCGCCTCTACAAGGCGCTGCAGCGTGGCGCGGCGGCCCTCAGCCTGCACAAAGCGCCGCAACAGCTGGAAGGCCTGTTCATACAACCCTTCACGCTCATACTCGTAGGCCAGGGAGTCCAGCGCCGGGTCCCGCAGCGCCCGGCAGCTGCGCTGCAGCGAGCGCCCCACCTTGCGCCATTTGAGGCCCACTGAACGGGCGAATGTCTGCTGGTCCTGCAGGCTCAGCGGCCGGTTCACTGCGGAGAGCGAGCGTGGGGAAAGCCGGGTGAGTGCAGAGACCCTGGAGCTGGCATCCCTTTCCCATAAGCACCCATCCCTTGCCAATCTCCAAGGAGCGAGCCTGGAGATACTGCCTCTGCGCGTGCGCCTCACCTATGGGCTGCCCCTGGAAGAGAAAAGTCTGGACAGGTGGCGGCAGCAGCGGCAGCTTCTCTTCCGATGGAGAAGTGACCAGAGGCTGTGTGGGAGCCAGCGCAAGCTTCACATCACCCGCTTGACCCTCCGAGCTGCATGTCAGATTCCGGACTGCATCCTCCAGCTCCGCTAGCTCCTCATCCGGGAGCCGGTCGGGCTAGGGGAGGGAGTGCGCCATCAGACTTGGTGGCCTGGGGACAGAGCCCCTCATCCTCGCACCCCCCGCTGGCCTGACTCCGGCCCAGTCGCACCTTCTGAGCCAAGATACAGCTCAAACAGCGCTCTTCATCCGTCAGCCATGCGTCCAGCACCTCGGCGCCTGCACGCAGCTCCAGCTGCAAGCGCAGGGAGGGTTGGGCCAGCGCCACAGCCAGGCTTTTCTGCAGAGCGGCGCGCAGCGCCCCCTCGCGGTAGGCGCGCAGGAAGCTGCCGCACGGTTGGCGCCCACAGAACCGCAACTGCGCGATCAGCTGTGGGTCGCTGCGGTGGATCTTGAGCACTTGCAGCACTTCTGGGCTCCCGCCGCTCTCTGCAGGAGGCGGGCAGTAAGGCACCAGGTGGAGGGGAGGAGCCCCGGTGGGAGAGAGGGGACAGCTGGGATGCAGGAGGTACCCCCAGAGTACCCAGATGGGAACCACAACTGAGATGCACACAGCAACAGCCAAGACCTATCACAGAGGGCACGCCAGGGCAGAGCAGGTGTCATGCAGCCCCCAGAACGGAGGGACAGGGCCACATGGACAAGACCGTTGCCCAGGGCAGCTAAGCGGCGTGGGTACGGGATGGGGAACCAGCTTCAGCTCTTCAGCCTCCACCCACTGACCAGAAGAGGCGCTCGTGGCCCCCTGGCCAGGGTCAGATCCCCCAACCAACTTCAGCCTCCTCTGGCCTCTGCTTTGAGGAGGGAAAGAGGGCCTTGACATGGTAGGTACTTGGGAGGGGTCTTGGGCAAGGAGCCCTGCAGTGAGAGGAAAAAGAGGAGAGAAAGAGGCATGATTAGCACAAAGGAACGAGCGCAGCAGTGTGGGCGGACATCAAGCAGGATGTTAGTGCAGACAAACGGCGCACACTTAGGCCTTCACTCAGATACACAGGCCAGAAACGAGACAGAGCCTGGGTGGCAGCTAGCCAGCACCCCCACCCCACCCCCACTCCCATCATCCAAACAGTTCCCTAAACAGGACAAGGCCAAGTCCACCAGGGGGAGGCAGGTGGGCCGCCCTCTTCCTCTCTGGGCCTGTACACCCACGCACCTGCCAAGGCAGTTCTCAGAGCCCTGTACAGCGTCACCTTGCACTGGGGCTGGGCGTAGACATCCGACAGCACCACTTTGTCCAGCGAAGACTCCACAAACAGGTAGGCACTGCCCACCCAATCCTCAGGCCCATCTGGCCTGGCTGCCATCTCGCCTCCTGGAGAGGCAGACAGGAGTCCAGGTCACCTCCAGCCCAGCTCTCCTATCCCACGAGGTCCAGCTTCCCCCTGCACAGCAGCCCTCCTCACCATACAGAGGCAGCCGGATCCTTTGAGGCAACGAGTTCGCCATCTCCCAGGCTTAGCACAGAGTCCTGTACACCCAGCCCAGCAGGGCTCAGCCCTATAACAGGGACTATTCCTACACTGCCACTGCAGACAAAGCACTTGGGGCCCCAATGGCCCAAGACAAAGCTGCTGTCACTCCACAGGCCGCTGTGGCTCTTACCACAATGGACAGGAGGCACAGCAAGCCAAAGCCATAGCTGGCCCCCAGTTCACACTGCATCTGCGAGTGGCACTCCCAAGGGTACTGCTCCCCAGCACCCTTCCTTCCCTTCCCTCCCGCCTCTCACTGAGCGCAGGATGGACCAATTATAATCCACCACTAATTTCTTCCACCTGCCTTGGGGCAGAACTAGAGCGAAGAGGTGTGTTTCTTTTGCTACAACTGAGAGAATCCTTGCAGAGAACGAAACTGACCCAGAAGGAAGGGGAGCCAGCCCCTTCCCTGCCACTCCACACCCTTGCTCCTTGGACTTGGCAGTCATGTGACCTAAATCATCCCTTTGACATAAACCTCTTGTATTATCAACACAACCTGTCCCCTTCCAGCTCCCTAATGTCCCATCCATCTTCTGTTACAAGCCTAGCCCTGAGTGGGGGAGGAAGAGAGGCAAAAAGCCCAGCCAGCCTTCAGCTCCACATCCCCAACTCGTGACTGTCCCATTTCTTCCTCTTCGTTTCTGAGACACACTAGCAAAGACTCCCCTTCCCCAATCGCTCCTTTGCACACACAGGGTTACACACAGTGGGCCAAGAGAGGTCCTCAACTCCAGCTTGGACAGACAGCCCCATCTGGCAGCTTTTACATTGGGAACAGGGAACCTGGGCTAGGGTGCTAAGAGGACCCAAAGACCCCTGGCCTGGGACATTCAGAGCAGAGTGTGAACCTCAGATCTACCCCCCAGATCCTATTGTGAGTACCAAACCCGGGATGGTCACTGGCCAAGACACCCTACTGCCCCGGCCTCACCCAGACTCCGGTCAGCACCTGGAGCCCAACCCTGGGTCTAAGCCTAGGGGGAACCTCACCTCTCTTGTAAAACATATGAACACCTTCTCTATTTACTGAAAAATAACCATCCGAAAATTATCAGGAAGTTATCAGTGTGTTTCTCTAAGCAGGATTGGAGATGGATGGGAGGATGGGAGGCAGGGGCGGAGCGTCAGAGCTGGGAAAGAGGGTGTGCTGTCCCACCGCACCAGCACTGCACAGGGGCTGAAGGCCGTGGCCCTGACTTCTCCCCATCCCCTTGGGAACTCCCTCCTCCACGTCCTTCCACAGAAAGGCCCGGGTCGGGAAGCCCCGCTCCCCACCCACGCGAGTCCTCCCCCCTTCGGGGCGGGGCTGACAACGGTTCCTAGCTGGGAAGGCAGAAGGACCGCTTGGTGGGTGGGCAGGTGGGAGGACGGGACCCTGCGGACATCTCCCTCACTCCCTGCAATGCACTCATCACCAAGAGCTCCCACCAGCACCTGGCAGGCCCCAAGCAGCTGCACCTGCTGCAGCGTGTGTCCACAGCGGCCTGCGGGCTAACCCACCTGGCAGCCTCCCTTCCCGCCGCCAGGTGCGCAAGTCCACCCCTTGCAACTCGCCTCCCGAGCGTCCCAGGCCCTGCTCCGGCTCCGCTTGCCCCTGACGTTCACCCCACACCCTGACCCTGGAACCCCGCAAGGGGTCTCAGCACACAGAACTGCTCTAAACCAAGCATACCCTCGCGCAACCAGTGCGCCCACCCCTCCAAAACCCTCAACTGGGACAAGAAGAAAGTCCGGGGAGGTCCAGTTCCGCACCCTTCCCCACCGCCCACGGACACTGCTGCCCAGCCAGACCCGAGGCAGAGGGCAGGAAGTATGGCCAGGGTTCCCCCCTCTCTGCGCCCGAGCGAGCCCACCCAGCCTCCGCACTCACCCGGCCGCCACGGCGGGGCTCGACTTCCCGCGCCCGCCAGGTTCCGCAACACTCGGCTCCACTCGCGCGGCTTCCGGGTGTGCGCCGAGGCGCCGGGGCGGTGCCACCGGCCGGGCCGCCCCGTCCGCCCGCGGGGCCCGCCCCACCCCAGGCCGCCCTCCCCGCCCCCCGCCGCTCCTTCCCGCCCCTCGGCCCTCCCGGGCCAGTCTTGGGGCAAAGCCCACCTGGTCCGCTGAGCAAGTAAGACGCCGGCGCCCGCGTCGGCAGCCAGAACCTCCCGGGAGAGGAGACTGCAAGAATTGGGGGGAGGCGGGCCCGAGAGTACCCCCCTCTCTGGGACGCGACTTGATGATCGGATGGATCTCCGCTACACCAGGTACTAAGGAACCCCAGATCTCCTGAAGCCCCAGAGTGCACGTGGCACAGATTACAGGAGAGACGATAGTGTGATGGAGGCCAATCCCTGGGAAACAGAAACGGGCAGAGGGCGTGGCAACAAATCTTCGAGCACCGCCTTGAGCGCCAGCGCCCCAGCTCTCGGGGTCTGTCCCAGGAAGTGCCCTGACACCTCCCCAGAGAGGCGAGGCCAGAAACCAGTCTCCCCTTCCTTAGCAGTTCCAACTGTGGCACCCCTAACACCCCCGTCTCCGGATTGGCTCCCGGTCCCTGACAAGGAAAAAGTTCCGCCTTATTAACCCTGTAGTCTCTCTCTGGTAATCTGAGCGGGGGGGGGGGGGGGTGGACTTGGGGTTTTTCAACTGGGACCCTGTGGTGTCACCCCCCCAGCCTGATGAAATCCAAGTTCCTGGGTCACACCCCTCTGGGCGAGCCTGACTTAGGAGAGGAGGCCGTGGAGTTGGTACTGTGACCAGGAGTCGGGTGGGGTTTTTCTGATGCCCTTGGACATCGTCCCACCCTGGTGTGTTAACAGTCCAAGACAGGAAAGGGGACAGTGGTCCTTGGTGGGCCACAACAGGGCAGGGTGCCCTCTGACCTGGAGGGGGTAAGTCTGGAGCCAGGCCCCTGGAAATGCCCTCCAAGTTCCCACATGGGTACTAGTTCTTGTTTCTTCTGTTTATTATTTTTGTTGTTGTTCTATTTTTCTGTTATTATTTTTGTTTTGTTGTTGTATTCTTCTAACACAGCCTAAAATTCGGATTTGTTCAACAAATCAGAAAGCAAAGGAGAACTGGCTTTTAGGCATTCAGAGCCCAACTACCTGAGCCGTGAGCCTGCGCCATAGACAGGGCCCCAGGCGTGGTTCCAAGCTGCGTCCCAGTCCCACCGCTGTTGGAATTCTTCATCCCGCAGCAGCCCCACGGGGTCACAGGCTCTTCCACCCAGGCTCCAGTGTTCCATCACAACTGTGAGCTTTCCCAGGCCCACGCAGGCCCACGCCGCCAGCACCTCAGGGTGAGCCATGGCCAGACCTGGAGAAGAGCTGCCGCAGGAAGTCTTGGCTCTCGTCTTCCGCCACCTGTCCCTGAAGGACCGTGCTGCCGCTGCCCAGGTCTGCAGAGCCTGGGCCGAGGCTGTCACCTGCAGCTCCATATGGCACCACATGAACATCAGGTGAGCTGGGTCCTCCACCACCCCCACGAGTTTTCCCTGGGGAGTGTGGGGCACAAAAGGTTCAGGAATAGCCCTATGAAAACACAGATGATTGCTGTGGATCAAGCCTTCTACACATGAGCTCATCTTCTCCTTAAAACCTTGTGTGCTATGGAGGTAGTATCAGTGCGCCCATTGAGTGGATAGTAATGTAAAGTCATGGGGCATTCACGGTCTCCCCAGGGGGATAGGCCCAGTCAGGATGGGAACCCAGGAGTCTACAGGCCACGCCCACCCAGAGATGGCTGAGAAAGCCAGTTTCTAAAACATCCTTGGCGCTCCCTGCTAAGATTTCAACCTGCATTTCTTCCCCCACCCCAACCCACTGCCCCATCTTGGGGACTGCCACCAACTCTTTGACACCCCCCCAAGCTGCGACGGTGAGATAGAAGGCACGCTGCTCCCTTCTCTGTTCTCCTGCCTCGACCACGTTCGCCATCTCCAGCTGGGGTTTGAGCTGTCCAGTGAGCAGAGCCGGGCCGCCGCCACTGAGCTGCTGACGGTGCTGGCGAGCGGGGCCTGCAGGCTTCGAAGCCTGCGCCTGGAGTGTCACGGCCAGAAGCGCCTCTTCGACGCCGGCCGCGACGTGCTGAGTGCAGTGCAGGTTGTCTGCGGGGCCGCCCACGAGCTGCGCCACCTCGACCTGCGGAGCCTGCCCTTCACCCTGGACGACGGGCTGGTGCTGCAGGTGGCCCGTGGCTGTCCCAGACTCCACAGCCTGTTCTTAGACAACCACACATTGGTGGGCAGCGTGGGACCCCAATCGGTGCTAGAGCTGCTGGACGCCTGTCCGCACCTGTGCGCCCTTGGGCTACACCTTGCCAGTCTGTCACGCACCGCCCTGGAAATGCTGGCCGCTCCGGATCGAGCACCTTTCAGGCTCCTCGCTGTGCGGTGTGCCTGCCCAGAGGATGCCCGTGCGTCCCCACTGCCGGATGAAGTCTGGGCTGCCGTGCGCCAGCGCAACCCTGGGCTGACAGTGGAGCTGGAGCTGGAGCCCTCGCTGCCGGTAGAAAGCGTGATGCGCATCCTGCAGCCCACTGTGCCAGTGGCTGCGCTACGTCTCAACCTCTCAGGCGACTCCGTGGGTCCGGTACGCTTTGCAGCGCGCCACTACGCGGACACCCTGCGCCAGCTTGAGGTGCGAGCCGCTGCCTCCGCCACACTGAACGCAGCACTAGAGGAGCTGGCCGCGTGCTGTGTGGGCCTGCGCGATGTGCACTGCTTCTGCGTGGTGAGCCCCTCGGTGCTGAACGCCTTCCGCACTCACTGCCCGCACCTGCACAGCTACACCCTCAAGCTACAGCGCGAGCCGCATCCTTGGCGACCCACACTTGTGGCATGATGGGGCCTCCCCGGCACCCACAGACGTGAGACTTTGGAGACTGGGGATATCCAGAAGTGCCCCACCCCCTCAATCGCTAACCTTATCCCTCTGGAATTGGGGGCCTGTCCCAGGCGAGTCCGCTTGGTGCTCGCAACCTGGGTCGTCCTAGGCTCCCCTACCCCATCATTTCTCGCCTCTGCCAACTCTGCGGCCCAGGTGTGGGGGCAGGGAAGGCACAGGCACGGGTCGAGTGTGAAATAAACAATCCATCAGTATCTCAGCATCCCGTGAAAGGCAGGACGAGGAACATGCATGCAAGCCGTGCAGAGGCGAGGCGCTGGCTGGAAGGCTGCTGGGTCAGCCGAGACACTGCATGCCTCTCCCAGACAAGAGGGGCTGCGTTCCCCATACCCCACCATACAGATGCGATAAGTCCTCCAGTGGGTGACACTGTGCCCACGCACGTTTTCTAGGACCCCCCAGCCCACCCTAAGCTGCACAAAGGCAACCTCTCCCAAGGCACCAAGCGGTGTAGGGTGCGGGGAGGGAGAGTGGAGGAGATGCGGGGAGCATACAGGAAACGTGAAGTGGGAGACTTGAACACAGGTCTCCTCTGCGGGCCCCACATGTGCGATCCCGCAGCCTCTGGGTTGCCAGTACCCCGGCCGCTGTCCGAGCCCCGCCCCGCGGGTTCGCACGTGGGCCCCCGCCTGACCCGGCGCCTGGGGGCGGAGTAGGGCGGGGCGGGCGGCAAACGCAGCACTTTCCCTGGCATTGAGCAGCCCGCAGCGGCCGGCCCCAGCGCTGAGCCGGGCGGACACTGCGCCATGCAGGAAGCGCCCGCCACTCTGCCTACGGAGCCAGGCCCCAGCCCCGTGCCTGCCTTTCTTGGCAAGTTATGGGCGCTGGTGGGCGACCCAGGCACCGACCACCTGATCCGCTGGAGCCCGGTGAGGGCTGGGGCCCCTCGATCTCCCCCTCCCCACACCTCCGCTCAGGTCTGTCCTGGGGTCCCTCCATGTCAGTGAACACCCAAGCCAACCCAGCCCCCCCTGCACCTGGGACTGGGCTGTAGAGACCCCTGCCCCCCATTTTGCGATGCAGGAGGGGATGTGAGAGATTTGGGGGCTTTCCCTTGGAGTTGAGGAGGGGTTAAGGCTCTTGGAGATCATTTCTTTTTCTGCCCACCCAATTGGGAAGCAAGGCCCAGGAGAAGGGCAGGGCTGCTTCTGGCTTCACATAGGGGGACCGTGAGACTTGGTCAGAGCAGGAATGGAAGCCTGGTCCACTGTTACCCCTCCCTTTGAACTGAATGGAGGCTGGGTGAGGTTAGGGGGGGGACTCGCTGGGGTCCATCAGGGCTGGTTCTGGCCTGGCTCCATGCTCAACCGGGTGAGCAAATGTGCGCAGCGGGCCAGACCTGGCGGGGGTGGGCGCCGCTCAGCGGGTTTCCTCTCCAACCCATACGGTGGGCGGGGGTGGGGGCCTGCTCGGTAGAGCGGGACCAGTTTTCTCGTAAGCGACCAGAGCCGCTTCGCCAAGGAAGTGCTGCCCCAGTATTTCAAGCATAGCAACATGGCAAGCTTCGTGCGCCAACTCAACATGTGTAAGTGCCAGGGGAAGGGGGTGTGGCGGGTCGCCGGAGATGGACAGAGGCCTGACTCACGCCCTCCCACCATGCGCCCCACTGGCAGATGGTTTTCGCAAGGTGGTGAGCATCGAGCAGGGCGGCCTGCTCCGACCCGAGCGTGACCATGTCGAGTTCCAGCACCCAAGTTTTGTGCGTGGCCGCGAGCAGCTCCTGGAGCGTGTCCGACGCAAGGTGGGGACAGTTAGTGGCAGACGGCGGCGTAGGTCACATCCCCAAGTCGCGACAGGTGGGATGGGGGCCGTCCGCCTTTCACAACGTTGGTGCCTCTGCCCGCAGGTGCCCGCGCTGCGCTGCGATGAGGGCCGTTGGCGCCCTGAGGACCTGAACCGGCTGCTAGGCGAGGTGCAGGCTTTGCGGGCAGTGCAAGAGAGCACGGAGGCGCGGCTGCGGGAACTCAGGCAGTGCGCAGAGCACAGAGACAGGGTGGGGGTGGGGGGTCCTTGGTGGGAGGATCCTGGCCACCAGGGAGTTCTGGATAGCCCTTCCCCCCTCATTGTCTTGGGTCTTGGTGTCTCCAAATGAGCCAAGCCATGAATTATCGCCTGGTTGGTCCCAATCTGGCCATTTGGGGGGAGGGGGCTTGGAGGGATTGACTTGGCAAACTTGCAGAGTTCACCGCACCCTGCCATCCCCATCCCCCAGGCAGAACGAGATCTTGTGGCGGGAGGTGGTGACGCTGCGACAGAGCCAGGGGCAGCAGCACCGAGTCATTGGCAAGGTGCTCCTCTTTCCAGCCCCTCCCACCCGCACCCTTCTGCCTGGCTTAGCCCTCTCCCTGCTTGCTGGGGTAGAGGCCCTGGGGGCAAGACACAAATTAACTCTTTGCTTTCTCTTCAGCTGATCCAGTGCCTCTTTGGGCCCCTGCAGGCTGCACCCAGCAACCCAGGAGCCAAGAGGAAGCTGTGAGTGAGGCTGTTGGGATGCTGGAGACACCTGCCCCTTCCAGAACCCATCCCCTACCCCCTGCAGACACCCCCAGTCAGGGTGTCTGCTCTTCCTGCTGGCACCATCCCCCCACACCACACACACACACACACACACACACACACACACACACGCCCAGAAGGCTTCCCCAGCCCACCCAGGATTTGCCTCTAGCTCCACCACCAAGGTCCCCACTCCTAGATGCCCACTGTGGTGTCTCTCAACTCTTACCCCAGCAGCCCCCTGCTCTCCCCTCAAACCAGGCTAGCAGCAGGAGGCCTGGGGGTGAGACAGTCCATACTGGGCTCCCTTCCTCCCTGCCCCCTCTGCCCCCAAGGGGCCCCCTTCCCTGGGGGGAGCCCCTTCCACCTCCAGCATGTGACCGATGCCCTGGCAACAGGCCTCAGCTGTGCTGACTGTGCTGCTGGGGCCTGAGGGAGGGAGGGAGGGAAGTGCAGGCAGAGGGGGTGGCAGCTGACCCTGCCCCCTGGCCTGGACCCATCCCCCGCACAGGTCCCTGATGCTGGATGAAGCGAGTGCATGCCCACCACCTGCTAAGTTCAGCCCCTGCCCCCTTGCAGGTGCCCTCCTACAAGATCCCTACTTCATCCAGTCGGTAGGCTGCCTTCTCCCTCCTGCCCCCCACCCCTACCTCAGGCACAGCAGGGGATGGAGACCCTGCTCCTACCCCCAATCCCCTCAAAGGAAAAGAAGATGAGGGGCACAATTCTCCCCCTAACCCCAGCTCAGAGTTGCTTGTCTCAAACAGCTTCCCTTGGACATGGTCCCCATGGGCTTGTGGCCAGCTTCTGGCTCTCCCTGTGATTAGAGGTCAAGGGCTGGGTCTAGCCTTCTTTTTTCAGCCCCTCCCAGAGAGCACCTTGGGCCTCAGCCCACACAGGGCCAGGGGCCCCATCATCTCTGATATCCCAGAAGATGTACCATCCCCTCAAGGACCCAGGCTGTCACCCTCCAGTAGTGGCGGGAGGTAAGGGCCACAGGGACCACTGCCATGTCCCAGAGGGGGCCTGAAGGATGGGGCTGTGGCAGCCCAGGTGGCTGTAGCGGCGGGGGCGAGGGGAGAGGTCAGTGTCAGGGTCTGGTTGAAGCTTTTCTCCGGTACAGGGAGAAGGGCCTGGCACTGCTCAAAGAAGAGCCAGCCAGTCCAGGGGGGGATGGCGAGGCCAGGCTGGCCCTGGCCCCAAACCAGTGTGACTTCTGCGTGACAGCCCCCCCACCGCTGCCCGTGGCTGTGGTACAGGCCATCCTGGAAGGGAAAGGGAGCTTCAGCCCAGAGGGGCCCAGGAGTGCCCAACAGCCTGAACCAAGGGGTCCCAGGGAGGTACCAGACAGGTGAGCAGAGCCCTTTCTTGGCGCCAAGCCTCGGGGGCAGGCCACTTGGGCAGGTGGGTTGGCACTACATTGGGCAGACATGATTTCTCGGCTGTGTTCACCCTTTTGTGGCTGAGGGGGAGACAGGGCAATGGGATCTCAAATACTGACCAACTCACTTCCTCCACGTGTGCTCCATGGAACACCAGCACCCAAGTTCATTCTCAGGCAGGTTCCTCAGCCCCACCTCGGTGGGACACAGAAACCTGTATTGCAATGAGTCCACTGAAATAACTGTAAAATACACGCAAGTCTAAGAACCCTGGGCGTTGACATGCCTGCACAGGGGGCAGACGTCGCCCATGCCTCCAGTCCCCTAACCCAAACCTCCTGGCCCAGGCAGGCAGCAGAGGCACTCTCAGTGCCCCCTTAATGCGGGAAAGGCACCCCACCATTGTCCCAAACATGTGAGAATTTCGTTCCTGATGCTTGTAGACTCCTCAGGGACCTAATGTGGGCTGGCCACTGCAGGCCAACAGCAGTTCTCTGTGCACAGGGGGCCTCTGAGCCTGGAAAGGGGTGACCGGAGCCCAGAAAGTCTGCTCCCTCCACTGCTGCTTAGGTCCCCTCCCGAAGGCGTGGAGCCTGGAGCGCCCCTGGATGTGAGTACCCCCAGGGTAGGGCAGGGGCCTGAGACACCCCCTCTGTGAGCGTCCAGCCTGCTGTCCAGTTTGGGGAAGAGAGCCTCTGACGTGGAGCTCTCCCCTCAGGTGCTGGGCCCCAGCCTGCAAGGCAGGGAATGGACCCTGATGGACTTGGACATGGAGCTGTCCTTGGTAAGATGAAGGTGGGGGCAGGCATGGGGCTGGAGGTAGCATCTCACCCTTGTGTGCCTGGCTGGTAAGCCCAACCCAAGTCTGCAGGAGGGTGCCCCAGCTCCCCACCCTGACTGCTTTCTGGGGTTCTGTCCCCTAGATGCAGCCCTTGGGTCCAGAGAGGGACGAAACTGAGCTGGCCGTCAAGGCACTAAGTTCTCCTGGCCCAGGTAATGCGGTGATGACCCAGGATCCCGGAGGAGGCCATGGCTGACCGAGTTATTACTCTGATGGGCTGGGGAGGGACATTATTTTGCAGGGAGATTCCCCCAGCAGCCTCCCTCCCCACCCCCTATCCTCTCACTACTGCGCAAGTGAGATGGGCAGATTAGGAATGTTCCACAGCAGCAGGCATGGCCACTGGCCACCCTCCTCACTGCCACTGCTGAACGCAGCCCTGTTTTTCCTAGGGAAAGAGGCCCCTCTGGGGGCCCCACTCCTGCTGGACGTCCAGACGGCCCTGGGAGGCCCAGCTCTCAGCTTGCCTGGAGCTCTAACCCTTTACAGCAGCCCCGAGGGCAGGACCTCCTACCTGGGCCCAGGGGCCAGTCCCTCCACGTGAGCAAGTGTCCATCAGCTGGGCTGGCTAAGCGCCCAGTCCACAGCCCAGCACCACTCTTGGCTGTATGGCGCCATCTAGAGGCAGCAGGGGATGGCGAGCGAAGCCCCCCCTGCCGTGGCGGCCTCTCTCCAGCACCCTAAGTCCCACACATAAACTGCATTTTTTTCTGTGTTTCTGCTCTTTTTTTCTCTCTCCGTAGAGTCCTGGGGAGGAAGGGTAGGGTGGGGCGGGGCGGAGGGAGGGATGTGAGGTCTTTCCTTCCTAAAAGCATTCAGGGCCTCAGGCTTCATAAGTCTCTAGAAGGTGGGGGTGCTGGGGAACGGTGGGCGCGGGGTGGACCCTCCTGCTTAGGGCCCACATCCAGGGCTCCCCTGGGGCCACAGCCAGCTCAGAGACACACCCAGCTCGGCGACCCGGCTCACCGTGACCACAAGTAGCTCATCCCCTTCTCTAAGCCTGGCTTCTACAGAGAGGGTGAGGCAAGAATACAAGGAAAGCGCCTGGCAATTGGCAAACCCAGAGTGGGCGCGGGACGCGTGGGGTGCGGGCCCACCTACCCTCTCCCCAGCTCATCTTCCCGGAGTCTGCGTGAGTCCACAACGGACGTGCTCCCAGGACAGCCTGGTGTCCCCATGTGGAACGGACAGAGGTGAGGGTGAGGGAACACCCCCCCTTCCCAGCAGCCCTGGCCGCCCCACCCCCACCCCGCCCGGCCCTTTCTGCACCGTCATCTCCCGCCGGCCCCACCGAGGCCCAACCCGGGAGTGGAGCCACCCAAACGGGCCGGATCCAGAGCTCCCGCTCCTCCCGGCGGCCAGGGGAGGGAAGGGAAGCAGATTGGGCTGAAGCAGCCTCACCACCTGCAGCTGAGCTCCAAGGAGGTCTGTGAGCCGCGCCCGCAAAAATGCAGGACGCGGGACTGGGGGGCCAAGGAGGTGAAGTGCAGCCTGGAGCGCGCACATGCGCAAAGGCATCCTCTGATTCCCACGACCCTGGCTGCCTAGCGAGAAAACGGCAGGTGCAGCGAGGCTGCGGGGGGGGGGGGGGGGGGGGAGAGGGGGCTGTCAGTAAGCCGGCTGCTCGCCTGGCTGCCCAGCGCCTGGGCAAACATCTGGCCTGTGACCCCTTGCTGAAGGATTGATCAGGACAGGAGCTCCTTGTCAATGTCGGGTCTGTGAGAGCAGCCAGGGTCTCAGGGAACACAGGAGGAGGAACCAGGTTGGGATCCTGGGCAACATCTGGGTCTTGGAGAATGAAGGGAAGTGCTCAACAGGCTTGCAGAACAGAATGAGCAAAGGCTCAGAGGTGCTGGAGGAACACAGTGAATTCTGCCAGTGCCGGCTCCAAATGGCAAAGGGAAATAAGCAAGAGCTTAGCTGTCCAGGGCAGAGCAGCCAGACCAGCAGGCCTAGAGCAGCCAGACCAGGCAGCTGGGCACCTCGGGGGTAGACAGCTAACTACATTACAGTTCAGGCTGGAGCTGTGTATTCCAGTCCTCAACACAGTCTCTGAGCCTGTGTGGTCAGCTGTAAGATGTGACAGGAAGGCCTAGGGGTCGCCAAGGTCACCGTGCTGTACAGGTGGGGGGATTGGAGGGGGAGGCACTGGGGGAGAAGGGACAGTTACAGACAAGATCATGATGCTCTGGGCCGCAGGCAGGGGGTGCCAGAGGCTCCCTGCCATGGAGGGCAGCCTTTATCACAGACATGGTGGGAAGGGAACAGTGGGCACCTCCACAGGGAAGCAGGCACAGGAGGCCTGGGGGTGTGACAGGAGCCAGAGTGTGACACCAGGGGATACCGAGGCAGGCCTGGGAGGCAGGATGAGGATAGGACTTGATCCTCTCTCCTGAGGACACCCAGCCTCTGGAAGCCAGGTAATGGGCTGAACCTCCTGGCCTTTCAGGGCTAGGGACCTTACCAGCTGAGCCAAGCCACCGGAGCACATTGGCAATAAATGGAAAAAGTGTCCATGCAGTCATTTGTAGTGAACCACCCCCTGCTTGGTAGACATGCTCAAAACCAGGAGTTTGTGGAGAAAATGCTGGGCCTTCAGCAAGCAGTTGGGGCTCGCCTTCTTGCACCCAGCCTGGGGCGCTTCAGGATCCAGGAGGGCATAGCTGGGAGTCATGTCCAGGCAGCAGGAGACAGCCAAGTCTCAGGGGATGTCAGATGCTGGCCAGAGGAAGGACTCAGGTCGCTCTGCCCAGATGTCAAGGAACTAGGGTGGGCTGGGAAACCAAGCCATGGCTGCAACATGGCGGGTGGAGGTGGCGGTGGTGAGGGTAGCAGGGTAGAGCCTGTCCCAGATGGACTTGGGTGAGAACAGGGAGGGCACTGCTTTCTGGGCGCCAAGGGGCAGACGGGAAGGGAAGAGTGTGGAGATGTGGAGCCGTGGGCCCCAGGTACTGCCGCAGGGGACAAGCTAGATTAGGGAGGAAGGAGGCTAGGGAAACTGACTGGAGGGGCACCGACTGCCAGTGGAGTGCGAGGCAGCATCGTGGTCAGTGCTGGGTTTGTTTTGTCCTAGGTGGCGGGCGCCCACAGCTGACGTGAGGGGGAGGAGCCTGCGAAGGAGTCAGGACAGCTGCAGCCGCGGTGGCAAACAGGGCAAGTTCCCGGCAGGGCCGTCTGGCTAGATCGCATCTTCAAGTATTTACTGGGGTTCTGGGCAGAAGGTCAGGGGCAGAGCAGCCCCAGCCCGCACGGCTTGTTTCCTTCCTGCAGCCCCCTACCATGGGTAACGCGCAGGAACGACCCTCCCAGACCATCGACCGGGAGCGCAAACGCCTAGTGGAGACACTGCAGGCAGACTCGGGGCTGCTGCTGGATGCGCTGCTGGCTCGGGGCGTGCTCACCGGACCCGAGTATGAGGCGCTGGATGCCCTGCCTGACGCTGAGCGCCGCATGCGTCGCCTGCTGCTGGTGGTGCAGAGCAAAGGCGAGGCCGCCTGCCTGGAGCTGCTGCGCTGTGCCCAGCAAACCACGCGCGCGCCCGACCCGGCCTGGGACTGGCAGCACGTGGGCCCGGGTGAGCGTGCCGGGGGTGCCCCCCCCAGGGAGCGGGCATAGTGCTGGGTGCAGGCCGCTGGGAGGGCGGAGCTGGTATTTCCCCCCATAGGTCTGAGCTGAGGTCCTGGGGAGAATTCCCAAGGGCCCTGAAACCCTCCCCTTCCCACCCCAGGCTACAGGGACCGCAGCTACGATCCCCCATGCCCAGGCCACTGGACGCCTGAGGCCCCTGGGTCTGGCACCCTATGCCCAGGGCTGCCCACAGCTTCGGTGGACCACGATGAGGCTGGGGGTCCTGAGGGATCTGAGGCTGCGCAGTCCGGGACCCCAGAGGAGCCAGAAGTGGAAGGGGCTGAACAGGATCTGGAACCAGAACCAGAACCGGAGCCTGAGCCAGAACTGCAACCCGAGCCAGAACCAGAACCGGAACCTGAGCCAGAGCCAGAGTCCGACTTCCAGGAGACAGAGGAGTCCGAAGGTGCAACCAAGCAAAGCCTGGGAGGGAAGGGAAGGAGGGTGGGCATGGCCAGGGAGGAGGAGTGGGAGCCCCGCCTTACTGACCACCTTCCTCTTCCTGTATAGATTCCTGAAGGCCAGAGCTTTGAGCCACCATTCCCTGCTGTAGCCCACGCTGTGGGAGAGCCTGGGATTCGTGGAGTGCTACTGGGCAGGCTGGCTTACTAAGCTGCCAGTGAATAAACCCCAGAGCCGGCCTCGGCCTGGGTTCTCTCCATGGTTGTGCTGCCTGACCACAAACTGAGGGTGGCAGTGGTGGGGTACACACCTGAGTCATCTCCCAAAACACATGCCCTCCCAGCCCATTTCACAGCTCCTTTCTGCTCTCCATAACCCCAGCCACACCCTGGGAGGCTCCAGAGCTGCGTTCCTAGCAGGGCCCTGGGTCCTTCTCCATGTCTCTCAGCAGGTGAGCATGATGTGCCCCCCATCCCACCCCAGCCCCTGCAATTCTATGGAAGCCCTGAGCCAGGTACAGGGACCCAAGCAAGGCAGACTTCCTCAGGCTCAGAGCCCTTGGCAGTGAGCTTAGTGAGGCGGCAGGAGGGAGTATGGGGGGAGGGAGTAGACAAAAGCCACACACATCACTGAATTTGCTGTTTTAATTGTCCAGCTTCCCTCTGTCCTGGGGGCGGGGAGGGGGTTCTGACAGACCACAGGGACACACACAGCGCTCTCTATGCATACTGAGTAACTAAATGAGTCAGGGCCTTCCCACTGTGTGAGTTTTACAGATAAACAAGCTAAAGCTAAGCACAGCAGTGGGGTGGCTGGGTCACCTCTGTACCTCTCTCCTGGTCCCAGGGTGGGCTCAGGGGATAGTCAGCCCTGGGCTGGAGGGAGAGGGCCATGCCCCTCAGGCTTCCTTGAGGCTGCTCCCAGGGGATGCCAGGCTCTACCAAAGACCAGCTGTGACAACACAGGCAAAGCCAGCCAGCCAGCAGCAGAGGTTGTGGCCAAGGGGAAGGGGTGTGGAGCGGGGAGGGCTGGTGGAGTTCCAGGCTGGACCCACAGTGCCCAGAGCTCAGTGTGTATATACACACGTGTATGAGACATGAGAATAGTCCATGCCCACCAGGGGTGTCCTGGTCTACCACCGAGTGTGCCCCTCAGCTGCATGAGTTACAGCAAGTCATCATGGAATAAATGCATGACCAGGGCGGGGCCGGATGCTGGGATGAAAACCCCAGCTCAGGCTTGGGGGAGAGGCACTCCCAGACACCCAGGTTCTGTCTCTGCAGGAGATGGATCCCAACCCCAACCGGGTCCCAACAAGAGGTAGACAGCACAAACGCTGGAGGAGCACCAAGGGGCCGGGTGGGGGAAGGGAAAGACTGGCGGACCTTGGAGTCCCACTGTTGTCTCACGCAAGAACAAGTCTGTCCTTCCAGGTCACCCCAATGCTCATCGACACTCAGTTTCATTCTGCCCCAGGCCCCCCATCTGCTCAACAGAGAGCGGAGGCAGGCCTCAGGTCCAGGGAGGGTGGCAGAGGACGCACAGCCTGACAGGATCGCTCCCCTTCCCAGGATGGTCCTGCTCCTGTCACACACATTCCCTGCTACCACTCACCACCAATGCCCCCAAGAAGCACTCGGGCTGCAAAAGCACACACAGGACCAACAGCTTCATGTTCTGGGAGCTGCCCAGACTAGGGGGTTGCCCTCTGTCCATGGCCACACCCTGGTACTGTGAGAGCTGTCCACCCACATCAGTCAGGCAGCAGGCGGCCCAGCTCAGCCTCATCCAGCCGGTTGGTGGCCATGATGTGCTCCAGCTGCTGCCGGTAGCGCGCCAAGTCCTGCATGAAGTGGGGCACCCGGGTGTTATCCAGCACCCCATGGGGCCGCAGGTGGTCCACATCCTCGTAAGACACCTACAGGCAGGAAGTGGGGTGCAAGCTCACCATGGATATCCCCCTGCCCCATGCACTGCCTACGTGCTGGAGGCAAGGCTCCTTGCACACTCTGATCACACCCATGTGTGGGAACCTCAGCCCCTTCCCCAGCCCAGCTTCCCCCAGCCCCACACTCCTGGCTGCCAACACGTCAGCCCTACCCTCTTCGCCACCATTCAGTCAGGGTCCAGAGAAAGAGCCCCTCTCCCACTCAGGGTACAGCTGCTCCTTCCTTTCTCACGGTGTGGTCCCTGCCAGGTTCACCATTCATTCTACACAGGTCCCCTCCTCCTCCTGCCCCCACACTCACTTCCCCTCTCAGCCACTCCCATCCACCTTCCTGGGGTCATCCGGGGACAACCTTCTAAAAGCAACACCTGTGCCACCCCTTTGCTTCACACTGCCTGCTCCACACTGCTTCCGATAGGCTTCACTTTCCTCATTCCAGAATACACTCATGTATTCTGGCACTCATGTCCAGTGAAGGAGGCTTGGGCCCTAGCCCACCCCATTCCCTGGGACTGCCCTACCTCCTAGCCTCTTTTGAAAAGCAGTAACTGCACACCTGCAGGCTTTTCTCAAACAGCGGCTACTGAATGCCAGATTAGCATTTCACCTCCTGCCCTCAACTCCACCCTTACCAGGAAGGCCTGGCACCCAGCCCGCAGCCCAGCACGACTGTAAGGCTCAGGGACTCCTGTGGTCAGGGTGGGCCGCAGTTCCTCACCTTGCCCAGCGAGGTCAGCAGTGGAAAGTCGATGGTCTGTCGGTGCCGCAGGATGCGCACGATACCGTCCAGGTACACCTGGTCCTTGCTGAAGCAGCCTGGGAGCGCGAGCACGCACGGGAGTAGACACTGAATCTTCTCCCCAGAGTCCCACAACCCTGGCCCCCATGACCCAGAGCTCAGACCCCTGTCCGGCCTACCCGGCTTGGAGGTGTCGGTCTGGCCGCGTTTGGCGCGCACGCAGTACTCCCAGCGCACGTCGGCGTCCTGCACGTAGAGCGCCAGGTCCTGGAAGAGCTGGCGGAAGGACATGTGCGCAGCGCGATGGATGGTGTAGTAGAGCAGCGCCGCGCGCCACAGGAAGGGCTGCTTGCGGAACAGCACGCTGTGCAGGCTGGCCAAGCCCTCCTCGGTGGGGTTGGCCGGCCGCAGCCTGTACCGCTGCCGGCCCTCGGCGTTGTGCCACGGCTGCCGCGCATTGTTCACGCCCCTCAGGTAGTGGGTACCTGCAGCGGAGAGACGGCGCTAGGCAGGGCGGCCGGCACACCACCTGGCGCACCCTCTAGTGGTGACGCTGGTATCTTCACGCGCTCCAATTTAGACTTGCATTGGGGACTTCTGTGGCCCTAGACCAGGCATACTCACCCAGCCCCAAGCAGTATGAAGACCCTCCTAGGGTGCATTCGCTTCTGGGGAGCCAAGGTGACTCCTGCCCCGCACATTTAGGGCCGGACACGCACGCACACACACACACACACACGGATGAACCCATCATTTTGGCAGTCAAACCCATAGCCTCAGCAAAGATCACCTTTTGCCCATGGCAACAGGATTCTTGCTGAGGAGGGACAGTCGGAAAAGAACAGTGATGTAGAGTCTCCTCCCTCCGCAGCCTAGCCTGTGCCCTCGGGAACTGAGCTGTGTGTCCTCTGGCCAGTTCTAGCCCCTTGTTACCCCAGGATCCGGCTTTCCTTCATCCCCAGGGGCCTGAGCATTGCCTGAGCTGGTTGGACACTGTGTACTCTCCCTGTAGTCCCCCACAGCCAAGGAAGAGAGAGCAGAGAGAAAGAAAGAGAGAAAAGTCCCCAAATGGAGCAAGAGATGAGGCTGGAGCCCATAGAGTGGACAGGCACATTCCAACCCACCTCTGGGAGATGGAGGAGGCAACTGCTCACCAAGGGAGGGGGTTTCTGCCCCCCACTGCCCACCCCAGCTCCTGCCCCCCAACCTATTTCATGGCGCAGCATGCCCTCCAGCCAGTGCTGGCGGGCTCCAGTCAGGTTGATGGCCAATGTGGGCCGACTGTTCTCCACCATCATCACTGCCTGGGACAGCAGGTCCTCGCTCAGCTGTACCACAACCTGGAGGGAATAAAGCATGGAGTTACAGCCGCCCGCCGGGGGGGAGCCAGTGGGCAAGGTTGGGGTTGGGTAGCCTGGCTGGTTGGCCACCTGGCCAAGACCCCCTCCCCTTCCCCCACTTTGGGGCCTAGAAACTTCTTCTCAGAGCCAGCTCCCATCTGACGAGGGCAAAGGCAGCAAGACGGTCTAGGGTCATCAGCTGTGCAGGTGCAGAGAGGCCCTGGGACCCCCCAGCCTGGCATGGGCACACTCACCTCCCCTACGCAGCCCTCTTTCTGCATATATTTGCGCACAATGGACCAGATCTGGCACTTAGTCAGCAGCTGACCCCCTGTGGCCGCCTCAAAGTGCTCATAGGTGCCAAACTTCTCCAGGACAGCCTCGATGATGCCAACTGCCTACACACAGGAGCCACAGCAAGCTGGTCAGGTGAGGGCCCTGGGCTGATCGGGTCAGACGGGAAGGGGATGGGCTACACTCACCTGATGGATGAACTGTCCTGAAGCTTCACAGTATTTCTCTAGCACAGCCGTGGGCATGGGTTCCTGATACTCAAACTGTGGGTTATAGGTGTAATGAGACTGGAAGAACTTGTCCCGCTCACGGTCCATGTTGGTGGGTCGTAGGGCCACTAACATGCAAGGACTCTTGCTGGCACCGCTGCCCATGTCTCTTCGAATCTTAGCAATGTGAGGCAAGGAAGCGGCAGGCCTCAGGGTACCCCAACCGGAGTCCCGTCCCTGTCGGGTTGGGGCCTGGCCCTGGGAGCCGCGGCCATGGCGGCCTGCACTGTTTACAGAGTGGGTGCTTTCGCTACGACACATGTGGCTCCGGGAACTCAAGTGCAGTTTGGAGAAGGGCTGCCGCTTGGACTGGGGCTGCTGGAGTCCTGAGGGGACGGCAAGGGCAAGGGGCAAGGCCAGGGTCTGAGGCCAGGGGTACAGGGATGGCCCATCTCTCTCAGGGGGCTTCAACCTAGGCTGTGGAGATGAGGGGCTCGTTGGGGGGCTGGTGGGGGCCTGCTCATACTCCTGAGCCCCTGAGTCCAGCACCATTCTGTCCTGGTGGTCACATGCAGCCGGGTGGCTCCAGCTCCCCACCGGATCGGCGTCTAAACACACAAAAGGGCATCATGGCATAAGTGGGTGTGGCCAGAAGCTCCACTGGCCCCTCAGTTTTCCAAGCTCCACACTGCCTGAGCTGGACCCTTACTGAGCTTGGAGTCTGCTGGTTGGCAGCCAGAGCTCTGAGCAGCTGAACCCTGCCTCTCAGTCCTGTATCTCTTTCTTCTAGCACATTCTCCCAGGCAGGCTGGTGGGGGGAGGGGTGAAGAAGGATCTTGCACACCCACCTGGATGATGCTCCAATAAACTCCAAAGAGCAAGGACTGGTCCCTACCCATGCATTTGATCTCTGGGTTCACTCTGAAACTGCTACAGCATAGGCTCAACTGCCTTGATTGGCCACAGGGGAAGGGGCCTCAACCGTCCCAAACACACACAGCTTCCTTGCCCATGTGCCCAGCTCTCCTTGCCCACGCTGTCCTACCCGAGATACCCTTCCTCCACTGGACCATCCACTCAAAGCTGAATTCAGATCTGGTTTTTGGGAAGCAGAGGGGAGCTTCAGCAAATGCAAGCGAACCCCTGGCCTGTATCTGAAGTACTTCTACCTACAATCCCCTGAGGCTGCTGCTGGGGCTCACAGGACCCCAGTCAGCATCTCTCTTCTTGCCCCCATCATCAGTCTCTCCGTCCCCTCTGGACTCTTTTTGTAAGCAGGAACACAGGCTGTTATTGCTCCATCTTGCCCAAATCAAACCATCTATTGAGGCCACACCTGTCTGGCTCCAGCTCCATAGCTGGTGTCTCCCTCTGGCTGCACTTCTCTGCAGAACTGCATGTCCAGTCATCTAGACCCAGCCTCCATTCTTTGCTGTTCTCTCTTTTTCAGAGTGGCTTATTTATTTGAAAGGCAGAATTACAGACACATAGAGACAGATCTTCCATCTGTTGGTTCTCTCTCCAAATGGCCGCAACAGCTCAAGGCTAGGCCAAGCTAAAGCCAGGAGCCTAAAATTCCATCTGGATCTCCCACATGGGTACAGGGGCCCAAGCATTTTGGCCCATCCTCTGTTGCTTTCTCAGGCACATTAGCAGGATGCTGAATAAGAAGTGGAGCAGCTGAAACTTACACTGGCACTTTCATGGGATGCTGGGATTATAGGCAACAGCTTAACCCGCTGCACCATCATAGCCCCCTGCTCTATCTTAAATTCACCCCCAACTAGGCATATATACCCTGTTCTCCTCAAAATAGATTTGACCAAGATAGCAATATGGCTCAGTGGGTTAGCTGCTGCTTGCCACCCCAGCATCCTGCACTGGAGCTTTGGTTCAACTCCCAGCTGCTTCTCTTCCAAATGCAGCTCTCTGGTGTGCGCCTGGGAAAGCAGCAGAAGATGGCCCAGGTTCTTAGGTGCTGCCTCTCATGTAAGAGACCAGAATGGATTTCTCACTCCTGCCTGAAGTCTGGACCAGCCCCAGCCATTTTGGGAGTAGACCAAATGTGGGTGGAAAGTCTCTCTTTCTTTTTGCTTTTAAAGATTTCTTTATTTTTATTGGAAATTCAGATTTACACAGAGAAGAAGAGACAGAGGAAAAAGATCTTCCACCCACTGATTCACTCCCCAACAGGCCACAGTGCTGAGCCAATCCAAAGCCAGGAGCCAGAAGCTTCTTCTGGGTGTCCTATATGGGTGCAGGGTTCCAAGGTTTGGGCTGTCCTCAACTGCTTTCCCGGGCCACAAGCAGGGAGCTGGAAGGAAGTGGAGCAGCTGGTATACAAACCAGTGCTCATATGGGATCCCAGCACATGCAAGCAAGGTAAGGACTTCAGCCACTAGGCTAGCGCACCAGGCCCAGATCTCTCTCTCCGTCCCTCTCTTCTCCCCACCCCCATCACATTGCCTTCCAAAGAAATCACTATTTAAAAAGTTGATCTGTGGGGCCCGGCGGCATGGCGTAGTGGCTAAAGTCCTCGCCTTGAAAGCCCCGGGATCCCATATGGGCACTGGTTCTGGTCCCAGCAGCTCCACTTCCCATCCAGCTCCCTGCTTGTGGCCTGGGAAAGCAGTTGAGGACAGCCCAAAGCTTTGGGACCCTGCACCCGTGTGGGAGACCTGGAAGAGGTTCCTGGTTCCCAGCTTCAGATTGGTGCGCACCGGCTCATTGCGGCTCACTTGGGGAGTGAATCATCGGATGGAGGATCTTCCTCTCTGTCTCTTCTCCTCTCTGTATATCCAGCTTTCCAATAATAATAAAAATCTTAAAAAAAAAAAAAAAAGTTGATCTGTGGACATGGTGCAGTAGCCTAGCAGCTAAAATCCTCGCTTTGCATGTGCTGGGATCCCATATGGGCGCCGACTTCATGTCCCAGCAGTCCCACTTCCCATCCAGCTCCCTGCTTGTGGCCTGGAAAAGCAGTAGAGGATGGCCCCAAGACCTTGGGACCCCTGCACCCACCCGGGAGACCCAGAAGGCACTCCTGACTTCAGATTGGCTCGACACCAGCCATTTTGGCCACTGGGGGAGTGACTCAGTGGACAGAAGATCTTCCTCTCTGTCTCTCCTCCTCTCTGTATATCAGACTTTCCAATAAAAACAAATCTTTTAAAAAAGAAGTTGATCGTGGGCCCGGCAGCGTGGCCTAGTGGCTAAAGTCCTCGCCTTGAACGTGCCGGGATCCCATATGGGCGCAGGTTCTAATCCTGGCAGCTCCACTTCCCATCCAGCTCCCTGCTTGTGGCCTGGGAAAGCAGTTGAGGACGGCCCAATGCTTTGGGATCTTGCACCCCCGTGGGAGACCCGGAAGAGGTTCCTGGTTTCTGGCTTCGGATTGGCGCAGCACCGGCCATTACGGCTCACTTGGGGAGTGAATCATCGGACGGAAGAACTTCCTCTCTGTCTCTCCTCCTCTCTGTATATCTGACTTTGTAATAAAAATAAATAAACCTTTAAAAAAAAAGTTGATCTGTCCAAGGTCACTGCTGTTGTTCACCTTGACCGGCAGCACCTGTCATGGTCAATCACTCATCATGAACACCTACTCTCCACACCGCCTGGCCTTTCCAGCAGCCTCCCACCTAGGTTTCTTACCTCATGCCTGATCCTCCCTGGTCCTTCTTGCCAGTCATCCCTCTCCCCACAGCCTCTAATCTCTCAGAACTTATCTCTAAAGGCTCCAGCTCGGACTCCTGCTGTAAATTGTAGGCCATCACAGCCAGGTTCACTGCAGCATCTTGGCTTAACAGGTTTTCTGTCTGAGCATCATCGCTTCTCCCTCCACCTCCCCCCATCTGTCCTTTCTCCATAACTGCATGGGCCACTCCCTCTCCTGAACTCTCTCGACGAGGGCCATGCGGTTAGACCAGCCTCCACAGCACACCCCTGGAAAGTGGACAGCCTCTCCCCTGCCCCACGCCCGCCCCTGTTCTGGCCCTTGGCAGCAGTTCCCATGGTGCAGGGCTTGCTGCATTTCTCTTCCCATGAGTTCTGGACACCTGATCGTGGGTTCTCCTTCCAGTGGCCCCAGTTCTGTTTCCCACCCCGCCACTCCCCTCCGCTCTGCCCAGGAACCATCTGCTTGGAAAGAGTCCCAGCTTCCGGTTTCAGTCCCCTCGGCTAACTGTGCACGTCCTGGACTCCTCCCTGGTCTCTGGCCACCTGGACCAGCTTCCCTGCTTTCATGCCACCTACCTCTTTGCAATGGCCAGAATGAGACTGTTTTGCTTTCACATCTCAGGTCCTTTCTCCAAGCTCGGCCCTGCCATCGGCGGCCTGGAGCCAACACTGAACCATTCCTCAGGGCTTGGTGTAGCCCCCCCTCAGCGTCTAGAGGATCCTAGTGCCTCTGCGGCTTTAGGGATGCCCCAGGCCGTCACGGTGGAAGCCTAGGTCCAGGTCCCCCACACCACGACCATCCCCTTAACTCGCGCAGGGGCGCGTCCGATTCACCTCCTGTCCCAAGCATCCAGTGCAAGATGCAGAATGAATGAAGGCTGGACGGCAGAGGAGGAGCCCGCGCCTACTGAAGGCGGGGCCTGGTGATAACTGAGAGGGTGTGCCCTGCGCCAATGAGAAATCCTGGGAGAAGATAACGTGGCAGGAGCGCCAATGAGAACCGAGAGCTAGAGGAGGTTGGTGAAACGCAGCCAATAAGCGACGGAGAACAGAACTGAGGGCGTGCCCAATGGAGGGTGGGGCCAGAAGACAATGGAGCGGGGCTTCTCAGCGCCAGAGGCGTAAATGACGCACGCCCTCAGGGGCGCGCACGCTCTTAAGGCGAAGGGATTCGCGTCAGCTTCCGAGCGGGCGCGCGCCCGAGACCCCTGAGGAGGTGGGGCCAGGAGACGGGGGCGTGGCCTGCGGGCGCCTGGAACCGCCCCCTTCGCCAGGCAGCGGCTCTGCAGACCCCAGGCTCGAAGAAACGCGAGGGAGCGCAGACCCAGCTAACCGGAACGCATTCCACGTGGAGGACTGGAGCCAAGACACCTTGGAGAGGTGGACGCCCCGGCCTTCACAGGCACTTTTATTTCATCCCCATCTCCCCAACACACACACACATACACAGACCCAAGCACACGCGCAGCAGGCTAGGGGTTGGCCATGGCTGTTCCGCAGGCAGCCCAGCGTCAGGCGCAGGACCCCGAGGGCAGACAGGATGGCGACGAGGGCGTGGGGGCCGGCACGAGGCTGAAGAGTGCCCGGCGACCGCTGGCGGGCGGCGAAGGCGGCGGGCCCGCCTGCAGGGAGCTGAGCGCCGCCTGGCGCTGCTCTCGTGTCACGTCCCCACGCAGGTCCAAGAGCGCCGAGACGTGGTCCTCGCTGCGGGCGGGAAGGCGAGTGAGCTCATGGCCGCACCTCCCGCACCGCTCTCGGGCTACTCCCTGCTCCCCGCCCCTGAGCACCTCACGTCTGGGAATTGCTGCCGCAGACCGGCCACCTCGAGGCCGAGCAGCGTGGGGTCACGGAGGCTCAGCAGCTCTCCAAGCTGCAGCAGCACGGGTGCGCAGTGTGCGCTCTCCTCCAGCTCCTGGGTGCATCGTTGGGGAGTCAGGGGTGGCCCGCGGGGAGGGGTCCCCCGCCTATTGAGACCCCTGCCCCTCTGCCGGCCCGACCAGCTCCTACCAAGCCCAGGAAGAGCTCCCGAAGCTGGGCGGCATCGTGCCGCAAGCGCTCCGCCGCCTGGGCGCGCTCATCCGCACCGCGACACACCAGGCGGCCCTGCATCAGCGCGCGCAGGTACTGTAGCACAACGGCGCGCTCGGCCTCGGCCAACAGCAGCTGAGGGGAAGGCGAGGCAAGCGGATGTTTTGAGGACAGGTCCCCCTCCGTCTCCTCCGAACTGCCCCTTCGAGGCCCCCTCCACCAACGCACCTGGACCTCGGGGCTCCGCACGTGCCCAAATTCCCCACAGAAGCGTGCTGTGCGCTCACAGACACCATCAAGCAGCTCAGAGCTCGACAGCCACTGGCGAGAGGGCAGAGCCGCAAACAGGGGCTGCGGAAGGTGTGGAGGTCAAAACACGCATGGAAAAATACTGACCCAAGTCCCCAAGACGCGGAAGCTCCCCTCAGAGAACCGCTTGCACACACACACACACCCCTTCCATCCTAACCCCGACGCCAAAGGAAGCCTTACCTGAAGCTCCAGCAGCAACTCTTCCAACAATAGGCGACAGATCCTCCTCTGCAGCTCGTCTAGCGCGGCCTCGACTGGGGCCAGGACTCCCGGGGCCGCCACGTCGGGCTGCAGCACCGACACCGAGGACCTGGACCGACAGAAAAGTTGGCTTCAGGACCAGGGCCAAGGCCCCCGCCCCTACCCCACCCCCTCCCTCTGCAGACTGGCCACTCAGACGCCCCCTTGTGGCGGAGGCGAGAACCGCGGCTCCCGAAGCTGGGGAAATGCTGGGCAAGGGATTGGAGAGTTCCCTAGGTGGCCTTGAGCAAGTTACTCTGTTTCCCTGCCCGTCACTGGGAGGGTGTTCGTCTGGGCCAGGAAGGGAGTGAAAAGGCGTAACTGTCCTCCCTGCTCTCCTACAACAGGAAGGGGGCTTGCATTGTTTACAGCTGTAACCTGGATGCGTAGGTGGCAGGGAAGAAGGAATTTGATAACTAGTTGCACAATGAATTGAATAACGGGACACCTCTGTGGAGCTCTGGGCTACATCCTCCATCTCCATTATCTCCTGTGATTCTCAGAATGTTCCATTCCTGCCCACGGAATGTTGGGTAGCAAAAAGCAGATGCAGCCGTAGTCCACCTCACCGGGACTCACACAGGCAGCCATTAGCTGGGTAGGACTGCAGACAGGTGGGGAAGCAAGAGTGGGCAAGGGGTGTCCACAGACGGGGGTGCTCGGTAGTAGGTTAGGAGAGGTGGGTTGGAGGAGACGAGGGGCTCCCAATTACCTGAGTGCTGACTGGTGGTTGAGGGCAGCAAGGAGGTGGGACACATATTGAGGGGCCGTGACTTCTCCCCTGAGGTGATCCCGGGAAAACCGGATGAGGGCATCGCTGAAGCTGCAGTGGACAGAGGTGATGTTGGCACCTGCTGCTGGCTCTAGTGCCCTCAAGACCCCTGGCCTGGGCACTTTGACCTCTCTGTAATACCCAAGTCCTCTTTCCCGAGGAAGCCCTCTCCCACCGGTGTTTCTTTCAACCTTCAGAGCGCCACCCCCCCCACACCTTTAGACTTCCCTGAGGGACAAGGCCAGGCCCGGGCACACCTCCGGAGGAATGCGCCCATCTCTGCCAGTGCCATGCTGTGCACCTGCCACTGCAGTGACTCACTGACCAGGCTGGCTACTCGAATGTTCTCGTCCAGGATCTATGAGCAGGGATGAGCAGCTGTCAGCAGCCACCCCTCGCCCTGGTCTCCTTCCCATCCCTGGCTCCTTCCTCCTCACCTGAAGCACAATGGCTGGCATTGGGGAGTGGTAGAAGCCGGACGGGTCAGTGTTGGGCTCCTGCTCCCGGTGCCACTCAGCTACCTCCCCATCCAGTGCCTTCTGCAGCCACTGAGTTACACTTGCCTGGGAGAAGGGGCAAGGGATATAGGGATGAACAGAGCACTGTCCAACTGACTGTGCCACACACAGATACTCACTTCTCCCAACAGGGGCCCCCGCTGCACACCTGAACTTGGGTCAGGAATGTTGCCTCCAGCTGCTCAATGTTCTCCGAAGTCAGAAGTGGCTCAAACTGGGACATATCAGCCTCAGGTCCCAGCTCCACGCTCCCCATCATTTCCTGCCTGGAGACAGGTGTCAGGAAGAGCCCACAGCCTCTGCTCTAGCCCCACCCCCACCAGCCACTAGGACACTGACCCCAGGTACACATGCAGGGCCCAGTGCAGCAGGGCGAAGGCATCTGCAGCTCCCAGCTCGGGGCCCGCAAGGAGTTGCTGCAGGCTGCGGCGGAGGCCATTGTGCAGCGTGCGGGCCCACAGCTGGAGCACGTTGTAGTGCAGTGGACAGCAGGGGGCCACCAGCGCCTCCGCTGTGGCCAGCTCAGCAGGCAGGGCCACCCGCAGGGCCTCCAGCCACCCTGCCAGGGCCCCTGGTCTGGGCAACATAGATGGTGCAAAGTGGAGCTGCTCCAGGCCGTGCTGGAGTGCCTGCAGGAAGCGCTGCCGCCAGTCCCGGGGGGCCTGCCCCAGGCAGGCTGTACGTCCAGCCTCCCCCTCTGCTACCCGCACAGCGGCCACCAGCAGGGCTGGGTTCTCCTTCGCCAGCTGTCCTGCAGCCCCTGCAGCGGCCTCTACAGCTTGGCCAAGGGCTTCAGCCAGAGGGCCCAGTCCCTGGAAAACTGGCAAGTCCAGGCCCCCCAGGGGCATCCACGTCTCCTCCTGCAGCTGCTCCAGTTCCCGCAGGTTCACATATGCCTCCAAGAGCTGCTGGGCATCAATCAGGCTCTGTGTGTGGACCACCGCAGCTGGCACTAGCGAGAGAGAAGAGAGGGTGGCTCTGGGTGTCACCTCCTACCTGAGGCACAGGTGAAGTACAAAACAGTTCATAACCAGGGTGCTGTGGTACAGAGGGCTAAGCCTCTGCTGGCAATACCTGCATCACATATCACAGGCTTGAATGCTGTTTCCAATCTAGATTCCCTGCCAGCGTGCCTGGGAAGCAGCAGCCAAAGGATTGGAGGCTCTACCACCCCATGGGGAAGAGTTCCAGGCTGCTGGCTTCAAGCCCAGTCCAGCACCAGCTGTGGCAGCCATTTGAGGAGGTAGCCAGCAGATGGAAGATATCACTACAACTCTCCTTGTTTCCCTGTCTGCATTACTCTGCCTTTTGAATAAATAAATCAGCAAAAAAAGTATCTTGTAGATTTCAGTAGAGAAGAGCAAGGGTCAGTGTGAAAGGAGGCCTATTGAGTCAGGTGTCAACTTTGGAACAATGAGAAACAAAGCAGAGGAGGGTCATGAGGGACAGCAAGGAGGAACTGGAAGGCCATGCTCGTGACTGGTCACCCATCCTGCCAGGAAGCATGTGCATTAACAACCAGGGTGGGCCTGGCATCGTGGCACTGTGCATTAAACTGCCATCTGCAATGCTAGCATCCTACATGAAAATTGGTCCGAGTCCTGGCTGTTTTGTTTCCCATCAGCTCCCTGCTGCTCATGTGTTGGAGAAGGCCCCAAATCATTGAGTCCCTGCCACCTATGTGGGCGGTCCAGATGGAGTTCTAGGCTCCCAACCTTGGCCTGGCCCAGCCCCAACCATTGTGATCATTTGGGGATAGATGATCTGTCTCTCTGTGTGTCTCCCTCTCTGAAACTCTGCCTTTCAAACAAACAAAAATAACAAATCTTAAAACATACACACACACAACACCATGGAGCCCTTTGGGTACTTGTCTTGGAGTCCAATGTCCCTTTCTTGGGAACCCCAGGATGAGCTAATCCTGCGGCCTATGTCCTGTGCCTCCTGCAGTCTGGGTTACTATCTAGGAGAGGCCTGGTTGGCCCATCCATACAACCTCTACCTCAGGCCCAGACTCTTGGTCAGTGACATGGGTGTGTGTGGACCCACTGTTGTAAGCTGAAACACAGGGTCCCTGAACACTCACCTGCCTGCAGCCGGGGTAGCAACTGTGACAGGGCCTGCAGCTGCCTGTGTTGGGAGACCTGCTCCCGCAGGGGCTCCAGGGCCTGGGAGGCTCGGGCCAAGTCCTGTAGCAGCCCATGGGCCTGGTTCAGGGCTTCCCGTGTTCCTTGTACCGCCTCCAAGGCCCGGTTTAGCTGCCACACACCGGTTTGCACACCTTCAAGGTACGACTGTACCATTGTCTGCGGAAGAGAGGCCCGTGAGGTGTGGCCAGCCCCGTGGCCCACCCCTGGCACTGCTGCCATCCTGCCCCTGCCCACCTTCAGGCGTGCTTCCAGCGAGCAGGTGCGCTGCACCTCGCGGCTGCGATACTGGCCCAGCCTGGCCAGCTGCTCTGGCCGATAGAAGATGCCTGAGGCCCACTTGAGTGCTGCACCCCGGGCCAGCTGTTCTGCTTTCTCCTGCTCCGGCCACTCTGGCCCTGGGCAGGAAGAGCCTGAGTAATTGAGTTAGTGAGGGAGAGCCTGCAGGAAGTGGCTGCTCGACCTGTGGCTCAGCCGCGACCCAGGATGGATGAATACAGCACGCCCCTCTCTGCCTGCCCGCCTGAGCTTTGATCAGAACTGGCAGAGAGGGCTCAA
Source organism: Ochotona princeps (assembly GCF_030435755.1). Lineage (NCBI taxonomy): Eukaryota > Metazoa > Chordata > Mammalia > Lagomorpha > Ochotonidae > Ochotona > Ochotona princeps. Next base: position 14,921,262 of record NC_080847.1, on the reverse strand, counting down.
CCCCACCACCACCTTCCCACTCTCCTGCTCTGAGTCTCCCCAGTGGGGCTCCTACCTGGGGGAAGGGCCGGCTGCATTTCGTCCTTGACCACCGAGTCCATGGAAGGCGTGAGATGACTTAGGAGAAGGCACAAGGGTCTGGGTTGGAATAGGCAGAGCGCAAGAGTGCTTCGCAGAGGGAGGCTCTGGCTCAGCCCTGTCAGGAAGTCACAGGGAGGAGGGGGTGATGGGGGAGGCACCTGGCAGGCCTCTGCCTGCCTACTGGGTTTCTTGGTAAGGGGGCCTCCATTTGTTCTCCTTCTCCAAGAGCCCCAGGACTGAGAAATTACCAGATTTGACCAGATATCCAAGTCTCCCTCTTCTGCAAGCAGCCTTGGCCTTGAGAACTGCCAACTCCTCTGGCCAGCTAAGCATTCGCTCTCCACGCCTGCACGTCCGCCCGCCTGCCTGGTCACTCCAGTCTGCTGGGCACTCACTCCCCACACCTGCCCGCCTGCTTGATGACTCCAGCCGGCTGGGCATGGAGCAAAAGGCCTCTCCTCAAGGAAGCTTTTCTCCCACTTCCCAGCTGAGGAGCCCCTTCCTCCCACCAGCCAAGCCCCTCCCTCCCCCAGGCAGAAAGGAAGGAAGTGAACTTCTGGCCCTGTATTCCCAACAGGAAAGCACACAGGGACTGGAGGGGGGGGGGGTGGAGAGGAGGAGTCTAGGTGCCACTCCCTGGCGTAGTGGGGGAGGGGGTGTACTCCCTTTGGGGTCCTCCAGTCCTGCCTAGCCCACCCAGACCTCTTGGTATATGTGCTTCCACCCAGGGCAGAAGGACAAGTGCACAGACTAGGAGCAGACATCACAGGATAATGGCAGGGTGTGTCAGGGGAGGCGGGTGCAACATAGCTGTGGTATAGCCATCATCCCAGAGGAGTCCCAGCTGCTCTGCTTCGGATCCAGCTCCCTGCTAATGTGCCTGGGGAAGCAGCAGAAGATGGCCCAAGTGCTTGGGTCCCTGCCACCACCATGGGAGGCCTGGCATGTAGATGGATGGTCGCTCACTCTGTCTGTCTCTCTTTCCTTTTTCTCACTGTAATTCAGCCTTTCAAGTAAATAGATAATAAACATTTAAAAATAAAAGAGAGGGCCTGGCACAGTAGCCTAGCAATTGAAGTCCTTGCCTTGAACAAGCCAGGATACCATAGGGGTGCCAGTTCTAATCCCAGCCTCCCTGCTTCCCATCCAGCTCCCTGCTTGTGACCTGGGGATAGCTGAGATCTCTCAGCTGGCGTCTGAAGGCCCAGGTCCCTGGATGTGAGTCACTCAGATGGGCCACCCCAGTTTCCCAGGCTGAGGCCACCATACACCATATCTTTTTTTTTTTTTAAGACTTATTTTATTTTTATTGGAAAATCAGATATATGAAGAGGAGGAGAGACAGAGAGGAAGATCTTCTGTCTGATGATTCACTCCCCAAGCAACTGCAACAGCCGGAGCTGCACCAATCTGAAGTTAGGAGCCAGGAGTGTCTTCTGGTCTCCCACATGGGTGCATGGTCCCAAGGTTCTGGGCTGTCCTCGACTGCTTTCCCAGGCCACAAGCAGGGAGCTGGATGGGAAGTAGGGCTGCTGGGACACAAACTGGTACCCATATGGTATCCTGGCGCGTCCAAGGTGAGGACTTTAGTCCATGTGTGCTTGTCATACCCCACCACAGTGTCACAGCATGGCACCCCCAGAAACAGTCAAATCTCTGTCCCAAAGTCTGTTTCCAAGACAACCAGAACTCAAATAGTAACAAATAATGGCTACATGAAAGAAAGTACCAGCAGGTGCTGGATCCCTTCTTCCGACGGGGGCTGCTCCAGGACATTATGGATGTCTGCAGGTGTCTGCTCCTGTGCCTTGCCTGGGACCCGTTGGGAGCGTCAGAGCCTCAGGGCTCCGTGGTGTGGATGTGGAGGTAAGACAAGGAGGAGGCTGGGCCCTGGCTGGGCTGGGCCAGGAGGACAGGCTGGGTTTATCAAGTGGTGTGGTGTCCTTTCTCCCAACTTGGGAATTAGTGGCGTCTGGGGACACGTTGACAAGGAAGGTTCCAATGCTTTCCCTCTCTCCACGGCCGGGACTGCCCACTGACCTCTTCCACATTCATCCCCAGCTGATATAGTTCACGTGCCCTCCATTCCCTCACGTGGTTGTTTTCGTCTTCTTTCGCGGATGGAAATTTGCTGACGGTCCCCGAAGTTTTGCGTCCCTGTCCGTAGCTAGGAATTGCCAAGGGTTCCCCAACAGAACGCGAGGCAGAAGCGGAAGTAGCGAGGTTCGTTCCGGTGGCCGGGTGGCCAGGGACGGAAGCGGAAGTAGCGGCGGCGCCGGCCTGGCCTGGCTACGGGGAGGCGGTGGGCGGGCGGGCGCGATGGCTGAGGCCGGGCCGCAGGCGCCGCCGCCCCCGGGCACCCCGAGCCGCCACGAGAAGAGCCTGGGGCTTCTCACCACAAAGTTCGTGTCCCTGCTGCAGGAGGCCAAGGACGGCGTGCTTGACCTCAAGCTGGTGCGGCCAGAGGCATGGGGGACGACCGAAGGCAGGGATGGGGGGCACTGCGTCTAGATCGGTAGCCGGGAGCTCCCGGGGCGGTCCCGCGGAGCCGGCCGAGATCCTCCTGCTTTCTCCCGAGAGGAGGGCCGAGGGGGAGCTGTGTCATTCATTCAGCCGGAGCCACTGTGAGGCTGCAGGTGCAGGTCCTCGTGGCCTCTCTGGCTGGCCCGGATGGGGGCAGGGAGAGAGAAGCGTTAGGACCCGGCCTGGTGGCTGTGCCGGATCCCTTTCCAGCCCGCGATCCTCGGCTGCTGCGGGCACGATCGGTGCCGGGACCCAGAGCAGCCCCAGCCAGAATCCGGCGTAGCTGGGGCAAGCCCTTGAGACCGAGACTGAGCATCGTCCCCTCTGTTCTGCCTGCCAGGCAGCCGACACCCTAGCCGTGCGCCAGAAGCGGCGGATTTATGACATCACCAATGTGTTGGAAGGTATTGGGCTGATAGAGAAGAAATCCAAGAATAGCATCCAGTGGAAGTGAGTGGGGGATCCCTCTGGGGGCAGGAAGGGCAGCAGGGTCTCCTCCCTGGATGGGGGGGCGGGCTGTGGATGGGCGCAGGGGTGCCCGAGCTGTTGGTGGTTCTCTTAGGGGCGTAGGGCCTGGCTGCAACACCCGGGAGATCGCGGACAAACTGATCGAGCTCAAGGCTGAGATCGAGGAGCTGCAGCAGCGGGAGCAGGAGCTGGACCAGCACAAGGTGTGGGTGCAGCAGAGTGTCCGCAACGTCACGGAGGACATGCAGAACACATGATATCCTCTGCGGTGTTGGCCTGCTGTAGAGGAGCAGGAGTGTGGCCAGTTCCTGGCCAGTGCCCAGCCTCCAACACCCCGCCCCCCTCCCAGGCCTGGCCTATGGATCCCAAGCCCAAAAACTTGTTTACTTTGTGGGTCGGTCCTCTGCTGCCGAGTGGGGCTTCTCGGTAGTCTGGCATCTGGCCCCTCAAGCAGCACAACAGCCGTCTTCCTTAACCCTCACACCTTGGCATATGTGACTCATGAAGACATCTGCAGATGCTTTGCTGGTGAGTGGAGCCTTGGGCAGGGGGCTGGGGCTGCACTGAGCTGGTGCCCCTCGGTCCTGTCCCAAGAGAAATGAGTTAAGGAGGAGACTAACTTGGGGGTCAGGGGACTCTGGAGGTCAACTCTGGGGGTACAAGAATCTTGGGGTGGGTCCCTGGGTTTGCTGCCATCTGTGCTGTCTGCTGCCTGTGGCTTCTTGGGAGAGTTGATGTGTACACAGGTGTGTGTACAGCCAAGGACACCTGCTTCCTCCCTGCGGTTAGTTCAGTCATCTTGTGGATGCAACAGCTGTTCCTTTGCAGTCTTCTCTCAGTCCAGTCCTGGAAGGAACTCTGACCTTGGTCATCACACCTGTACTTAGGGACCACCCCCATCCATGGATGAATGCGGTGCCCATAAGCAACAGACAGCCTTTCCAAAACTCCATGGGATTGAACCGAGATACCCTGGTTTTTGCTGTGGGGCCCTCCAAGAGAGAAAAGCGGTTTCTGTCCCAGCTGCTGTGGCGTGTGGGTGAAGCCAGCTCCATCCCTCAGCATGCTCTGTCTCCCCTCCATGGGAAAATACCCTGTTTCCATCCCAAGTTGAGCTCACAAGCCCTGACCTAGGTTCCTTGTCATTCCAGGAGACACCCTCCTGGCCATCCGGGCCCCATCAGGCACCAGCCTGGAGGTGCCCATTCCAGAGGTGGGTGCACAAGCCAGCCGGGCAGGGTCGATTGAGGGCGGGTGCTGGCTGTGGAGTTTGATAAGTCCCGGGTGGGGCGGTCAGGGGGAGGCCCAGGGTGTGGGGTTATCTATGGAGAGTGGGCAGCACAGCCTGGATGGGAGAGGACACTGTGGCCCTGACTCAAGGTCAGGGTGGAACCAGCCCTGCTTCCAATGCTACATGTGCTGTATCCCGTACCGCCCTCCTCTACTCCCCCAGGGCCTCAATGGGCAGAAAAAGTACCAAATCCACTTGAAGAGTGTCAGTGGCCCCATCGAGGTGCTGCTGGTGAATAAAGAGGCGTGGAGTTCACCTCCTGTGGCTGTGCCTGTGCCACCGCCTGAGGATCTGCTCCAGAGTGCCCCTGCTCTATCTACCCCTCCACCTCTGACCAAACCTGCCCTGGCCCAGCCCCAGGAAGTATCGCGTCCAAGCAGTCCCCAGCTACCTGTCCCCGCCCCTGGCTCTGAAGTTCAGGTTGTGGTTGACCCAACAGCTGAGCTCACAGGTGAGACACAACGGACAGCTTTGGGGGCCCGAGGCAACCCTGCTGTGTGGTGTGGGGAGGGCTGGTGCCGGGGTGCCTGGCCTTTCTTGGCCCTTATAGGGGCAGGTCATCCTTCCTTGCTGACTGAAGGGACATTTCCCTATTGTGGGCCTGGTGTCCCTTGCCTTCTGGGGTGACGGCCAGAGCCTAATGTACCTGGAGGCTGGGCATCAGGACTGTGGGCCTCTTGGCCATGCAGTCTAGCACAGCCAGGTGCAGTGACCCGCTTCCTGGGGAATGTTGTAGTGAGTAGTGGCCCTGGAGCTGAGAACAAGGACCCTGGGGAGCTCAGCTCCCTCCCGCTGGGCCCGACAGCGCTGGACACTCGGCCCCTGCAGTCTTCGGCTCTGCTGGACTGCAGCAGTAGCAGCAGCAGCAGCAGCAGCTCCAGCTCATCTGGCCTCAACCCTTCTACCTCCTTTGAGCCAATCAAAGCTGACCCCACAGGCGGTAAGTACCTGCTTGCCTGGTGGCAGGGCACACCCAGGCTGGGATCAGACGTGGTGTTGGGCTACGACCCAGCTCTCCTGTCAACCCTGCCTGACCCAGAGCTTCCTGCCAACCAGGCCTGGGTGCGCATGTCCAGTGGTTGGTGTTGATGTGTCCCTTTTGCCCTTCAGGGCTCACAGATCTCCTTGACCCGCACACCCTGCGTGTCACCCCGCAGATTCCCCCTAAGACCTCATTAATTGACTTGCTCCTCTATGTGCCGTCTCATCTCCGCGGTTTCCTTCCTGCAACCCACGCATTGTGGTGGTCTTGTGGCCCTTGACTGGCGCCCCAGAGCATAGAGCATTGCTCTTCCTCCGTGGCTGCAGTCAGCAGCTACTGTGTATACTGCTCCTGCCCTCAGAGCAGTACTTGGCTCTCCTGCCTTAACCACTGCTCTTCCATCTCGCATGCTGTGACCCCAAGCCTCTGTTTAGTCTGGAGCCACAGTCAGATTGCCCTACCTCCCTCTGCACCTGCCTGTCCCTGCATGTCTAATGGATACTTCATTCCCACATGGCCCCAGCAGTTCATTTACCCCTTCTCTGGAACTTGCTTTTCCGTCATTCTGTATCCTCAGGCCTGCTGCAGTCAGCCAGGCCTCACACCTGGTGTTACTCCAGGTCAATCTTCCTTGCTTCCTCCCTTTCTCCCTCCCTCCCTCCTTGTCTCCCTCCCTCCCTCCATTCCTTCCTCCCTCCTTCCCCACAAGGTCAGCTAGCGAGGCCTGTTCCAGCCTCCTCCTTCCACTCCTCTGGCTCCCTCAGCATTTGGGGAACTCTTGAGCATTTAGAGTCTAGATTCTCAGCATCCTCCTCTACCCTGACTGGTAGAATGAGTATCCTGAAATGTATGCTAGGTGTGGCCTCTCTTTTTTGCTGGCTGCCTAAGGCCGGGTGGGTACATTCTGGGTTTCTGAGCCTGACTCGTGATGTCCCTCCTGGTTTCCTCCAGTTTCATTTTCCACATGCCATGCACATTCTGTTAAGAGCTTTAGAATGAAGCTGTCATCCTGTAGCACTAACCACCTCTGCCATGTGACCTCACTCTGGGCAGGTGCATAGCCAGGGAGGGGATGGAGGGCCCTCTTCAAGCTGGCATGGTGTGCATTCCGAGGAGGGATGTGCTGCTGCTGGTTGGCAGTGCCTGAGTAAGGCTGGACCTGTTACCTGCCGTGTGCCTTTGTCGTTGGGCCAGCACTGAGGAATTTGGGGATAGCAGGCAGAGCCAGCCTGGCTGAGTTAGAGCTGTAGCTCTTAAGATGTGTGGAGCTCCAGGGCCAGGGATCTAGGATCCGTGGAAGCTAAGGGTTGCTGGGAGGCCAAGCTGGCCCTCAGCGCCTGGAGCTTGCCCTTGTCTTTCAGTCCTGGAACTTCCGAAGGAGCTGTCGGAGATCTTCGATCCCACACGAGGTAGGTGCCCTCCTCCCTGAAGACCTTGTGTTTGTGCCTGGGACCCAGGGCAAGGGGGAAAACACAGTTGGTTGGAGAGGGTCCCTTGCAAGGGTTGTGGTGGGTGGAGAGGTCTGGGGTGGGAGCCAGGATATAACTGAGCTCTCCTCGTTTCCAGAGTGCATGAGCTCAGAGCTGCTGGAGGAGCTGATGTCCTCAGAAGGTGGGTGACATGGAAGGTGGCTGTGGATGTGGGCGGGGCAGAGGGCCAGCCAGCTGCTGAGGGCTTTGGCCCAGGACCTCATCTTGGTGCTCTCTGCAGTGTTTGCCCCCCTCCTCCGTCTTTCTCCGCCCCCTGGAGACCACGATTACATCTACAACCTGGACGAGAGCGAAGGTGTTTGTGACCTCTTTGATGTGCCTGTGCTCAACCTCTGACTGACAAGGGATGTGCTGAGTGTGGCTGGGCCCTGGGCTGGCTGACCTGGGGCCTCTGCCCACCCCACCCCACATAGCTCCTGGCTCCCCCAGGCCCTATCCCCTGCAGATTTGGCCACAGCTTCCACTACTGCACTGGCACCTGTACTGTGCTACACAGCAGGAGAAAGGGATTCCGCTCCCTATGCCATGGCGTCAAGATGATCACTTCTCCTTTTCCAGAACCTTCTCAGCCCTGGCTTCACCGCCACCCAGTGGCACTGGCCTTCTCCCCACTCTGCCTTGGGGCAGCTTGTCCAGCCCCTTTTGCCCTGCCACCCCCTGGCTCCATGGGAGGAAAACATGAGTGGCACTGAGTATTCACCAGCACCCCTCAGAGCCGTCTCTGCTGCTTCCTGCCCACTGCCTAAGGCTCCTCCTTGACTTCCCACTTGCCCTCCTCTGGGCCCTCAGTCCCGAGCCCCTGCAGGTGAAGGTGGGTGTTGACAAGAAGGAACAGGGCTCTCATTTGGAGCTCTCCTGGTTAAGGCCGAGGACTGGCCCAACCTCCTGCTGTCCCATAGCTGCCTCTGCATTTCCACTTACTCTTTTGCCCTCATTTTAGAGCCATTTGCAGAGATTTAGAAAGATTTACAGTAACGAATGGATTCCTATATAAAGATTATTTTTATACTTTTTGCAGCAAAAGGAAATTGTAATATTTGTACAGTGTCCACGTGAATAAAGATCATGCCTAAGGCTATTTCTGACCTGGTTCTTTTGGGGCTCTTCTCTGAAACTTGGCCGGGGTGGTGGTGGGTCTTGGTGGGTCCCCTGGCTGCTGCAGGAGGCCGGCAGGGAAGAGGGCCTAGGGCTGCGGCCGGCCGTCTGTCGGCTCCGCCCCACCTGCAGCACCTTGGGGAGGGGCGGGGCCGGCTCTGTGAGGCGGGGCGGACTGAGTGCCCTCCCACCCCCTGACTCCAACCCGGAACCAGCCCGGACGCCTTTGGGAAGGCCGCGGCGCTTGGCCAGGAGTGGGAATCCGGACCGTGAGTGCTGTCCGTTGGGGTCAGGTTGCGGACAGAGGGCCGTCCTTGTCTCCTGGGGTCGCAGACCAGGTGCGCCATCGGTGGCACATTTTCTGGCCTGTGGGCTGTGCCGGGGGCCCGGCTGGACCATGGCGCCCCCGCGGAATGTGGTGAAGATCGCCGTCCAGATGCGTGATGCCATCCCGCAGCTCATCCAGCTGGACCAGGTCACTCAGCCTGTCCCACCTGTCCACCTTACTGCCCATCTCCAGGGTGCCCCCGTCGGAGCAGCCCAGCCCACTCCCTTCCCCAGGTTCCTCCTCTTGGGCCCCCTGAGTGACTGCTCCACTTGCAGGCAAAGCCCCTGAGCACTGTGCTGAAGGAGGTGTGCGACGCGTGAGTGCTGGCCAGCCAGCTGGGGCCAGGGTGGGGGCAGGGCCCGAGGGAGGTGGCGCCCCTACCTGCTTCACTGAGCCTGGGCGGTTGCAGGTGGAGCCTGACTCACTCTGAGCGCTATGCCCTGCAGTTTGCCGATGGGCACAGGAAGTACATCACCGAGACTGTGAGTCCCCACTCCCCCAGCCACTGCCTACATTCTTTGACCTCTGGAGCCCACCTAGCTAGCCCTGATTCTGGCAGACTTGCCGCTCCCTGTCTGGAATGGGATCTTTTAAGGACCCCCAAATCCTGACAGCCCAACCCAGCTGGCCAGTCTTAAGGACACCCCTGACTTTGCCTCTCTCTGCTGTCTTCTCCAGAACCGTACGGAGATCAAGAACGGCAGCATCCTGTGTCTCAGCACTGCCCCAGTAACGCCCCTCCTGGCCCACCCTATGCCTCCCTGCCCTCTGCTGGGCCTCTGGTCCTGCCCAGTGGTGCCCTACCTCATAGACACCCCTGTCCCCGTGTTCCCACTTCCCTCCCTTCCCTCTGCCCAGCTTTCTCACCTCTGCTCCTGCTTCCACCCCTGCCAGGACCTTGAGGCGGAGCGGCTACTGGGGGCACTGCAGGGTGGGAGCCGTGAGGGGCGCCGTGATGCACTGAGGCACCTCGTCTTGCTAGCCTCTGACTTGACCTTTGCCCGTGAGGTCATCAATCAGGACGGTCTTCAGAGACTCGGCACCATCATTGAGGATGGGGACGAGTGAGCACAGACCTGGGGTGGGCTGGGGGCCGTGAGGGGCTGGAGGGGCCTGGCCGGCTCCTGCTCAGTCCCAGCTGTCGCCCTCAGCCTCGGGGAGGTGCTGGCCCTTGGACTGAGGGCATTCTTGGAGCTCATGGAGCATGGCGTGGTGTCCTGGGAGACACTCAGCATCCCCTTTGTCAGGAAGGTGGGTTTGCTTTTTCCCAGGGCTGCAGGCAGAGCATGGTAGGACCTGACTTTCCAAGGTGACAGTGGCTCCCATCCACCAGGTGGTAAGCTATGTGAACATGAACCTGATGGATGCCTCGGTGCAGCCCCTGGCCCTTAGGCTGCTGGAGAGTGTGACTTTGAGCAGCCCTGCCCTGGGCCAGCTGGTCAAGAGTGAGGTGCCACTGGATCGGCTGCTGGTGCACCTGCAGGTGTAAGTCTTTGGGCCTAGGAGACAGAGAGTGAGTAGGGAGTTGGCCTGTATGACTGCACCCTCCCCTCTTCTCACCACAGGATGAACCAGCAGCTGCAAACCAAGGCCATGGCATTGCTGACAGCCTTGCTGCAGGGGGCCAACCCTTCAGAACGGAAGGTAAGTGTCCCTCCAGTGGCCAGATGGGGGCAGCCGCTGGTGGGCACTGTGTCCTGCCCTGTGGCTCCATCATCTGCACCCCCTTCCTGCCTCTCTTAGCATATGCTGGACTACCTGTGGCAGAGGAACTTCCGCCAGTTCGTCTACAAGGTAGGAAGGACTAGCCAGAGACCGCCCCCTCCTGAGCCCTCTCTCCCAGCGGGCCCACACTCATGCCCATGGCCTGGTTGTTCTCCAGAACATCATTCACAGTGCAGCCCCACTAGGAGACGAGATGGCTCATCACCTGTACGTACTTCAGGCCCTCACACTGGGGCTGCTGGAGGCGCGCATGCGCACGCCGCTTGACCCCTACAGCCAGGTATGTGTGTTTAGTGAGTGACGAGCAAGGATTGAGCTTGCCTGGAGTCTGGCCTTGGAGCTGTGGTTCTGACCCATCCCACAACAATGACCCCAGGAGCAGCGGGAGCAGCTGCAGGCCCTGCGCCAGGCTGCCTTTGAGCCGGAGGGGGAGTCCCTGAGTGCCGATCGTCGCCGTTCCCTTTGTGCCCGAGAGTTCCGCAAGTTGGGCTTCACTGTGAGTGACCCCTCCCCAGCTCCCCAGCCCTGCCTCAAGCCAGGGCTGGGGTCCTCCTGAGCTGCCCTGTGTCCCCTCCCCACAGAATAGCAACCCAGCCCAGGATTTGGAGCGCGTGCCCCCAGGTCTGTTGGCCTTGGACAACATGCTCTACTTCTCCAGACAGGCACCCAATGCATACAGCCGGGTCAGTGAGCGGGCAGGGGGCCAATGGCAGGCCACCTCCCTATTTAGGCAGGGTCCCCCCAGGGATTCCCTGCGACTCCATCCCATTCTCTGCTCCTGCCAACCCAGTTTGTGTTGGAGAACAGCAGCCGTGAGGATAGACATGAGTGTCCCTTCGCCCGGAGCAGCATCCAGCTGACAGTGCTGCTGTGCGAGCTGCTGCATGTCGGGGAGCCCTGTGAGTGGGGCAGGGCATGGGGAGTTCGGGGGCCAGGGACGGAAGGGCAGAGAGGGCCAGGGGTTGCATGTCTCTCCTCCCTGAGCCCCTCCTGCCCCCCTGCCCCAGGCTCCGAGACGGCCCAGGACTTCTGGCCCATGTTCTTCAGCCAGGACCACAGCTTCCATGAGCTCTATTGCGTGGCCATCCAACTGCTGAACAAGACCTGGAAGGAGATGCGGGCTACACAGGAGGACTTTGACAAGGTAGGGATGGGAAGGAGGATGGAGGGAGGCCCAGGGTCAGGGCAAAGAGCTGAACTTGGGGTGGCCCCAGGTCATGCAGGTGGTGCGGGAGCAGCTGGCCCGAACACTGGCCCTGAAACCGACCTCCCTGGAGCTCTTCCGAACGAAGGTGAACGCACTCACCTATGGGGAGGTGCTGCGGCTGCGGCAGACTGAACGGCTGCATCAGGAGGGCACTCTGGCCCCTCCCATACTGTGAGTGCTGGGATGGGTCCTGTGTCGCAGCCCCACCTCCTCTGCTGCCCCCCATGGGCCACGCCCAGGTCATTCTGGTCAGTGGTACCTACTCCACCCCAGGGAGCTGAGGGAGAAGCTGAAGCCGGAGCTCATGGACCTGATTCGCCAGCAGCGTTTGCTCCGCCTCTGTGAGGGGACACTTTTTCGCAAGATCAGCAATCGGCGGCGCCAGGGTCTCTGACTGGCAGAGGAGGGGCAGGAGGGGGGGCTGGGTTGGGGTCCAGATGTCTCTCACCACTCCCTCGCTCCCCTACACCCCTCTTCCCACAACAGACAAGCTGTGGTTCTGCTGCCTCTCCCTTAACCACAAGGTGCTGCAGTACGGGGACGTGGAGGAGGGCACAGCGCCACCCCCTACAGAGAGCCTGTCTGAGCAACGTAAGGCAGATGGGGCACGGGTTGGATACCTGCTTTCCTCAGATGACCCCATGGCACCCCCAGGGATCAGCCAGCTTTTTCTGCACCCCCCCCTTGCAGTCCCTGTGGCTGACATCAGGGGACTCCTGACAGGCAGGGACTGTCCCCACATCCGGGAGAAAGGCTCTGGGAAGCAAAACAAGGTAAGTGTGGTAGGGCCGGGGTCTCCTCCCCACCTCCTTGTCTGCCACGTTCTCTGCTTAGAGCTGTATTCCCTTGCTTCCCCAGGACCTCTATGAGTTGGCTTTCTCCATCAGCTATGACCGTGGGGAGGAGGAGGTGTACCTCAACTTCATTGCACCCTCTAAACGGGAGGTGAGTGTCTGGGCTAGGCTGAGCTGGGCAGATGAGCATGGGTACAGGTGGACAGGCCCTCACAGAGCTGGCTCCATCCCCAGTTCCACCTGTGGATAGATGGGCTGAGTGCCCTTCTGGGCAGCCCCATGGGCAGTGAGCAGACACGACTGGACCTGGAGCAGCTGCTGACCATGGAGACCAAGCTACGCTTGTTGGAACTCGAGAACGTGCCCATCCCAGAGCAGCCACCCCCTATACCCCCACCGCCCACCAACTTCAACTTCTGTTATGACTGCAGCATTGCTGAACCTTGACACTGAGGTTGGCCAAGGGCTACAGTTGCCACCACCGTGGTAGGCATGAAAGGTGGAGGGGAGAGAAATATAAGCACTGACCAGCAGAACCTACAGCAGAAATAAAGTTGGCTTGGCTCTTAGGTATGCATGGAGCCAGCTCTGAACCTTGTGAGCTCAGCCTGTGACAGTGACAGTCTGCCCCCTTTGCCATCAGATATAGCTGGTGAATGAGGCAGGAATCAGGCCAAGACAGCAAACTTGGGCAACAATTGTTGGGGCAGGTGTTCTGGGGGACCTGTTCCCCTTTCAAGGGGAATCCTCTTGCTTCCCCAAGTGCTTACCGAGAGAGGCATGGCCTACAGTCAAGTGAGAGGTTGGGGCTGCTGCCTGTGGAAGAAGTGGCAGAGATGCATAGCACTAAATGGATGCTTCTCTGAGAGGCATTACAGAGGCCCAGACTATCAGCATTGCTTCCAGAAAGCTCCTGGTGGTCTGACCTCAGACCCTAACTCTACTTAGCCCTGACATATCCTTTATGCAACATGCAGGCCTCTGGTGAGAAGCAAGAAAGGAGAGGACTGAAGGGCAGGCTATATTTTTCCTCGGAGTCCCCCAGGCTGCTGATTCTGACCACAGCAAATTCTGTGTAGTCCTGCATTCTGATGAGACCCTAATCTGGGAACACAGGGAGAGGAGGGCCACAGCCGGACAGTTGCCTGAGGACCAAGGCAGCAGGTGTTGGGCCCAGCTGCAGGACATGATCAGGACATGCAGAAAGTGTCTCTCCCTCCTGTCTTTTGCATGCCACTTTCTTGCTGTGCTGATGCCTCTGCAAATACTGCTTTAACTGTGGATGGGTCATCATGTTACCCTGAAAACACAACATGGCACCTTCTCTGGCGAGGCCATACTTTTGGAATCCTTGGGCCTCCAGCATCCCATGGGTCCACACCTGGGCTCTGAGGCTCCCCACCCCACTTTGAATGGCCTGTCCTTGTTGGGGGGCAGGGATCTCAGATGTGGTTAAGACTGCCATTGGTACCAGTTCCTCCTGGGTGTGCTGAATTCGTGTCCACCCCCCATCATCATGGCAACAACCTGCCAGTTCCCACCTACCAGGGCTGCCTTTGCAGTTCTCCCAGGACCAGTTACTCCAATTGCTTTCACAAACAAATCTGATCTGATTATACACACACACCCTATATTCTTCAATGTCTCCCTTTTACCCCTAAGTTAACAGTCATGGTTTTAGGAGTCCAGCTGGGTAGGCTCTAGACGTGGGCATTGACCCACAAATGGGTGCTCATGGCTTGCAATGGGAAAGCTGGCATCTTCCCTGCACCCCATCCGGGTCTACAGTCCCCTCAGCCCCAACTCTAGCTCCAGCCTGATCAGGTGCAACCAACAGGGTCCCCTCTGTCTGGACTGCCCACTTTCCTCCCTTCTGTCCATTTTTCTCTCTACCTTGTTCCTTCTTTAACTCTCGGGCCAAGTCCATTTTTCTTGCCTGCACACTGAATTTGCACTGCCTGTTGACTTGTTTGCCTACCTGGCTGGTTTAGGGACTGGTAGAGCTTCGGCCCCTCTCAGTGCCCACAGGAAGCACAGTACCTGGAGGCACTTAACACTGGCTACCTGCTCCAAGAACTGGTGGACAGAGGTGGGGCAAGTATGGGGATACCTGGAAAGCCAGCTGGACAGTCTACTAGAGCTGCTGTTGGGAAGTCACTGACTTCTAAGTGACCTCTGTTAACCTCGCCTGCCAGAGGTCCTGCCCTCTTTTCCTCTGCCCCACTCTCTTAGTGGTTCAGGCATCAAGCTCTGTCTCCTGGGATCTGGCTGGGACAGGTTCATGTGGTGTGCCCCTGTTACAGGGCACATTATGGATACGGGGGAGAGGCCTCCCAAGTCTTCTATCATGTGGAGCTGCGATGTGGCTGAGGGTCAGGCTGTGGAGCAGCCTGTGGGGCTCAGATCAAATGTGAAGAAGCACTTGTCTGTAACCCTTCATGTGTTCAGGTCATCCCTCATCCTGAGCTGGGTCCTCTGCAATTAAAGTAGGGGAGAGGCTGAGTCCTTTAGTCTGAAAACTTGGGACAAGGAGGTAAGGTGTAGAATTTTTAATTTTGTCCGGTTTTACAAGAGGCCACAGGCTGACTGCTAAAGCTCAGTGTTTACAAGGGCTGGGATAGTGCCCGTAAGAAGAGGGAGTGCCCAGGCAAGAGGCACAAGACTTGCTCCTGCTGTTACCAGACCCAGCCCACTACGGGCCTGACCATCTGATCAAGGCAACCAGGGTAAGGAGAGTAAAGCCTGTAGCAGCAACACAGCTGGCACTTGCAGGGACCTGCAGCAGTGCATGTGCTGGGCTGTGGGCAGACTAGAGCAGGAAGTTCTCAGGGAGGCCCTGGGCTTACCCCAGCCCTGGTTTTGGACGAAGGGTGTGCTGAGGTACTGAGTCAAACTCCAGACCAAGAAGGCAGAGTTGGGGGTGGTGGAGTAGAGGAAGCTGAGCTGCAGGCTGCTCATCCATCTGTCCTCACAGTGTCAGAGTCAGGTCAGCCCCTCCCACGAAACGGGACTGAATGCAGGTCACCTGGGGCAGTCGGGCTCGAAAGCGCCTGATGGCGGCCATGTCGATGCTGGGGCACATGGCCACATCCAACACCCGCAGTTGCTTGCACTCCTGCCCAATGATGTCCAGGGTTCTGCAGGGAAGCCAATGGCTAAGTGCCTGGCCTAGCCTAGCCAATCCCAGCCCAGCCCAGCCCAGCCCAGCCCAGCCCCTGCTCTGTGTTCCCCTCACTCACTGCTCTGTGAGCTGACTGCAGCTGGATAGGTTGAGGTGCTGCAGCCTGGGCCAGGATCCTGCCTGGGCCCAGCCCTCATTGCTAAGGCGGCCACAGTGGCTCAGCGCTAGGTGCTCCAGGCTGGGGCAGCCCCTGGCCACAGCCACCAAGCCCAGGTCAGTGAGTGCTGGCAACAGGCTCAGGGAGAGTTGCCTCAGCTGGGGGAACTGGAGCACCTGCAGGAATGGGGGTGACATGGAGTGGGCCATGGGGAATCCAGAGCCTGGGGCCCTTCCACATTCCTCCACCCCAGGCCAGGGGCATGAAAACAGAGCAGAAGCTTGTGCGACAGAAACTCAAGGCTTCTTGGAAAAATGCTGGAAGGCCCAGGGTCCTCAGCCCCACACCTTGGCCAAACTGGCATCGGTCAGCTTGCTGCAGGCTGTGAGGTCCAGTTCCTGCAGGGCCTGCAGCGAGAGCAGGGAGGCACCCTGGGGCTCCAGCGAGGGCTCCTGGGGACCTGAGTCTGGAAAATCCAGCCCGGGAAGTAGCTGTGGGTAGAAGCTCCTGCTGCTCAGCTTTTTTCTGAGCTGGCTTTCAAATGTTCCTCAAGATAGACTCAGGAGGCAGCCGAGCCCAGGAACCCCCAACCCCCTACCACAGCTTTGAGGGTCTTGCACCTGGGGTTTATGCGTGGGTTCCTCACTTGGCTCTCCGAGCCCCAGAAGCCCCCAGTCACGGAGCTCCTTGCACCAAGCCAGGCGCAAAACTGAGAGGTGGGTGAGGCAGGTACAGATGGCTTGCACGGTCTGGTTGGTGAGGGACACACAGGAGGACAAGTCAAGCACCCGGAGGCTCGGGCTCAGCCCAGGGATCATGGAGAACACGGAGGCATCCTAGGAGGGTGATGGGGACAGATGGGCAGCAGCTTGGGCCTCTGCCAGCAGGCTTGGCAGGGTCTGCTTCCCACCCCACAGGCAACAAGGAACTATTAGATGACCCAAAGAGAGAAGCAACAAAATCCCTGTACTGGTACCAAGAGATCAGAATGGAAAGGGTGGGCCCTGCCAGTGGAAGGCCAGGAGGAGGTTGCTGGAGGACAAAGGCCAGGCCTATGGCTGGGGCACAAAGGATGTGCATGGAAACTTCTAAGGTAGCTGCCCCATCTGCTCCCTTCTCCCTGTTGAAGGGGTGGGCTGAGGCAGCCTTATGACCAGGGCAGATTGGACGAGAGGTGGCCAGCTGACTCTGGCTGAGCCAATGAGATGTTTCCTATATAATTATGGGATCGCAGCAGGGTAGGGCAGCAGGAGCCAATGACAACATAGAGGCAGCTGGTTTGTAGAGTGTGGTGCCAGAGGCACAAGAATATGGGCCGAGAGAGAGCAGCTAAGAGGCCAGTGGGAAGAGGGGCAGGGAGGAAACGAAGGTGGAGAGGGAGGCTTCAGCTTGGGAATGCCCTGTTTGCACTGACAGGGTGAGCACTGCAGCACAGAGGGGCAGGCCTGAGCTCTGATTTAGGAGCTGGCCTATGCCATGAAATGACCTTGGGGCTCCCACTGCCTCCTGAGGCTCTGCCTGTGTGCCTTCTTCACCCCATTCCCTTCCTGCACCCCTGCCTCCCCAACAGTGCCCCTCCCCCAGCCTGTAGCACCCAATGGGCACTTGGCATGTGGAGTACTGGGCTAAATCCCTCTCCCTGTGCCCCCAAGAGCCTCAGGAGGGGTGCTGGCAGCAGCTACTGAGGTTTCTGTCCTTCCAGACTGAGCCCAAGTTCATGGCTCACTACCAGCCTGTGGTCCCTCCCAGGCCCAGCCCCCAGAGTGAAGGACAAGAACAGTGGGCTCACCTTCAGTGAAGAACAGTAGGCCAGCGTGAGGGAGGCCAGGGGGCGTGGCACTCCATGCACAGGGCCCAGAGCCTGGGCCAATTCCCGCCCGCTCACCAGGCAGCATCCAGCCATGTCCAGACTCCGCAGGTGCCGCAGGCCCCCCAGGGCTGTACATCCTGCATCTGTCAGGCGCTGTAGCTTCCCCAGGCATAGGCGCTGCAGGTGTCGCAGGCCCCGGCTCACAGCCAAGAGTGCCCCATCAGTCAGTTCTGAGCATCCACTGAGGTCCAGTGAAGTAAGGCCTGGCTGCTGGCGGCACAGGGTAGCCACGGCCTCTGTGGAGAGATCTCGACAGCTGTGCAGGCTTAACTCCTGCAGCTGCAGCCCAGGCACTTGGCCCAGAGCCTTGAGGGCCTCAGCTTGCAAGCCAGTGCCACCCAGGTCCAGGGCATGCAGCCTGCTGGCTCTCTCCCTCACAAATCGGAGCAGGTTGCTGAAGGAGAGTTTGGAGGGGGGGTAGTCCTGGGAGCCAGCAGAGCCCCGGGCCAGGCCTGGCTCGAAGGTGAGGTGACAGTAGGCCAAAGAGAGGTGTTCCAGGCTGGGTGCACAGCTGCTGAGCTGATTGAAGCTGGGGTCAGCCAGGTCCCGTAGGCCAGCCAGGTGGAGCTCTCGGAGGCCACTCAGAGCCTTCCGGACACTTTGTGCTGTCTCGGGTTGGGCCAATAGTGTGCCTGATGTGAAGAGGCTGTTGCAGCCACTGAGGTCAAGTATACGCAGAGCTGGGCAGCCCAGGATCAGGGCCACAAAGGAGGCCTCCGTGGGGCTGCCTCCGCCCAGGCACAAGCTCTGCAGATGCGGGCCTAGGTAGTGAGCAACAGACTGCAGTACCTGGTGTGAAGCTGGTGAAGCATCCAGGTTGATGAGGCCAATGCAGGAGATGGCCCTGAGGCCCAGTCTCTTGATGGCCGGGAGGGAGGCAGGGGACACGGGGATGTTGTACCGCACGTTGATCTACAGGGCAGCAGTGGGCCTGAGGTCAGTCTTCCACCCAGGGCCCTTCTACAGTGAAACCCACCTCAGTGGGTGGAGTCATGTGGTTCGGTGGGCAGGGGTAGGGATAGGGGAGGGAGTGGAGCTCAGGATCTGTCATGCTGAGAGAAGGTTGTAGGGGAAGGTTAGTGATGGACATGACTGGATGCTGGGTGGAGAAGGGGTCAGGGACACAGTGGGGTAATGGCACACTGAGCATAGGGGGGCTGGAATGTGACCCAGAGACCAGAACACAGCAAGCCAGATCCCAGCTTTTGGGACTTTCAAGAGGCTGTTTCATTGGCTCAGTCTTATGCCAGGGAGTTGGTATTAGCTAAGTGGCAAGCCCCCTCACTTCCTAGGAGCCCATTCAAAGCCTTCAGGGGAACTTAAAACAGGAAGAAGCAAGACAGGTATTACTACAACTCTACGGCCCAAGAGCCAGGGGACTGGGAAAAGCAGCAAGTCCTAGGTCCTCCGGTGGCCTGAGAATATCTCAGACACATGAATGTTCCACAAGATTCGTTGTGTGTGTGCGCATGTGCGCACACGCATGAACTAAGATGCAGACTACCCAGGATTGTGCCCTGGCTGCTTGAGTTCAAGATGTGATTGTGATTGTGGGGGTCAGTGTGATGGCCCAATTGGATGCAAATGCTGGCACCCTGTATGGGCACTGGTTCATGTACCAGCTGTTCTACTACCCATCCAGCTCCTTGTGACCTGGGAAAGCAGCAGAGGGTGGGTCAAGGCCTTGGGACCCTGCATCTGTGTGGGAGACCTGGAAGAGGCTCCTAGCTTTGGATCAGCTCAGCTCCAGCCTTTGCAGCCACTTGGGGAGTGAACCATTGGGTGCAAGATCTTTCTGTTTCTCCTTCTCTCTGTAAATCTATCTTTCCAATAAAAATAAAATAAAAAAAATGTAAATGTGTTTGTGACCCTGCAACACATTTCTGAACCAGACAACTTTGCGTCTGAGGAAGGAAGGAGAAGCCTCCCATTTCTGTGGACAGCACTGCAACAGGGCAAGTCTCAGAAGTGCCAAGGAAGTTGAGCTGGCCCTGCTGTGGGGGAACAGGGGTACGAGCATGGGGTGCACACAGCTGAAATGGGATGGGACTTGATAGGTGAGCTCAGCACCCAGCCTTGAGAATAAGCTGGCTTGTGCAAGAGCCCCTGTGATGGAAATGCTGTCACAGAATCTTCCCTAATCTTGTGCTAAAGAATGCCCAAGGGAAGCTGGTGTAATGTGTGTGGAACAGGCCTGTAGACAGAAGGTGGTGTAGTCCTGTCTTCTAAAATCCCAGCTCCAAGCTGCAGACAAATGTACTGCAAAGGACGCTCCCTTTGGTGTTCCCTGGTGTGGCAAGGCAAGCCTCCTGTCAATCCATCTGTCCCTAACTGCTGTTCCCTGCTTATATCCACACACGGGGAATCAGACAGCATACAGGATGTGCTCTGGCAAGCTACTTAGCAATAGGATTCTTCCAGGAAACTAGGAAACGTGGAATCCATTCCTAGGGGAGAAACTGGTCTGGTTTCTGCCTGAGAGAGCTGCAGCCATGTGAGACGGCCATGATGGAAAGGAGTGTGGAGAAGGGACAGAAGCCAGCTTCTGGCCTCTTTCACAGAAATCAGGGGCCCCCATTTCTGGTCATTCCGGATGAGGGGAGTGCTCGCCACAGCTCCCCTCCTGCTGGGGTC
The DNA here is from genome assembly GCF_030435755.1 of Ochotona princeps. NCBI lineage: Eukaryota > Metazoa > Chordata > Mammalia > Lagomorpha > Ochotonidae > Ochotona > Ochotona princeps. The sequence goes on along the minus strand of NC_080847.1, from coordinate 14,901,496 downwards.
ATGGAAACTCTCCCAAGGCCCATTCGACTCCCACATGCAAGGAGAGTTGGGGTGGATCCCAGTGTGAGGGTGGAGAGAAGGGTGGGGAAGGACAGAGAGGAAATACTTTTAAAAAGAAGGAACGGCATGCACCCAGCCACTGCCACCATTCCTGATTGACAGGTGAGTCAGTCTCATGCTGGACACAGGAAATGCTTGTGACGGAGCTGGCTGCAGGGCCATGCCTGTCCTCTCCCCTCACAGATGGGCAGCCTGTGAGTCCCTCAGCCCCCGCTCTGGCAGTTGCAGCCATGGCAGGTGCTTAGCCTGCCTTTCATCAGCACATGCATGCCAGGAATGTTCTCCCCACTCTGCTGCCTCCCTATGACCAAAGCAAACAGGCAGATCTGAGGCAGCACCTTAGGCCCCAAGTCCATGGCTGGCTGCTCGCATGGTGCCATCTGAAACACAGGTAAGAATTGCCTGGAAGGAACTCCAACTACTGGAAGGGAGGAAGGGAAGGTGGCGACCACTCTGGTCTGCCATCATTTTGCTTGGTGGGATGGAGATGGCAGCTAAGTCTACACTCTGCTCTTGAGATCACCTGGACTTAAACTGCAAGGGCCCAGGAAAAGCCCTTCCAGGATACTTATTTCTGCTTTCTTTCTGACCCACTTAATTGTGGTGGGAACCAACTGCTTTCTGAAGTCACTCTAGGTAATATCAGCACAACATGCCCAAATTTGAATTAACTGCCTTATCTTCCTTCTCAAAAAATCTTACCACATTCCAGGGAGGTTTGAGGGGAGTGCTGAGAACCCGGGTGTTTTGGAATCCTCCCTATTCCCATATCCACAACACCCAAAGTCCCTTTGTGCCATTTCCCTGTCCCTCTGCTGCCCTCCCCTGCCGCCTCAGTGTGGTCTAGTGTGCTCCACCAGGCATATCACAGCAGCATCCTCCTCTAGGTTGCGGCCTCCAGGTCTCTGACCCCAGTTCACCCTGCTCTCGTCACCAGGACGTGCCTTCCAGAGGGCAAATCAGGCCATACTCTTCACACTCTCAGTTGGGGCCCCATGTGCACAGGGTATGTTGAGGTTTCCTGGCTACCCTCCAAGGCCCTGCATCCTTCTCCAGCCTACCTCTTGCCATGCTCATTCTCCTTGCTCCCCAGTTTCATGGGCCATGCTGCCTGCTTCCACTCAGCAACCTTTTCTGTAGGGCAGACATTGGTTCCTGGCTCAGGCTCAGGCCAAACACTCCCTTCCTAAATGCTTTCCCTGCATTCCCGATGGGCCTCACGTGTGCGTAGACTTTAATTGCAAGACCCCAGGCTCCTTTTAGCTTCTGCTTGCTCCCCACCCTCCCCACTACAGATTCCTAACCGCTGTGTCTTCCTCCGTGCTGTCCCCAACTCTGCACCCTGCTCCAGCACAGTATCAGGCATTGACAGTAACCCTGGATGTCCACAGCCTCTCTGTGTGTCTCTGGGAATTTTCCATCTTTCTTCTGTCCTGTGACCACTCCCAGGCTCTCTGCTGAGGCCCTAGCTGCCACCTCTTTTCCCACTATCCTAAGACAACTTGGCCTCCAACGTGCCCAAGCAAAGAGACCGCTGAGGAAGTGGATGCTCCGAAGCACTTCCTCCACAAACAGCTCTGCATTCCCACCCCTGCTTCCTCAGGAAGAGGTGACATCCTCTCTCTCCTCCCCAAGTCAGCTCTGTGCACCGAAGCCTGTCTCCGCCCCCACTTCAGGTGGCACCTGCCATTCCTGACCCCTCTCCTCTGTACATTCATCCCTTCTCTAGTGCCTCTTTTGTAAATACTTTAATACAATTTGAAATTTCTCCTAATCAAGATCCCTTTGTCAAGTCCACCTCAAGCTCTCATTTCTGCCCTACTTAAGGTTATTTATTTGAAAGGCAGAGCCAGAGAGAGAGTGTGTGTGTTTATCTCCACCCACTAGCTCTTTTCCCAAAGGCCTAAAACAACTATGGCTCAGCCAGCTTGAAGCAAGGAACCATGAACTCCACCAGGTCTCCCACATGGGTACCTGGGCCCCAAGTACTTGAGCCATCATCTGCTGCCTCCCAGGGCACACAATAGCAGGAAGCTGGATTGGATGCTGAGGTAGAGCTTGAACCCAGGCATCCCAAGTAGAGGTCTAACTTGCTTGGTCACAACACCCTCTCCTCATCTCTGTCCCACTAATTTCCTTCCTCCCATGAGGAGGAAATTCCTTGCAAGTGAAGTCACTCTGCATTTCCTTTCATCTCTCATTCAAGCCCTCTGCCCTCCTGGCTTTCTCCCCATGCTAAATATTCCAGAAGCTTTTGGAGATCACAGATCATGGACACTAGCTGTTACCTACTTTGCTGGATTCTGTGGCACTTACCACTGTCCGCTCAGTCCTTTATAGGCTTTCCTGGTTGTTGCTGTTGCTGTTTTTGATTTTGTTGCCTCCTCTTTTTCCTCAGCCCTCCTCTCTAGGCAGCTCCCCCTTCCCAGAACCCTGCACCCGTGTCCCACCCTGGGGAATTCTCTGGGAGAAGCTGCTCAGCAATGTGGCTTCAACATCCATCCATTTTTTCAAAACACTCATATCTATGTTTTACCCAGAACATTCTCTTGAGTTTCTCACACACAAGTCCAACAATCCTGGATGTCACCAAAGATGACTCATAAGTCTAAAATCAAACTCCTTTAGCCAGCGACATCAATGACACTGAGAATTCACAGCAGGCCCTCTTTATACCCACTCATTCAACACATGATATGGGAGCTTTCAAATTAACAGGCTAGGGGAGATAAGACATAAATGTTGATGTGACTATTTGAAAACAAATCAGTTTAGCTTCTTCATGACATTATCAAAATTAATGTCACCAATGAAATAAAAAAAAAGAACAAAAAACAAAAAACACAATTCAGACCAGAAGACAGAAGAAACAATTGTGCTGTAAACATAATACTTCCTTAAAAAAAAAAAGTCTATTTTAAAGAAAAGAAAAATATGAATGTATATTTATCAAATCTCTGAAAGGGTCTTTTATGTTTAAGAAACAAAGAAACAAATAAAAAAGATGTCCAGAATCACCAACTTAGAAATTTAATTTCTGTATCTCATCAATAAAAACATCTGTAAGTCAAAAGAAAAATATACTAGGAATATACTTCAACAAATACACAAATATCTTTCATATGCAAACATGTCATACAAATTGAAAAAGAAAATCAAGACAATAGTTAAGTGGATAAAGAACATGAAAAAAACAAAAAAAAGGAAAATACAAATGGTCAACTAATGAGAAGAACTCTTCAACTTCATTAACAAAGAAATCAAAATGAAAACAACGAGCTACCGCTGCTTGCCTTGTCTGCATTTATCTCCCAGCTGGGTAGCTTCCTTAGATTCAGTCCATTCTGCACTGTGGTTTTTTTTTTTTTTTTTTTTTTTTATTTTTTTTATTTTTTTTTAAAGATTTATTTTATTTTTATTACAAAGTCAGATATACTGAGAGGAGGAGAGATAGAGAGGAAGTGGAGCTGCCGGGATTAGAACCAGCAGCCATATGGGATCAAGGCGAGGACCTTAGCCACTAGGCCACGCTGCCGAGCCCTGCACTGTGGTTTTTTAAGGCACAAAGCACACCTGGTCACTGGCCTGTCTCACCACAACAGTGATCAAGAGAAAGCCCAGGCTCTGGCTCAGCCAGCCTCATCCTTGCCACCTCTCCCACACACAGCTCAGCTCCAGCCACAGGGAACTTGAAAGGTCATTGCCAGAACCATTCCACCCCTTGAGGGCTTCCCAGTGCTGTTATCAGTCCTGGAAGAACAACCTTTCCCCTCACCCTATGTCTCCAGGAAGCCTTTTATAAGGCTATCACTGTCCCGTGGCCACCCTTCTCTATGACCCACCTGGTACCCTTTCATTCCAGTGCCACAGCACAATCATTCCTGTGATTTGTCCTTCTTCACTTGATGGGCCCCCCTTGGGGAAACTGTGTCTTCTTCATGTGTTGAACCCCAGCACTGCAACCCCAAGTCCTGTGCGTACACATGTATGTATGTACGTACATATGGGCATGGATGGATGGATGATATATCAGCAGGACAACAAGCAGGCTGGGAAGATAACAGACGATGGGCAGGGTAGGGGTGGGGGCCTTACCTCCCGGAGGGCATTCTGAGCTGCACAGTACCAAGTCCGGTTCACGAGGGAGGCCTCTTTCTGATCTGACAGAGGCAGGAAGCTCAGAATGTATGTGAGCATCTGATGGAAAAAGACAGGTGTTGGGGGCTGTTAGAAGAGGGGCTTTTGGCACCTACTCTAGTTAATAAGCACTGTGCATCTGAGGGTACTTCCTCTCACCAGCCTCAAGGTATCTGTGGAAAACGAACCTTTCCTGACATCTGTCTGGGTGAAGCTTGTCCCACCTAACAGCTATCAGACATCCTACCCAATTGGATTGAAAAACCTTGTGCAGGGGGTCTGATAATTACACCTCTTTTTTTTTTCTCTAAAAATGGCAACTATAGATTTAAATGAGTTGTTATAAAAATGATTTAATGTAGTAAAAGAGCTTGTAAAGCAAGTTAGGTGTTCCTTTTCTGATTCCCAGGAAATTATAGCTCTACTTCCTGTCCTCGCAGGTCAAGTTCTGGGACATATATACACACCTTTCCCATTTTTCTCCGCTGCCAACTTGCCTTCTCAACCAGCTGATAAGATTCAGTTCTAATAAGACCCAGGCTAGGAGGTACTGGCCTTCCCTCCACCTATGTAAGAGGCTGCAAGGCTATAGGTAATTAAGACTGGCTCCAACTCTGGACCCCTGCCCTCCCTCGCGGTGACCATTGGGATCGCTTCGAAAACCCCTCACAGCAAACAAACAATCATACAAACTAAAAAAAAAAACCTAAAATAAATAGACAAACAACAGAAAATAGAGCTTGAAATCTGACAGGAAAGAGCTGGCGTGGATTGGCTCATGCCTTGCTGGGTGGGACACAAAGATTAGTCACTCCTCACCATGGTGTTGAGGATTTTCCTGCACACCCTCCCCCCCAAAAAAATGTTCTGCACCTTAAATGTTGACAAATATCTTGTTAGAGTTACAAGCCAGTCTAGATTATCCCAAAATCTGCCAAGATCAACAAAATTATACTTCAACACAACAAATGGCTAAATACTAAAATGAAATAGACACGACACAGCTGAATGGTACCCTATAGCCTTTTCAAGGTATATAGCAGCCGGTCCGGTCCTGTATATAAACTAAAATTGAGATATCAATGAGCTAATCATAGGTTGTGGTTAGGACCTGTTTTTTTTTTTAACATACTGGTTACTCAAAACCATGTCAATTCCATAATATTGCAAATTGCTGTTGATGTTATATTGGGACTCTTAATTGACTGTGATGATATTATACCAGCTCTGACTTCGGACCAGAAATGGTCTCCCCAAGAAACTGTTCAACCCATCTGGACAATAAGTAGCTGGACTCCATACTTAGTATATGTTTGCAAGGAAAGAATCTTGATTGAATTTGAACTGTAATGCTGCATCAAGGTGGAGGAATCTACCAGGGGGGAGGGGAGGGGGAGGGGTGGGGGGATTCCCAGAGCCTATGAAACTGTCACATAACGCTAAATATTAATAAAAATAAAAATTAAAAAAAAATGAATGGGAAAAAAAAAAAAAAAAGACTGGAAGTCCTAAAGGGGCCTGGGAACAGAGATGGCTGTGAGACCAAGGTTGTTTACTAGTCACTATTTTTGGAATCTTTCTTCCTTGAAACCTATCAGATTATTTTCTAAGGTTTCACCCAGCATTCCAATTGCCCTGCTTCTGGATTCTTTTGTGGCTACCAGGGCTCAGATCTGGGTCTTTTGATTTTCTGTTTACCAATTGAGAAATAACACACAACTTAATAGCCTCACATTCTTCTATTATCTAAGTGCTAGTCCAATATTACTGATCAGTTATCCACGGAATCTGTCACCCGGATGCTTCACCATGCCCCTAAACTCAAGTGAGATTCAAATTCTGGCTCAGTCCAAAACAGCCCCTCCTCCCAACTTCCCCCTTCAGTGCACCCCACCTGAAGGTCTGCAGAGTATTTTTGACTCTTCATATTCATGCAAAGCATAGGTATTCAAACAGGCTAATCTCATTTTCTGCCAGGTTCAGTCTAACCCCAGCACTAGGACTTCATAGGTGGGTGACCTCAAGCAAGGTGTTTGACCCCCCTGAGCTTTAGTTTCCATATTTGCAAGACAAATACATTTAAAAAAAATCCAGATGACAAGCTTCAACTTTATACATATAAATATATCATGTATGCACATCGTATATACAATGTTTGACAATTCACAAATGACTAATGGATTGCTGTTACTGTTTTCCTTTGCAATCTTACCACCTTAGTGGTCAAGTTTTGATCACTCCAGACCCAGATTCCTCCCACAGTCTCCCACCTGACTTTTTGGTCTCCAATTTCATCCTTGATAATCCATTCAGTAAACTATCACAAGGTTAATTTCCTTAAAATATTTTTTTTTCTCCAAATGCAACACATCCCTGATGAAAACCTCCAGGGTTTCCCCAATTTCCTGGGATGACATTTCCACTCCTGGGGGCAGCACTGCTAGGCCTCCATGCTTGGCCAGATCCAGTGCCCCTACTGTTCTACAAACACAGCATGTCTGCTTCCTTTGGCCTACATGGGCCTCTTTCCTGCCATGCCTTTCTTGAACCGTGATATCACAAGCCCAGTCTCACCTCTCCTTCCAGCAGAAAGGAGGTATCCAGTCAATACCTAAACTGCATTAAAGCAAGAACGGACAATCCTCTACCTCTGTTTTTTCACCAAAAGTTTGCTCTGGGAAGGAAGGGGTGGGAAGATGAAGCAGGCAATTACTTCGAGGAGCACAGGGAGAAGAGGCTTTGGAGCCAAGGGGGCTGGGTGTTTGGGGAGGACAGTATTGATGGGGATTGAGAGGGATTGAGACTGTGACCAAGCAGCAAAGCCTGTCCTGTAGGGGCTGAGCCACCCACCCCAGGAGCAAAGCTGTTACCATTGGAATAGGTTGGGAAACTATTCATTAAGCTGGGAAGGGCAGGGCGGGTAGTGGGTTGATCTTTCCAGACTGAAGGCAGGGCTGATGATGCAGTGCCAATCCCACTGAACCCCACCCCAAGGGGCTACTAGAGGATGTATGCAGATACATGGTTATCCTCCAGGGCCAAGGGGCCAAGGGACCCAGGGGTGCCACTGTAGGGGTCTCCGTGCGGCGGGAGTAGGCCTATTTTCTGCTAAGGGCAGTAATTACCATTCCAGGCTTGATGGGAAAGGGTGTCCTGTGCCCAGACAAGATGGGGCTGCCAACCCTCAGGGTAAGGGAGGGAGAGGCATTCCAAAAGCCAAGGGGCAAAGACGCTGTCTCCCAGCTGGGGAGAGCAGAGCGCTTTTGCAAACATTCTGTGGGGGGAGAGCCATCACTAGGGGCCTAGAGAGTGCGTCGCAGGCCTGTCCTCACTTTAGTCCTCAGCCATCAATTCCGGAGTTGGAACAGACTGCTCCACGCTGCCAGGGAGAGGAGGCAGCGTCTCTCCCTGGCCGACTATCCTATCCCCAGGGGCCAATGGGGAGGAGGCCGGTAACGCTCCGGGAATGACGGCATGGAAAGGACATCTTCCAGAAATGAGGGGAGGGGACGGCCAGCTCCAGGGAAGGGGATGGCCAGAGCACCTGTCTTTGCTAAGGTGACAGGGCAGTCTCTTGGGGCTGAGAGGGAAGGAGAGAATGGTCCCCCAAGCTAAGGGGATGGAGTGGCCCCAAGACTCGGCCGTTACCGAAAGCTGGCAGGTCCCGGAATCCGTCTGGCGTGTTATTACCGCCACGAGGGAGGGGCCGGGTTTAGCTATCTCACAGCCCCTCCCCCGAAGCCCGGGACCCCGAAGGCGGGGACTGTCCGGACCCAGGCCTGAGGACGGCTTCCTCTCACCTCCAGAGGCAGCGACTCCGCCATCGCATCCCCGCCGCCTCCGCCCCCGCGCGGGGATATCTGGGAAATGTAGTCCCGCCTGCACTTGGAGGCGGTGCTTGGGAAGGAAGTGGACCCCCATTTCCGTATAGGAGCCTGACGAGTTCGTTCTGCACCGGAAGTGCATGCGCTGCCGATGTGGTACCTACTGACTGCGGCTTAGTTGGTTTTCGGTTCTTTATCCTGCCGTGCCTTTACGTCGCATCATGGCGGTAAGCAGGACTGAGGAGAACGTGGTCTGCATAGGCAGAGTGTCCGCGGGAGGCTGGAAGGGCGTACTCCGATTGCTGGACTGTACTAGAACGAGCGAGGGGAGGGGAGATGGCAGCGCAAGACCATACCAGAATTGGTGTTGTTATTGGGGGAGGTGGGCTTCCGAGCTGGAGCTGAGCTGCTGCAGCAGAGATCTGAGAAACGCCATTCATTTCCGTGCCAGAGTGTCCCCGAGGGAGTTATCAGCCCCTAATTGGACCTGGCTGTCCAGTTTAGCCTGGGAATGGGCTGTCCGCGGGCGAGAAGACGCAGCCACAGCACCTGGGGTGGGGGTTGGGGCGGCTGTAGGGGAGATGGTGTCAGCTCTCCAGGGGTGGGCCCGATAAGGGGCGGCTGGAAATTCCAGGGATCGTGTTCGGCTTTAGCGCCAAAAGACCCAACTGAGGGGCCGATGGAGCAGTGGTGAGCCAGCCCCAGGTGGTGGGGGCGAAGAGGCCTGATGTCTCACTTCATCTCTGCAGCCCAAGGGCAAAGTGGGCACGAGAGGGAAGAAGCAGATCTTTGAAGAGAACAGAGAGACCCTCAAGTTCTACCTGCGCATCATCCTGGGGGCCAATGTAAGTACCTGCCTCCCTGTTTCTGTGTGTGACTGGAGATCCATAGGTCTGGGCGCTGTCTGGTGAGGTGTGGTACCCCGATGCCAAGGCCCCAGCAGAGAACAGCAATCAGAAACACCAGAACACAAGACAGAATGGAGGACATGAGGTCTTCCTGTGTTGAGCACCCTGCCCACCCCCAAACACAGGGTTTCTTATGGGGTGGGCATTTGGTACAGTCGTTCAAGCTGCCATTTGGGAGGCACCTGTTCTACATCAGAGGGCTTGGGTTCAAGTCCTGCCTCTGCTGTCCATTCCAGCATCCTGCTGATGGCACCCTGGGAAGCGGCAGATGATGGCCCAAGCAGTTGGTCCCAGCTGCCCACAGGGTAAACCAGATTGAGGTCCAGGCAACTGGTTTTAGCCTGGCCCAGCCTGGCTGCTGGAGGCATTTGGGGAAGGAAGCAGTGGAGGGGAGAACTCTCTCTCTGCCTTTCAAATAAATAATAAAAGGAGAAGAATAAATATAAGAACTTTTTTTTTTCTGGGTTGACTTGGGTGATTGGATACTTGGAACTCAAAATAGGGCCCTTCTCCAAACCATAGAACAACTTCTTCCTATGGCCAACTTGAATGATTAGATTTGAGGGAGGTCCATAGTTTGGGGTAGCTTTTTATTTTATTGATTTATTGGAGTGACAGAGTTTCCATTTACCAGTTTACTCTCCAGATGCCTGCAACAGCCAGTGCTGGGTCAGGCTAAAGCGAAGAGCTGAAAACAATCCAGTTACTTATGCTGTGACCAGTTGCTCTCCAGGCTGTGCATCTGCAGGAAGCTGGGTTGGTAGCAGAGTCAGGCATTTCAACATAGGGTGTAGGTGTCCCAACAGGCACTTGGAAGTGCCATGCTAAGACCCATCTGCTGGCAGCTTTTGACCTCAGCCTGATCCTGTGTTTGTTTACAGGCCATTTATTGCCTTGTGACCTTGGTCTTTTTCTACTCTTCTGCCTCATTTTGGGCCTGGGTAAGTATCCTTCCAGGAAGCAGATGGGCACAGTGTCCATAGGGTGAGTGACTGGTGGCCTTGACTTCCCCATTCCTCTTGCCCTGCAGATGGCTCTGGCCTTTAGTCTGGCAGTCTACGGGGCCAGCTACCACTCGATGAGCTCGATGGCACGGGCAGCCTTCTCTGAGGATGGGGCCCTGGTAGATGGTGGCATGGACCTCAACATGGAACAGGGCATGGCAGAGTGAGTGTCCCCCACCGCCAGCCCAGGTGAGCGGCCCCAAGGCTGGGGCGCTGGGACCCCTATAGCCCATGGTCCACAGCTCCTTATACCTTGAAGAGGGCAGGAGGGAGCTGGACTGGGACCCGTCTGCTGTCCTCGACAGCCTCCCTTCCTTCCCCCCCCCAGGCACCTCAAGGACGTGATCCTGCTGACAGCCATTGTGCAAGTGCTCAGTTGCTTCTCCCTCTACATCTGGGCTTTCTGGCTTCTGGTATGTGGCCTGGGGGGTGGTGGAGGGAATGGAAGCTCTAGGATGGGACATCTACCCTTCCCTGTCTCTCATTCCTAGCACAAGGCTTCAAGTTACCTTTTCTCCCCTAGGCTCCAGGCCGGGCCCTTTACCTCCTGTGGGTCAATGTGCTGGGCCCCTGGTTCACGGCAGACAGTGGTGCCCCGGTGCCAGAGCACAACGAGAAGCGTCAGCGTCGACAGGAGCGGCGACAGATGAAACGATTGTAGCCATGGATGTGGTCATGGGCTGCCGGCCCTTAGGTGGCTCTTAGAGGGCTGCCTGGCCCCCATGCCTGGAGCAGAGAGGACCTAGTGCAGGGCTCACGGAGATCTGGAGTGTAGGATTGATGAATAAACAACTGAATGTAAGCAGTGGCTGTGGGTGATACTGAAGGGATGGGGCCAGAGGAGCTAATTGTCTGGTGTTTCCCTCCTGCTACACACCCAGGCCTGTGGGGACCCTGGAAGCAAAATGCTCTTATATTAGCTAGGAAAACTTTATTTTGGCCTGTGAGTTCTGGAGCGTGAACACACACACACATTCACACACACACGGCTAATACTGCTCAAGGTACTGGCCCCTGGGCCTAGAGTCCTTGGGCCAGAATAATGTTCTGGGCCTTCCTCGCTCCTGCAAGCCAGGACCTCCAACAGGCGAGAGTCCCGACGCATCTCCTGGAGGCAGTGCCTTCAGACCTCCAGGCCAGGAGCCTTGCTGAGTCCCAGTGCCTGCACCAGGTCATCTCCCAGCCCACTTTTCAGCGTCCGTCTCACTGTAAGGACAGGGCAGAGTTAGAGTGGGTCGACAAGGTTAATGTGGGCAGCACACTGGGTGGGGGTTGAGAGCACACTCACAGGACTTGCGGTTGCCACGGGAACGTTTACGCTCTTTAGCGGCCACGACACGTGGACTGCTCCTGGTTACTGACTGCACCAGCCTGTCCATGATCTCATCTGAAGGGTCACTGGAGCCTGGCGGTTCCTCTGGAGGTGCAGTGGGTGATCCCACCACTGTGGGTGCCACTGGGGAGCTGCTTTGCACCATGCCTGAGGAGAGGCCAAGAGGGATGTCATGCCAAGGCCACCCCAGAACTCTTGCCCCACCTCCCACCCCTGAGCAGCTGTGGGCCCCACCTCTGCTGCGGCGGTTGTGTGTGGTGTCCTCAGGCCTGCTGACTAGCAGGCTCTTCATGCTGGCATGATTGTCGGCATCATCTGGGCCAGGCCCGCTGCCCACGGCCACTGGGACAGATGGGTGGCTGGGTATGTCCCCAGCCACGCTGGAGAACTTCTCTGTCTGGAGAGGGGAGACGGGTGAGCTGGGTGGAGGGGAGGCAGTCACAGGGCTGGCGGGCAACCCCTGGAAGGACATCCACCTCAGTGATCATGCGTCCCCGGGTCTTGTTGCGCTCACGGTACGTGGCCCGCTTCTGCTGCTGCTGCAGCACCCGTTCCCGGCAAGTGCGGTACTCGAGCGCAAACTCGCGCAGTGTGTGGCAAAACTGCATGATGCGCACCTCACGGGCTGCCTGTGCCGTATAGCCCAGGTAGAGCAGGAAGGCGTGGAACCTGGGCAGGTTGAAGTGGGAGGGGTGGTCCTACCAGGAGCTGGAGGGGAGGTGAGAGTAATCCTGCCTCTCTCCAGCCCACGCCCCTACCTGTTGCAGACACGCCGGTGCACCACTTGTAGCATGGCAACCCGGCGGCCACACTGTGCCAGAAAGTGTGTGAGGCGGGCACGCAGGGCGGGGGCCAGCTCGTGCTTGGCCAAGCCCCGCAGGTTCTCCTCAGCTGCCCGGCTCCGGCGCTCCAACTGCCCCAAGTTCTCAGTCAGTTGCTCAAAGTCCACCTTAAAAGTAAAGGGGCTTCAGGATCTGTCTCTCCTGCTGTCCCAAATAAACCCCAACTGGAGGCAACTTCAAGCTGGCCCTAATGGAACACGCCAAACTGAGTGCATGTGCTACTCTCCACAAGTTCCTGGTCTGTGCAAGAGGCAGACAAATCCAGCTCCAGTGGGGAAGGGAGGGAGGTTTCATGGAATAAGTGAAAGTTAAGCTGAGACTCAAAGACAGAGCAGGTACAGCCAGACAGATGGGAGAGTGTTTCCAGCTGAGGATGCAGCACACACCTGCAGCCTAAGCAAGCTCTGTTATTGGAAGTAGGGGTGAGGGGAAGGAGCCAGTTGGCAGCAGTCAGTTGTGGGGCTGGTACTCACCTTGGCACAGCGAGTCAGGGCAGGGATTTCTGAGTAGAGGTCGGAGGAATCGGGCCGGCTCTGGAGCACCAGTGAGCAGAGATGGTGCAGCAGTGACTGCCGGCGCACCGTGTCCTTCACTTCGGACACCTTCTCCAGGTAGCTCAGCTCAAAGCCACTGCTCTGAAAGGACCCCGGCTGAGTGTGGGCCTGCCTGGCTCCAAAGTCCTGCCATTCTCATCCCCACGTGCCCTAACTCACTTGAGAGCCATTGAGGAAGTTGCCCACAGCCAGCAGGGTAGCCAGGATGCAGTGGAAGGTGGCATTGTGTACCAGCTGCTCCATTCCTACTTTGAGGTCAAACAGCGGTTCTGCAATTTCCTGGTGGGAGGTATCAAGGACTCAGACTACATGATCATCATGCGCACTTGTCCCCACCACCTGTCCTACTCCACAAGCCAAATACCCGCTCCATGCTGTCGTAGTCCAGCTTGAAGGCCCAGAGTTGGAGACGGGCAGCCAGGCCCCCAATGGAGGCGAGAGTCATCAGGAAATTCTCGGCTGGGCCCAGTGGTATGTCAGGGTTGGCCAGTTGGGCTTCCTCAATCTTCTGCCGCTCCTCCTCCGTGGGCATCATGGTCAGTAGTTTCTAAGGATGCAGCCATTGCCCCAGTGGGCCTCTCAGTGCTGACCTGATGCTTCAGGCATCACTCCTGATCCTCCCTAGGTCACCTAGGGAAGCCCTAGGGTCTGGGGACTAGGCTGCAAGAAGGCCAGGCCTATGCCTACCACTGGAGGGACAGCAGGTACCTACCAAGGCAGATGACGAGACCACTCACCCCCATCGCTGTGAATACCCACCTCAATGCCATCCTTGCTAACAGCAAATTCATCAAAGTTGAGCAGGGCAGCCTTAATGACATGAACTGGTGGCAGTGTGGTTAGGCCAATGTTGATGGCATTGCTGCGCTTGGGGTCCAGCACTGTGGTCATCGTCCGGCGGCCTTCTCCAGCTTTCTGCAAAGTTAGGTAAAGGGTAGTGGAACCATAGGGAAGAGATTAGCTGGGGTGACATCTGTGGGGCTGCTCCAGGGCCCTCCTGAACAGCCAGAGGATCCCACAACTGGGGAGCTGGGATATGTGAGGCATTCAGATGAGCCAAGATTCCAGTTAGAATTCTGCTGACCTGTTCCTAAGCTGAGGGGTCTCAGGCAAGTCCCTCTGCTTGTCTTTACCTAAGTTTCCCCAAGTTGAACTGAGTGAGGAGCTCCAATGGCTCAGCTCTTCCTGCCCTACATGAGATTAGCTTGTGGGTCAGTAGGCTCACCTTGGAGGGAAGCACATCCTTGGCGCGGGATTCAAACAGGTGTTCCAGCCGGGCTGTGTCAACAGACACGGGCTCCAAGGAGGCCCACAGGGTGGGGCAGGGCCCAAAGCGGCTGCCAGAGCCCCTGCAACCCCCAGCCAGCTTCAGCTCCCGCCAAAAGAGCTTCACTGTCTTCCTCTTGGTGGGGAGGGCCAGGCCATCAGGCACTGAGGGGGGAGGTGGGGCAGTCAGAGGTGGAGGTGGTGGGAAGGAGCCTTTGAGGGGTGGGGGAGGGGGAGGAGGTGGGGGGCCTCCAGAGAGTGGGGGAGGGGGAGGGGGAGGAGGTGGGAGGCCTCCAGAGAGTAGGGGTGGGGGTGGCACGCCTTTCCCCGCGTCCACAGACTCCACATTCAAAATGTCTTGGTCCTCATCCTCGCCCAGATCTGAGAAGTCCAGGTCCCCGATACAGAGCTTGGGGACCCGGGCAGGGAATGCCTGGAAGGGCTCGTCCTTGGGGCTTGGTAGGGTCAGGGGCTCCTTGGGCTCTGGCTCCAGGCTTCGTTGGACCCGGAGCAGGGCCCGGGGGCTAGGGCTCTGGGGTGTTCTGGGTGGAGGGGCTACCTCGCGAGAGTCCCGTCGTTCTCGGGGACCTGGCAAAAGGAAGCACCTGTCACTTCCATGCCTGTTGTGGAACACTAGAGCAACAGGGCTTGGGGGGAGATGCTGCCCACCCACCTTCTTACCTGGGTGCCCATCCGACTCGTCAGGCACGGCCCCAGCCAGTGCCTCTGCCCGGCCCTGGGCTAAAGCAGCCTGTTTCTCTGTTTCTGCTGCTGCCACATTCTCCAGGAACCGGGCTCTGAGGGGAAGTACTTGTGAGTCATGGTGTGTGATACAGCCACGGCCCAGAAGAGCGCACATGCTTTGCTGAGCCTTTCATACTGTCCCCAATGGCAGGCACACTCGGATGTCCAGGAAACAGACCATGCACTGGCATACTGGGGACCTTAAGGCCAGTTCCTGCCCAGTCCTCACCTCTGGAGAGAATTACAACCTACCCCGGGGCTTCTACTTAATATCTAGCTTGTAACCTTGGTGCTGGTCACGTTTAGCTTATTGTATTGATTCTACATAAGGACCATCAGAGCAGTTAATGGGGAGAACTTTCCTAGTGGGCACATCAGGCTGTCCCACCCTTGGTTTGTCTAGCGGCTGCTACAAGCTACATCCTATGTTCAGAAATGGGTCTGGCAAGTGACGGGGAATCACGCATGTTGAAATAATAAATGGGATCAAGTGTCTGCTTTTTAGCACCCTTGGCTTCTGTCCCTGCCCCTTTCCTCAGCCACAGGTTGCTCTTTGACACCCCACACAGCTCAGCACCTCGGACACCCCCCCCACCACCAGATTAGGCACCCACATCTCCCAGCTCGGATCTAAGCCTCAGTGACTGCTTCCCAGAGCTCATTCCTTGGGTCCACCAGGAGGCCTACATCTGGGAGAGGAGCTGGAGAGCCCCCCAGCTCTGGCTGCCTTGGAGTATTTGGCACCCCTGCTGGGGAAGCGAAGCTGAAGCCCTGAGCACATGGCAGGCGTGGCCAGCTGGCCTCTGTACTTACTCCAGCTTGGCCTGCCCAGCAGGGGGCTGAGGGACAGGTGGGCTCTCAGGGGTGCTGGGTAGGGGGGATGAGAGGAAAAGGTGACTGTGGTGCTGCATCCACACACAGATGGACAGTGCTACCAAGTGCTCCTCCCCAACCGTGGGGGCAAGGGGTGAGGTGGGGAATGAGGGCTGGGGGTGCAGGACAAAAGGAAACAGGAAGTGGAGACCCTGACATGAGGTCAGACAGGGTTGCAGGCAAGAACAGGCAGCCGACCAAGAGGGTGAGGAGGAAACAGGAAGAGCAGGGCTAGGGAGGCAGATGACGATGGGCAGAGACAGGTAGAATATGGGTGGAGACCAAGAGAAGCTGTGGGAGGATTGGGTCCGGTCACAGCCGAGCCCCACATCCCCAGTGGTCACTTACCAAATGGGAGCAGTTTGGTGAAGTCTGGAAAGAGAGAGAGAGAGAGAGCACGCGTTTGGGCAGAGGAGGTTGTGGGCTGTGGAGGGGTGCCAAGCCAAGGGACAGTCAGAAAGAGGGCTCTGACGGCCACCTCCATCTCCTCCCTTACTTGTAGACACTCCTCTCGCCACAGCTGTCGGCTGAGGGTGCCACGGAAATGGTAGGGAACAGGTTCATTGAGGTTCGGAATCCAGAAGTAGGGCTCACAGGGCTGGAGGCCGGGCCTGTCGGTGAGAAGTGGCCTGTGGAGCTGGAGGAGGAGCCTCTTGGTGAGGCGGGGCCTGTGGAGCTAGAGGCGGGGCCAGTGATGGAGGAGGGGCTTGTTGGCGATGCCGGGCCTGTCGGTGAGGCGGAGCCTGTGGAACTGGAGACCAGGCATGTCAGCGTGCAGGGTCACGCCTGATGGAGTATCCATCCCTCCGTATCTACCCAGTACGTGCTTACCCAAGTTCTGGGGCACGCACAGGACAACCCCCGCCTTCCAGAGATCTGCGGCTCCTCTTGCCTTCCTCTGAAGATGGCTTCCGTCGCTCCCGCCGCCCACCTGCAGCTGCAGCGGCTGCAGCTTCTTCCAAGTCTCCATCCTCCAACCGCAGGGCGCTCTGGAGGAGATGGACAGGAACATGAACAAATCAAAGAGG